>NC_060208.1:10314000-10977500 GCF_021130785.1 Homalodisca vitripennis
CAGTTTGGCGAATTACTAAGTGTTTATTGAATGCTAGACTGAAATAACTATTATGTAAAAAAGAATGTATATTTCCCTTTGTACAACTGATCACACTACTGGACAAAGTGATCAGTTCAGATTTCTCGACCTTTTTATTGTATACTTAGTGAATTTGTGATTTGCAATATGAGAAATAAATTCATTTATTCATAATACAGTGATTGTCACCATTCCAACCACTTAATACAATAATTATGTTTATTGCACTCCCATCAATTCATACTGTAATACTACAACACCATAATAAAAATATTAAATAACTCTAAAATTAGTTTTAAGAACTCCAAATACTTTTACACAAATTTCCTAATTTTAAACTTTTAATTTTCTATTTTTGGAATGTAATACTATTAGGCAAAGCGTCATTCTTAAAATTAGCCAATGAGTGATGGTTGGTCGTTTTACTTAAAAATATGTAAAATAATGAATAAAAGCTCAAATATTCAACACTGTAAACAAATCTAATACAGTGTGAACATTTTAACATCGAATTATATCATTAAAATGTCTACACATGCCAGAGTGAACAAACTCTATATAATGCCAAAATAAAACTCATTCTATATAGATTATATAAGAGGTTAGGTGGAAGAAATTACTTTGCCTCTATAACAGATTTTTCATTTCAATTCATCACCTGTTGGCAGTGACGGAGGGGGACAGCAGATCCAGGGGGAGGGGATCCTCCGCTCCTGCAGGCTCCTCTCTCTCCTCACATCCGCCTTCTATATCTCCAGGCCGACCAGAGCCTTCAGGATAGTGACCTGTAATACCAACCCGACGATGGTGTTACAATAAAAACTTGATTTTCTTAGCTCAATCTAGGAGTCATTAAGTAATATTTTAGATAATGCTTACTTTAAACTCTATAAAGATTATCAACTTAGCTTGGTAAGGCCATCGTTTAATATTTATTAACAGTAATTAAATGAAAGAAAAGTCTATTTGCTATAAGAACAGATTAAGCAAGAACTAGTGATATAAACCCCTACTACACCATACAAATGAAATCTACTGTCATTCTTAATTAACACAATCTGGACATTTTTGTCATTAAACAAACAGTAGTTGCACACAGGGGACATAGTCAAACTTACACAGCCTTAGTGTAGCCTTAATCCTAGATATTAAAGGTTACATGTCAAATTAAATGGGTCAAATAGAATACATCTATAGTCAACAAAAGTGAATAAGATATGGTAAATCTACATTTAAAATGTATAACAATAAGTGTAATAAGTTAAAAACATATAAAGAATAAAACCTATAAATAGATTAAACACACAAATAAATTAAAGATTCAAGTAAAAAACACATCTGTACATAATATCTTGAGATTACAATTCTACAGAAGAATTCCCATTTTCAAATTCAGCTACACTATAGATTATATTGCTTCTACACTCTGCCAAATTTTAATTTTTGTTTTAAAAGCGTCTAATTGGAAGGAATGTTCAAGGGCTTCTATACATTTATATTCTTTACATTAATAAAAAAGTTTTTATACAAACAAAGCTAAAAGACTTTTGGGTTTTACTCAGTCTAGCATATCTTACATCCAATAAATCTTGACCTCTGGTATTGTAATCCAGTGGATTGAACTTCTTGAAAGAAGAACCACAAGGCTTCTTTACATTATTTCTTGACACTGGGTGCCATAATCCTTGAGATAAATAGACTAGGTAATGTGAGTATTTTAAGGCTTCAGGAAATTATAGTTCTTCTACACTCTCTAATCCCCCGAGAAAACTTCTAAAGAAGAACTACAAGGCTTTCTTTAGATTCTTTTTGCCACATGAAAACTTCTAACTCACACCATACCCCAAAGAGTTTGTTCAATGTAGCATAAAGTAAACGTGAATGACAAGAAAATGCATACAGAGATTGGGTAGCACTAAATCTATATATAGTACACTATTTTTAATTTACGGATCAGAAATAAGAACTCTAGAAAGTGCAAGTACATAAATGCTTTGTATGAAGTCCCACATCAATTTAGAATCCAAATTAATTCCACGAAGTTTAACTGTCTTATGCAAAGTAGATTTACTTAAGCTAAAGTTGAATTTCTTCAGTATTTATCATTATTTATGATAACCTTATTGGATGAAAACCAAAGATCACAACGCTCCTTCATATAATTAATTACCAATTCATTACGTTCTCGATCAGGACTAGATGTATAAAGTGTGGTGTCATCGGCATAAAGAAGGCACTTTTCTGGAAGAAAATAGGTAATTCATTGACAATAAATTATGAAAAGGAAGGGACCAATGTTATTGCAGAGCCCCTAGTGGAAGCTCATGATACCCCTCGTACCATCCTCAGGTCCGATCTGTGGAGATCTCCAAGTTTTTTGTGACCTGTATACCAAATAAACTAACAAGATTCAACATTCTCCAAGCCATAGTGGAAGCAAGCTTATTCACGCTTAAATTCAATTTCTACAATAATAATCTTTTTTCAAAAGTAAAAAAAAAAACAGTTACTTTTCTATCTATTAGTAAAATCCGATCAGACAAATAACTAACAAATTCACAACAAGTCTATGGTATTCCATCCAAGTAAGTGAAAGCAGTAAGCCCATATTGTGTAGGAATTGTATAGGAGCCATATCCACCCTTATTGAATATTACATATTAGTTGTACACTGTATATGATAAGAAGTATGGGAATATCCTGACGACAGTGGGCGTCAATCATGAGTTTGATACAGTGAAGTCTTTAAGACTCTATTTTCTGCTAAAAGTTTTTATATATATCCCTCTTTTCTTCATACAAATGTTGATGAAATGAATCAGTAAGCAAATTTGATACAAGACTTTACTAATATTAAATTCCCAGATCAGGTAAAGAAATACGCATTAATTCCCTGAACTCTCAAAAGAAAAAGATTTAATCTTGAAGTCGACATAATTTTAATTTTTACAAAATTTTATACAACAGCTTGAACAACAACAAACACAACACATATTAACCTTCATGTAAAAGAACAATAACTTATTACCATTTATAAAATAAACCGATTGTGTATTTAAGGTGATTTCTTTTTTTTATTTTTGTTCTCTTAGGATAAGAACCTTATAAATTGCACTTAGTCTTATAAGAACCTTTGTGCTGCTTCCGGAGTAACAGGATATTCAGGAAGGGTAAGGTTGGGGGTAGGAGCCGCCTCCTATCGAGATCCATGAGGAAGAATTAGGGCACTAGATCTCAAAGTCATGTCTCCCTGGGAAGAAGGGGAGGTCAGCTCTGAACCAGCCTCTCCAGTCTAAGTAGGCAGGGGGTGGGTACACCCTTGTTGAGGAAAGCAAGAACCTCTGAGGTTAGGGAACAAACCCCACCAACTCCAACAGTCATCTTCCGCAGTACACTAGACTTATCGAATTGCCCTTGAACCCCAGAATCTCGACATTTAAAGTTAGTGGTGTGCCGCTCCTAGACATCCATAAGGTTGTGTAAATTTAAAGTGATTACCCAGTGCGCTACCGGTCTCCGAGTCGATGCACGCATTAACACGCGTCCACTCGGTGTCATTGAGACTGGAGGTGTCGTTGTCATCGCAGAGACGCTCCATCCCACTCCCACTCTCCGAGCCGTGTCGCGCCGCTGCGTCTATCATCTCGAAGTGTTCCGGTGTCGCGCTGCGTACTGACACTGTCTCTGTCGCGTAGTGTGTCGGCACCGTTTCCACTGTCGACAGCCTGATAACCAAGCAAGTGAAGGAATTCAGAAATATTTGTTTCTTGTAATAGACTTCCAATTGGAGTAGAAATTTATTTAAATCAATCTCACTGAGAGAGCTGAACACTTCCGGATACATCTTTACCTGAAAAATCTCTGCTAAGGAAACAGGTATTTTCCGGATATTGGCCATTGTTTAGTGATACTAGAAATCACTAATTTATCAATAAAATACACGTAATTTTATTGTACAACCAAACGGTGGCAAACTACCAAAAAAATCCTGTTTCCTCCACAATTCTTCTGATGTCAAAAAAAACTTTAAACAAAGAATATCTGTCCTGTCAAAAATGAACATTTAAAAGAACGAATAGCACAATAGAATAAGAAGCAAATATGATTTATACCAAAACAAAAAGACAGCCTAAACCTCTTACATATTAAAAAGTACATTTTCTATATTCAAACAAATTTATACATAAAGAAATAAGATGTCAAATTTGATGTATAATTCCCATTATTAAATTTTCTTTAAATATAAATGTTGATAAGTGTCTTTAATATGAACAGTTTAAAATATTTAGAATAGGTTTGAGTTAAACTCAATATATACAACTACCGTCAAATAGATAAGTTATTACATACTTATAATGGCATTGTAAACATACAATTAACTATTAACAAGGTATAAATGTATAAATACGCTACACCAAGTTTTGTAACAGACTTTGCTCAGGTCGCTGCTAAACTTCAAATTTATAGCTCATTTCAATCTCAATGTGTTCTGTGGACATATAACCATACAACCATACAGACAGACAACCATACAAAAAAGAAGTTGACCCAAAAATGACACATCATAGAACTCATTCTTATAGATATGAAGTTTCGAACAAAATTTAAGTCTATATATGAAATATTTCTCTATATATCTTGCCACATGATACATTCAGATTGTTGTTTCATTACCCCATTAAGGAAGCAATTAACCTAACCTCTCTAGGACTGAATGTTTGAAATGGTTTTGGCAAAAATGCTTGTGTGTACTAAAATATTGAATGAGTTTCGATACAGAGAAATTAGTCAGTTTTTCAGGACATTTTAGTCTATAGGTTGCTCTACAATACTGTTTGTTGCTTTCTTTAAATATTTTTTTATTTAATTTTTTTTAGTATATATTTACAAATCTTTTAGTAAGAAAAGCAAAAAAATCAAAAGCAACTGTCAATATTCTATTACTTTGTTTATCTGTTTCAATAACAAAATAATCAAAATTCAATTACATTTTTTTTTTAATTTTTTGATGTTTTTATGCAAGCTCCTGAATTAGTTGTCTGGGAGATGAGATAAAACTGACTGTTAATTCAATTGTTATTATTAACATGATAATTAAAATAAACTATTTACATTACATACAATGGCCATTCATTTACTTTTTATAATTCACTTGTGTGTCAGTCTTTGAGTATCTTTGATATCTCAATATCACTGTCCAAGTATCTGTCTACTTCTGAAGTAAGCAAATTGTCTTGTTCCATGGAATAGCAGAAGAACTAAAAATTCATTATAAACATTTAAACACTAAACATTGAGAACACGATACATAGAATGTAAGCAGAACATTGAACTGACGAAAATTAGCATATAGCAAAATGTAAACAATAACAAAACAAGCTATTAGTTGTGGTTCCAGTGTGCAAACATAATGAATTAAAACGGAATGATTGCTCATGGAGATGCAGGAGGTTACAAAACTGCAGGAGGTTACAAAACTGCGATCTAGAGGAAAAACAAAGAAATACGTGATCATTAGCGTCTAGAAAGAGCACAACAAGTGCCGCTCAGGCAAGATTATTCAATCCCGCTCGGCCGCAACGAGTGATGCTCAGGCAAGTTTCCCAATGGGTTAAATTGGGTTGCATATCAGTGTCTCAATGTACAAACAAAACAAAAATAAATCGCTAGCACCAAATTTCTTTTACGGGGATTCCTCCACTAGCACTAGAGTTCCTCCACTTTTCTCACATAGAGCTGAGCTATGTATAATTCGGGGATTTCCGACTGTTGACGAAACTGCTACAAAAATAGATGCACTTCGTTTCTATATCGAAGAAAAACGGGATCACATTGTGGAAGAGGCAATAGACATTGCAACAAAAAATCAGAAGAGTACGATATTCCAACAGAAAAAACGACTTCGGCGTATAAAACGGATGGTTGGTGAGATGGCCAGCGATGCAGCTGGGTGTATTGAGTTTGTTTACAAATTTATTTATTCTGATATTTTCTCGTTGCCATCATGGTTACCCATACCTTGATGTAAAAACACTCGCTAACACTCATCATCACATGCACCATCATCAAACTCAGAGTTCCTAATATAGAAATGAGGCTTCATGCACAATTTCAAGTCTATGCATCAGTACGTTTTCCAGATATCATACAAACAGACAGACAGAAATTAAATATTTTCAACCCCACAGGTGATAGTTTTCACTAATGCTCAGCCAATAAGCTATTTTTAATGTTAAATCAAATCTAAATCAACAAAAAATACTTGCTGGATATATTATGATTGAACATGCAATTACTGATTATTTAAACCATATAGCAAAGAATATTACGTAAGAGTATCGTATCATAGCCAGCTAGCTCATCACAGTACAACGATCACAAGCTGTCCGGATTGTCGTATGGCCAGTTTGAACTGTATACTCTACATGGCAGAAAGATAGCGTGTAAAATGTCCGTAAGGGTTAAAACTACTGTACAAGAAAGACACATACCTCTCAATGTTAGCAGTAAGTTCAGCCTTTTCTCTCTCCAGGTTTACCAACTGAGTTCTGACTTCCTCTAACTCCACTGTCTGTAAAAGATCCATGAATAAACATTTGTAATCGTAAAGAAATTTTTGTTTAAACAAATTTACTTTTTTTTATTTGTTCTCTCAGGACAAGAAGCTTATAAATTGCACTTAGTCCTGTAAGAACCTTAGCACTGCTTCCGGAGTGACAGGATATTCAGGATGGGTAAGGTTGTGGGGTAGGGGGGTTGTGTCTCTCATCAAGATCAATGAGGAAGAATTAGGGCACTAATCTCAGTCATGTCCCCCTGAAAGAAGGAAATGTTAGCTCTAAACCAGCCTCTCCAGTGAAAGCAGGCAAGGGGGTGGCACACCCTTGTTGAGGCTAACAAGAACCTCTGACACTTAGGGAACGAACCTCATCAACTCCAACAGTCATCTCCCGCAGTAGACTAGACCTATCCTTGAACTACCCTTGCACCCCAGAATATCGACATTTGCGGTTAGTGATGTGCTGCTCCTGAACATCCATAAGGTTGCCCAGATTTAAGTGACACATCAGAAGGTATAAATCAGCCAGAAGTGATCCCTGCTGAATAAAATTTACTGGTTAAAATGCCTTCTTTAATCAATGATTCTTATTGCTGGTTCTTGTTCCTATTGGAGTTTAATGAAATGGACATAAAACGATTGTGCACACCTAAGTGGGTGAGGTATAGACACATACTTAACATAATATATATTTAAAAACAAATACAAGCACAGATGAACAGAATAAGCGCGAAAAGGAAGGTTTGATGTGGACAAAAATTGAGATTAGACTGCCTTTCACGGTTTTCCCCTATACAGTTCTTTCTTTGAAAAAATTATAAGTGACATGATGCATGAAAGTCGTCACGTAAGTGAGCACGCCGCATTTACATGGGCACGAATGTTGTATGTGCCTATTTACGCGACTTGTAAAAGCGTAATTTCTCAATCTCCTGCAAATACATATGAAATGAAAAATGCTTTTATAAAAGAGATGGGAAAATTAACCTATACATCAGTAACAGCTTTGTTGGGTTTTGTTTTATTTCAATTTGGTCCTCTAGGTTTGTTCTAAATTAACCTGATTAAGAAGTCTGTAGGTGAACAGCTGATGCCCATATTGTCAATACTGGTTGCTTATATAAATTAATGTATAATATATTATTCACTATTTAGATAATTTTTTTGGCAAATTTCTTTAAACCCAATTATTATTATTACATTAAAAAGTTTTTTTAGTTCAAAATCCATATTTAATGGGACATTAAAATGGTTAAAAACAGCAAAAATAACTATAATTAATCTTTATCAATGCAATCAGACTTTCCAATCCATTAATCGTATTGTGAAGAAACAGCAAAATACACTCTACATTATATAAGATAAAACGTTTCTGTCACGTATTGAGAATTTTTATTAGAATAAATTAGTAGTTGGCCACAATACAATGTCTCAAGTAAAAGAAACAGTCATGAAATTTGCCATTGAGTTACTCAGATGGAACCAAGGGTAAAGGTCACAGATTGTAAGATAGATAAACAAACTTATGATAACAGAATCTAGAAATACCGCATTACTCATCAGAATGGATAGTGAACATTAGTAAACAATGCATGACTAGTTGGGAGTCATAGAAGATACATCCAATTAGACAACACACAGTATCAGTGATGTGAACCAAACAAACAATAGTGGCTGGTTATTGAGCATTGTTTGTTTCTGAAGAACAGGTTCATTCCTGCACGTTTCAGAATAGGGAACTGACATGCTTCAGATACCTGATGGCCATTTTAACATCTGGTTTTGTAATATGACCTGCAAATACATTTGAGGCCACAACTTTATGGGTTAACTTGTTTATCTGTAAAAAACTATTAACCTTACATTAACCCTTTGAGTGCCATAGCTACTTTTCTATGTTACTCCCTAAAATTGCCAGCTTTATTTTTGTACAATGCAAGATTTTCAGAAATAATTGTTGTTCAATAGCTACCTGATAAACTTTCATTATTATTTTTTACTATTGGCAATAAATTACAGATAAAATGTATATTTTTCTGGTAAAAATAAAATAAAATATATTTTTAATATGTGTTAGTACAAAATGTTTTTAAATTTTTTTATAAACTTTTAAATTTCTTTCAAAATTGTCTATATGTATTATTTTTTAGGACTTGTTTAGCTATACCACATGAAGTACATGAAATTGTAAACAAAATTCATGTAGAGCACTATATTTTACTGCGATATAAACTACTGACAACAATAGATTGTCAAACTTTAATGCACTTGCCATCAATACTGGAAGAAAATAAAACAAACAAAATCTCATTACTGTGGAAAAATCCAAAAATCAGTATTGAAATTATTACACTAATAAATGTATATTTAACACTGCTTTATGATTTGTTTTTACATCAAAACATAATTTAATAATTCAATGCATAATTCACGTCTAAAGAATTTATCAGCTGACAGACCATAACCAACATATAATTAATTATCACTCCAAAGACTTACAAGGAGTAAAAACAGGCATTAATCAATACATTGAAACATATTAAATGCAGATATATAGTTACTCGAATATCTCAACTGTGTAGTATATTAAATATCGTCTAAATACTGATCGTCGTGCCAATCAACGCCGGCAATTTATGAAATTTTAACCGTGTCTGATATACCGATACTGCACCAGTACAACAAAGTGGGTAAACACTCACCAGAGACATAACCTGCTGCTTCAGTGCCAGTTCCTCGTCTGTCGCCAGCGTGACCTGACTCCCACAGTCGCGCATGGGCGCGCCGTGTCCCGGCTGTCTCATCGCGTCCCTGTACAGCTGCAGCAGCTCGGCTGGCTTAGGGATGTTCAGTCCTACATCGTCCCAGTCCTCAAAATCCTGATAAAACATTAAATTACAATATTTCTATTTTTAGACTATTTTGTATAATTTAAAAAACCTAAAATTTAAAACTATAACTTGACTAAAACATACATACATCCATTTTTACACCTCAGCTTTATTATGATATGTTACATTTTTATTTGATGGTTAATTATATAAATTGATTTAAGTCTTGTTTTGACAGTATAACCTCTTTACAACTCAACACTAGACAACACTAAAATGTAACATCAACTGTTAACTAGTCAGCCAAAGTCAACAGCAGGCCAGTTTCCAAGTCTCATTTTCTCAGTCCTGACACTTTTAATGATTTTTTTGTCTCTTCTGTGGAAGATACTTGTAAAAACATTGGTAATAGTACCTATGATTATTTTTATTATCTTGACAAGTCCTGTAACTCAGAGACTATAAATTTTAACTTTAGTTTTAAGGAAATTAAGGTGGAGGAAACCTATGGAGCTATTCTTAGCCTAAGCAATAGCACATGTTTGGATGTTTTTGGTATCAATGCACATGTACTAAAAGCTGCTGCCGAACATATTTGTGAGGTCTTGACTTACTTGTTTAATGAATGTATTAATAGTGGAACTTATCCTGATATATTTAAGATTAGTAAGGTTATTCCTGTTCATAAGAAAGGTCCTATGGACAAGCATTGCAACTATAGACCTATTTCTATTATTCCAGCTGTGTCGAAGATCTTTGAGCGGTTGGTACATGGGCAGATTGTGGCTTATTTAGAGTCAAATAAGTTATTCAGTGACTTTCAGTTTGGTTTCCGTTCTAATCGCAGTACCATAAAAGCGGTACAGGCTCTTGTAAGTGCTTGTTTTGATGGCCTTGAACAAAAAAAATGTTGTTAATTTTAGAAGTTATGACCTTTCAAAGGCCTTTGATACTGTTGAACATAGTATTCTAGTCAATAAATTGAAATTTTATGGTTTTAATCAATTAGTTTTAGATTTTTTTAACTCTTATCTGACAAATAGGTCACAATGTGTATATTTAAATGGCTCATATTCAGTAACTAAACCTGTTAACTTTGGAGTGCCGCAAGGCTCAATACTGGGGCCAACATTATTTATTCTTTATATTAATGATCTCCCAGGAAATCTAAATGACAGCTGTGTAAATACTTATCTCTTTGCAGATGACTTGGGGCTGTTGGTTAGTACTGAATCAGTCTTGGACAATGTAAATAAACTTAGCGAAAAGAATTCTACTGTCTTGGATTGGTGTTCTGCAAATAAACTTTGCATAAATATTGGAAAAGTTCAGGACCTACCTCTTAATTTGTACAGTAAAAGTAGTGTAAATAGTATTAAGTTTCTTGGAATATATGTTCAGTCGAATCTCAAGTGGCATGATCATATTAACTATATAGCCTCTCGAGCTGCTAAAGGTGTTTTCTTAATTAGGGCATTAAAGGGCACAATTTCAACTGATTATTTATTGTTTGTATACTATGCTTATGTTCATAGCTTTATCACTTATGGAATCACCTTATGGGGCAATACACAGTAGGCTATGCAACAAAACTTTTTATTCTGCAAAAAAGGGCTGTTAGATTGATTGCCGGTGTATCTAACAGAGATCACTGTAAAGCTTGGTTTGCAAAGTTTAATACTTTAACCCTGCCATCCATTTATGTATTAAGTGTTTTGATGTATGTTAAAGATAACTTGAATGACCTTGTTAGCCTTAGTGATAACCATAACTATTTTACGAGAAATAGGAATGATCTGTTGCTGATGAAGTGTAAATACACAAGCACGCAAAGTAGCTTTAGGTATCTGGGAATCAAATTTACAATGCTTTACCTGAACATATAAAAATATTATCTAGACCTAGGTTTGAAACCTCCATAAAAAACATGTTGCTTAAGAAGTGTATATATAGTGTAAATGAATTTTACAATGCTAGTAATAGTATGCTTCTTTAACTAGTTTCACATGTTATAACTTGTTGACGTTGTTATACACTATTGTAGTGTCCTGACAATAAATGATTTGATTTGATTTGATTTGATAACCCTTTTAGGGCCAAGAGCCTAAATATAGGCTCAAGCTAGGTTGGTAGTGAAACCCCCAAGAGCCTATATAATATATAGAAATTATTGATTAATATCAATAAAATTAGTACTGATTTATGCAGAACTATATTTTCTTCAAGAATACAACATAATTTGTTATATTTATGCAATTTTAATAATATTTTTAATGTTTAATAAAGTTGCATTATTCCTAAGGCAGTGGCTTTTCAGGTTAAATGATAACCACCCACAGCCATTAGTATTGTTGTAATCTTATCTTACACACTAACTATACTTTTAAAGCTTCTAAAAAAGGTGTCATCCAGTACTGTAGACTTTCTTTTATTTCGGATAAAATACTTAGATGTTGTTTTTCCTACCTAAGTTGAACACTTTGAACATTTAAAACATAAAAATTTGATTTTATTTCAATCTTGATCAATAAATAAAGTTGTTTATTATCTGATTTTATATAAAATGTATTATAGCAAACAGCATTGTATTGACATTCATACAGGTATTACATTCAAACAAAATAATAATATACACTAAAATGTTTTATCTAACAACATTTGTGTTTTCATGGTCAGTCGGTTTTGTACTTTTTTTACTAACAAATGCATAAATCTGTAAATTGTTAGTATTATTTTACCTATTTTACACAGGACTTTACCAATTGAATATATTACAATGCAATACAAAAATTTGTTCAGTATTTATAAGCTTTAAATTAAAAAATAAAAAAATATTTAAACGTATAAAAGTTTTTAAGATTAACATTTCATAAATTCCACTGCATACGATTGTTCTCCTACTAACAATAACAAAATGAGACCAAAATTATTATTTTATCATAAAATATAACAAAATGAGAACAATTTATGTCTATGCATGTCATAACATAATTGCTCCTCTTAATTGCTCTTAAAATTGATCCGGCACTACTGCAACATGTACTCAGCGGCTAAGCCTGCAGACGCTCAACTGAACTCTGGCATTATGTGACGTGACCTGCCCAATATATTTGGAAATAAAAGGGCTAAAGAATAATTTTTATTTTAAATTGTGGTTTCTTTATTTGTGTTATGTATCTAATGATAAAAATTTAATGAAAACATTAGCAGCTTTTTTCAAAAAGTTGATTATTTTTTTTAAATACATCATGGTTGTGGTAAAAAACCACAGTTTATAAAAAGAAATAGACTGGGCATAGGTCAGAAGCCAGGTCACAGTGATTTCACCGATGAGAAGTGGAGAGTACTTCACCAAATGCACAAGTCATCACTACTGAGCACCATGCTCCACTCTTTCACTAATTTCATTATTATAAATTATTATAGTATACTAAACTTAAGTACACTTCAACGATAGAAATTCATTAAAAAAATAATAAGAACAAATTTGCAGTATTATGAATATTCTATGCAGACATAATTAACGATTTGTTAACAATGTTCATAAAATATATACACTTCTTGATTTCCATCAAGTACCCATGGTACGCATCAAAGATACAAAATTATCACAGTAGTATTATTCCTCCTTCAATATGTTTGTTATATCCAGAATGACTATCAAACTAGCATTTTCAATTTGAAGTTTGTTTTTGACGATGCAAGGGTTGTGAAGGAAACAGGATTTTTAAAACAATCAGTTACATTAAATTTCGAGATCTGCAATCTGATCTTTTCCTCAGGTGAATACCTAACCTAACACATAAACACAATCTAGGTTATAATAAACAAATCATACCAAAGTATTATAACACACAGTCAGGAACCAAAACCTCCATACATACTAACTCAGTGATTAAGTATTACTGATTTTTTTTTTTGTACCACTGAACAATGGCAACTGTCCAGAAAATGCTGTTTCCTTCAATAGTGTTTTAAATAATAAATACTACATATTTTCTATCGGTAAAGTTAATTTCAAATATCTCATAAAAATTCAAACGTTAAGGTTATGAATTTTCAAATCTAACCTAAATTTACATTCTGTTCTAAATTTGTTTGCATCTGTTCTAAATTTACGAATCAAATGCAATATATCAAACAGACTATTTAAGCAATAAAAAATAAAGATTATCTGAACACAAACAACTGCTATGAATAACTTGTGGTGTATTATCTCACACGAAGTAGAGCATAAAAAGATGTTACAAATTCATACTTTCTCACAAATTAGTCATCTGAAACTCAAGTAAGTTGATAAGAATGAACAATGGTTTGGGTCAATAATAATCAGTAGTAAACATGATTTTTTAACTTTGAAAATTCAAAAGTCTCATATTGCAGCAGTTTTAGCTGATTGGCATTCAAAAATTACAATCTTAACTAAAATACTGTTGTGGTTTATAAAACTTAAATATAAACATTCCTTTAAGGCATAAAGGCTAGTTATCACTCAAAGTTAATTTTGTATTTATAAAATAAATGGAACAGTTTGAAAGTATTTGTACTACTTAAACTATTCTAATTAGACTCATATTAATAGTCCACATACATCTTCCTTGACCACATCCAGATAGATAAGAATCTTATCAAGTGTAACCATTTCATCCACTCTAATCAGTTAGATAATCAATCCAAATGTAACCACTTTTGTTCTATTCCAGATACAACCATCCATAAAAGCTTTCTATATCAATATTTGTTTTCTGTCTAGAAAAAAGCAATTACAGTAATCTAAAGGAGAATTAATGATTATAAAACGTTACTTAAACAAACAAAAACATAGAAGGTAGTAGTAGTAATGTTTAATAAATTTTTGTCTAAATTAAGGACATACATGTATATTGTCCCTGTATTTATTATTCGTGATGGTATTAATAATTTGTTTAGTATACCTATACAATCAAAGAGAAACAAAAAAAGTACAGGCATTTGATTTTTATTAAGTGTAGTACAGCTATTTATTTATATTAATATTCAAGCAAAAAATACAGGGACAAATCGTGGGCTAACAATGAGATTTTTGTTCTAGTATAATTTTATTTAAAATTCTGAGACAAAATCATAAAATTAATGTTTTACAAGCATAAAACCTGTTAAAAACTTTTATCTATGCTTTACTTTATTTTTTTTATTTATTTATTTTTTTTTGTAATGAGTATTTCTTGTTTATTTGGCTAAAAGAAAATTAGCAGTATGCGGAAATACTGTTTATAACAACATAATATGTCAATGCCTCCACCTTGAAAAAATTAAAAAGAAAAAAATTTAATATTTGTAATGTAAATATAAATTATGTAATAATTTAACCCTTTGGGTGCCACAGTGACGATGTTTCATCACTATGTAACTGTGTGGAAAATGCCAGGCCAACGATTCGTCATCACCAGCTAATTATGCGAAATGTGCTGATTGTTACTGTAAATTTAATTAATATGTTTTACATCCCATATTCTTTAAAAACATATTTCACAATAGAAATACAATACGTTATTCATGTGGAGAAGGCTACCATGGGGTGTAGTTTCCTAAATTGTTGTTTTACCCCTTCGAAACATATGCAAATAAATTGCTTGACTTTGTATGCCTTTATATAAATAGGGCTAGTGAACATATTTTTTGGGAAAAAACAAAATAAATATGAAGATTATATATTGGACTACATGTTAATCAGAGATCCCGAACGGTATGTATGCAGTGTGGAGAAGTCTGTCATGGCATGTAGTTTCCCAAACACGCATGCAAAATATTGTGTGACTTGATGTTTGTATAATAGTGTATATACTTTTTGGAAAAATCTAAATATGTATGAAGACTACACATTTGAGATATGGAACAAGAGAAATATGAGTACATAAAACATTATTCACTGACTTTGTTTTAGTGTAGTAGGGCTACTGCAAAAATGCTTTTTTGATTTTGTACATTATTTTTAAACGGTTTAGAAAAATTTTACAATTATTTATTTCTACATATATAACTTTATATCAAATGAAAAAATTTGTTCCCACAGTATAACTTTTTGTATTTAATTTGTTTAAAAAAATCAAAAGTAAAAAAAAGAATACTTAGATACATTTTGTAATTTTTACGTGCCACAAGTACATATATTTTCTGTTGTTTTATTTTATTGTTGTACATTTCAGTACAAACATTTTGATACCATTTTCACGAAAATACCATAAAAATATTAAAAAAATATTTTTCACCTGAAGCCCTGCAATACCGTTATTTATTGCCTGACATTTCTCTCATATGACTTACAACATTGTTGTCAGATGAATCTCTTTGTCACTCAAGTTTTCCTCTGCGGCATTCAAAAGGTTAAAAAAAGTTCTTACACATTATTATATCATGTTAAAATTTAAAAAAATTAATAAAATAATGTATAACCCAATACGGTTGAATTTACTCAGAACAATAAAAACCCTTACAGTAAAAGCCTTACCCTTTTAATATTTTAGATGCATAGTAGTTCCAACACCTCATTTAACAAACTCAGAAAATGTAGACTTCTTATGGCAAAACACAATGAACAAGTACATGGATAACTATTTCATAAAAACACACTTATTATTTTGCATTTAGAGACGTAAAATATATTGAAATATCTAGATTAGATTGGAACTAACATCATTTTTATGTCTTAAAGATAAATTAATACTATGTGTATATCTCAAATTGTTAACAGTTAACGGTGTTAGGTACCACTAAATACAAAAGCATTTGATTTCTAACAGCAGCTTAGATACCATTTCCACAATACTGGGGTTAGAGATATATGGGTAAATATTCATAAAAATGTACCGTAACCAATATTATACAAATATTACATGTACTACACAAAGCACTTCAAATTAGCCTAATATTTTTGAATTTTCAGCCTGTCTAAAAAGGGTTCAATTCCTCTTAAAATAATACGCAAATTTAAATCACCGTAAGTAAAACTTGGAATTCTTCTTATTTTTATTGCTTAGATAAATATTTTTATCGAATTTACCTGGAAAAGCAATAAATTACCACGAATTGATTTTCTAGGAGAGGGAAAAATAAAAGGGTTAGCTACTTGAAGTCAATCGATTAATCTACATTAAAAATATCGTACCTGATTTTCGTTCTCATCTGCGAATGTGATAGAGGTTAGCTTATAGTTATGAAGAAGAAGATACTCGTTGATGAGGAAGTTGAGCGCTCGCTGCTCGTGAGGCTTGATCGGCTCGCACTGAATACTCGCTGGATGCTCACTCATCGGTGTGTCACATTCTACAGTGATCAGAGAAAATTAGAGCTGAAATTAATGCTTTGGACGCCAACGTCCGATTGGTCAGACCACAGCGGTTCAGGCTAAACTGCCCACCTTTATCATTTTAAAGTTAGTACCACTACTACCTTGATCAAGCTGATACAGTTGTTTATGTTTTCTTATTCAACTCTCCTTTTATACTTCACGCTTATTATAAGAATTTCATGTCAATCTATTTTTCAAAAAAGTTTTCTGTAATTTTGTAATGAATATAAGATGTTACCACTTTATAAAATAAAAATATTTCCAATACATTAAAATATACTTTTACAGATTATTGAAAGTAAATGTATTTTTTCATTATAATTATCATGTAATTACCAAATACGTTATAAACATTAAGTACTTTTAATTTACACTAATTCAATAGCCAATGTATAAAACAAAAAATAAATCATTAAATTTATAAAAAAATTAACAGCAGTATAGAGATAAACATAAAGTATTGTAAAAGTATACAAATAGACCTTGGTGGTTTTGGGTAGTACCGTTTTCTTAGGCACTGGCGTCCAAAGGGTTAATAAAACATTCATATATATGTTTTAATGGAAAAGCCATTTTTTTATACTTCCACATTAAATTTATTTAAAAGTATAAAAAATGTCTTTTTCCATTAAAACCTACTCACTTCCACCAAGAATACAAAACAGAAAATTCGTATATACGTACAGAGTGTATTATGATAGTAATGCACACGATATTATTAGTAGTATTAATAGTAACGCGACTATTTATCACAGCATTCGGGCAATCTAGTAGGTGACCTGTCTTTCCAAACGCGCCCGGTCTCAGTTCACTCCAAGCAGTAGGAATGGTAGGACGTGTCTTTGCACGAAGACCAGATTTTTTTTATTGTGTCACGGCGCGATTGAGTACTCGCTGAAACAGCAGTATACGATCAAGTTTTCTGTGCGGCTTGGGAAGAATGCAACGGAAACTTCAAAACGGATGCTTCAAAAAGCCTTTGAGGAGAAATGCATTTCAAGATCTCAATGCGGAAAAGGCATACACAAAATCCTCCCAACCCCAAAAAAGCATGCATGATCAAATCCTGCACCAAAACAAAGCTGATTGTCTTCTTTGGCGTCCGAGGAATCGTCAATTTTGAACTTATACTGCAAGGACAAATCACCAACGCAGCCTTTTATCTGAATGTCCTCAAGAGACTGAAAAGCCGGATCGCGCATGTCAGGCCTAAAATCAAAGAAGTCTTCAAGCTCCACCATGACAATGTCCCCAGCCCCACAGCCTTCATCTTTACCAACTAGCTGACCCAGAACAAGACCCTCATGGTGCCCCAGCCTATTTACAGCCCTGACTTGGCTTTGTGTGACTTTTCTTTACTCTCCAATTGAATAGAGAGCTACAGGGAAAGCACTGAGAGTTGGTGGAGAACATCCAAGCTCACGTTACAAGGTTCCTGAGAGGCATTCCAGTCCAAGAGTTCCAGGATACTTGCCAGGCATGGCATGATCGCCTCCATATGTGTATTGATGCAGGAGGAGACTATTTTGAAGAATATAATCATTTGTAACAAACGGATGAATAAATTTATTTTTCTTAGAAGGTGTGCATTACTTTCATAATGCACACTGTATTTAACAAGTTGTAACTCTGATGAATAAAAAAAAAAGCACATGGGTGTTAAACAGTGACATGTTTCGTATATTTAATTCAACCTTAGTAATCTAAACCAGGAACTGTTCGATCACTGGCACCATATAAAATATTTATGAGATGGCTGAGACATATTTACACTTACTACCACTAAAATAGACAACTGGAGCTCAAAGTATTGAAATACGAAAATTAAACAAAAATAATTAATAAAATCCCTTACCTTCTGAAAAAAGGAAGGAGTCTACTACTATAATACTTTCAGGAAATAATTCATATAAAATACACTACTTGTAATTTTGTTTTAAATTATAATAAAATTAAATAGTTCTGAAAGGTTATTTAACAGGATGATCGACATCTTCATCTCTCCCAGATAAACCTTAAATAACACTAAAGGAGTGTACCAACAAAAAATTTCAAAATGTGTTTACCTCAACATCCCTCTGTGTTTTTTCCAGAAAAGGAACAAACCAAGTATTTTTTTACAATCTGAAGTTTTAATATTATTTGTTTTTAGCTATTCAAAGTTGAGATTTCAATTACAGGAACTTAAATAAATAAAAATTATATTTAAAAATTCCTAACAATTTATTGAGTAACTAAAGCTCAGCTGTGTAATTACTCAAAGACAAAACTTCAGTGTAAACCAATATTAGGAATATTTAACTTCCAATTATGAAAATCAAGTTTATTGTCTCTCAAATAAGTTTGTTAGTGTCTATCAAATCTTAATCAGGGTTTCTGAAAAGTTTTGATGTTAACACTACTTATAACACTGACCATTTTCCACTATTAAATTAAACTTTTCCAAACATTTAAATAGAATTTTATGTTGATTTTTTGTTAATTTACTAATGTCACATTGTTGTCGCAAATGACAAGAAAATATTGAATAGCAGAGATCTCTGAATTAATTCAAAATTCTCTTGACTTTTTTGCTTGTAATAACCAAAACAAACTTGCTGTTACATAAAGTAACAAAACAAAGACACCCCCATAATTGCTTATATTTAATTAATAATTATTCAATATTTAACTAAGATCTTTGGACTTTTTAATTTCTTATATATATATACATTAAATTTGTATAAATGGCTATAGCCTTATTTAATTTCAATAAACATTGAATCGCAAAAAGTACTTGCTCCACCAGAACTCAAACCCGGATCTCTCACTTGCCGGGTGAATGTGCTACCATTATACCACAGAGCCCCCACTTTTTACGATTCAATTATATATACTAATCACTGTGTTGAATAGAAGAAAACAAAAACTATTTTTCACTTCTATATTTCGGGGGATTTAATACCCCCGTCTTCAGGAAGTTTTAAATAAAAATGAATACAAAACTATAACATATAAACAAGAATTAACCCTTTCCGCTCGGAGCGGTAATGTTAGAATGTCCACAGAGATCGGATGGGCAGCAGTGTTGGCCACCGCCATTTCCTCTAGCGCGCGCATATATTTTTAGAGTCGCCGTCCTCAGAGATCGGATGGTCAGCTGTGCTGTCCGTTGAATAATCATACTAGCGCTCGGATGGACAGCAGCGTTGACCACAAGTTATAAACTCTTTTTTTTTATTCTGACGTATTTTTTTATAATACAACGCATTAAGATCAATCAGCTGTTTCATTACAAAGCTTGGAAATTGATCATCTGGTCATTATTGCATTCTAGGCTTTCGTTTTAGCACGCTTTTAACCACATTGTCACTAGTGAGTTAACCTATACGCATTATTAGAACGGATTGTTTATTATTCTTAGTATTGTGCAATTTTATTAAATATTAGTGTAAATGAAGTTTCGTAGATATCAGTGTAAATATAATTGTAAATAAAAGTGTAAATATATCAGTGTTAATACCTGGTTTTACTGGTATTATTATTAATTACTGGTATTAGAGCTTGTTGGCGATGTAAGGAACAAAAATAAAGGAAGACCATTCCAATTGCAAGACATTTTCAGACTAAATGGGAAACTTCATCTACCATATCCTCTTGAAGGTAGAAAAGTGAAGAATTGCGTTGTGTGTAGCAGCAGAGCACAAGGCGGCACCAGGAAAAGAGTGAAGTTTTATTGCAAAACTTGTGAAAATGAGCCTGGTCTTCACATCGGTGTTTGTTTTGAAAAGTACCATTCATCTCAGATATTTCAAGAACAAGATGACAACTAGCCTGCAGTTAAATTTGTATTCGGAACAATAATAAGCAGTTCAATTTTATTTTTTATCATGTTATAATTATTTACTGTCACATTATTAATACTCATTGTAACTCATGTTAGTTTATAGAAATATAACATTTCCATTGTAATACTTTTCGACTACACTATTATTTACCTTTGGACCTTTAAATCCATTTAACTTTTGAAAAGGCACAGTATCAATGACGCGGCGAAAATAAATCCGAGCTGGTGGGGACGCAACAATGACATGGCTGCTGTGTGCACGCAGGCGCCCTAGTGGACAGCACCGCTGCCCATCCGATCTGAGTGGACAGTACGCGCTAAAATAATACGAGCCTACGAGAAGCCATATTTGGTCAGCACTGCTGCCCAACCGAGCGGAAAGGGTTAATGAAACATAAATATAAACACAGTGCATAACATTTGATAAAGTCCAGCTGACGTGAAATTTTTCTAATTCAATCTTGTTGGAACAGTTGATTTTTATAAAGGGTGGAATACAACTTGTAATTTATGGCAAATTTTGATGTTATAAAGTTATTTAAAAAGTTATCTTAAATTTAGACCAAATGGATTTTTTGTCTTCAACATAATTTGATGAGCTTACTCCATGTGCTTTAATTTTAATCTGTTGTAGTTTTCATCAGGGCATTGTGGTAGTTGGTGTATTCCTTTTAATTTAAAACACTCTTCAATTTTGTCTTGTTTGTTTTCTAGACAATGACTTGCCAATGGTTTATCTTCATCTTTATGGAAAATGTCAAACCTATGCCCTGTCATACGGATTCTTAAATGGTTCGATGTTTGGCCAATATATTGTTTGGAGCAAAACTTACAATTAATTTGGTATATTACATTTTTTGAATTACAATCAATTTTGCCAATTATAGGATAGGTCATTCCGGTACTACTGCTATTGAATTCTCTTGAAGAACTCATAATTTTTACATGTTCCACATCGTGATTTTTTACATGGATCACATCCATTTCTTTTATAGTTGATAGATTTTGGAACTAGTGTGTTAAAAATTTATATATATATATATAAGAAAGTTCATTTTAAAACAAAATACATTGATTTCTACAAACCATGAATGCCAGTACTTAATGTATTAGAGTAGATCCGATGATAGTTGACTGATTGGTACTTCATTAGCCATTTGATTACTTCAGACAAACAACAGACTGTAACAACTGGGGACACCTGAACCCACACAACCTCACACATACCTGTGGCAACTGTAAGGTTCGCTCGTAGGGCACTGATCGTCTCCTTGGCCTTCCGCAGCTCAAACTCGAGAACCGCAACTCGCTCGTCCACGCCACGTTCTCCGTCTTCTGAGAACCTCGTCATATCCAACGAGTCCAGGGTGGCTTGGCTGGATGAGCGTGCTACAACAAACGGGTTGTTTGTTACTAATTAACATGTAAATAGGAATCAATTTCAAAAACAATAAATTGAAAATAATAATAAACGCTAATATTATCATTTTTATTTTAAAAGAATGGCTGTTCCCCTTCTCAGCCTCATTATGTCCCTCATCACGGGCCAATCGTCTGTGCTTACAGAAACAGGACAAGAGCTTGCAGGTACAAGATCGAGAGTACCCACGAAACATACTTTGGCCACAGACAGGATTTGAACCTGCATTAATTCTAATTCAGACACAAAGTCTAACACCTTAACATAATGCAGCCACTGGCTTATCAATAAATTGGCATCTGGAGTTAGATTTTTACCTTTTAACATTCTAAGAGAAAAAAACAAATTATGAGTTATAATCGAGATATATTTTTTTTTAATATTAAGTAATTATACAATTACAATAGGCCTCTTCAACAGTACAAAGTGCAGTGAAATAAACTTGAAATATGATATGAACTTGTTACTAGTAAAGAATGTACAATTTTATGCAGATATATGTTGCCATTACAACAAGTTGCAAATCACAAGTATCCACTACACACCAAATGACATTAAGGTAAAAAAAAAAAAACTAAAATATATACCCTATTTTAAACATTTTCTATATAAAACTATGTGTAGTCTGTCCCATCAATTTCCTAGAAATGTCATATAGGCATTGTAAAAGTTTACATTAGAAAAGAATTATGTCACATTCTTTCTAAAAAATTTTTTACTACTACAGGTAGAAAAATGAAAATTTTAATGAATATCAAATTTGTACATTACATATTTAAAGTAAGATATAAATATAGTAACAGGTATTTAAATAAAAACGTGAAATGTATTAATTCCACTTTTAGGAAAATAGTTTTGTGTTCATGACAATGCATGTTTTTCGCTAAACTACTTGAAATATATTACAAACTGAAACCACAGCCTTCCTCAGGCTGTATTACTCATAGATAGTGAAATAGTGATTTACTGATAAACACAAGTGAAGATTTATTACTAGACCTAAGTGTTATGGACTCATTGAAGTCACAAGATATTTTTATTGTCGTTAAGCGCAGTTAATTACAAGTCATGCAATAGACAAAGTCAATGAATTATATAGTATAATATTATTATAATATAAGCCATTCCTTTAATGGAAGAAGAGAAAAAATAATAATATCAAAGTAAACGCTAGCGTTCGAGACGCATCATTAGAAGCCTGGGTTGTGACAAATAAACTGTTGACTAATGACAGGACTGAAATATATGTCACTTAAACCTTGCATTAGTACAAGTATTTTTTTTTTTTTTTTGTGATAATACTAATATTAAAATTATTAACTGAGATCTTTTGCATTATTAATAAATAATAAAGCCAAACAGCCGGGCTTGCATTGTCTCGCACTTTAGTAGGAAAATGTTGTAAAACAATAAAATGTATACATTAAATTATACAATTATCTAATAACTAATTCTCACTCAAAAGTAACTTCAAACAACAGTTATAAAAGGTAAAAAGGGCTTGTTGAATTTCTGCAGTTGTAAGAAACACAAAAAAGACTATTTAATTAATAAGTATGTGCTATATGAAAACCAAACTATAGACAAAAACAAGTTGCCAATATTTGATATTTGCAAGAATTAGTAATACAGAATTAATATGCTTGGCATGAGTTCTTCAGTTTTTCTTTAGTCAGAGGATGACCTTAATTTCCAAAATAATCTTCTTTAACAACCTGTTGCTGCTTGTTTTGTAGAGATATAACAGACAAAACTCAGTGCTTACATCTTGGAGACAGTTGTGTGTTGGATGCAGTATTAAAATGATCCAGTTAATTATGTTGTATGTACCATGCTGTAACAAAAACTTGCTAGAGAAAATAGAACTGCATGCTCATTACAATGTCTAGCCAATTCTGCTGTTTGGTACCACTGTTTTTAATTCTCTATTGATAATAACTGGCTTTATTTCATCCAAAAACATTCCAATGTCTAGCCAATTCTGCTGTTTGATGCCACTGCTTTTAATTCTCTATTGATAATAACTGGCTTTATTTAATCCAAAAACATTCCAATGTCTAGCCAATTCTGCTGTTTGATGCCACAGTCTTTAATTCTCTATTGATAATAACTGGCTTTATTTCATCCAAAAACATTCCAATGTCTAGCCAATTCTGCTGTTTGGTACCACAGTCTTTAATTCTCTATTGATAATAACTGGCTTTATTTCATCCAAAAACATTCCAATATCTAGCCAATTCTGCTGCTTGGTACCACAGTCTTTAATTCTCTATTGATAATAACTGGCTTTATTTCATCCAAAAACATTCCAATGTCTAGCCAATTCTGCTGCTTGGTACCACAGTCTTTAATTCTCTATTGATAATTGATATAACTGGCTTTATTTCATCCAAAAACATTCCAATGTCTAGCCAATTCTGCTGCTTGGTACCACAGTCTTTAATTCTCTATTGATAATAACTGGCTTTATTTCATCCAAAAACATTCCAATGTCTAGCCAATTCTGCTGCTTGGTACCACAGTCTTTAATTCTCTATTGATAATAACTGGCTTTATTTCATCCAAAAAACATTCCAATGTCTAGCCAATTCTGCTGCTTGGTACCACAGTCTTTAATTCTCTATTGATAATAACTGGCTTTATTTCATCCAAAAACATTCCAATGTCTAGCCAATTCTGCTGCTTGGTACCACAGTCTTTAATTCTCTATTGATAATAACTGGCTTTATTTCATCCAAAAACATTCCAATGTCTAGCCAATTCTGCTGCTTGGTACCACAGTCTTTAATTCTCTATTGATAATAAAAGGCTTTATTTCATCCATTAGTATTCCAATGTCTAGCCAATTCACACATTCTTGTGCTTCTTTTTAGATTTTTTAAACATATATTCAACAAAATCCGTTTTATATCCATTAAAAACAGCTACATTTTTATATACAGAATTTTTTTAATCTTTCTTCTGATAGAGGAGTGTTTAATAATGTATAAATCAATGAATGGAAGACTGCTCGTTTTTGTGCTGGTGGATTTGATTTATTTGTTATAAAGCAATCAGTGGCAGGTTTGTTTACAATATATATTGGACTTATATCCAATTTCTAGGAAAGGATGGTAGAGATTCTTCTAAAATTTCGAAGTGGCATGAAAAACCGAATTACGTAATAGTTATTTCAAATTACAATATGGTTCAACTGTTTTTATATCTAACAAAGGAATAATTTGATGAATAAAAAACTATATAGGCTATGTGTATTTGTAAAATGTAACAAACAAAGCAGTGTAACATATAGTATATTTTACTATTTTGAAGGATAAACATGTCTGTTAGTTTGTGACACAAATAACACATGTGCATCAATCACTATTGTACTTACAGCCATTACTCAAATACTATAATAATGATTTTACTTTATTTGTATTAATTTTAAAAAATATTTGTTATTTAATACATTAAAAAGATCTAGCAATAATTGATTGTAAATAACTATAATTAGAATGTTTTGTATTAGATAGTTTAGGTATTTCTAATCAACAATTTGATACCATGATTCAATTTTGGTGGTGGCCACTTACAATACTGCAGCCTTGTAAACACCTGTAGTCATGTACATCATATTGTTTATCGTTTCTTCCATAATTTATGGTTTTGTAAGCCAATGTGGCGTTTGCTTTCTTAATTTGGTTTAAAGAATATATCACAATGTTTGGCCAATGTTGATTAGTTGTTTGAATGTTTTGGAATTTGTAGGTGGCTTAGTTTTTGTTTACGTCTTGTCTGTAAATTATACCACTGTTTTACCTATTAGCTACTTCCACGTGTAATTAATAACACTTCTTCTTCATAATTTTCTTAATGTATTAGTATACGATATTAAACAATTATAAGCTGCCATTTATTGTGGATATGGATGTTGAGATGTGGCGTGCATCGTTCGAACAACAACAAAAGGTTTCTAGTAGATTTATTAACAAAATTTTCATCTAATTCTTGTAAATTTAACCAAGAAAATTTAATAAGTTTTCTTGTTTTACTTAGAGGGTGAATTTAATCTTAGGGGCTATGTTATTCAAAAGTGGGGAGAACTTGTAATTGTTTTTTTTTATATTTTCAATTAAAATTACGGTACTTTGGGATTATACCGACCACACCCAGACATGAATCGTTATTTCACATTTCGTTTCTACTGATTACTAGATTAGCGTAGAACAATATTTCGTCAATATAAAACAGGAATTGTCTTATCGCAAACACCTCCCCATCCTCAGACAGAGGTCAAAGTCGAGCGTCTAGTAGATAACGTGATTGCAGAGTCTCGCCGCCCGTTCAGCTGGTGCATCGCTTTGTTGTACTTCCGTGTTTTACCTCTACATTTCTCCAAACACAAAAATTCAACAAAAACAAACATTTACCAAACTAAACTTTTTATTAAAAAAAACACTCAAAACTTGTTTTTATTCTTGATCACATTCCGCCACCCAAAATGCGAGTGCCTCCGGCCATCAGCGCGGGCTTCGACAGCACCTTCGGTGCTGCCCCGCGCTGATGTCGACGAAAGAAAAACATCCCTCGAGATAGTACCTATCAGTAAAATATCAAATTCTAGAGGGGCTAATCAGAAATATAAATTGAATTGTAATGGAAAGGCAATGATGTACCGTGCAAATCACGTGATGCCGCGCGGCCTGCCGTAATCAGGATTCTCGAGAAAGATAAGATAACAGCGACAACAATACCGATCACAATACCTGGAAATGCTTGTAAGTTTGTAATTTTGTAATTGAAGAGTTGTTTTTTCGTTCTATCATGTTTGTTTCTATAAATTTCTATTTTTGTGTTCTTCATACTGGTGTGGTCGGTATAATCCCAAAGTACCAAAATTACAAATGTATTGCATACATTTAATGTCCATACAAAAGGATCTTTAGTAATTTAATTATGCCAGTACAGGTATGTTCACTCTAAATTAAATTTAGGTACACTTCTGACAATATACTGGACAGCAGGAAACCCATATTTGTTCATTATGTAAATTAAGTTTGTTGTTAGATTGAAAATAACTTTGTTTTTAAAAGAACTATGTCAAGCAAGGTTAATAATTTTTCATTTCATCTGAGCTTAAAATGTTTCAGTACTTTCATTTTGTACTTTTTATGGTTTCTTTTATAGGAATGTTGGTGAAAAGATTTACAATGTTTTAGAAAGAAATTATATGTCAGTCTTCTGTATTCATGTTTTGGTAAATCTTAAGATCAGTTACCCATGTTTTTTGTAATTTCAAAACTGCAATCATTCTCTATGTGAATGTGCTGCCACAAAATTTAAACTATAATTATGGCAGTTTTTTGTTTTGTAGTAAAATTGACTAGAAGTCTGATGGGCATATCTAATTTGTAGATTTTTGGTAGATCTTTGAGTAATGTTGCTTTATGAGACATTTTGAACATTCAATTTTAGGCAGAAACAAAATTTCCCCTGGCATTTGAGAGCATATGAGATTGTTCCTGAATCCTTCCATACAATTTAAAGTTAATAAATTCTTTTTTAATGGAGACAATGAAAGGCCATGAGATATATTTTGCAGAAATATTAGACTTATGTATTTTCTATGACCAGTTATTTTTTTTGTATCTATTAAAATAATTTCAATGTAGCCTAATGTATAATTTCAATCTATTAGATAAGCGGACCCGGTTTTTTATATCGAAAAATGTAATCATCGATACCTAATATTCGCATCTCAAATCCTAGACTATCAATCGATATAAAAGTATCTATAGTCCTCATTAACAATCATATGTTTTAAATTAAAATATGGATTTAACATTTACAGTGATGAAACACCATATTTGCTCCTCTCACAGTTACAGTTGTTTCTTTCCCACAAATTTCACATAATGGATTTTTCGGTACGAGTCCAACATGTTGAAGCCACGTAAAACATGTCAATTATCTTCTTTCAAAGCAATGTCGTGTATTTTTCTAAAATTGACTGCCATTTTTAATAATCAAATGTTACTTAAATGTAAAATTGAAATATTACCTTACATGTATTATTTGAAAGTGTTTACAGCTGTTGATATAGATTATATAAGTTATTTGTTCAAAATAATTAATCAGTATCAATTGATTATATCAGTGTTTATGATTAAGTAATATCGTTTGCCAATTTCAATATAAAAAACCAGGTCCGCTTATCGTACCCTACCCAAAAAACAATGACCAATTACAAAGGAATAAATTAATTACCTAACATTTTAACTACTCATGTGGTCTACAATGAAACATGTAGATAAAATTCAAAACAAATAGACGAAATTAGCATTAATGAGCTGCAATTGAATAATGGATGCCATGGTTATCAATGATGCAGTGAAGGCTACTATACGGGTAGGTTGTTATGCTCTCCTAAGCTATTTTGTCCACAGAACACTCAGATAAGCTATCAGTAGCATATCACATTGAAAATCATACATAACAAGAAGCAAAGAACACAAATTGACATTTACATTTCAATTATAAAAAAACAGTTATTTGTGATTTACAAACCATAAGCTTCATAAGCATTTTTACGTTAATAGCAGAATACGTTAATAATGTTAAAATTTTTGATTGGCTACTTCAGCCGTTATCTTAATATATGAAGAATCAGTAAAATAAAATCGGGTAAGACTAAAGAATCAGTACAATCGGATCAGCCAAATGAATCCATACAATCTGGTAAGCCAAATGGATTAAAATCTACAAATTAATGAAAAACTGCCTAAATGACTGAATGAAAGCTATATTAATTTAAACAAAAATACTTACGCATTGCACAATAGTCAGGTTTTGAAAACTGATTTTCAAAATTTCCTGGATTTGAAAAGAATTCCTTTAATTTAGGAATTTCTTTGCCACATTCTACTAGCTCCGAATGGAATTCTAATGCTGTTAATAAAAATCTATCTTTTAAAAGTTTATTGGCAATATCATTATAACTAATGCATACTTCGTTATTAGTTTTAGTTTGGTTATCCAAACCACCTACTGTTTCTAGTTCACTCATTTTAAACACACACTGGTATACAAAAACAAAAGTTTTATTGAAAACTGCAGTTCTTCCCTGCTACCATTCTTTAATAAAATTTATACTATTGAACATTAGTAACCAAAACAATAATTAACATCAAGGAATGTTTAAAAAAAACTGCAAATCCGGCTGTGACAGTAATTAATTTTGTGAGAATAATCAACCAAACATCACATCACGTTTCAACTTCATCTACGTCCTGTTCTGTCAGCTGTTGTTTTGACGTTTCTCCTCTGTCTTTTGTAAATTTTCTAGCAGCTGTCTTTGTAGAACAAGTTAGCCACCATTGCAAAAAAAATGTTTAAATAAATGACAGGAAATAAATCGTAATCGAAAATAACCAATTACAAAACTTACAAGGTTAGAAATACCACAAGAAATAACACTATGTTATTGTAAATATTTTGTAAGTGTAGTTACAATAATACCGTTACTGGCTTGTACTTAGTGACCATACATCTTCATGCAGTGTTACATAATTTGTTATTCAATATTGTAGGCTAACAAAATATATTTATCTTGATATTGATTAATTCATAAAATTTGTACTTAGTAATGTAATTTGGGGAATATTTAAAATACAGTGTAAACAGATGATATATACTGAACATAAATTTAATTGCGTATATTGTGACTGAATACAATTAACCTAGATAAGAAATTTAGGCTCCTTCATATTTTGGGGAGGCACATCAGTTGGTACCACGGCTTTTCATGAAACAGAGGGATTGTATGTACTGCAAAAATTGCAAATTCTTTACAGAACGGACAGAAAATTTTACTATGTCGGTGCTTTAAGTGCCGATTCCTTAGAGATTCTGTTTGACATAACATATAACATCAGTATGGAATCAGTCAAGGTGTATTGCCTTAATTACATTAATGCCACAGTAAGAATTGACACTTCCTCCTACAAAGTAACACACATAATAAATAGAGTCACTGAATGTTATATTACAGTTCCTGAATATCTTTATTCGTATTCCTAATTACAAAAAAGGCACACACCATCGGCCACAAAAAAGTAATACAACTTTAAAAATAAAAATAAATCGGCTTAAAACCAGTAATAAATTAACAAGTAAAACTTAATTTTAGAAAACAAATCGTGCTCAAAGTCAATACCACATAATTTTGAAGGAGGTGCTAAATGTTCAATATAATAAAAAGTAAAACCTTATTCAAAAAAGATTGTTGCGATTTTAAAGTAGAACACGGGCATATAAAACTAATTAAAAGATGTTATAATAACAGGATAATGAATAAAAGAATAGCTTACTTAAAACATGTTCTTATGAATCAATTTCTGTCACTGAATTAACACACTGGTAAGGCAGAATAAATACCTGTATCCATGATTCATACTTTCATACAGGATATAAAACATTCACGACATCAGCGTTTCAACGGACTTTTTTATTTAACGTTGAATTTTTCAATAATAATGACAAAAATCTGTTATCGGGTTTTTACGTCAAACGTCTAAGTATAATGAAAAAGGTATGCAAGTTTCGCAATTTTGCACAAAAACAATTATTTCATTAGGTTTTTTTTCAATTTTTCACCGTGTACACCAAGGCAAACAACAAAAACATAATCATGAAATAAATAACAACGTGTACCCCATCGGGTGCGTTCAAACCCAGGAGGCAGCAATACTTCTTCAATTCCCATTTCTTGAAGTTAAACGTGTTATTAAGGACATTCTCTTTCTGTTCCACCTTGTCAATAAATTCTGAACTTAGCTGCTCTGAGTACCTCCTTAAGCAATAATATTTCTGTAGGAGGGGTGTTGTTAGCAGTCTGCAATCGTCTCTTATCACGTGAAATCATATATTGCTCACCCGTCGAGAGCTTGTTCATTTCTTTACCTGGAAACTGGCTGATTTTGAATCTTTCTTACTTAGAGATATTTGTGTTACATGCATTCCATCAAAACTGATTGAGGCTTCGCCTTTTCCCAAGTGGTACTCCAAGGAATTAATACATATAAAAATTCCATACAGGCCTTATAAACTATCGTTTCATCCAACAGACTACGAGCGCTTCTGCACATTACGTGATGCTTGCAAGAATCTTAGTCGCACTTGTTATATGAGTTACTTAAACCACAAAGCAAATTCAATCCCATTTACCCCCAATAACCTCTGGAGCGTTGTTGCTCCCCAGAAGTATATCCTGAAATACCATCTAAGGTTACTCTTGGTAATCGCTCCTCAGAAGATCTACTGGAGAGAGCAGATATGTTCTCTAAATGTGTTGCCACCGTTTTTCACAGTCTGTGACTTTACTACCACCCTTTAATTTTGATGCTTTCTTTTCTTTTACGAGGATATCCTCTGTATCAGAAGTCTTCGAAGCTCTTAAATAACTAGATATGACAAAGAATGCTGGTTCCGACAACATTCATTCGCCATCTTTCTTTCGACACTGCAGTAACGTCCTAGCCCAGCTTCTGTCGGCTCTTTTTAACTTATCCATTCTGCATGAAATGTTTCCTCAAAATATCGTCCCTATACCAAAGCCTGATGACCCATAGAAGCTTAAGAATTACCGTCGTATAGTTATCCTCCAACCTGTAGGAAAGGTATTTGAAATGCTTGCACTGAATACAATACTTGAAGTAAGTTGTTTTCAAGCCTCTAGTTTTCCCAAATCAATATGGTGTTACCGTCTCCAGCGATTAACATGGACAAACTTGTTATTATCTGAAGAAAATATATTATCAGCCTTCAGGACAAGAAAAGTTGTTTTGTGTCAGTCTCTCCTTCATTGAGCATGTTCACAAATTTATGGAGACGTGCACACAAGATGTTGGGATTAATTGAAAGGTAAAGTCATAGCATAACGAGACCTGCTAATTTAAAAACACTCTTTTCATCTTTTGTTCATCAGCTCCTGGAGTATGCTAGCCCTGTTTGGTCCTCCTACAAGGTTGGTTTGATTAATATGCTTGAAGCTATCCAAAGGAAGTTCTTAAGGAGAGTTAAACGGCCCTATACCGCCCATGTTAAATTAGTCTACTTGATGACCTGTTTCCTCAGAAACCAACAATGGTACAGGTTTCAAAATTTCACAGATTGTTTCTTATACCAATATAACATTGCTGAACTAGAATAAATATATTATGAAAATATTTTCATGAATTATAAAATTTTCTTTTAAATAGTATATTTTTTATAAAAGATTTTTAAAGATATATTTTTTTTAATTTTATTTGTTAACATATTGAGATAATTCTAGTTCCATATCATCACCCAATAATACTGATAACATTGTAAAAATATCATCAAGATTTGTCAAGTACTTTCTGAGATAATGGGGCATTTATACAGTACGTAAAAACATAGTTTTCGGTAAATTGGATTTAAACAAAGTATAACATATATTGATACAGAAAAGTAAAAACTGCCCTACCTTAAGACTGGTGGGGATTCGTCAGGAACTTAGTTTAAGAAAGGCGCCACTTGCTGAACTTCAGGCCGAGCTTCTCCTTCCGAATCTCCAAATTAGGCGTGAAATCTTATTTCTTACCAAACTGATAAAGTTCGACTTTCAATGCTCTTCTCCATTTAGGACTCGGTCACTTAATCTTTTCATTAGGCGTCACTACCCACGTGGTTATGGGCTCGGTGGTCCGACTGCGGGAATGATGAGGCTGCGGAACAGTTTCTGCCATATAATTGATTTCTTCAATAAAAGCGCATCAGCAATATTCGAAGGTGAATACTTGCTGTCTCACAATGTGCTCCTGAATAAACGTCTGTATTATATTTAAGTCAAATTACATTTAATTGGTTGTAGATTGCTGATCCGCAGTTTGTTTTCTTAGCATGTTTTATTTTATTAATATTGTTTATTAGTTTAATTTTACACACATTGTAAATAATATTCATTTACAAATTTGTATATAATTTGTTATATGTCTCTGTATATTCTTATTTGATTATTATCCATTGTTATGTTATTTAATTTGGAGCTTATCGTATTTTAGTGTTTAGCTTTAGCATGAGAGATCGGTTCTTAAATTTGGAATACTGTTGACCTACTTTTGAAGAAAATACATGACATCTACACATCGGACCAACGCTACAGTATTTACATTGAAGCTAAAAGATGTTTATATCTCAATGCGAAGAATGAGTATCAAAAATATGTACTTCAGGCCAAGTACAAAAACACAAAACATCAAATTCAACACACAAACACAAATTCTATCGTTGCTGCTCCAAATAAATCTAAAAGAGTGTGGAAATTAGTATTTCATTTTGAACAGAGAACAAAGCCATTGTCGCCTGAAGTTAACCATTTAACTCCTGATATCTTCACCAATGTCTACTTCTTCGGTGGAAGAGGTTTGCAGCTCTACTGGTTCGTCTGTTGCAACTGCCATGCACTACTTAAAAAATATGCCTACAAACTATGAAGGGTGACCCGTCTAGTCCCTCCAGTTATCGATCAATCTCTGTCGTGCATGGTTTTACCAAAATTATTGAGAAAGTGGTGGTACACGAGGTTAATCACTATTTGGAGTCTAACCAATTGTTTCCAGAATCTCAATTTGGCTTTAGGGATGGCCTATCAACAGTGGATACGGTCGGGGGCCTGGGAGGCCGTACTTAGTGGATTTGAAAATCGTGAAGGTACGGTCGCTAATATGTGTGATCTAAAAAGCCCTTTGACTTTGTTCCCATGACACCGTATTCTCATGACGCTAGAACATTATGGCATTGTTGGTGCTGAGTTTAGCTTATTGTGTAGCTATCTTTAAAAATCCACTCAGCAGGTTAGATTTGGAAAAAACTTTCTTGATGTGACAGGGGTAGTGAATGGAGTACCACAGAGCTCGGTCCTTGGCTCTTTTTTCTAGTCATGATAGGCGATCTATCATTAAACATTTCTGTACCTAGTAAGTCAATTATTTATGCTGGTGACACAACAATTTTTTGTAGTAATTCTAGTTTAAGAACTCTTTTTAACCAAATTGGTAACAGCCTCAAGGAAAGTGAAAACTGGTTTGATATGAATGGTCTTTTGTTAAATAGTAATAAAACTCAATCTGCTCTTTTCAATCTTAGCACTCTAGAACTAGTTTCACAAGAGGTAAGCTTTAGCGATAATGTCAGACTGTTAGGATTCAACATTGATTCAAAATTCTCATGGAGTCCCCACATTCAGGGGGATGTGTAGCAGGCTTTCAAGGGTAATGTACTTGTCTCGCTATTTGTAAAAGTGTATCCCAAAAATGTATTTGAGGATGATGTATTTTCCCTTATTAATTGTGTGATCTATTATGGTATACTACTCTGCGGTAGTACTACCAGTACAAAAACATTCTGTTACTCCAGGAAAAAGATATCAGGATAATTACTTACTCTAATTATAGAGCTAGTTGCAGACCATTTTTATAAGTGAACAAATACCTACAGTTTTTTATTTGTACATATTTTATTGTTTAGTTACAGTTAAGCTGATGATTGATTTTTCCTTGTTTATGAATAAAATTGACAACTACAACACCAGATACAGAGATATACCTCATGATTTACCTCATGTTAGGCTTAGCAAGACTCAAAACTCTTATTCTTACGTAGGCTTAAGTATGTTCAATATACTTCATAGAAATGCTTGTGATGTTGATTTTAAACGTTTTAAAACCAAATTATACAGTTGGCTACTTTTACAGTGTAAGTGAGGTTCTGGATCTTTCAAACATTGACATTAGCTTTAATTTATGACCTTGCCTTATATGTGATATTAATATTTAAATTTTAGCATATTTTGTATATAATGGATTTAAATTTGTACTTTTTATCATCATTATCCATTAAATGGAACTTCAAGTGATAATTAGAGTTTTCTTTTAAATATTGACTAGCTTTAATTGTGTACTTGGCTTTGTTGTGATACAATTTGTTGATTTTTTTTTAATTTTCTGTAAATAATGGATTTTATTACTTGAACACTGTTTTAACTTTAAGTGAAGATGTACCAGTAAAGACGTAACTAGTATTTGTTTTGTTAGGCCTATTTGCAATTTGACTTCAACTGTATGAGTCGCAACTTGCTTTTGACGCAAAAAAGACTGACTTTATTGTTAGCTTGCATAACTGGTAATTATCTTGTCATCTCCTGATTGTTTGTTTGTATATATAATGGTTTTGCCGTTGAGATAAAACAAAATAAATTCGGCATCACAGTAATATGTAACATAATACACAATACAATTAATTTTAATAATATATTAATATTACTATTTATATGTATCAACAATATGTTCTTATCATTCTCTCTACTGGCTTTGCTGTCTCAATTACAATGCTACCATAAGCCAAAACATTTCTCTGGTTTGAGATCAGTTTCAATTTGCGCATGCGCCTGACCATTATTGAAAAAAAGTTGTTGAAGTGGTGAAGACCGAGTAAGTTGTGTGGATTGTTATGATTAATGTTTGTGAAGTTTTTATGGTCAAATTGTTGATGAAACTAGTATTACGTAAGATTTAACTATTTTCCGTTCTGCCCAATTATTAGGAAATCCAACAAAGGTACGATATTTTACATTGTTTATGTGTAATTTCTAGAGTTATTATCTTGCTCCGTTTTTATCAAGGCCCGAGCATTCGCTTTGCTTCCATGTCACTTTGTTTGCCTAAATACGTCTAATGCAGGGGCTAAAAGTTTACTAGTTCAGTCTTATCTTAGTGTACATATTGAGCTCAAATTTTTGCTATTACTTACATCAAAGTTACTCTATAATTAGCAAGGTAAGTTGCAATTTATTAGACTTTAACCTACCTTGAAAACAAGAATGCTGACTATTTAGGTAGGCCTATACTATGTAGCAAACATAATTCTTGAGTAGCCCACTTAGGATATTTGCATGATTATAAACTTAAAATAATGTATGAAATATTGTGAAATTAATATTACAAATTTGAAAGTTCTAATTCTGATATGGCCTGTTGCAGGCTCCAGTCTGATTGTTCCAGTAAGGGCACTATAACCAGGCCAAATTAGCCTAGTTTTTAATAGATAAATCTTCTAGATAATTTTGTAAGTCAAGAACAGAAGAGTAGTAGTAGATTTTACTTTGGGGATCAGTATATAATCAAGGATTTGGGTTTAAATTAATTCCAACCAAACCTGTGTGAAAGCTTCACTAAATTAAATGTATTCTACATTCTACAGATGTCCAAAACAATAATAATTTATGGATAAATGCTACTAGAAATCAACTAAATAATTGCTTTTGTAATGATGGTGCAAGCTAATTTTTTAAAGAGCAATTTAAGTTAAATATGGATCATTCTATATCAAATCACCCAGGTCATGTCAATCCTATTTTATATTTACATGACAATTTGCACATTTGCTTATATTTATTCTCTAAGAGGACCTGTAAAGTTTTATTGTTGTAGGATTTATACATTTTATATAGAATTTTTAAAATATCAATATTTTGATAATTTGGTTTTACAGAATCGCTTGTGGAAAATGAGTACCATAATATATTCAAAAGTTATATTTCAGGTATATTAAGAAAGATTTTGATCTGAAACTGTTTCTCCCAGTTTAATGGAAGTATTCAGTTTACAAAAAAGCATTCATTTAAGTATCCATAGTTAAAAAATTATAAAAACCGTATAGCATGACAATATTATAATTTTCTAAACTTAACAAGGGTTTAGAAAAATGCTGGTAACTTTTTCCTCCAAACAGCTGGGATGCTGGTAAAGGTATCAAATAAAAGGTAAGAGTACGTGCTTTTTGTTGACATAAAAAATAAAGTGGCTCTTTAGTGTGTTCAGTCTTAAATAATAACATCATTAATACGGCTTAATTAAAGTTAAATATTAGGACTTACAATATTTGTTCAACTTAACTTACATGTACATGGTTTTAAATAAATGTTTTTTAAGTAACAACCTCTTTAAGATGTAATATTCCATCTAATATCTAGCTTCTACATACTTAATCCACCTAAAGAAATTTAATTCTGTCAATTGGACATAATTTTCAAAAAAATAATATGTTCTTCCAGAACTGTTTGACTTGGCTGTACTGACAATACATAAAATATTATCCAAAGGCACAAAGTAACAGTCTTCTCTTTGTGGCCAAAAGAACAACACTGCTGCTCCAGGGGGGTGATGGAAGAGAAGTTCAACATCTTCTTTGTCACAGATATTTTTGACAAGTGCAAAATACCACCTGTCATTATAAACCGCGTCTACAAAAGAGTTTTCTTGAGGACGAATGCTTGTATATTTTGGGACATCTTCGCTAAATGAAAAAAACCGATATACATTTTTGTAATTATGAAAAGTCCTCGTGCCAGGTATCGTGCATGTTGTACTAAATCTGTCCTCTAGTTTATTTCTTAGCAAGTCAGCATCAGTTTTATCCAAAAAGTGAAAAGTAATATTGTCTATATTTGCCTTTAAAAAATTGTAAACACCAGAAGCAGTGTTTATTTGTTCATCAGTTGAAGACTAGCTTTTCTTAATGTACGCTTCACAGTTCCTTCCAATTCATCACAAACAGATTTTCCGTGGCTAGTAGCAAAAAAGGAATGTTCAGCATCAACAGAAAAATCAGTATTGTGTTCACACAAGTTTTAAACGCTTTTCCCGGTCTTGTCTTATGCGCACATCCATCTGTGAAATAGTGCACTTTCTGTACTTGTGTGTATTGTTGGTTCAACCATGCCATTATATTTATCTGAACAGCATACAAAAATCCTACATCATGCTCAATGTCATCACTTATAAAGCAGTGGTTCAATATTTTTTATTCATTTTCCTCAATAATCATATATATATATATATATATATATATATATATATATATATATATATATACATATATACAAACTGGATGAATAGTACAGCTACTCCTTGACCAATGGTAACTCTGAATTTCATTTTGTATTACAAAAGTATAGTTTTCTGCAAATCCATAAGCAAGATTGCTTTATCGGATGTTAGATTTTCTGTTGTGGTTTTAAGGGATTTTGCTTGATGAGTGTGGAATTAGTGCCTATAATGTTTTAACCAACAGAGTAATGTGTTCTTCAACACTTACCGATTGTTTTACCAGATTCGGGCGGTCCGTGTTCATTCACTGGCTATACTCATTGTCATCATCATCTAAGTAGACCAACTTTTGCTTTAAAATTTCAGACAATTTTCATCCGTTGGACACCTATCACAGTGACGTAGCATACATAATATAGAGTTTTCTGAGTTACATACAAGGAATTTGATCAGGTCTTTATATGTTTCCTCAATTTTAATAGCATCTAAAAGAAGTTTTACATTCTGGTGGGTACTCCAAACACACACTGAATGATATCCGTGCAGAATCAGCAAGAGTACACCACTTTGGTCTAAGTGTACAAAATTTAGAAAAACATGTCTTATTCTGGTGGGTACTGCAAACACACACTGAATGATATCCGTGCAGAATCAGCAAGAGTACACCACTTTGGTCTAAGTGTACAAAATTTAGAAAAACATGTCTTATTCTGGTGGGTACTGCAAACACACACTGAATGATATCCGTGCAGAATCAGCAAGAGTACTGTACACCACTTTGGTCTAAGTGTACAAAATTTAGAAAAACATGTCTTAACGTTAGGATGTTCCCATTTAAAACAAGATTACAGTTTCCTTAGGTTGCAAAGGATAAATCTTTATTTTTGCATATACACTTTTTGGTACTTTGGGATTATACCGACCACACCAGTATGAAGAACACAAAAATATAAATTTATAGAAACAAACATGATAGAACGAAAAAAACAACTTTTTAATTACAAACTTACAAGCATTTCCAGGTATTGTTGTCGCCGTTATCTTATCTTTCTCGAGAATCCAGATTACGGCAGGCCGCGCGGCATCACATGATTATTTAAATTTTTGCACGGTACATAATTGCCTTTCCATTACAATTCAATTTATATTTCTGATCAGCCCCTCTAGAATTTGGTATTTTACTGATAGGTACTATCTCGAGGGATGTTTTTCTTTCGTTGACATCAGCGCAGGCTTCGGCAGCACCTGGCAGCCGGAGGCACTCGCATTTTGGGTGGCGGAGTGTGATCAAGAATAAAAACAAGACCGCTATCTACTAGACCGCTCGACTTTGACCTCTGTCTGATGATGGGGAGGGGTTTGCGATAAGACAATTCCTGTTTTATATTGACGAAATATTGTTCTACGCTAATCTAGTAATCAGTAGAAGCAAAATGTGAAATAACGATTCATGTCTGGGTGTGGTCGGTATAATCCCAAAGTACCCACTTTTCTTTTAATACTAACTTTGTTCTTTGCTCCTGTTAACATGTGACTAAATTCATCACTTTAATAACAATCAGTAATAAGCTTTACAATGTCATCAGAGATTCTTTGACCTTTTTTGGTTCTGGAATAAATAAAATGCCCTTTTCATCTTTCAGTTTTCTTGAAAACTGTGTTCTTCTTTCGACGAACTATATGTTCAGTGACATTAAATTCAGACATGATTTTTTCTTTAGACCAAGAGGACGGAGTTAGCGTTAACATTTGAATTTTCTTAGGTCTACTTACATCAGCCACTTTTTCTTTAATTAACATTTTCATGGAATTAAAATCTTGTCCCTTCTTAATCATTTCTGCATCCATATTAACATTATCCTCAGCATTGTCAAACTCTTAAACACCGTAATCTAATGCAAGGTATACTGTTTCTTTCAAAACACGATTTACTTTTTCCAATTTTCGTTTGCCATATGAGGCTTTAATGGAGAGCATCCATTAAATTTTAGTGTTTTATTAGCACTAATACTTTGCTTTTAAATTTGTACTGCAGTAAATTCCACATCTGGATCTTCTTTGTTACTTCTGCTTTTGTCATAATCCTCAGTTTTTTTCCCCAATAAGTTAAGACATGTTGGGCATAATTTTTGTCCTTTTTTATATTAATTCCTCTACCTACTAATGATTTCACCAACGTCAAACTTACTGGCCTCAAAAATTTGACAGACAATTTTTGTGCCTTTTGTAAGGGTCACTGAAAGTCCTTTGATGGCTTTCAAAAATCTTTAAATAATAGTAACTGTGATTAAGTTTTTAAGATTTCTTGGTGATGTGTACGTCAGTGGCATGGGTTCTCTTGCAATATTCCAAAAGTAGCCTACATGCATTCAATTTGTCTATTGTGACACAAAAACACAGTGCAATTTCAAGTTTCAATATACATTTTAAATTAAATACAAATATAGTTACTTATACCGTTAGGTGTATAGTTTTATAGTATGTTTTTGGACACTTAACCTTTCCAGCGTTATTGACGCGGATCCGCGGAGGGCCACTACAAGCCCAAAACGTTATTGTCGTGGATCCGCGTTTTTGCATTCTTTATTTTCTTATTGCTGTGTTAGTTGAATATTTTGCCGCTAGATGGTTCTAGTAGTCATGCGACATACAGACGGGTTGCCCTGCCTCGAATTCTATTACAATGGGAGTGGCAGTGGCTTCTAATTGCCCAAACACTGTCTAGCGGGCGTGGCCCCGCGCCTTTCACAAAGTCATTGACGGGAGCTCCCGTCAAGGCATCTAGCCAGTTAGTTAGTGAGAAGCATCCGGTACACGCACGTGTATTTCGGTTATCGCTATTTTTCTGTTGTGTCCTATTCTTTTTAAAGTAAATTATTAATATTATATACAGCAGTGTCCAGTGTTTATTTAGTGTTTTTTTTACCATTAATCGTGTCAATGGCGAATCCAGACGATTCGGAATTTGAAGATTTGGTAATTCTGAGCAATTACTTGGTCAACCCCAAACTTTTTCATATTTTACTACGGTCATAAGGATGTTCTCAGAAAGCAAGAAACATAATTCAAGCCCCGCAAGGCTGTCCTACAGGTTGCCGAGCGATAAGAAGGTTCGAAGTCCACGCAATAACAGTGGCTTGCGGGAGACGCGCGGAATGCCAGTTGTGACAGCCCGCCACCAAATAAATCACTCTTTGTCTACTTTTGTATTTTGCTAATTTTATTAGTTTGTAATATAGTATATGTTTATCTGCAAAAGTGTGTTTCATTCCCCTACTTACTGAATAAATGATAAAAAAATTAGTGACAACTACATATACTGCTATTATTCTACAATATTCTCAAAAGTTAAAAATTAGCCTAGGAAATCCAAAAATTGCTAAACAAATTTTATTTACCGTTAAATAACTCTATTTTGACATACAGAAACAAAAATAAATTTGACTTTACACATTGGAAATTAAAAAAAAATTGTAACTTAATCAAAGATCAGGTCCGTTTTTCATGGCGCTTAAAGGGTTAAGATTACCCACAACGCTTTAACTAAAAACTAAAATTTAAATAACTGCAAAAAAGTTGTACTCAACACTATTTAATTAAACAAAACACTTGACTGCTTAATTAAAAAAAATTAACAAGACCAGCTCCACAGAAAGACTGAGAGCAACTGAACACTGAATGCCAAATTATCTGTTTGGTGCATGTCCCTGCCAGCAGTTTTCATGTCTGTGCATGCAGAGCTAGTTGCTACAGGCATACAGCTATTGCTGTTCAGCTTCCTTTGGAGGTATTGTTTATAAAATAATAAATTTTTCATAAAATGTAAAAGAATGACAGAATTAAGTTTCTGTACTTAAGGTGATTAATTAGAAACATACCCATATTTACCTTTTATAAAAACTGTAGAAATTCAAAAATATGTGGCATTTTAAATTATGAACAATTAACGACATGTCAGTTTGTAGGTTCTGTGTTCCATTATATAGTAATATAAACACAGAACCATAAATAAATATATATATATATATATATATATATATATATGTGTGTGTGAGTGTATATATGTTGTGTGTTTGTGGCTGATACAAAAACTCAAAATGTTCTCCGCTGAAAGAGCTAAAATTTGACACAATGTACCTATTTTTTCTTTGTTTTTTAAACATAGCAGGAAACCTATTTTTGCTGTATACCAGCATATAATGTAAACTTAAATAATATTCAAATTTATAACAATCCAATTCATTATGAGCTAGTTTTATAATTTTGTTACAAATGGCATTGTTTATGATTAAGATTGAACAAACTAAAAGCCACTTTGTTTTTTATATCAATAAAAAACACATTCTATTAGGTTTTATTTGATACCTTTACCAGCTCCCCAGATATTTAGAGAAAAAAGTTATAAGCGTTTTTTGTAAAACCTTGTTTTAGTTTCGCAAATCATAATAAAGTCATGCAATATGATTTTTCTAAATTTTTTGTAGACTGTATACTTCCATTAAACCGGGAGATAATGTTTCAGATCAAAATCTTTATTAATACCTGAAAAATGATAACTTTTGTATATATTAATCATTTCCTGCAAGCAATTCTGTGGAAGCAAATTACCATAATATTGATATTTTTAAAGTTCTATTCAAAAAAAGTATAAATGATAGAAAAATGAAACTTGACAGGTCTTCTTAGGGCATAAGTATAAGCAAATGTGCAATGTTTTATCGAAATCAGAGATGGTGGGTGATTCTTCATTAAAATATTGGGTGATGTGATGTGGATTGACCCATATACCTTGAAAACTGAAATCATTTTGAAGCATGTTGTAAGGGTTGGTTGCAGTATAATAACTACAACAATAGAAGTTCCTTACTTTGTTCTAGGAGAGCTACCCACCCTTGAGCATAAGGAGGGATAAACATTTTACATTAGGCTCTACTCCAGTTTAAGGATTTAATCCTCTTTTCCCAGTCTGTTACTAGAGGTTTGCTGTAGGAGAAAGCTACTCTACAGCCTGGCTCAGGCCCTACCAAATGGATTCTGTACCTATTTTGGCAATGGTATCTGCTTTTTCGTTTTCATGAATGCCCTAATGGCCTGGCATCCAACCGAGTGTAACTCTGTTCTTCTTTGTGAGTTCCACTAGAAAATGTTTACATTCCCATGCTGCTTTTGAATCAAACAAGCAGGCGTCAAGTGCCATTAGTGCAGTCTGGTTATCAGAGATGATAAGTATTCTGCTCATTTTGGCCTCGTTTGTATGTCTTCTGGCACATGATTCTATTGCCATGACTTCCGCTTGGAAGACGGTGGCATTTTTTCCCAGAGGCACTGCTAAGTTTGCGCCTGGTCCATATCACCAAATCCTACTGTAGATCCAAGGCGTGGTCATCTGTGTCAAAATTCTGGACTCCTTTAGTAGGGTAGGCCTCATTTCTCCATTTTTCCCTATCTTCAATAGAGTCTAGGTATGGGTTTTCAAAGGAGATACCATACTTTCTGATACGTAGGTATTTAAGCCTCAGGAAATTCTGAGTTATTTTCAAGTGCCCTTCTGAGGAGGTAGGCTTGAATATCTTTTTTACTCAGAAGCTTCATTGCACGTAATGCGGCTGTCTTCTTCACCTCCAGCTCCAGAGGAGTGTATCTCAGAACCGCTTTAAGTACAAGAGTTTGGTAGGAGCTCATTGGCCCTGTGATGCTTACGCCAAGCTAACCTTTGAAGACTGTTGTCTCTTGGCAGCTGTTTTTTTTTATTTACTTTCGGCCACCACACTAAAGCAGCATATGTGACCATTGGTTTTTATAATGGCTTTGTAAATCCAATAAATCATGTTGGTTTCAGTCCAAAAAGTCTTTTACAAGCCATGAGGGCCTTTGTCGCTTTGGATAATATATTTTCGATATGTGGGCTCCATGTTAGCCTTTTATCCAGGACTACTAGATACTTGACTGCATTGGAATGTTTTATACTTATACCTTTCAGAACAAGTTGTACAAGCTGGAATTTTCTTTTCTTTTATGGAATACCATAACCATCCAGTTTTAGGAGTATGTTACAAAGCCTATACAGCATACTATAATCAATTGATTTTGATAAATATGTTAATAAAATTGAGCAAACCATTTCGTTCTTTATCCAAAAACATTTGAGAAGGCTGACTCCACTGCTTTAATCATATTACACCCCGGTCTAAACTCAAACTGCTCTTTACATATATAGCATTTGAGTATAAGATAATAAAACCTTTTCATTCTTGTTAGAAAACCCCAGGTATATCTTCACATTGAAAAATTCAATTCATTCATTTTAATACATCATATTCTGTAATGCTATGGTATATAAAATTATAGACTTAATAGGTACTGATTTACAAACTGGAAAGCATTGGTCTTTTCATTTAATGTGTAATTGTTTACAGATAGCAGACTAGTTACAAACTTACTTGATTAAAATGTCTACTGTAATTTTATATTTGAAACCATTTCCCCCCTTTTTTTTACTTTGATACTTTGGTCAGAGAAGTATGATTTTTATTTTAAAATGTCTTGTTTCACTTTATGTAAATGTTATAACTTAGTTAAAAAAACCTTTGCCTTCTTTTCTTCCGTATGATAAGTTATCCAAATTAAAGCTAAGAGAACTAAGATCAGATTACAAAATGTTTATTTTACGTACATTGTGTAGCATAGGTATCTACTTGTTTTTAACTTGCACTGAATGGACTGGAATAGAAAAATAATAGTGTTCATGTAATCAAAATCTTGTTTTTCTAGTAAGTTAATATGAACATTGAACACGCACAAGTATTTGGTATCTATCAGCTGATAATATTTGTAAGAACGTTACTAAAGAAGGTTTCAATTTTCCTAATTTTATTACTTTATTTTAATATCATTATCTTCAAATGTTTTTATTATTTTGGGGTTGCATTCCCTCAAGCTAATTTTCCTACATTTAGTGCATTAAACAAGCAGTAAAATATAGATACAAGTAGCTCCTAATTTATCAAAAGTATAAGTTTTGACAAAAAACATTTTAACTATTTAATGAGCTTCATTGATTTTATAAATGTAAAACTGTATTATGGCTAACAATGTAGGTATTAAGATTTATTGTGCAATGTCTAATTGAGTGAATTTTCCAGGTTGAAGAATGAAGCCAAAGAAGCCATATGCGTGAAAATGAAAAGTATATGACAGTGGCATCTTTTATTTTGATTTAGAAATTGAATTTTTCTTTATTATAATTTTAAAGTGACAAACCGATTTTTGAAATGGCAACCCTACTAGGGTGTTTTTTACTTTGTTCGAGATAATTTTTATTCAGGAAGTATGGTGAATGAAAACTCAATAGACGTTTTTAGTGACACAAAATGTCAAGTGAGATTGAGGAGGGTGATGTTATACTGATTGCACCTCATACAAAGAATCAAGACGGGTCTGAAACTTTCTTAATTCTAGATCCATGCCCTTCAACAGAGGAGTGTGTTAATGATCCTCCAGGAATAGAGCTGATAGATCTAACCGCGGAGGTGAAAAATACTGGAACTATTGCAGTACTGTCTACAAATAGTAATACAGGGGAATTGGAGATATCGTTTACAAAGAAAGACGACACACATTCAGAAACAATGGATTCTGCACCAGATACAGGAATTCAGTTAAATGGTGCATCAACAGAACAGAGTGCCATTGAATCCTCAGATGAGATCATTAATGATGATGATTTTTTGGATTGTAAACTAAAAGATGAGGAAGAAGATGTTGATGTTGAGGAGATAAGTGTGACTGATGTTCATAATAGGAGTGAACTGAGTTCAGTCACCTTAGATGATTTAGATGAAGATAATCAGCAAATAGACAATGAACAAGATGATGAGCAAGAAGAGGGGACTCTCTATATTGATGATGATAAATATACTGATATTCAAGAGGAACAGACAAAAGAACATTCAAAACAATCTACAGATAATTTAAATGATGCAGATAACTTAAATGATGCAGATAATTTTAATAATTCAGATCATTTAAATGCAGTTCAAATTTTGCCCAAAAAATCTAATCTTGAAGTTGAAAATTGTGATATCATATTTGAAAAGGAACATTCTTCAGAAGTATTCTTAGATAAGCAAGAACCACTTGAACAAGTCGAAATTGGACCGAATTCAGAGATACAAATTGAAGAAGTAAGTGAACAAAATATGATTGGTTATGAAAAGTGTTTTGATGAGAGTATAAATGATGTCAGGAAAAAACCTGTTCTCCAAGAAGCACTAGTTCATGGACAGATAATTAAAATACCTTCTGAAATAGAATGTGATGAAGAGAAATTAGATGACAGTGAGTATGTTGATAGCACTAACACTGCTTTAACCCTGTTGGAGCTAGCTGGTGGAACATCTTTCAGGAACCCCATTGAGTCTAATCAAATTGAACTACAGCTAAGTGATTTAGACCAAGATGGAGTTCCACTTTTAACTGATTCAGTTACTGTCACTGAATCACAGTCTGAGACACCCGTTTTAGCAACTCTTCAACCAGTACAATTAGATACACTGGTAGAAAAATTATCATGCCCTGAACAGACTACTACGTCAGATCTTGATCAACCAGAGAACACTTCATCTTGTCCCGGACAAACGCCTACATCAGACTTTGATCAACCAACAGACACCTCATCTTGTCTTGAACAAGCATCTACATCAGATTCCACCCAGATGAAACCTGAACTACCACCAGGTCATAAAATACCGAGTAATTTGAAATCAACCCACGATATGGTCCAATGTATATTGGTAAGTGGTGACACACCGAGGTTGGGAACTAAATGTGTAAAATCTCATTACAAGCATATAACAAGCTCCATAATTACAAAAGATGAAATAGCAAAAGAGATTATGGAGAGATCTTTGCAGAAGTGTCCTTATACTTCTCAGGGTGGAGGAGATGTAATTTTTGCCATGAAATTGGCACATAGATTGGCCACCCGTATTGTCTCTCCTGAAAAGACTCCTTGTGTAGAAGCGGAGAAAAGTTCTGGAGAAGAAACAACCAATCTTTCCAAAAAAGATGACACTTCTGTTTTGAAAGATCCTGTGGCCAAATCAAGTGATGGAGTATCAACGCCAATGCAAAAGGTTCAGTCAACACCAACACAAAAGAAAAATGCAATTTCTGACAAATATGAATTACTTAAAATTCTTGAAGATGATCCCGATGATGTACCTAATATTGTTGAAACCCCTGTAGTTGATAAAAAACAGAACATTGATGAAAGTATAGCATTAGATAAAAAACCTATCAAAATAAAGGATTTAAAGTCTTCTCGGTCATCACCTTTAATCAAACTTCATCCGGAATTGGAAAAAGAACTTGCCTTAAAACAATTGGAAGGTTTCAAAAATGAACATGATAAACGTAAAAAGAAAGTAGTTTTTGGTCCTAATTATGTTAAGAAGATGGCTAAAACTGAACAAGAAACACCAAGAAAACATCATGAACACAATAATAATCTTAATTCAAGAAACCAAAGTAACATGGGTAAGAGAAAGAGCAATGAAGATTCAGTAAAATCATTGAAAAAAGCTAAAATGGACAGAGTAAGCAGTGAGACAGTGACAGCGGATCCGAGTCAGATAACTGAAATTTTGACAGTAGAAGGTCAAGAGTTGACTGGGGATCAGCCAAAAGATGGAAAATCATTAAAACAATATTCTAACAAAAGATTGTCAAGAAACGCTGAAACCCCCCCTCGAGAAGTGCCTATGGAAGTATTGCTAAATGGTGTTGATGATTTGGAAGGTCCTGAAAACGAGATGGATACGTCAAAAAATAAAATTTTCAAGGCTACAAATCCCAGAAAACGACAAGAAGAACTAAAGCGTAAAAGACAAAAACATTTTGCCAACATGTTACAAAAAAATCAACCACTTAAGAAAAGAGGTAGGCCACCAAAGAAAAAACCTGATAAAAAACCCAAGGATGAGTTCTTTAATGAAGAGTTACTTTGGAGCAAAAGACCAAGACAGAATCTGTCTAAGAATGAAGTAGATAAACAACCTGACACACCTGATTTAAAAGAAAATGAATCGTCTAGTAAAATAGAGAAACCAGTAAAAACAAAAAAGATGAGAGAAATAGAACAGCTTCTAGGTGACGAAGGAGCCATAAACATGCTGTACTCTGTTGAGCAAAAGAGAACAACTGGAAGCGAACCTAAGAGAAGTATGTTACCATCATATCGAAGAAAAAAGAAGGATTTGCAACTGAAAACAAAGCTAGTGAAGTCGGCTGTCCTCAGGTTGACAGTTAGTCCACCTCAACCAACAGGGAGAGTGTCATTGCGAGGTCAAGCTGCGAAAGAGGATGAAAATGAGGAAAACAGTGAAGTTTCTTTACGGAAGATGTCTGTAGATTCTCGTGACTCTCATCAATCAATGTCCTCCCCCCCAAATGAACCTTTTCCGTTTCCAGCGAAAATCGTTCCAGCAGAAGCGTCCAGAATAATCAGACGACATTCCTCCAGCAGTAACTACTCCAGTCGTAGCAACAGTCCCCGAAGACTCAGTGTTGACAGTGAGAGGATTAGTTTGGCCTCCCCGGAACGTCAGGTGACAGAAGTGGGTCAGGGTGATGCAGTGTTGCCAAGTGCCAGCAAACATGGTAAATTAATGAAACCCCAACAAACCCCCGAAGTTGTTGGTGTGAAGAGGTCTGAGAGGGTGGAAAAGTCTCTTCTAGAAAAGGGTAAAGAACTGAGCTTAACCCAAGAAACCCTTCAGGAAACGAATAAGAAAGTTGAAAAGCAAATTTCAAACAGTGCAAAGTGTAAGTCTAAAGGTCAAATAAAATTGGATCTGAACAATGTGAGGCTGCCGACAGGTAGACCGAGAAGGGAATTGGTGTTACCGCCGCAGCCATGGCTGAAGAGGAAACGTGCAGATTTAAACTCTACTTTGGCGGCTGCTGTTGAAGGATTTACCAAAGAAACTGACTCCAATAACAAAAGTACCCCGAGTGGAACACCAAAGAAACTGGCATCAAAGACTTCGGCAACCAATTCAAAAACTAAACCTGCAAAGATGGCAACTGAAAAAATATCAGGTAAGTTTAAAAATGTTAACACTTGTAGAGCTGTCATTAAGTTTTCTACGGGTAGTTGGATTTGGCCTCTTGAACATATTGTGTATGTATTATTATCCTTAAAGTCTTAGCATGGCGTGTTTTCTTAGTCTTTTCAACAAAGTCATTTTTAAACATATTTTAATTCAAATAAAGAGTAACGTGAAGTTACAACATACTATATTCTTTTTTGCTAGAGTAGAAAAGTTACATTGTTATAGTAGTGATTATTTGTACAGTATTTTTTCTGTATGTACTAATACATGCAAGTCTGCTTTTATGTATCAGTAACATGTATTTAGTTCTAATCACAGAAGAAATAAAACACAGGTGTCTCGCTAGAATGTGTGTTAACAGCACGATCCAATGGCTAGGCTTATGACTAATATTGGTGCCAGTGCATTGGCCTAGTGAATCTATTGACCGTTCGTATTTAATAACCTCAGTGACATGTCAATCAGACCGTAGATTCTTGGTTATGGTTTTAATTCTTGAACTATGTATTGGTGAGAGATATATAGCTCGTTAAGAAGCTGATAGGAAATAATAAAGAGCATCTTACATCTTAATTAGGAATATGTGCCACAATCTATGACTTGGTCATAGAAAAATCGAAAGAGATGTTGATAAATTGATCATATATGACATTTATGTCAATGGAATAGGTACGTTCTGAACGGTTTCCCCCAAAGAGTACCCAAAAGTACTAAAATCTGACCTTGCCATTTCTGATGAATATTACATGTATTATTGTCTGAATTCGAAGCTCTTATTGGCATTCCAATCCTGAATGCATTTTTATCACTTTGACTTATGGGTGGTAAAATTTCTCAGTTTTTGTTGCTGACAAGTTTGATCAGATATTCAACGAGCAGGTTTTTTTATATCCGCTACAGGTGCATGTTAGTCAAACAGACGTATGAGAAATGCTGAGAATATGACAAAGAAATCATCAACAACATTAATTAATGAGGTGACTTGGAGACCATGGAATGACAGAAACATCAGCTAAAAAAGTCTCTTAATGAATTTGAATTACTTTGAAATATCAGAAGCGTTTTTGGCTGGGTTAACACTAAGACCAACCTTATAATACCCCCAAGGCTGTTGCTATCGCCTTTACAAGGAGACTTGAGTAGATATAATCACTGAGATATATGTAAAAAATTGAATACTATGTATTTATTGGCTGTGGTGACCATTATGTGCTTAGTAATCCTTAGTATGCAATTTTATGCACATGATGGCATTCTCAATTATACAAATGTCTTATTACTGTTCTTAGAAATGATACTAATTATTCACTTAACAAAAACTTAATTTTCTGTTATTAAATTGTAAAACAATTTCATAGTGGTATGTGAAAGTGGTAAAACACAGGCATTTATAAAACTGATAGACTAAAGCTCCTGAACTAAATGAGCAAATTAACAGTAAAATTGTCAAGAATGAATTAGTTTTAATATATTGTATTTTAGTTTGCAAGAAAGTTTAACGGAAAATGTCTCAATATGAAATTTTTAATATGTAATATAATAGTGTACATATTGGAAATGATACCAAAATGAAGATCTAATTCATATTTTTATTTGTCTCTGAAAAGTACGTAATGTAAGGTTTTTGCTGTAAATTTAATTGGTTTTAATATGTACTAATGGAGGCACAGTTAAAATTCACCTCCTGTATATTCATAACAAAATCTTTTTTTACTTAGTTGTAACATTCTAAATATGTATTTCAAATTATACAATTGTTTTTCTAAAAAAACTTTAAAAACTTAAATACATTAAATGTCTTCTTCTAGCAGCTCTGTAAATTATGTTTTGTACCAAGGCTATTCAACTCTTTTTAGTAAATCTAGAGTTCATATTAAAAATTTTCAAAAATCTTAAACTTAATCTTGAATGTGAAAATTTTATAATTCAGAGGTCCGTCACCAAATGAGATGCAAACAATTTTTCATCAAATGACGGAAATTAAAGTGTTTAGAACACCCTTTGACATTGACAGAACTTCAAATTCTCGTATTGTTGAAAATCACATGGCTTGTTTCAGTTTACAGAAAAACAACACCCACTGTTCCAACCAGGGAATGGGGTGAGAAACCGTCCGTGGTTTACAAAGAGTTTATGCTGAAGCGGCACAATCACCTGGTGGAGATCATCATGGCGCCCGTCTCCACAAAACTGAGAAACACCTTCAACACTAATGTGAGAATATTATATGTCAAATTTGATTTTGTGATTTACTTTTCAAATTACTAAATACTTTACAATGTCCTATGCTTTTGGCCTATTCTTAAATACATCATCAGTGATTCTCAAAGATTGTACACTAACCAAGCATAGAACCATGTGTACAAGTTTGGGTCTCCACTTAGTACATCTGAGGCAATTGAATTGCTTAAAAGACCAATAGTAGTGTTCACATGCATAATGCCAGTGGGGGGAGAGGGATAGGGGTGGATGGATGGATGGATGGATGGATGGATGGATGGATGGATGGATGGATGGATGGAGTGGTAGGGAGAGTGAGATTGTTGGCTGTCACCAACAAATTAATTTAAAGCTTTTAGATCAATTAAAATAAACACGTGACAATAAACAACAAACAATTTACTCATATTTCAGTTATGTGGGTCTGATGATGTGTTCCTTGAACACGAAAGGCCTCACAAAAATAAAATTTAATAATTATTGGAGTGTTTGTTTATAAATTCAGTATTAAATTCCAGTAAGAAGAAGCTGGTAGAATGTACAAAATTTACAGTTTTAGAGTTAGAAAAACGGTAATGTCATGTAAATATGGGTTTTGTGTGTGCTTTATTGTATTATTTAAAATTTGCTGTTGTATTTTTTTTAAGAAAATATATTTTGCACGAACTGTAGAGACTACTTTTAAGACAGAATCATGTAACTTTAAAATAACAAATTTAAGTTAGGCTAGGGGTTTTATATGTTTGTGATGTTTTGGAAAAAAAGTCTTACCAAAATTTAGAATTAAATCATTTACAGATACTTTTATAATACTATTTTTTATCTAAAAATATGTAAGTTAATATCATTTAGTAGAATATGATTTCCACATAGGGAGTTAAATGATATAGAACAGTTGAGAAATAGATTTTTGTTTGTGAAAAATTGACTAACTTTAGAGATTTTTTGTGTGAATAGTCCTTTTTTATATTTGAAAATTATAAAATATATATAAAAAAATACATTTTTTGGCAAATTGTTTTAGCAAACTCTTGCGCTTGGACAGTTGTAATTAGATCCTTGTTAGTAATCAGTATAATAGCAAGATTGTCATGTACACTGGCGAATGAAGTATCGCAATAAACATTTTATCTACAATTATATCAATGAACACATTTCTTAAGGAAGCAACTCCGAAATTTTCAATTGCATCGCAACTGGAGAACACTCCAGTTGTCTGTTATCGATACTTGTATCATCACCTCCACATTCTCCGACAGGTGCTCAGAGAGCTGATTGCGGTTCTGAAGGGACTTGCCCTGGACGAGAATTGTCGCGTAGTGCTCATCACATCCAACGGTGACACTTTCTGTCAAGGGGTGGACTTTCCCTCCCTCGTCCAGCCCATTGAGAAGCGGATGGAGGTGGCCATGGAGTTGGCAGTGGCTGTGAAGTAAGTTCCTCAGATGATTAGTGTAGATCATAGTCTGTTAGGCACATTCTTGCACTTTCTGTTTGTCAGCCATTTACTCACTATGCTGTGACACTGAAATTAATGTAACTTACTCAACTGTTTAAAAGTGTGACCTATTTTGCTCACTATATTTTAAATGAAGAATCCATTAAACTGTCATTATATCTCATAACGTGAGTGGGAGAAATGAAAGAAAGGGTTCTAAACCATTGAAAATAACTAATTATTCACAGCTCTTAGTAGGTTTTACTTATAAAAAAATCATTTTTTTGGGTTTTAAAAGCATTAATAATACTTGGTTTAAATTTGTTGTAACTGGAGTGTTTGGAACTGAGAGAGGTGACATCATAAACGCTTGGCACTGACAGTGATACCACCTTAAAAGTGCTTGGCACTCAAAGGGTTAATATGTTGGAATAAGCAATGTTATATATGTTATATGAATATATGTTAAGATGGAGGTTATACTGGTTTTTTTTGTAATCACTATACCAGAAATACACAACAACCAATATTTTAAAACTTTTTATTCTATGAGCTTTTGACATCAAGGCTATCTTAATTAGAGACTTCACAAAAAAAGACTGCCTTGCTATTGAAAGACCTTACAGAATAAAAGTTTCAAAATATTGGTTGTTGTGAGTCTTCAATATAGAGATTACTATATTAATTTATTTGTATACATTAGTTTTTAAATGTATACAATTCAAACCGTCAAATGGTTAATGAACTGTATCAGTTCCAAAATTAGGAGATGTCTCTTAAGTTAAAAAATTAATGAGTTTAATGCTAAAATGTTTTAAGGCAGAGTATTTGCCAAATAAGATTGGCGAATCTAAAATGTTACTAGTTATTATGGTTGTATTTTGTACAACTAGCGGTTAGCATTTTCTTTTAATAATGGAATGTGACTTCTTCCTTAGGGACTTCATAAAAGCACTGGCGATTTTCACCAAACCTGTCCTGGCCGGAGTGCAAGGTCCTGCAGTGGGATTGGGCGTCACAATGTTGCCGCTGTTTGACATGGTGCTGTCGAGCTCACGCGCGACGTTCCACACGCCGTACGCCTCACTGGGCCAGATACCTGAGGGTGCAGCCACACTCACGATGCCCACCCTACTCGGCTGTGCTGCGGTGAGTGTTGAAACTCATGTAATCCATTGGCGTCTCTCATATTTCCCTTTAGCTATACCAGAATGTTCTGTCTAGCACGGTTTTGATCGATACGTTGATGTTACAGACGAGTGAGCTGTTTTTCGCCAGCCGCAAGCTGACTGCCACAGAAGCCCTCGGTTACGGCTTGGTCACCAGGATACTGGAATCTGACGACTTCCACAAGGAGCTGCTGTCGGTCGTCGGTGACATAGCCTCGCAATCCTCGCAGGTCAGTGGGATCTGGGTCTACACACGTTACTATAGATGAGCCGCTTTGAAAGTGACCTGTTAGTGAACAGTGCAGGGGGGGAGTGAGAGAAAGATGTGGAGAGGGAAAAGAAGCGCGGACTCTCTTCCCCCTCCACATTCCTTACCAACCACTCGTCAGTCGCCACTTTACCACTCGTAGAGTGTGTGTTAAATAACAGCTGTTTTACAAATCTAGCAATAATAACAGCTGTTAACAATAAACATTTGTCTAAATGCTTCTTAATTTTACTAACATATTAAATAGATGCAATAGACTATAAAGACATTAAAGACATTTATTTATCCTTCGGCAAGTCACATAACAAGCAATAGACATTGTCAATACTAGAAACTATTAGTTGACTAATTTGTCACAAGAGTGTTTTAAAAACTTAATTCTACTAAGCAATAGTACTCACTAGCCTATACACAATCTAGACTAAGTGTTAAAATTAAATTTAAAATATTCTTCTAGGTTGTACAGTGGATTATTTACAAGCCATTCATGTAATCTCTCTGAAAATTTACGATGGTTTAAATTTTTCCAAGACACTGGTAACTTATTGAAAAGCCTTATTCCCATGTTTTTATGGTAATTCATTGATTTTGTAAGTCTTAATCTAGGCAGCTCAATTCTTTCTTGGTTTCGTGTATTATGAGAGTGTATGGCATTTCTTTGTGTATAAAGATGCAGATTTTTCTTTATTACCATTAATACATAAAAAATATACAAATTTACAACAGTTAAAATGTTTAATTGCCTAAAAAGAGGTTGATAGTGATCACGCGGATTAGAGCCAGTTATGATTCGTATAGCTTTTTTTTGTACAATAAGAACCTTTTGAATGCCTATTCCATTACCCCACACAATTAAACAATATCTTATAATACTTTCAAAAAATGAAAAATAGGCCATTCTTAAATATCTTGGAGACACTTTATTTTTAAGGTTTGCAAGTAAATAAATTACTCTAGACAATCTCTTACAAATATAGGCTATATGAGTTTTCCATGACAGATTAGAATCAATATTTACACCTAAAAGCTTCACTGTACTTAATGAATCTAAGATATCTTCTGTTTTCAAGGTTACCAACAGATGCTGTGTTTTTTCTTTATTTAGGAATAGTCCATTAGTTTCAAACCAATGAGTTGCCTCTAACAATGTGTTTTCTGAAATTATTTTTAGCTGATCCATATCATTATGATAAGATAACAATGTTGTATCATCTGCATATATACTTAACATAAATAATAATATTTGTTATTCCATAACAACGAGAAGTAGGGGATACAGATAAAGGGGATGCCTGAAGGAGTAAAATTGGGAGATAAGTTCAATATCCTGGCATTTTCAGATGATGTAGCCAATCTAGCTGAGAGAAAGAGGGACTTAAACAGACTAGTAGAAGCCTTTTTAGTTGAGGCTGCAAAAGTAGAATTACAAGTAAACGAAGACAAGACGCACTACATGAAAATAAGCAGAAGAATGGAACAGGAAGGAGAAAAGCTAGAAGTACTCAACCATGATTTCAAGGCTACAAAGGAATTTAAGTATTTAGGAGTGACGATAACACATGACAATAGAGAAGAAGTTGAAGTCCAATGTAGATTAGCAGCAGCAGATAGAACATACTGAAGCCTTGCAAAACTTCTCAAAAGCAAACTATTAATGAGGAAAGTTAAATTAAGAATTTACAAAACCATGATCTTGCCAGTTTTGATGTACGGGTCGGAAGTATGGGCACTCACAAAGAAATCCTAAAAAAAGTTAATAACCTTTGAAAACAAAATACTAAGAAGAATTTTTGGACCAGTTCAAGAAGGAGACATATGGCGGATCAGGAAGAACAGAGAATTAAGAGAAATATACCAAGATCCCGATGTGATTGCACTGATCAGGAGTAAAAGAATGAGCTGGATGGGCCATGTAGGGGAGAAGATAAAATGATAAAGAAGGTGTGGCGAGGGGAAACAGAGGGAGTGAGGCCATTGGGCAGACCTAGGATGCGATAGAGAGATCAGGTGAAGAAGGATTTAAGAATGATGGCGCTACACTGGAAGTGGCTCAAGATAGAGGAAGTTGGAGAGACATTGTTGGCGAGGTCAAAAATCATCTGGGTTTCGAGTGGCCACAGGAGTAAGTATAACAACGAGAACAACAAAATATAGCTTGATATTCCAAAATACCAATGCAGAGAAGCAAAGCACTCGGTTCCCACTTGTATATTGTAAAGGAAATAGATCGAGCAGTGAAAGAGGGGGTGGTGGTAGGCATGGTCGAGCTCCTGCTCCTCGCTCCCCCTATGCGCAAGAAGTCTTCTTGCAGGTCACCTTCAAAGCAGCTCATCTATAGTCTCTGTTTTGTTCATGTTATTAGTATAATGTGATTCAGTACCTGGATAGAACCAGGCATAATTGAATTTCATTTTAGCCCTTAAATCACATATTTATTTGAGCACATTTATTTTCTTGTTTGGTGTTATTGTGGTAAAAAAATATCTAAAAGTAAGTGTAACTATCTCAAAATTGTTAGGTGATAGATGTTTTAAGATTCCTACGGCTGTCATAGCCATCTTGCCACTGGATTGAATTAAATTCCATAAGTATACTCAATAGGTGAAAAATTAGCTACAGAATGAAAGAAAATGCTCACCTCCTTAAGGTCGGCTGTCGAATTAAGGTCATCTGCGACAATTGTTGAGTTGAAGGAAGACTCTTGGAGCATTGGACATATTTTCATTTAATACCACTTGTGAATAATAACATTATTGTAATATTAATTTAATTTTTTAAGGCCTTTCAGAATCGAGGATTCCATTGTAAGGCAACTTCACAAATAAATAAATATTTACATTTTTCCGAAAAATAATTACAAAAATAACAAATATGGTAAAGGATTTGGAAAAATTGTTAGCCAGTATAAAATATTTAAGTCTAATTTATGTTTTAATTTTCTAATGAATTGTGATGAGAGTAAAATTGAATTTTCAAAAGGTCCGTCTTCATTATTAATAAGTTTTTTAATTTTTTTTTAATATGAAATGTTACCCAAGCATTCAAATGTGTTGTGTTTGTAACTTCTTTTAATAGTTGTAAATTTTTATTAGAGATGATGTGTCCAGGTTCAATACAGTGTTTTGCAATAACAGATTTTTCAGTTGTTCCATATTTTATATGTGAAAAGTGTTCTTTGAATCTTGTCTTGATGTTCATTTTTATTTATGCCAACGTAAAATTTCTCACAGTCGTTGCATTTACTTTCAGTTTAAGCACAAAATTAATATTGAATGTGAAATTAAACCCACAAAGGATGTACCAACCGGTATGATATGTGATATAAATAAAATGAAAAAGATCTAACTCCACTCGTTTCCAAAATTTATTAAAAGTGATTAGTTAAATTAAATTAAATAAAGCGTAAACAAATAATGGCTAGTTGTAGAAGTTGTTGATTGTGGAAGTAATTAAACTATTAGTGAATAGTCATTTAATGCTGTTTGGTGTTTTTACTATGATAACTTTGGTAATATTTTGTCATAACTTGTAAGTTTTTTCACAAAAATGAATGGAAATAAACATTCTTCATGGGAAAAAAATACTAGTAGCAATATATATATATATATATATATATATATATATATATATATATATATATATATATATATATATATATACTTATAATTTTTATGTAAACAAGTAAAAAGAATGAAAAAATATAGTTAGAGCAATTTTAGGATAGAGACAAAAATAATTGAACAGTGGGAAACCAATTGATTTAGTTTACAATTTTCTTTTGAACAAAACTACAAATTTTTATTAAGTTAGATTCTAAAACTATGATTTAGTAAAATTTTTGATGAAACAATGTTTTCATTACACGCTAGAAAGATTGGATTTACATATGATAATTACAGATAAATTTTATACAAAGAAGTATTTTACTATATTTTAAAATGATTATTTACCCACAAATACGATAATTACAGGTAAATTTTATACAAAGAACACAAAGAAGTTTTTTACTATATTTTAAAATGATTATTTACCCACAATACAGTATAATGACATATAAGTACAATTTTAATGAAGTTAAAGATTTTTTTATGAATATATGGTATTAGCCTAAGCGGAAAACAATAACTCGACATTGCAAGTCACCAGCATTTTCGATAGAACCAAGTTGTGAAAGACGCAGTTTGGTAGTACGTGAACGTTTGCCTTAACAGGAAGGAGTTCAGCTTGTCGACTGATTGTCCAAAATGCCCCAATGCTGAAGGCATTTAAAGCACACCCGAAACGACAATAATTGCAAATGCATTGTACAGTACAGACGAGTTAATGGCACACAGTGGGAAAGTGACTGGGTCCCAGAGAGGAAGAACTCGAATAGCTGTGATGAATGGAAACTTTACTTAACAAATTTGATGACTTTGCCATGCAATGTGCGAATTGCTAACATAATAAAACATTTATTATTATTACAAGTTGTTGCTTTATAAACAAGCTGATGTAATACGGAGTCTGCATTCTAATGGAGAATAATGTTACTAACAATACAATAGACATAAAATTATTTAATATGTGATTACAATGTCAAATTAGCGATTGTGTAAAGCGCTGAAATGAAAGAGTTGATTCTGTAAAACTATGGGATCCAGAATCTTCTGAAGTTTTACCGTTGCGTAAAATTATGGGATGTGCATTTAAAGTGTTAAATACACAGTTTTTATAAACTGTATTCTCTCGTTACCGATTGTAACGGGCTGACGAATCAGCCCATGATCTCTTCTGCAAAAACCATTCAGGATGATGGGTTGGCTCTTAGTCCTGTAAGGGTTAAAGATGATGATACAGTTACTTTCATAAAACATCCGTTTATCGAGTTTAAAACAACATTGCAGATAATGTCTGAAAACTTGCTGTAATTTCAAGTCTACTGTGGTATTCACTTTGCCAGTTCGTTCCCTCTGAAATGTCATCTACTCAGACTCGGTGTGCATTCTAGTAGCCAAACATGAAACTGTAATACCTGCTTCGTTTACTTTCCCTATATAACTGTGCTGCTCTCTGTTACATTTTGCTGTAATTAGGTCTTATGCATGTATTCGTAGTTTGTGATTAAGCCACTCCTATTTGGTGAACAAAGAAACAAAATTTTAGAATGTTATGTTCTATTCAATAGATCGATCTTTTTAATTTTAAAAATATTTACCCTACACTATATTACACCTCCTATTTGTATAAAAAAGGATAATTATTTGTATGCTGTAAGTCTAGCTTTTAAGTTACAAATGGTTTAAATGAAAAATTTCCTATTGCCTGAATAAACTAGTGGAGGTCTTCTTAATCTGAACCACTAAAAAACCCAATGGATATAAAGTTAGTACATATTTTAAAATTATGAGAATGTACTGTTAATAAATGTAGTTATAAGTTTTGCTCTATTCAAATTATTCTTTATTTTTAACTCAATTAAGAAATATTTCATCAGGCTTGTATTGTATTGCATGTCCACACCCAGTATAGTGGAGAAAGCTGTATTGTTGTCCACACAACAATAATTCATATTAGTTGTACTGTTTAACAAGGACAAACTCCCAATATTGGCAGAATTGTCAATAACCACAATGTGAATATTGACATTGTGTCTTGTCCCAGTTCTCTAAACTGTCTTTATATAATATGGTCAGGGTTGTATTAAAATTATTTATATCAATTAAATCTTATTAAAATCCGAATCCGAATTTCATGCAAAGTCATACTATAATATATTATATGGTCTCTCATCATTTGTTATTTTATGAATAATAATTCAATTTTCTGAAGAAATTCAATTTTTTATGACTTTGAATAAGAAAATGGAAAGAAAAATACAGTATTTTTGTTATGTTTTAAATCATGTAAATCAATGTAATGGGATAGAAATAATAAAACATTAAATAGAAAGACTTTTATTTAAAAACATTAATTTTCTGAGTAAAAATAAAAAAATAAAATATGGTTTCTGAGTAAAAATCTAAAATATAAAAAGTTAGATTAAAGATAGTGTTAGCCATGTTATTGTTGTCAACTATCTACATATCCGTTTTAAATATCAAGAGAGGGTCCTATAACAAATAAATTTCTAATTGAGGTAAGAAATAATTGTCCTATATTTCTATACAGGGTGTCCCGTAATTCTGGACAAAGGTATACCATGTATTTGCTCAGGTCAAGGCAAACATATTTCATCATATCAACATGGGTCTCTGATACTTAGTTTCCCGTCTGTCTATCTGTGTGTTTTTATTAAAAAATAAGTATGTTGAAAATAAATAAATTAAATTATACTAAATTTGGCTCAAATGTTTATGATAACAAGGCCAGTTACCGAAAAAAGCATCATGAAGTAATCTTTAGTAGTTTTAAAATGGCGGCCATAAAAACTTTTAAACTTTGAATATCTTCAAAACCAGCAGTATTTCTCAAGAATTATATGAATAAGTTTTTAGATGATATTATCACAAATATAATGTCACAAAAATTATTAAAATCGAATAATAAATAATTGATTTAGAGCAGATTTACTGTGACAAGACATGGCCCATATTGAGAGCTGCTGTTTATTCAGTTTTTGTATTGTTGGCTACTCGCTGAGAACCTTAATGTCTTTTACAACAGAAGAAAAATTCCCAATAATAAAACATCACAACCCTGAATACAATAATATCTATCTATCACTATGAGACTTGGTGTTTATATGTGTATTCTATAAGGGAATTGACAAATCTCTGCAAGAAGACAAAAAATCAACATGCCGCTTGGTTTTGACTGCTACTTAAAGGGTAGCAACCCTAACCCAAAGGGCCTTTAGGGCTTTTTTCATTAATGAAATTAAATATGATTTTTCCAGGAAATTTCTTGTTCATGTTACATATTTTGCACTATCAGAAGTATTTGAAAAAAGTCCCAGATATTGGCATTATAACTTAAGTTTTGGTTTTAAGCCTTTATGATCGGGAGGCCACTGATATGGCCAAATCTTATCTTTCGCACAATTCGGATTTAGTCTCAGGTGGTTCTCATCTCAGCTCACCGAGCCATGCATAGTGACCGGCTGTGTTCTGTGACACCTCTTGGCATTTTAGTAACAATGCACGTCACTCTTGTTGGATTTAAATGGAGTTATTTGACCTTCAGCTCTTTAAATAAGTCATATTTATATGAAAATCTCCAATAATTTTCAAAGTTTAAGCTTCTAAATTTAAACTTTATCGATTGGTCATTTATTATGTGCTTTTAAACGATCCAAGTAATGTGTAATTTAAGGTATAGCTTGATCAGTGTTAAAAGAATTTTCTCCAGAAATACAATCAGTCTCAATTAGGTCTAGTATCAACAGAATATCAAATCGTTTCCATATTTTAGCCTTCGTCTCCACCAAATGCACTAGTAGTTCAATAAGTCGATAGGATACACTGTAGAAACTACTGTAACAGTTACAATCTGATAAAGAATCACTCTGAATAATGTTTACTATGGTTTGTGCGGCAAATAGAGAAATATTAATTTAGTTACTTATTTGGTAGAGAGATTCTAACACTTTCCAGCCACAACTGGATAAGGATTGAATTTTATAACTGAGCAATAAAGTGGGCCACACGTAGTGGCGTGTCGAGCGGAACAGCAAAACAAAGAAGGCCACTGAGTGTAGTCTGCTGAGCTTAGGGACATGACCAACCTGAGGGAGAGAATAGCCACGGGCATCGTTGTGGCCAAGTGATATAAATTTAATAGCGATCCAAAAGGGTCAAGACAATTTTGGTGTCATAATAAATAATATCAAGAAACACAGATACAAATAAAAATAAGGAAAACTACTCTTGAACAGTGGTTCACCAACATTTGATTGCCTACAGTTATGTACACAGTGGCATGTTATTGGCCTTTGTTTGTACAACAATACTATTATATCACAGTAGATGGATAATCTATTGTTTGATTGGCGAAATTTGAGTGTTAAAACTATATTTTAAATTATCAACGAGTTAGAAATTTAAACAAAGCAAGCATTCGGGATTATTCAGGCAGTCAAAATTATACAAATTAAGAGTAAATAAATAAAAATAAAAAATTTCCAGAATATATATATAATTTTTTATGGTTTAACATGACACTAGACATAAAAATAATAAATAAATATTGATGTCCTAACAACTAATTAGGAACTGCTGTGACATGGGGCCTGAGTAATATCAGACTGTGGATGGAGATGTGGGGAGGCAGTACGCGCGGTAGGTGGGTCCGTAGTAGAGCAGTTCGGTGACGTTGCGTTGTGTGCGGTCACGGTTGAGACAGAGTGAGCCGACAGGGCAGGAGCACTGGTAGTAGGTGGAGAAAGTGTCTGTGACCACATGTCCACAGAAGTCGTGCCGTTTGCATTTCATCAACTGTAAACACAAGTAAAACTATATACTAAAATTTAATATTTTTATTTCATCAAGTACTTCATATTATAATAAACGTCATAAGGTGGCATATACAGGAAGAATCATTTTTGCTAGTTGTTTTTCGATCTGCCTGATTAAAGTTGATCGACAATGGTTAAATTAATGTTATTAATGTTAAATTAATGGTTAATAATGTTATAACCAATCAGGTGATACTGTCCTGGTTTGTCTAAACTAACTGCCTGAGTAACAGTTGTATATCTTATTAATCAGTTGCTTCACACTTACAGAAATACTTATAAGATTTATCACTGGGGCTTAGGATGCTCTCGGGGCAGAGTCCTACAATCGGATGTATTTCAAGTCCACAAAAGGCATATTAAGAGTAGAAGCTTTCGATTGACACAAAATATTAAAATAATAGATTTAGATACATAAAACCATCATACAAAAATCACGAAATATTGTCAATAGTACAGATAAAATTGTGCATATTGCATTTGATTAGTGTATCGGACATTTATTTAACCCTTTGCGTGCCAAGGCGACGATATCGTCGCTAAAAACCCTTATGAAAAGTGCCAGGCGACGATCCGTCGTCGCTGCCTGTTATCATAATTTTTAACGCTTTATTTTTCATGAATTCATTTCACAACCAATATTGTTTTATTTGTTAACTATCCTGCAATAGATAAATAATAGTTCACATAGTACTTTATATTAGTGAAGATAAAAAAAACACAGAATAATAGAAGCAACAACAGCTCGCGGTGATCAACCGGGGCATCGTTGGCGCGTAACCAACTCGCTACGTATAGCAGTCTGTTCGGTCACATCATCGTGTTTACATCGTTTTGAGGTTAGGATCTCTAAAATTCTTTGTTAAATTAATATCTTTGTAAGTTTTAGTAGTTATTGTGACTGTTTTTTCATGTGTTATTAATAATAGACATTCAGAAATGGATCGTGATAACTGTAAGTGAAGTTGACAGACAACTACTGAGTGATTTGTCAGGTAGTGATAACGATTCAAACTTTTCATTGTCCGATATTTTTGATGACCCTACTTACACACCAGTACAAAAACGCCCAACCGAGATTTGTGAGTTGTAATTCCCCGACCATAGGCTCTCAATGTGACAGTGATACTTTAGTTCAACTTTGTGTGTGTGTGTGTGTGTAGTGTACATATTTTTTTGGAAAATATGAAGACCATATATTAGATATTGGACTTTAGAACCAAAGGATAAATGTAAGTAATGCATTAATTATTTTTGTTTTAGTGTTGTGTTACCGGTACTGAAAAATGATTTTTTTTATCATGTACATAATTTCAAACATTGTTATGTAACTATAGTAATTATATAAAAAAGGTAACCATTATTTTTTTTTTCACATTAACAATGTTATAAAGAATATTAAAAAACTCTTCCCATAGTAAAATTGTTTCTTATTAATTTGTCAAAAAAAATAAAAATAAAAATTGCTTCATACATTTTTTGGTTTTGACATGCCAAAACTAATATTATTTTCTGTTGTTTCATTTGTTTTGTAACATTTTATTGTAATACAATTTATTACAAACATTTTGATACCTGTTTCATAAAAATAGTATGAAAAATAAAAAAAATATATTCTTTTTCCTGAAGCCCGGTAATACCTCTTATTATTCCCTGGCATTTTTCGCATATGACTTGCAATATAGTTGCTAGTGCATTTCTTTTGTACTAAATTTTTTGCCTTGTGGCATTCAAAGGGTTAAGGAATGTTCGATAAAGATAAGTTATACCTGAACTGCCTGTAATTTATATCCTACCAATTAGAGGCAATGGTCTCTCATGTCTGTCAGAAAAGGCTAAAAAGCATGGGTTGTACTAGATGATGCGTTCATCCCTTGAGATGCCTATTAGCACAGGCCAGCCAAGTCAAAATTATTGAGATTATAATCTTTCATAGTCTATCTCTAGCCTGCTCTGCAGTTAGTTTTAGGTTAGGGAATATTATGTTTTGAAAATACATTGTGACCTCTTACTGTAATATTCATTCTTATTAGACTTCACAATATATTACAATAAAAGGTTTTAAGCATTTCAACTATGAATGTCTTATCATATACCATTTAACGATCACAATAGATTGTCTGGTATTCTAGCATTTGCAATAATCCAACCTCGGTTCACTTGGAAAAGTACCGGATTAACCGAAGTCTACTTTATTTTGACATTGTAAAAATTGGTAGAAAAGAAACGGAAAATAACTTTTTAGGGACGAATAAATCAGAAGTGTATCAAGATCAATTCTGTAAATAAAGATCAATGTTATTTTTATCATAATTAAGAAAAAGGAGGTAAATAAGGAACAGAACAGTTAGACAAAAATGATTACTGTAGATAATACTGTACCTCGGCACAACGAAAGTAATTATCACTGACGATAGAGCCGTTGAAGTAGTTGCGGTAGAAGTGTTTGTGCAGCTGCCAGTACGCAGGCCAGCGACAGTGACAATGAGCTTCGGTTACGAGTTGCTCGTCATCGCCGTTCTGACGTGATGAGACAACAATACCAGTCTGCTTCGGGGAGCACCGGGGCAGTTCTGTCACCCTCTGGCAGAACTGTGCAGTTGTGTTAATCTCATTGAGTGATTAACTCTTAAGTAAGAACTCATAAAGAAAATCTAAACGCTATTTTTGATATGGATTTCTAAGCTACTGAAAGTTCACGGAATGTGGAAGTCTCATTGATTGGTTACTCTTAATATGACATCATCAAGAGAAATAAAAACATTTTATAGTGAGGAATTGGTTGTTACTTAAAAATCAATGGAATACACCTTAACTCTACTAGTATAAATCAAATTATTTCTGATTGGTTCTGAATGCTTCTGTAATGTTAACCAACCTATTTCTGTTGTTCAAACAGCCTTTGCATATTAACTTTTTATGATAAACTCTGTCAATGTATCGACATGATTGATTTAGGCGTCACTGGGTTGAGAAGAGTTGACATATTTTAAGCAACATGCAAATATATGTTCATGTAAAATTTTCTAAAATTGTTATTAACAATCGCTAATGTATGTATACACCTGTCCTTCATCATTTATGCACATAATTGGTTTTTGGTTTTTAGGATGAGTACAGTTACATATATGTGCAATAACATGTGTTTTCTGAAAGTATATTTCAAACAATCTATCGCATTTATAAGTTCCTCACAACTTTATTTTAGAAGCATGGTCAACCATTTTTTTATATTTAGGGCCGTTTTAAATTAACATACTATTTCATCCTGAAAAATATATAACATCATATACAATACATAGCTTCTTATTTCTATTATAACCCATTGGCCTACAACTACGAGTTATCTCGTAGTATGGAAAAAGGACCCATATGTACAACTACGAGTTATCTCGTAGTTGTGTAATACGTTAATAAAATCCAATATATATTATTAATACAAACAAAAACATAAAAATTAATGTTTGTCTGTTAATCTACATTACTTTATCTACTAAAAAAAGGTTTTGTAAACTAAATAAAGTACGTCATTGATGAGAACAATAAAGTATAAAAATGCAACAGCCGAGGTCATCTGAGAGCAGCAAACAGCTGTGTTGCCGTCTACATCGCAATTCAGTAGCTCTAGTTGCCGGTTCGCGCTAACAAGTTTATGTTATTGTTTACGTTCATTTTATTTTGAGTTAGTCAAAAACGTATAAGAAGTGATTATGAAATTAATAATGTTTTGTTTGAAAGTGAATTAGGGAAAGTGAAGAATCTATTGTTATTGAAAGGTGTAAACGTGACATCAATTATGAATCAGATTCTAGTGATGAAGATATTTGTGATGCAAAAATTATGCAAAATTAACATTTGTACCCTATTTTTGCATAAAAGTATGTTTAATTTATAAAATAAATTAGTTTTTAAAGGGCATAAAAAATTTTCAATGTAGAAAAAAATATTTGCTTTAAATATTTATGTTTCAAAATAAATGATTGTAAAATTGTTTATTAAAAATCACTACTGCAATAAATTTCTTTGTATACAAATTTTGAAAATGGAAAGATAAGCAGAATATTGTATCCACTCCTAGTTAATCATATTTTTTAACAAATATCACAGAACCATCTTGTGTCAAACCCCCAACAGCTTGCCATTGCTTGATTAATGGCTAATGTTACTCTTCCTAGTCTTTTTTGGAACTTTTCTTTTTGACCAGTCCTGTCTGAACAAAAAGCACTCAGATTCATATATCTGGGTGAGTTCACTTAGACAAATGTTCACGATGATGGTCATTGCATCTTGCAGGAATTCCTTAGCAAGCATATTTAAGGATAAAAGGTTCCAATTGCAAAGGATCCTTCTAGGAGAATAAATGTTGAGTTAAATAGCATTGAGGACATGAGTAAAGATAAAATGCTGTGGTAAAAAGCTACCTTGAGCTGTGAACGGTTATCCAGTGCCATACTGAAGTGGTCATGTGTCTGACCCCACTGCCAAGGACACTCCCTGCCCTGCACGCAGCGACACAGGCGGTGGATGGTGGGTGCCCGCCAGAACCGCAGTCGCATCACACTGCACACACTGTATTCCCCACATTCTGGCAGTTCCCAGTCACCCAGCACCTTCAGACACATGCACAGAGCTATTCAAAAATATTTTGAGCGTTCATGGTTTTTTATTAATTTGATTGCTGTGCCATTTGGTTATTCAACTGATAAAAGGTCTGTGAAGAACAGATTTTTTTTTAAATAAATATAGATCTTAAAGGATAATAATAACCTTTAATTGATTAAAGGAATATTTTTGTCTTCAAACTTTATTTTATTTCACCAACATCTATTGATTATACATAGTTAGATGCCCATTGGAAGTGTTAAAAATTTGATCCTTAACAAATTTTTAATTACCTAACAATTTATAAATGGACCAAAAATGTACTTATTTTTTTATTTAAGCTTCTCAATTCTTCCACTGTGGTTAATTTTATTTCTGTGAAATAATAGTAGTAATATTTATTATTATAAAAATCTAGTTTAGAAATAAGTTTTGCAGAGATAAAACATGTCTAATAAAATTTAAATTTTGTGTTGTCAGTATAGCTCCAGTGTCTGGCAAATTAGTACCATCATTTGAAGTTGCGTTACATTAGTTAAAGCTTTGAATAATAATTTGTTTGTGTTTATTAACAATTATTGATTAAAATAAACTGTAAAATGAAATTGGGAACATTGATTTTTTAAATTACAGTATTTATAGTCTTAATCTAATATAAACATGTTGTAATGAGCTTTTTGGGGGGTAAAAATTCTACATGAGTCTTTCTGACCTTCTACTGCAAACAACTATTAAAATAGCCGACCATAAATAGTTATTTATATCAGATGAATTATGTACATTATCCACACATAAACTGCTAGTGTACTAACTAAACTAATAAGGTATAACTTGCCCAAGAATTTTAAGAGCAAACACAAAATGTCAGCAATTTTTCCAAGATAGGTATTTAGATTTTTACTATATACATATATTTTTCTCAATGGACTTTTGCTCACACAAAAACATTTTAAAACCCTCTTATCCAAGAATTAGCACAAACGTGTCTGCAAGTATTTTATGTAATAGTACACACAATATGTTTTAGTAATTTATTGATCATTTTCAGTTCTAGGAAATCTCACTAAAAGGGAAAGTTGTTGATACTAAAATTGTTTTGGCCACTTAATTGGATAGTAAAATGCTTATACAGTATAGCATGAAACCTCAACAGATTTATTTAAATAATTAAGAATTATCGATTTGTCACATCTATATTTTGTAGTACAATTGTGGTTTTTCAGAGGAAAACTTATATTACTCAAATACTGATGGAGCAAATGAACAAATAAAAATACAAAATAGTACTGAGAGTTAATATAAAATGTTATAAAATTCATATTAGCACTAATAACAATATTGTTGGTGAATGAATTATTTGAATGAATTTTATTCAACTTACTCTTCCGGGGTACTGATAAACAACACGTTCAATGACACTGCGATACTCGGAGGTTTCAGTCAGCACTGCACCAGCACTGAGCAGCAACGCCACCATCAACTGATAACCCATATCTGTACTGCCAGCTGGCCTGCCCTCAGCTGTGTGTCGTAGGTTATCTACTGTATAAATAGACTGGGCCTGGAGTGTGGAGGATGGACCGTGTATCTCACAGCACACACAGACAGACTGGCGCTCACCCGGCCATTCACAACCCACCATGCAGGACCGTATCACTTGGGGGCTCTCAGGGGGGCAGTCCTCAATTAGTGTCCACTAAAAAAGTGTCTAAAAATGGCAATGAAGCAGCCGTACACTTATTTTTATGAGTTTCTGTTAAGATTTTTGGTAACCATCTTTCACAAACCTTATCGTAACCTAACTCTTGCGTATCATTTTCTTGTAACAATCTGGTTGAAATTTCAGGAAAACTAAGTGAGAGTTCTGTCATTTTGAATCGGCGGCCTTTTTTAATCTTCTCATTGACTTTAGAGACAATTTCATCAGTCACAATGCTTGGCCACCCATTTTTTTCGTTATCATGCACATTTGTTCGACTATTTTTAGACCTAATGTACCACCACTGTAATGTAATGTTGCAACTCCACCTCAGTTATCACATTGTTCCTTTTAACTTCACAGAGTTGGTGATAAATCTCAATTGGCTTATTGTGCTTAGCCAACAAAAACCGTATTACCAACCGCACCTCACAAATTGCCTGATTTTCAGTTGCGTCACACATTTTAAACTTCTATTGTAAAACAACGAGTGACAGTCACCTCTCACTATCACGGCTGGATAGCCACTGAACAGAGAAATGCCCTGACATCAAAATGGCCATGTTGGTCTCGCCCTTTAAAAGTAACTAATTAATAAAGGAAGGTGAACAAATTACAACAATGAAAACCAAAACAAACAGCTCTTTCTACCATTAATTATAAAGAAATAATTGTGTTTTCACTACAGTTATTGAATTTTGTCATTTAGCTTTCCGTTTTTGTCTTGATTTGTAAGTATGTTTTAAAGAATAGTGACCAACATACTTTTGAATATAAAAAGGGACATCAAATTAAGTAATCCATTAATACTGATTTTACATGTTTGCGATAAAGTAACTTGCCAAAAATCAGTGTTTAAAAGTGTCAGTTTTTAAATTTATGAAATAAAATGTCATAATTGTTTATTTCTGGTTTTTAATGCCCCTTAGTAGTTGAATTTTTTTCATAAGATTCGTAAATTTGTAATGTAATTGGAAAAAAAAATATATTCAAACCTAATGCGATCGTTGTATCAGAGAGGGGGAATTTATCCTCCTCAAGAAATGTAGGTACGCCACTGGAGGCTTACAACCATAAACCTGCTGACAGGCATGTATTATATTTAAATGAACCTGTCTGACCATCTGTCAGCCAGAATCTGCCCATTTGGCCTCCACCCAGCTGTTCCGTGTTGTTCCACTTGTGGGAATCGTTAATTATGCTCCATTCTCCTGTTTACCTATCTTATAGACTCATGTTGATTTATTCTGCTTTATCCTCATGTTCCTCCGACCGTGTTTACATTGGATTTGAATTAAATGCTTCTCTCTCTTTCTCTCCCCCTCCCCCTCCCCCCTCTCTTTCTCTCATCGTATGCCTGTGCTGTGTCAGTCCAAATAGGTATCTAATGGCCTCCTTTGAAGAAAATAATGCAAATAATATTTTATTGATTTTTAGATTATTTTTAAATGCCTGTCCTTTTCTTGAATATAGTAGATAAATCCAGAAATTGGTGTACTGTGTATTTTTATTCAGATATTCAATACTTTGGCCATTCAAATTTTGTTAATTTAGTTTCTATAACAAACATCCGCTCTTCTCAGCAGATTTTTGAACAATATTACAGGTAGAAAAATTAAACTTGAGGGTTTTTTAGGTCAATTTCTGTTTATTCAACAATTTAAAATTGAATGTTTGTGATGACTGGATCCTAACAGTTCTAATCTTTATTGGTGGCCATAAATTCTCATTTGTACATTTTTTATGGCAGTCCTGTATATGTGTTTTAAAACTACTTGTGGAGAGCATTTATTCAGTTATACATAGTTATATTATCCTCATGATTAAAATAGAATATTCAATAGATCTAATTGATCAAATGTTCAAACGTATCTGATTTGTTTACAAATTCTTTTTGTCCAATCACAGATCTAAATATTAAGATTTTATTTATGATTTTTTTAATTACGTTTACCCCTTTAAGTTATGATTAAAAGTCTTTAAACACTAAAACTTAAAAAACATCCTTCAATCATAATGTTTCCATCTGCAACCATTTAAAAATTAACACAAGGAAAATCTTTAGATTGTCCTGTACAATAAAAGAGTTATGCAAGTACAGTAGTCAGAGATAACGCAAGAACAGTAGTCAGAGATAACAAGATTCCTGTTAGTGAGGCAAAACACTTCACCTCCATGAACTTTGAACTATTGTGTTATTTTCATAATTGAACAATTTTACACTCATCATTGATAAGCAGGTTATTTATGGAAAGTTTTAAAACAGCAGATAATTATTCTATTTATATTGCTATTCCATTCTTTCTCAATTTTTGTATATACATATATTTTCAAGAAGTTAAGGATTAAAACATCATATTATAGTCAAACAATATTATGAGTTGTATGAGAGCCAAAACCAATCACACTCAAGATAAATATTCTGAAATGAACACATTGAAGTATGATATATTTACATACATAAAAAATGTCCTCCACTATAATTCTATGAATATTCAGATTTGTTTCTTAACGTACTCCAAAATAATGTGTTTCTCTCACCTCTAAAATTATATATAATAATTTTTCTTATTAATATTGTTTAATGTAAAAAGATTTTTATTACCATTTTTAACCCATTTACTACAAGAAAAATTACAATATTTTTACCCTCAGATATTGAATTAATTTTTCATTTTGTAATGGAAATCATTGTGTGGGTACTTAGGGCCAATTAAAAATTTTAAACGGCACGGAAAAATTTTGCAATGGAAATCACTGTGTGGGTACTTAGGGCCAATTAAAAATTTTAAACGGCACGGAAAAATTTTGCAATGGAAATCATTGTGTGGGTACTTAGGGCCAATTAAAAATTTTAAACGGCACGGAAAAATTTTGCAATGGAAATCATTGTGTGGGTACTTAGGGCCAGTTAAAAATTTTAAACGGCACGGAAAAATTTTGCAATGGAAATCATTGTGTGGGTACTTAGGGTCAATTAAAAATTTTAAACGGCACGGAAAAATTTTGCAATGGAAATCATTGTGTGGGTACTTAGGGCCAATTAAAAATTTTAAACGGCACGGAAAAATTTTGCAATGGAAATCATTGTGTGGGTACTTAGGGTCAATTAAAAATTTTAAACGGCACGGAAAAATTTTGCAATGGAAATCATTGTGTGGGTACTTAGGGTCAATTAAAAATTTTAAACGGCACGGAAAAAATTTTGCAATGGAAATCATTGTGTGGGTACTTAGGGTCAATTAAAAATTTTAAACGGCACGGAAAAATTTTGCAATGGAAATCATTGTGTGGGTACTTAGGGCCAATTAAAAATTTTAAACGGCACGGAAAAATTTTGCAATGGAAATCATTGTGTGGGGACTTAGGGTCAATTAAAAATTTTAAACGGCACGGAAAAATTTTGCAATGGAAATCATTGTGTGGGGACTTAGGGTCAATTAAAAATTTTAAACGGCATGGAAAAATTTTGCAATGGAAATCATTGTGTGGGTACTTAGGGTCAATTAAAAATTTTAAACGGCACGGAAAAATTTTGCAATGGAAATCATTGTGTGGGGACTTAGGGTCAATTAAAAATTTTAAACGGCACGGAAAAATTTTGCAATGGAAATCATTGTGTGGGGACTTAGGGTCAATTGAAAATTTTAAACGGCACGGAAAAATTTTGCAATGGAAATCATTGTGTGGGGACTTAGGGTCAATTGAAAATCTTAAACGACATGGGTAACAACAGTGTGAATATAAAGACATCACTGTTAGAATTCCAAATTCTTTAAACTCTTTTTTACAACTCTCGGTTGGTTCTAGATCAGCAAGTGTTCTTATTGCTTTCTTTTGTAAGACTATGATTCAAATTAAGTTTTGTTTGGTCTTGTCAAACCATATCTAACATGAGGTTTAGTCATAGTAGGCTGCTATTGCTACATCGAGTCTTCCAATCCACTTCATTCTTCTCACAACAAAAACCTCTGATACTAGCTTCTTGCTTGAATTATCCACACGAGTAGCCCAGAAGAGTTCAAGGTAACTTTCAGTAATTTGGTTTATTTTTCTAACAAGAGAGCAGGAATTTTTGGTATCATGTCCTGCCACCTCCTAAAGTTGAGACAGGTTGTATTTTTAGGATTTATTACTAGTTTGTTTTGGAGACAGTAGTGGAGTGTTTCTTGCGTTGATGAAATTATGTTGTGTGGAGCTCCTCAGCAGTGTTTGTGGTAAGAAGAATGTCATCTGCATATAGACGATAGTTTATGGAGTTTGGGAAATCATTTGTGAAAAGAACAAACAGAAAAGGACCCAGAACTGAACCTTGTGGATCTTCTCTGTTTGAGGGTTGAAAGGTGGATTTGAAGGATGACTTCTTACCATTGAATGTTGTTTGTAGTTCTACAAGCTGTTGGTGGCATTCTAGGTAGCTCGCTACCCAGGTCCCTGACCATCCTCTGATATCTAGAGTTGCCAGTTTAGACAAAATGAGGTCATGTCTCAGGCAGTGAAAATTTTTACTGTAGTCACCCATAACGTCTGGTACAATTTTGTTGTCCTCCAGCTTATCTGTAACAAATTCACCTATGTTGACTGATGCGCATAGTGTTGATCATCCTTTTAAGAAGCTGTGCTGATGTTTCACCGTATACCTAACTGAGCTGATGTCAATGATGTGTGTTTCTCTGTGTACAGGCGATGGATGCTACCAAAGCGTTGCTGCGCCACAACTTCATGAGCAGCCTGGAAACCACTCTGGTGTCCGAGACCCACCTACTGATACAACACTGGGCTAGCAACGAATGTCAGGCCAATTTCACGAAGTACCTGGAAGGAGACGAGAATCCTCTCAGTCTTCAGAAACAACCAATTTGAGGTGGGTACAAAATAACCTCTTGATTATTATTGTATATAATGTTTACACATTTATAGTATTTCACTTGAAATTTTGTGAGCTGTTTGTTTTTTTTTACGATTTAGCTCACATTTTACACTCTTGATTGTATTATGAATACACTGTTTTCAATATATTAACATTTATTTACACCATATATTGTGGACAGTCACACTTCAACATATATTTGTCACAGTTTAATATCCAAACATTCAAAAGAATATTATTTTTTATCATAATTTATAAAGAAATTTGTGCCATACTTAGTACCATATTATTTATTATAGCGCAGGAGACAATCAGTTTGCATTGTATAAACACACGATATATTTTTTGTGAAATCAATACAAGAATTGTCTATTCAAAGGAAATTGAAAACGTCATCCAACCATATTGACTTTATGGCTGAAAATAATGACTTAGTTTCTTTACCTTGTTGGCTGATTGTGATATAATTATTATTTACATGTCTGACAGTTGGTTAGACATGATACTCTTCCATTTCAGCCCCCATTGAAAAATAAAGTTACGAGTTACAGTATCAGAGTATTTTAGGAGTTTTATTCTAAATTTTATTTTCAGCCAAACATTTCAGAGCAGTGTATATCAATTATTGTAAATTCCTGCAAATGACTCGATTTTAATTGAAACCACTTTTCTGTTACAGGTTGGGATTCAATCATAGTCTCTGTAAGAAATCTGTACAAAAGTTAGTTGTTATCACTTCAGTTGGTTACAGCACCTGCTGTATGTAATAATGTTTTGTTTATAGCAAATTTTATCACCTTTCTTAAAGTTTTTACTGTTTATACTAATTGTGTAAAGTTTTATGAATAAAGTATAAGTTTATTCTGTTCCTTTATTTCGTTAATGTACGTAGTTAGATGTGACGTTGAGTTTATCGTGGAGTCTATTTTTAATACACTTTAAAAGCTGTCCATTTGTTGAAAAAGTATGTTTTAGTTATTCATGAAATGAAGATGTAAATTTGTGTTTACTTTGCTGTTATTTATTTTACAAAGGGACAAGGTAAAGATTATGTGAATACTTTTGATCTTAATGTTTTTTCTACTTGTAGTACGTTTTTCATTTAATAAAATTTATCTTGTATATTGGCAATAATCTTAATTGTTGTACTTTTATAATTTTTTCCGTGTTGTGAGTGTAATAATGCAGTTGTCAAGCCATTATTATATTACTTGGATTTCTAAATGAGTAATGTCTATAGTATTTTGAAAACATTATTAAGTAATAGAAATTTATAATCTGTTTTTAAGTAATATTTCTACAAACTGATGGTCTTAATACTGAAATTAAGTAAAAAGTAAGGTATCTACTGTTCCTCATACTCTACTGAGTCTATAAAATGTATAATATATTAATATTTATACAATGAACTGTAATTAAAGTCATAAAGGAATTGCTCTTTGTAAAATTTTAAAAATTAATATTTTTATAATAATTTGTTTACTTTATATATATAAATAAGTATCTGTTCAATGTAATCTTCTTGATATACTATAAATAAGTTTAATCATATTTATTTTTCAGGTATTATTCATTCTTCATACATGTTATTAAAATGTAAACATTTTGTTACATATGTATACATATAATCGCAAATCGAACAAGTACATTATATGTTTAGTTTTCTTCTCTTATGTTGCTTTCAAATAAACTTAAATAAATACCCATTTGAATTACACACAATTTAAAGTAAAAATTTCTCGAAATATTCATTAGTTATTTAGTAACATTAAAATTTTTTTGTGATAAAATGGGAATAAGTTTTACATAAAAAAATTTTAAAAGTTGGTTTTAATTTTAATTTTGAGATTTATTACTCATAATTTGAGTAACTACTGATTCAACCCTTATGGTGTCGTAGCCATTTCACAACCCACATGTGTAAAATAACTTACATTAACTAATAATTTTAACTGTTAAAAGAAACCATTTTTGACTGATTGTTTTATATATGATTTTAGATACACAGCATAAAAATTAGACAAATTCCAATATTTTTTGTGAAAACGTAAGACAATGTTAGTACAAATTTTCGTAATATGCATTAGTATGCCTGATATCATTTTTTATTCGTTACTCTAGTAATTATTGTTAGCAATATAAATCAAGTTGACAGCATATTCTGATTTTTTAAATGTTACAAAGTATTGATACATAAAAACTAATTACATATCACAGTATTTGCATTAACCGTAGAACTGGCAACGGTGCCATCCTATACTTAGCCTACTTAGGGCTATCTAAATCTAAGATGGTATTTAGTCATGTCTCGTCCATCTTGACCGATCTTTCTCTGTAATGCCAATCACATCCATATCAGATTTTACTTGCCTCCACCATTTCCGTCTTCGCCTTCCTTCATTGTTTCTTTTTATTAGCTGTTTTACTCGAAATTCTCTTCACAACGCTGGTAAAGAATCCTGAACTCCACGTTGTGCTTTCATCTCCATTCACTTTGTTTATGTGTTGGTCTTAGATTTAGATCCATAAAGTAAAACTGGTCATATTGTTTTATATAGTCTTTTTTGTGTGACAGGGATTTTGACGACATTACATTACAGGCATATACACATGCTGTCAATATTTACTGTGTCTTGTGCTTCCGGTTCTTCTGTACCTTTATTTGATATGGTTATTTCCAAAAATTTAAAACTATCTAATTTTCCAAACTCATGTCTACCTATTTTCAATTTATCCTATATTTCCATTTTGATTTAAGAATCTATCAAACTTTGTAACTAATAGTCCAAATAATGTAGTATACATATTTTCACAAAGATTTAGATGATATATTAATAATAATGTTTGGTTTCCATGATTGTTTTACTAAATATAAAAACTTTAATTGATGATCTGTTTATAAATATTTATAGGAAGTTAAATGCTTAAAATTGAAATAAATATACATGTTTGTGAACAATTTCTTTTTGCCAATTTTGACAGATGTTAACAACTTCATTATAAAAATCCGTTATTAATTTCTTTGGAATAATCGTTGCGAATAATTTTATTCTTGTAAATACAGTAATATAATTTATTTTATATACTTCTATGCGTTTACTTACAAAATGAACAACACAATGAAACTAACACTTAAAACTTTGAACCCTATAAACCTGTCATATTGTTATTGTATATTACTGCAGACTCTAGAATAGAATGTTACCTTGAAATTTAGAAAGTTAACGTTGTTTGTTATGTTTCTATATGCAGCAGAGCAGTTTTAGTCTCAAACACATTCATAGTTCTCTGGAGTCCAGGGAGACTTTTTTAAGCTCCAACCCGGAACGATTTACCACATTATTTCAGGCTAGACTATGATGATTGTTCTTAGTAAGTGAAAATTCCAAACCGGGATTCGAATCCTGGTTTTTGGGCAGATTACTTAAATATTCCATCCACTCGGATAACAACAACAGCAGGGTTCAGTAAATAAACAATTATTAAAGTAAATAGATTACGTTATAATACACTTCAATGTGATATTGCAAATAATGTATCCTATCAACGAAAATATTATGTAAGGTAATCAACGAAATAAAAGTTCTACCAGGTATTTTAGATGTAAATAACACTGTTTCTAAAAAAAATATGAAAAACGTTAAAAGTTCAGCCACTTGATAAAATGTAAACAATCACAGTATCAACCTAATAATTTTAACAAAAATTATTTGAAACAATCAACAGAAACGAATTTTGAAATCACTGAAAAACACCACACAATTTAGAAGTATATAATGTCATGTACAATTTTAAGTATAACCAAAATCACTTACATTGGAATTGTGATGCTTCGACTCTGAAAGGGTTAACCAGCACTTTGAATTTACTTATAATGATATATTAAAAAGATAAGAAAGCCTTACTGTTTTTACTTGTTTTATAAGTTTAACTATAGGTTTTTGTTCTATTTTGTATTAGATTGAACTTTGTGACTTTGTTAGTCCTATTAATCATTTTAGAAATAAGTATTTAGAAGTAGATTCGGGGGCATTTTCCAATCATTCTGTTGCGTTAATTACCGTAGGATTAGTTAATAACCTGTTTTGTATTGCTTCAGATGTGCATTTTAAAAATATCCTTTATCATTGTGTATCGTTTGGTAATTATTGTAAATTTTATTATTTTGGTTGGGAATATTTACTGTTACATTTTCGTAGATTTGTAAGGATCCCGAGTGTCTTATCGCAGACTGAGACCAAAGCCTAATAGATTGTGAAAATAATAGGAAAGTGACTTGTTAATGTTAAATCGAACTGTGTCGATCTTTCCACTGCGAACGCTTAACGGAAGTGGAAACGTGAGTTACTGTAATAATTAATAGTGTAAATACGTAAAAGTGAAATGAAAGTGTGAGGTTGAACTGTGGGTACTCTGTTCCAGTATGAATCGCGAATTGTAAAAACTCCCCGTGACAAAAAGTGGACTTTCAGAAAATCACAAAATTAATTTAAAACGTTGACTTACAGTTCTTTGCAGTATTAAAGTTTTGCACGTGTTAAGACGCTGTAAAAGGGCAGATCTGTAAAAAAAATTATAATTTTTACACAATAATTTTTTTACAATTTTACAATTTTTTTTTTTTTTTTTTTTTTTTTTTTTTTTTTTTTTTTTTTTTTACACAATTTTTTTTTTATAATTTTATTATTGTTTGGGATTCAAACAATTGCATCATTCTCTATCTTGCATTTATGGGATTTTTCCTGCAAATAACTTTTTATTGAGAGTTAAATAATGTTTAACTGAAATTTACAATGAAATGACGTTTATTCACACAGATTGATATGTAACATAAGGTAACAGGATAGTAATATATCTAGTTTTACAGAACATATTCTTTAATATTCTTATTCTGCATCGATGTCATATTCCCTGAATTCATCATGCTGGTAAGATTGTTTTCTTGACATCGGTCACTGTAGGTGAATGTTGATGGAATTACCTCTTGACAAGAACTTCCAGCGGGTAAAAGTAATGTAGAAACTTTATAAGGCTTGACTTCCATCAGTATATTCCTTTCCATAATACCTTTCCCTTTTCTTCTTTAGTGTAAACTTGCACATTTTAAATTTAAACGTAATTTTTCAGTAGATCATATCCATAGGTCAGACATACATAGCAGCTTTTTACCAATGTTTAAAGTCAAGCACATCTTCTCTTTCGACCGAATTTACAGTAAATTTCAGTGAATATTTTACTAGAATTTCTGTAAGTTCCTTTACTATCGATCTACTTTTTTATTGTGCCAAACGCACGGTCGCAAGGCAGAAATGAGTACACGTGCAAGGAATAAAACTGTTCAATATATTCAAATTTGCCCATTTCAACAAATATACCTAGTCAAGGTATTGTTCTTATTTTTATCACAACGTATAAAACAGCTGATTTTACAGCAACTTCAACTGCTGTTGTAAAAATGTGAGTGAAGTAACGTGAGGGTTTGCTAACAAAGAGTTCAAGGACGTGTTTTGATGTGTTGTTTTGTATTCATAAAAAAGTTGTATCTGCTATCAAAATCTGTAGAAAACCACACTTTGTCCAAAATGTCTCATGTGGGGTTTTTACAGTTCAACTATTCATATATTTTTTATTTAAAGAATGTTTTCTATATTTACATGTATTTTAATATAATGTATCTGTATTTAAGCCATTTTTAATAAATCTATTTCAGTAGTACAATATTATGAACAATTTGATTTCTAGAATTTCAAATCTTAAACATTTTTACCGTTCCTTGTACAAGTATACAATTAATTGAATTCTATGGATAAGTAAAGTATTTGACAAGATTGAATAACAGTGTCCATAAAAATGTTTGTTATAAATTAAAATGCAATATTATAAAATATTCTGAAAGGACTATTAGAGTTTTCTTAATGCCTTGTGAGGTTGAATTATAATAATAACGATAATTTTCTTTATATTACTGTAATTATAAATGTGCTGAATAAATTTTATTCAAGCATAATTAAATAATATTATTAATATTATAAGTTACACATTTGTTATTGTTTCTTGTGTGTAAAAGTGTGTTCTTGTTAATTAAGGTGTTATCACAAATTGTTATCTTTTTAAAAATTTTAAATAGTTTTTTGTGCAAGAAAACTTATAGTACACGACTTTCTGAAAAATTGTTTTTAACAAGTATAACATTGTTAATTGTTCATATAGTTTGTATTTTAAGTAAATATATAACACAAGTTTTTGTTGATGTTGAGTGTTTCACACTTATTTACATTTTTGTTTAAGCGTTGGTTATCCCACTCTAACCAACAATATTTCATTGTTAACTTGTCATTTTTGTAAATAACTTTTAAGTTGTATAATGTTGTGCTCTAATATTAAAAAAAAAACTGTGAACATTGTAACGGAATTAATCAGATTTTCATCACTTAAATTTATTTCATTAACCAAATTTGCAGCTTGTATTCCTAAACATTATTATAAAAGAGCTTATAACTACAGTTTTATGCAATCAGTGTAGATTTGTTGAAAAATTAAATATTCATACACATACAGTATTTTTATACACTAATTAAACATAACAGAACAAACCCATCACATGTATATCAATAGAAAAATAATAGATAAGAATTTACGACAATGTGATTGAATAAAAGGTTTGTAGATATGTAAATATTTGAAATAATGTATATTAGATTTTTTAAAGTAAGTATTTTGTTGTAGAACTAGTGAAAAATATCATAAAGTAATAGTAATATATGCACAGTCGTGGGGATACTATAAGTGAGTGTACTCGCAACACAGAGAGCACTGTGTCAGAACTGAGGGTACGGACCAAGTTTTGGTGTGTAAATAAATTTATAACAACTGCACATTTATATGTACTGTTTGATTCAGTAAAATGAATATTTCAGTACACGTTTTATTCCCTTTCCACTTCCCAACTCACAGTATCATTTTGTTGCGGCATAAAATCCTTTTAAGAGTAAGGATAAAATCTCTAACGTAAGATTTTATTTGCACTGTTTCTTGTGATGTAAGTGTTGTAAGAATGTTATGTTTTAACCCTTATAACGTCACAGACGCCGTATGGCGCATAGACAAACTATCTCCAGACGGCAAAGACGCGGTACGGCGCATCGACAAAAACTGCGTCTATAGCAAATTTAAGTTCCTTTTAAATCCGATCAATGTCACTCACGGTATCCGTCAACCATGTGTGTGGGTTATTGACATATGTCAAGCGTCAAAATATAGCTGTCGCGTTACATTGTTTGAAACAATAGACGCGGTGTCTAGACACTCTCCCCACCACACGGCACAGACGCCGTACAGCGCGCGTACTTTTGTTTGCAGTTTGGCTTCAGGTAGTGCGTGTCTAACCATCGCTGAGTCGGTTTCCTTCGTCGTGTTTTCTGTTTATATGGTTTTTATTTATTTTTAATTTTATTATATATAATTTATTTTAATTATATTTATATAATTGTCTGGTAATGTTTATAGTTTAGCTAATAACATTTTGTGTGCCTTTTATTTTGACTTTATTTATATCTACAATTTAATGTCCCATAAATATATGTACGTACAAGATAATTTTAAAATTTTTACTTTTTTATACTTACCATAATTATATAGAAAGTAAAAATAAAAATGAACTTTACACATTAAATTTTTTTTTTTTTAATATTGTGCCGTTTGCTGGAAGTCGTGAAAAGATATACTGACGTTATAAGGGTTAAGTTTGTTGTTGAATGGAAGGATTGTGAAGGAAACATGATCTTTCCGGACATTTTCCATCGATCAGTGATACAATGCAATTTTTTAGTGATTACTAAAATATTAACCCTACCAAGTATTCATTGTGCCTCACCAGTGCACAAATGCACAACACACATTTGCAAATTTGGTTCACATTTTGCAGAATTCTAGTGAAGGAAACATGATTTTTCTGGACATTTTCCATTGTTCAGTGACACAACAAAATCAAAAACACTTTTTGTGCACTGCTTTTACGTTTGTGTTACTGGTTTCTTTGTATCACTAAATGATGGCAAATGTCCGGAAAAATCCTGCTTCCTTCACTATACCTCCATTGTCAAAAACAAGCTAACTGCCATCTTTGTATATTTACTGAGCGCTTCAGCTGTTTTTTTGTTTGTTTTTTTTTCAGTCCCCTAAGCAGACTCACTCTACATTCTAGTAGCAAAACATGAATTTGTGATTACTTGTGGTCATATTGTACAGAGCTGTCCTCTGTTGTATTTTGTTGCAATTAATTGAAATGGATGTTATCATAATTTTCATTTGGCCGTATAATTGGTGACTGAAATGTGCATTTTTCAATCTTTATTATCTGTCTTCAATAAATTGATTGGTTATAATTTCGCTAGCAGTCAAAAGGAACCAGTAAAATGGCGAAAACTGTACTATCCAAGGTGTTGAGAGTAGCTTAGTTTTGAATTTAGAGCTTAATGCAATGAAAACCTAGACAAGGCTAATCTACCAGAAAACTAAACAATGGTTAAGTGTATTTTAAAATTAAATATCTCCACTGAATAGCTGAATTTAAAACTGAGAAGCACCAACACCACTAGTTCACTTCGTAATTAGTTTTTCTTTCATACATGAATAAAGAATCCCACAACAATATTATTTTGCCCTCAATGTGTGTCAACTAATTTGTAAGAGGTATAAATTGAATGGATCCACTTGCTTGTCTAATTTAGGAACGATTTGATTTAGATGTAACAGAGATAATTAAAACTTGAAGCAAAGCTAAGTTCACTAAATATTTCAAACTTTTTAATTTAAAAAAAATGATGAAATAAAATAAACATGAACATATATAATTCTTGTTTACATGTGTTAAAATAATGACACAATACAATATTTTTTGTCAAAAGAATAAACATAAAAATATTGTAGCTTAAATTAATAACAAAAAACAAGTACATATTCCACAGAATGAAAGAGGACAGAAAACTAATTTTCAATCAATCAATAATTCTTTATTTACAATATCATCAAGATACGTAATGGTGTCAATAACATTAATTTTGATGGTGAACACAGTTGTAATTATTTTAGTTCATGAATTTTGCATGTCGTCTCTTCATTGTTGTGCAGCCTCAAAAAATTCTTTCATAGAATAGAGAGGTCTTGACTTGAGCCAGTTGAGAAGTCCTGCTGCCAGTGATTTCCTTCCGAGAGCTTTTAAAGATGTGGGTAGAGCGTTGTACAGCTTACGTCCGATGTATGATGGTTTTCTCTGGAACTGGGCAGTACGATGGGATGGCAGAACGTAGTTGGTGGCATTCCGGGTGTTGTGGGTGTGGATATTTTCCCCTCTTGGTAAATCGCATTTAAGTGTCTCTAGTATGACAGTTTGAATCTAAAGGACTACAACAGTGAGAATCCCTAGAGATTCAAATGCCTCCCTACAGCTGTCCAGTGGTTGCAAGTTGGCCAAGGCATGAATGGCTTTCTTCTGTAGTAACAGAATCCGATTTAGGTTGCTTTCTGAAGTCCCCCCCCCCAGACCGTTATGCCATAGCGGATATGTGATTCCATCATCGAATAGTAGGCTGATTTTGCAGCTATCAATCCACCTACCCAGCGTATTCTCTTGATTAAATAGACTCCGGAACTAAGTTTTCTGCAGAGGCTATCTATGTGGCTAGTCCATGTGAGGCCGTCATCAAGTGTCACACCTAATAATTTTGTTTCTTCCTCTGAAGTAACACCTGGTAAGTTCAATGCTGGCTCTGCAAGTCGACTGAAGTTTATGTGAACTGTCTTTGAAGCATTTAACACCAGATCATTATGGTTAGTGTAGTTAATCACTTTTTCAAGTGTGGATAGAGTCATGGAAAAGCCCTTGTGCACTGTCGTTTTTCAGGACTGTAGTGTCGTCAGCATACATTACACATTTTGAGTTACTATTAGTTTTTATGATATCTGGCAAATCATTCACAAACAAGATAAATAAAACTGGGCCCAGGACGGATCCTTGCGGGACTCCTCTTGTAACTGGCTGGGGGTTAGACTTACATATATACTTTGTTCCTTTTAACATTTTTTGGACTTCAACTATCTGTGTACGCCCTTTGAGGTAACTGGCAAACCATGCATTTTCTTTCTTTGTCTTTTACTCCTAAAACTTCAAGTTTTTTTAATATTTGTTCATGACCCAGACAATCAAAAGCCTTGCTGTAGTCAAGAAGGATCGCTGAGACATGTTTGCAGGCGTCCAACTGATCAATGATGAATTCAATAATACTTGTGAGAGCACTAGCAGTGGATTTGCCTTTCAGGAACCCATGTTGATCTTCGCTCAAGAGTTGTTCATGTTTAAGATAGGCTAGTAGTTGGGTTAAGACAATCTTCTCAATGATTTTAGAAAAAGGTGAGATCAGTGATATAGACCGAAAGTTTTTTATTTCAGTGAGTAACCCTTTTTTATGTAGAGGGTAGATTTTTGAGACTTTAAGAGCAGTTGGAAATTGGCTGTAAGCAAAAGATTTATTGATTATGCTTGCAATAGGAACGGCAAGTTGTTGAGCGCAGTGCTTAACCATTTTTGCTGGTACCTCGTCAAACCCAAAAGAGAGCTTGGGCTTCAAGGAAGCTATTACATCTTTGACATCTTTGGAAGAAACATGTCTAAATCTAAAAGGGGTGGAGTGGTTGATTGAGGGTCATTGAGTACTGTCAGGTATATCATGTTCAGGTCTCTGTTTTAAGGTTTCTCTAGCTATTTGAGAGAAATATTTGTTAAACTCATTGGCTATGGTTTCAGGATCCTTTTCTAGTTTACCGTCTAGCAGGATTTCAAGTGTGTGATCTTGAGGCTGTTTGTTGTGTCTCTCTGCATTAATTACTTGCCATATAGCTCTTGGTTTATTTTGTGCTTGGGTTATTGGACCACTCTATCGAGTCGGATACACGTCTAATGCAATACACAGATCAGGTTTTCGTGGCAAATACGTCGAGAGTGGATTCATACGTGCGCGCATCCGTGGCGGACTGCGGCGTGCAGTGTGACCTGCCGGCCAACTGCAGGACCAGTGGTGCACCGAAACCAAGGACCTCGTGGCTAGCCTCAGGATCACAATTGATGTTCTTGAGGGGGAAGAAGATGGAGAGAGAAATGCGGGTGTGACAGAGGGCAGCCGCCCGAGTGGACAGTGGTAAACCACAGCCGAAAACACCTTCCAGTCAAAACGGAGAATAGGTATCCAGGCTTTGGCTGGCTCACAACAGTCGAAACGTCAACTAAAACCCTCTGTCATACCCAACACTCCCAGTGGCGAGCAGAAGAAGGAAAAAACGACCAGAAGAAGAAAACCTAGAACTCCACTGCCTTTTTCTTCAATTCTCATCGAGGGCGACAGCCATACCGTGACTTAGCTGATCTTGTGAGGCGAAAAATCACTCGGGTGACCAAAGTAAAGGGCGTCTGTAAGTCAGGGGGTAAACTGCTGGAGGGAGGCGGTAGCCAACGACTCGCCTGCGCCCGGGAGCTGCTGCGTCATCATAGCAGGACAAACGACATCGCCTCTGGCCAGCAATACAACATCTACAAGCATCTCGAGCAGCGTATCACGAGAAAGCTGAGAACCGCCAGCGTTGTCGTCTCCACCCTGCCCATAGACACGATCTGCCAGCCACTCACCTAATCCATCAAGAGACCGCTCTCATCAACAACTATATTGAAGAGCTGTGCGAGAGGCACCATGGGGCAGTGGTGATGGACTTCAATCGCATCGGCAGAGGTGCTTTCACACAACACGGCATGCACCTGCGGTCTGGTAGTAAAGCACCTGCTGGCGGAGCTGGTGGTGGATAGTCTGCGGAGGATGAACCCCTCTGTCCTCAGAGCGCCATCATACCAACCGCCTGCAGCCAGCGCTACTGAGACGCCGTCAACCGGACCTCAGAAGACTGCATCTGCGCCACCACTCTCCACCCACCCTGCCACCTTGACAGCCGCAGCCCAGCCCCACGTCTTGCCCTTCGACTCATTCGCGGAGGCGGTTAAAAGCGGCCTGCCAAAACTCGTCTCCGGTGAAAATTCCACAAAAAAACTGTCCATCCTCAAGTCTTGTGCAAATAACATAAATTATTTATCAGAACTAGGGAATCACAAATCAATCAATCACAAAAATCAAATTCACAAAATTCAAAATTCAACCCTTGTTTTTTCAGTGGTGCACCAGAATGCGCAGTCTGCACACAAATAAAATAGACGAGCTGACACTCATGGCAGAAGAGCTGCACCCCGACATATTCGTTGTTTCTGAACATGGCTTCACGGCTGACACTGTCGCTATGTTCAGAATCAACAATTACGAATTGGCTAACTCTTTTCACCGAACAAATTTCAAAGGGGGTGGTGTTGGCAATATTTGTCAATCCTCAATGAAATTTCCAGCCTTCAGGGTGGATTATAGCTGTGATCTTAACTTTGAAGTGGCTGGAATAAAAATTGATCAAAATTCCGTTGGAATTGTAGTAATTGGCTTATACAGATCGCCAAATGGGTGCAGCACAACCTTTTTTGAAAACCTTGAAATCCTCCTAAATTTGTTTCAGTTCAAATCATTGAAGTTCATTATCGTTGGTGACTTCAATATCGACGCGATGGATCGCACCAACCCCCTGACCCAGCAGTTTCGCTATCGCGATATTCTTGCTTCTTTCGGTTTAAAAACTGGTCCGTGAACTCACCAACAAGAGTGACCGCCACATCGAGCACAGCCATCGACAACGTCACAAATGTTCCTGATGTTTCGGTCTCTGTAATGGACGCGGCCATCTCTGACCACTTCGCGCAGGAAGCCATATTCACAAAAATCCAAACAAAAATCTGAACCTCCCGCCATGAAAACAAAACGAGATTTAAAAGCTGCAAATGTAAATCTTTTCAAAAAATATCTCGAGAAAGAATCATGGTCTTTCTTGGATTCTTTTGACCGAGTAGAGGACGCCTTCAACGCGTTTTCTTGGCAAAGTAATTTTCATTTTAAACATCACTTGCCCCGTTCAAAAATTTCAAAGAGCGTATCAAAGAGGGCAAGAATACCTGGATTACCCAGGATATTCTTGAACTAAGAGAAAGGCTCATGTTTTACCATTCGATATATGTCAAGACTGAAAATGAAGAGTTCAAAAACTTTTTTCGCAATTACAAAACAAAATTATCGAAAAGAAATAAAGAAAGCCAAGGCACGAGACGTCGAAGACCAATTTACAACAATCAGAAAACTTTTCAAAAAGCGCGTGGAACATCATTAATAGCAGCAAAAATCAACCACAATTTTCCAAATTCTCGGTTCCGACACTAAAAAACAATAAATGTCACAATTGACGATCCCTTTTAAAGTGGCAAGTGAATTTAACACATGTTTCTCGACCGTAGCTGAACCAGATAACTCGTTTATCTTGGACAGCTCTCGCGAAGAGCCATTGACGGGACCGGTCTCATCTATGGTTCTTTTTCCTGTAGGTGAGGCTGAGGTGGCCCGTATCGTGCAAGATCTGAGACCAAAAAAGTCTTGCGACATCAACGGAATGTCTGTATGGTTAATCAAAAGGTGCTTCAAGCACTTTTTGACACCAATCACAAAATTGATTAATCTCTCTTTTGCACAAGGCGTTTTCCCCTCTGCATTGAAAACAGCCAAAGTCATTCCAATTTTCAAGAAAGACGATCCTTGCATCTCAAGCAATTATCGTCCGATTTCCATCCTCCCTGTTTTCAGCAAAATTTTTAAAAAAGCATTTCTCAAACAATTCGAACAATTTTTGAACCGTTACGAAATTCTTTGTCCCGAACAATTCGGGTTCAGGAAAAACAAATCGACAATAGATGCTGTAACGGATCTCATTCACAATGTTGTCGATGGCCTGGAAAGGAGAGAACATGTGCTAAGCATATTCCTCGACCTTTCCAAAGCTTTTGACTGTGTGCATCATGCAAAACTGATGCACCAGTTGTGGACAAGTGGTATTCGGGGTCTGCCGCACGACTGGCTCTCGTCTTATCTTCTGGATAGAGAGCAGTGCGTACAGATCGCGAATGCCATGTCAAGCAAAGTGAAAATGCCCTATGGTGTCCCTCAGGGATCAATATTAGGGCCAGTCCTTTTCATAATTTACGTCAATAGGTTGACGTCATCAATCCAGAATGGAAAGGTGACTCAATACGCTGACGACACGACTCTCTGCATCAGATTCAAAATCAAAACACGATCTCGAAGTGAAGGCATTTATTGAGTTGAATTCATGCATCGAGCATTTCTCAAAACTCAATCTGAAAACAAAACAGCTCGAAATCAAACGTCATGAATTTTTGCCTCCGGCAGCAACAAGACCAAGAACTACGGCCTGCAGTGATGGTGGACGATGTTCTTCTTGATGAAGCTGAATCCATTAAGTTCCTTGGAATGCACCTTGACCGAGGACTGACATGGGACGATCACATTGAAAAGGTTTGCTCCAAGGTTGCCTCGGGCATTTTTGTCCTGCGCAATCTTGCAAAATTTTGTTCTTTTGGATGTATTGAAAACTGCATATTTTGGCCTGATACATCCACATTTGACTTACGGCTTGAGGACTGTGGGGCAGCTGTTCTAAGTACAAATTCGAAAGAGCATTTTAGAACTCAAAAGAAAGCTGTCAGAATTCTTTCAAAATTGAACCCTAGAGAGTCGTGTAAAGATTCCTTTAGGGAGCTTGGATTGCTGACTTTACCCTGCCTCTACATTCTCGATGTCGCCCTGTACTGTAGACTCAAATGTGAGTTGCTGCAGTGGTAGGGATGTCCATCAGTACGAGACTAGAGGCAGGGACAACTTTAGAATCGACCAACACAGAACAAATTGCTTTTGAACACTTGCCGTCACAAGTTGGTGTCAGAATAATCAATAGGCTCCCTGAAGTTATTATCAAACAACTCGATGATCCAAAAAATTCAAAGCTCGTCTAAAACACCTCCTGGTATCAAAGGCATTTTTATTCTGTTGATGAGTTCATGATGGGCCGCTGGGATGAAAATTTTGAAAATTAAGAGCAACGAGAAAAATCCCTGGTTTCTGATTATTGCCTTTCATTAAATAATAATTTTAGTTCACAAATCATCAAATAACTGATGTATTTTTTGGACCATTACTGACGCTTGCAATGCAATTGTTGTAAATTGTTTTTATGCAATAAAGGAATATTATTATTATTATTATTGTTATATGTTGAGAGGTGGCACTGCGTTTTATTGCCCTAAGCCTCAAATCATATTCCTTCTTTTTCCGGACCATCAATTCTTTAACTTTTTGATCACCACTGGTTTGGTACTGGTGCATAGCCGCAAGGTATTCAGATCTGTACCGATCAGCAAGTTGATCACAAAATAATCTAGGGTTAGTTCTCACTTTTGATCGTGATTTTTTTCAAAGGGCATGTGCCATCAAGAGCTCTTCTTACTGTTTGATAGAAATTGTGGTATGCTTGATCTGCGTTTAATGCCAGGTGAACGTCTTGCCAGTTTTCTTCGTTTAAGAGGTCTTTTAAGGAGTCCAGGTTCTTGTTGCAAAAGTTTCTTCTGTATGTTTGAATTTGCTTTTGTTTTCTTTTTGTGTCAAGTGTCAATTTTACAAACTTGTCCAGTGTGGTCTGACATGCCAGCTTCAAAAACTTTAAATTCAATATGATTCTCCTGAATATTGGTGCATGTCATATCAATTTAAGTAGCCGTAGCTGTAGTAATGCGGGTTGCTGGTAGAGGTAATCTTCTAATATTATGTGAGGAGAGTTCATTTTCGAGTATTTTATTTCCTGCTGAGTCCTTGAGTCTGTCTATGTTTACATCACCCATTAAAACTATTGGCCTCTCTTTAGTGTGTGTTGCTTCTAGAATATTGCCAATAGTTTGTATAGCTGCCTCAACTTGTCCTCTAGGGGAACGGTACATTCCTAAAATGTAGAAGACTTTGTTTTTTGTTTTTATTTTCGCCATGGCAGCTTCACATGTAAATTGTGTGCACAATTGAGAGGTGTCGATAGCGCTTGTCTTGATACTCTCTGAATCTTTGGTGTATATGGCAACTCCTCCAAGTTTGTGGCTGTCTGTATTGTAGTCAGTCAGCAGAGTATATCCAGGGATTCGTGTGTTGCTAAGATTTTCGTGGTTTAATCCGTGTTCAGTAAGAATCAATATAGATGGCGAGATAAAAGTTAGAAAGTGATTTAATCTGTCAACTTTCTTTGCAAGCCCTCTTATATTCTGATGTATCACACTCAGTTTTGGTTTGGGACATGAGATGTTTGATAAAAGTGACTGTTGCAAGACCTCAAGGTTTGGCATTTCTTCAATTTGGAATTGATGAATGTCATGGACTTGTATGTTTTTGTCTGCTTTCTGACCTCTCTCGAAGCACTAAAAAATTATCTAGTTGACCTGATTTGATGTTTTTCCTCAACATTGCAACAATTCAGTTCTTCACTTGGCTGACTCTGGTGGATAGATGCATAGATGCAGGCCCTGTTAGGATATTATGAGGCAAACGGTGCAAGGAAGTTACAGTAGAAAGTGGTCTTTCTTTATCTTCAGAATCTGCTATTACTAAAAAAGTTCTTTGAATGGAGCCAATTAGTTTTGCACTGTATTTCAGAGTTTCTCTCTAAAAATTTCTCGTTAAGTGTCCCCTTGCTCCAGTAGTTTGGCTGTACAAGGAGGCTTTTTGTTGCTAATAGTATTTTTTATGTTTCTGTCTTCTTTTACAGTTAATATTGTTCCTTCAGAGTGAATGTCTGGCCTGTGCACTTGTGCTACAACTTGCAATTTATTTATGTTCCCCTTGTGATGGTCGACTGTAGAGTGAAAATATTTGCTTTCAGGAAGCTGTGTGATCTGAGTTTGTTGACCTACCCACATTTCACTTTCATTTAGACTAAGTCGGTCAGTTTCTCCTTCTTTTCCTGACGATGGACTTCTTGTGATTGAGAAGTGATATCAATTTGAATTGAATAATATAAAATGAACAGTAAAATAATCTTGGTTAACATGGGAGAATTCAAATTCGTACCCCTGGCAGTTTGCAACACTTTTAGAAATTTTGTAGTATTAAGATTAACAATATCAGCAACATGGGGAATCTCATATATTTCTTGACAAGATCTTTATATATATATATATATATATATATATATAATTATTATATATATAAATATAATTTATATATATGTGTGTTAGTGTTTTATTCACTTTGTTTTTAAATAATTAAAATGTTGACTTCTGCAATCAATTAGGCAATATTCCCATATACAAACATTTCAATTTAAAAATCAATCACTAACGTATAATAAATTAAATTACATTTTGTATGTTATTCTTTTATTAGACACAGTTTCTTTTGTAGTATAAACTATTTACTTGCGCGCAACCTGCTGTGTAGTCTAAATTGTACGGCAAATAGTACAGTATATGTAATATGTTTTTATTGATACAGTTTTATTAGCAGGTAATTCAACGCTCTACCTGCTGGCCATTTATCCCTACATGCTAGTATGGTTTAAATGGGTTTTTTTACTCTTAAAAGTACTATTATGGTTATGATTTAATAGTAAAGACAAAAAATAAAAACGTGTTTTGGGTCTGGTACACTCAAACCAAAATACACTATTCTGTCAACTTCCACCCAAGCCAACCACCATTAATTTAAGGTGGGCCCTCCCACCAGCTTTACAACGACCAGTGACTCTCATGAGTGCACAACAGACCGCAAAAATCTCATCTTCAGGCATTGGAATCAAACCCGCGACTCCAATGCCAACTCCCGCTTTCAAGAGTAGTGCCTTAGACCACAGTCATCCTGACTTGATGCTTGAGTGTGTAGATAATACACAATTTCACTCCAACAGAGCTTACTCACTTATTGCTTTGGCAGTGGTCTAATGTGTCACGATCACAACTCGTAGTGCTTATATGGTTAAAGTATTATATTCTGAGACAGTTATTTAATCTAATCACAGATATTTTGAGAAGATTTCCTTTTAAAGGAAAATAAAAGGCAAGCATGAGCAAATTAACTTCGTATGACCTCTTGCTTACTGAAAGGGGGTGTGACATCTTACGTGCTAGTATGTTTGATTTAAAGAATAAAATGGATAGTCAAATATTTGTTTTTTAAATAATAAAAGAAGACCAGTAAAAGCTTTTTCATAAAGTATGAAAAGAACACAATTTTTGTAATAGAAGAGTAAAAAAACAATCATACAATTGGTTAAAAAAATTGAAAAAAAGTAAATTATTTTAGAGTGGAAAAATAAATACAGTACATTTCCTTGTTATTAAAGAAGAGTTCTTTTATTTAAACATTGAAAGTCATAATATTTTTGAAAACCTCTAAGTGGTGGGATGGAACCAACGGGTTACTCACTAAAACACCTCTACTCTTAGGGTCGAATTTGGGACTGTTTTTTACATTACTTCAGGCTAGGCCTAAATTTAGCTTACAACCATAGGGCTCTCCATTTCGAGCATGTAATCATTTGGCCTAGTCCGCTTCTTCGTGGTCTAGATCAGTCTTCTTTAATCGAAGGACACTGGACAAATTAAGAAGTGCAATCCTAGTTGCCTCATCCTCCAGTATCTTTCCCCACACCGTGAACGTACTAAGTGAACAAGTGGCCTCCAAGCGAGGCCTTCCACAATGCAGGCAGCAGAGGAAAGTGTGTTATGCGTTGCCGAGAATGTCTGGGCAAATATATACAGTTAGGTAAACCAGTTTTCACATCCGATGCAAGTACGATTTGAAGTAGCCGTGAGCTGTGAGAAACAAGGTAAGACAATTTTGCACCCACAGTTGGACGAGTTTGATAAGTCTTGCAGTTCACAGGTGTCTTATACTCAGCTATGTTGCCACTGGTGGTAGGCTAGCAAAAGCTCTTCTGATCTGGCAGCTTCCTTGCTGATATCGCTGTCTCAGGTAAAATGCCTTCATCGCCCCTGCCAAGAGCTTGACAGGGATAACTCCAGCAATCACTAGGACGGCAAGTCGGACTCTGTGCGGTAGGCGGAACAGACTCGAAGCGCAGTCTGACGCTGCATCAGATAAACCTCTTTGTTAAGAGCGCCTCAGCCCTGTATAGTAGCACAGACTGGGTTCCAGACATCTGCTAGCCATGGGATTCCTAAGATCTGGAACAATCTTAGCAGCCTTGTCCGCCGTTCGGAAGATGTGGTTTCTCTAACAACTTACTGTCCATTATTACATCAAGGTACTTGGAGGCACACGTCGTTTGGACTACCTACCCCCACTTGCAGCGGGAAGACTGTCAATCCATTGCTTTGTGAGAATCATGACCTCAGCTCAGTCTTGCTCAAAGCGAACGAGAGGCCGTGATCGAACATCCAGGCGTTAACAACACGCGTTACTTGATTTCACCATCTGGGCCAGTTCAACATTGGGTGAAGTGATGAGTGCTGCGACATCATCGACGTACCTAACAAGATCGGTCTTCTTAGGTATATCGGATCACAGGAAACAGTTGTAAGCGACATTCCAGAGATCCGGGTCTAGTATCGAGCCCTTTGCTGCATCGGAGGTTAGGCTATATCAATCGTCCACATCCTGTCTTTCATGTCGTAGACCAACCGCCTAGAGCTCAGATAATTTCCGATACTCCACAAAAGATACGATGTGACATGAAAGGTGTTTAGCAGCGCATCCAACTCGCCAATCCACCTTGTCAAATTAAAAGCGTTCGTGACATCAAGAGTAATGAGAAGCACCACTCGACTGGAGCCCAATTGTTGTGGTTCTCAGTTGTTATTACGGTCGGTTGCAACTGCTCATGAGAGTTACTAGCTTACACAGGAGTACAAAACTAAAATAAAAACGTTTTAATATATTGAATCCGTAGATCAGTGTAACATTCATTCTACTACTGTTTGTTAGGATATCAAAATATCTTAGGTCTTCTAAATATGGATGAACTTTTAAAATTCTTGACCGCCCACAGCAAAAAATAAATTTATTGTTTTGTGTAGTCGTTGATGGTTAATTGATTCCTAAAAACAGCACTGAAATTATATGAAAACTACTTTTATCTATTCAAAATTAAGGAAAGGGTTCTGCTTGCCAACTAACCTTAAAAGGGTTCTGCTTGTATGTTTAAAGCACAACCACCAATACACTAAACTCTCACAAACCACTATATATCCAACTCAGAAAGCTCTAATGTTGCACGCTATTGAAAACAACTCTTCAGAGTTACCAGTCAATGTAATCTTCTGGGGAGATTCACTACCCTTGCCCCGGAGTGTTAAAGATGGCATAATGCTCCCTTAATTGCAGGGTAGTCAAAGAATAGGTGTTCAGCAGTTTTCTTCGACTCATTACACAATCTACAGAGCAGATCGCCCCGAAATAAAAAAATACTGAAAATGTATGGTTACACAAGCTGTAGTTGACAGAGAGATTTGTAAATTTATCACTAGCGCAAATAACAGATTCCACCCAAAAGTATTGGTCTCTCATCTCTCCATGATTAATGAAAGTTTTATAATGTTTGCTACATTGATGGATTAACAATAAAAATATAGTAAGTAAGAGGGCTAGAAAAGACAAGCTTGAAAAATAGCAGTTAAAAAGTTAAGTCTAGTTGTCAAAAATCACTTAAGTAACAAACACAGGTTGAGAATAATTATAGGTGTTAATACATTATGCATCTTTTGCATATAAAAGTATTTTGTATGGAGAACGCTAGAACACTCAGCAGCTATGGTACTCTTTGGACGAATATTTAAAACACGATTACAAAAATCCTACCGAAACTATGTTTGTATATCATTACTTGAAAAAGGAAATGTATTTAAAGAAATACTGTAATGTAATAAATGTGTTAGATGTGTAATAAATCTCTTTAGTTTTATAAGGATGTTTATTTTGTTGCCTCAGCCCTATTTATAATTTATAATGTCTTGAAGGCGGTCTACGCCGATATATAGAAATTGTTTGATATCTTACTCTTTATTATTGAAGATTATATATATATATATATATATACAAATAAGATAATATGCATTCATTTTAGGAAGTTAACAATACAACATGCATTATGTATAGTACAATACAAAATGTACACGATGGTTTAGAAATTTTCAACCCTCTGTTGGCAGCATTGGTAACGTTTGTTACTGTGTTGTTCTCTGCTCTTACTCATTGGCTGTTGTCTTTTGTTCTTCCCGAGTAGATCAAAGGCTAAAGGGGAAGCATTTCCACTTCGTTCGCTACAAGGATATTAGTAGTGCTTGTCCCTGTTTATATTGGTTTTGAGTAACGGAATGGGTTTTTTATTTTCGGTGTTAACTGTTAATCTGTGATTTTATGTTAACAGTTTGTAAAGTTTTTTAACTTTTGAGTTCTGTATGATCTAGTTTTACGAGGGCATTCTCTGTCCCGGTGTTCAAGCGTTGAACCGAACTAGTCGGTTTTGTTTGAGAAGGTAAGTTATACGTTTATTTTGTGAACTAGTACTTAAACTCAGAACCATATCTTTTCAACGGCTAATTCATTTATGCTTTTAATTATTTACTCAAAGTAGACTTTTATGCATTAGTCTGCAAAACTAATAATTATATTCATTGTTTTGGAGTTGACAGTTAAAATGGCGGCAATTTCGCTTTCCCGCCATTTTTGGTTTTAAAATCTAAGCCATAGTTTAGTTACAAATTGGAATAACATTGGTTTGTACACACAGTTTCTTATCATTTCATAAGTTTTAACCAAGTTTAGGTAGCTCACATCAATCATGTAGGCTATCCCTACTAGGTTCCTAATGCTCTGTACATTTGTACTGTATTGAGACTTAATGTGAAATTAGAGTGACTAATGAAACAGTTTGCTGCTTATATAGAGCAGCTATATGAGATAAGGTAACAAGTAGAGATGGTTGTTATGTAATTCATGGAATCAGGATGCATATTATGATATATTTTATATGAGCTTGCATTAAAATATAAGTATAAATAAATTAAAGGGGTAGGGTGTGATAAGCGGACACTGTTTTTTATATCGAAGAATGTAATCATCGATACCTAATATTCGCATCTCAAATCCTAGACAATCAATCGATATTAAAGTATCTATAGTTCTCAATAACAATCATATGTTTTAAATTAAAATATGAATCTAATATTCACCGTGATCAAACAAATTATTATAACCAAAATTAGGAAAACTGAAGACGACCATATTTATTTCTCTCACAGTTATACAGTTGTTTCTTTCCCACAAATTTCACATAATGAGGTTTTCGGTACGAGTCCAACATGTTGAAGCCACGAAAAACATGTCATCATCTTCCAAAGCAATGTCGCGTTGTTTTCTAAAATTGACTGTCATTTAAAAAAATCAAATGTTACTTATATAATATTGAAATATTAAATTAAGAGTATTATTTGAGAGTGTTTACAGCTATTGATATAGATTATTTAATTAATCGTTAAAAATAATTAATCAGTATCGATTGATTATATTGATGGTTATGATTAAGTGATATCGTTTGCCAATTTCGATATAAAAAACCGGGTCCGCTTATCGTACCCTACCCAATTAAAGTTTTTAGGTTATTTTTGGAACTTTGGATAATATTTTTCAAGTTGGATAGGCTATTCATATTCAGAAATAAGTAGCTAGTGAAAGAACATGGCTTATTAAAGTCTACCCAATACAGCTAACTAGGGATAACAATCACGTAAGCCATGTTCTTTCACTAGCTACTTATTTCTGAATATGAATAGCCTATCCAACTTGAAAAACATTATCCAAAGTTCCAAAAATAACCTAAAAGCTTTAATTTGTTTATACTTATATTTTAACCCTTTGAACCCCAGGCGACGAAATATCGTCGCCGAGAAGATATGCGAAGATCCCCGCGGCGACGATGTATCGTCGCCAATGAAGTTGCGAGAATCCCCGGGCGACGTAATATCGTCGCCATGGTATATGCGTTTAATACATATTTATTTGAAGTCGTAAAATACTTATTTTATGAGTATTAATACATATTTATATGTATTTTATTAAAAATACTAATTTTTTTATTTATTTTTTTACTAATTTATTTTTTTAGGTAATATCAGTGATATTTGTGTTGTACGCTTAGAGGTTTTTACAAGTCACATACTTTTATTAAAAAATTCAAAAAAAGTTTATTTTTAGAGATATCAATATAATTTTTTTTGTACATACACAAAACTAAATTTAGAAAAATAAAATGTGGGTGCCCATGATAAAAATATTTCTTATTTTTTAATTAAAAAATCTTAAAATCAATTTTTTTGCCTAAAAATTTATATACATATATTTTAAAATTATTTTAATGCTGTTAAACATTTTTTTATACTTCAGACTAATCTTTTTCTGTGTATACAATTTCATTCTGGACATTTTGGTGTGTAATACAAGACAATAGCATAAAAAATAGCAAAAGTATTAATTTTTTACAAACAGTATGCAAAACAGCTGTTTCTGCTCCGGGGATTCTCGGTAGTTCTTAGGTCAAATGATTTTGGTACGTTTTTTCCACCATCAATATTTTGGTCTGGGGTTCAAAGGGTTAATGCAAGCTCATATAAAATATATCATAATATGCATCCTGATTCATGAATTACATAACAACCATCTCTACTTGTTACCTTATCTCATATAGCTGCTCTATATAATTAAAGACCCGCTGTATTACGTGTGGAGTTCTATCATTTGAATAACGTTTTCGTCTTTACTGTTATTGGTATTGGTAGTTGGCGGTAGTCTATGGCACAAGGGATTTTTTTTGTTAACTCTGATGGGCACTTGGTACGTTCCATGTGTTTCAATAGAAACAAACACATTTTTAAGGAGAAATTATTGAGTTTAATAATTCCAATCACATATTACAGGATGGTTACCCGACTGGGAAACCAACAATTTAATGAACTGGGAATTAACTGTTGTACTGGAAAAATCTCCAAAACAAATTTCCGTTTCTAAGAATTTATGAAATCAATTTGATGCCTCCTTGGATCAGTATCTGATTAATCTCGAAAAATCATATTTTACACAACGTGGTCTGTGAAATTATGAATGAAGGTCGACATATGTTTGCGATGCCCACCTGATCCTGGTTGTCTCCACTGTAGTAGTGGAGTTTATCTTGGTTAGTTTTACCCCTGTGTCGCGGCAAGCCTACAAACTGGTATTGTCCAATACATTGGACAATTAAGTCAGCCAATTTATTGTCTCAGGCCTCGGCCAGGGTAGGGTACGATAAGCGGACCCGGTTTTTTATATCGAAGAATATAATCATCGATACCTAATATTCGCATCACAAATCCTACACTATCAATCGATATGAAAGTACCTATAGTCCTCAATAACAATCATATGTTTTAAATTAAAATATGAATTTAATATTTACAGTGATCAAACAAATTATTATAACCAAAGTTAGGAAAACTGAAGACAACCATATTTATTCCTCTCACAGTTACAGTTGTTTCTTTCCCACAAATTTCACATAATGGGGTTTTCGGTACGAGTCCAACATGTTGAAGCCACGAAAAAGCAACGTCGTCGTGCAGTTTTCTAAAATTGACTGCCATTTTTAATAATCAGAATTACTTATGTAAAATTGAAATATTATCCTACTTGTATTATTTTAGAGTGTTTACAGCTGTTGATATAGATTATTTTAAGTTAATAGTTCAAAATAATTAATCTGTATCGATTGATTATATCGATGGTTGTGATTAATTAATATCGTTTGCCAATTTCGATATAAAAAACAGAGTCCGCTTATCGTACCCTACCCCTCGGCCATTATACAAGTTTTTTCTGTAAGCGGTAGTAAGTAGGCACAATTCATACAATGTTTTTTGTGTTTGTTCTGTTCAGTCACAGAAATGTGGCAAACGAATTTGTCCAAGTCATTCTTGAGTAGAAATTTCATTTTGAAAAGATGTTTGTTAGAGATGACACCTAGGCCTAAAATGTAGTGTTTACCCTATAAACAGGATTAGAGTTTGGTTGATGGTTTGATAAAAAATGAAAACCAGTTTTTTGAGTACACCAGAATGTTAGTTGGATTTTTACCAGACCTGATTAGACACTTTTGGAGAAGGAAATAGTGGGTTTGCGACAAGTAAAACTGAGAAGGGAGTGTTTGGGTCCAACATTGTGGGCAGCAATGACAGAATGTGCTGAGTGCTGAGCGGCAGGGGAAAAATGTAATAATAGTAATATTTTATTGCCGTAAAGGTTTTACAAATTATTAACAAAGTTATGGTTACAGTAGAGTAATGTATGGAATTGGCACCGTGTGGTATCGCCATGCTGCTCACATCTGTCGTTGCCAGTGTCAAACGTTCTCCATATATGCATTTAAACATTAAACTTTAAGTCGACGATCTAATGCCCACCATTATCTGCTTGTATCATGGTTGTGGCATCGGTTGGTCTATGAACGATTGCTCCTCACACACACACACACGGTCCGATTTACATCTGTTTACATAAGTTAAAACCAAGAAAGTGATTTTATGTTTTGATGTCATGGCCACATCCAAACCTCAACTTAACTAGCTGGAGGATTAAAAAGTTGTGCAAGATTTGTGTACAACAGTTATAATCGCTAGTCTAAGTGGGTGCAAGATCTCGCAACTTCTGCTGCAACCAGTGTCAGACAGCTGTATACTAGATCTGGATAGCGGTGTTGGCCATTAAAATTTCAATTATAGGCCTAAACATCGTCGAGAAACCACTGTCATATGTGAACAACTTCTCTGCACATGTGACATTCGGTCGGATAGTATACAAACTGTTTAATTCAAATAATCCAATGTATATTATAAGGAGCCTTACATCAAGTTTCGTAGTCCATGCCTATAATATAACAAACCCATTCTGCCTTTCTTTTATCTATTTATCTTGTATTTGTGTTGTTGTGATGAGGTGATTCTATTCTTGTATTATATTACAAGATCAAACACATAATACTAAAGAGCTTGTAATTGATTACATTAATTGTGTTTGGAGGCAACTGTGGAAGATTCTGTTCTGTTCTGGTGTCTACTTATTCTATAGATTGTGAATTAACTCCAGAAAACTTTCTGATGCATTCTTCATATATTGGCTGTCAGTGGGATTTATTTGGAACAAGATACTTTCGCGAGACTGTAACCAGGGCTGCCATCAACGATGATAATCTGCAACAACGTGAATTATAGATGAATTTTGAGTTCCGGGCAAACATGTAGATCATGCGTGAATTTTTATAATGTCTATTAAATTTTTATTATATATATATATATATAGTACTTTAAATAAATAATTGTACAAATAACATTATTTTTAAAACATTGGCAATATATTTTGGTAAAAATCGTCTTCAGGCACATAAATAGTATAAAATGTAAAGGAACACAATACAAACAAAAGTAAACAAACAGTGAATAAATAATGAATACAGATTTGAACTAAATATTTCTTCCATGTGTTGTTTTCAGATTTAGACGTTTTTGTCTAATCTATCTGTGTATAGAATTTTCAGTTGCATCAGTGCAATGAACCGGGCTGCAGTAGGCTATAATATGCGGTCACCATTACAATTAAACCAATATTCATGACTATCTAAACTACCAAAACCAAAATATTAACCCAAATTAGGAGGCCACTATTTTTGGAAGAGGTTTTTTTACAGGTGATCTACAAATCTATGATATTATTAGAAAGATCAACTTTATTTGAATTAAAGTGAAAATTACATGTCATTATAACGATCAGTTCTTGTTTTCTACCTCCTAAAAGGAAGCGATGTTGTCAAGAAAGAGTCAAATCTGTTCCTATCTAATATGTTATTAGACTATAAAAGTAGGTTAAGATAAGGTTATCATAAATATGTTACTAGTAGCACCAAAGTTGAATAAAATAAGCGGCACAGCTTTTTGACCTCATGTGTAGATTGAAAAAATTAACTGCAAAATCAGTTATTAAGCAAAACATAAAGTGTATAATTATATAATTTTATTGGGAATAAAATATATATTAGAAAAGGAATAAAACTTTGATTTACTTTTACATTCGGATGTGTTGTGCTCAGAAGTTGAAATTTGTATTTTCTAAAAGCAGTTTTATATTTTCTGCAGCGCTTAAAAATCACTAAAACTATTTAACGTGCAAATTAAAAAAATGGTACTTTGGGATTATACCGACCACACCAGTATGAAGAACACAAAAATATAAATTTATAGAAACAAACATGATAGAACGAAAAATCAACTCTATAATTACAAAATTACAAACTTACAAGCATTTCCAGGTATTGTTGTCGCTGTTATCTTATCTTTCTCGAGAATCCCGATTACGGCAGGTCGCGCGGCATCACATGATTTGCACGGTACATAATTGCCTTTCCATTACAATTCAATTTATATCTGATCAGCCCCTCTAGAATTTGATATTTTACTGATAGGTACTATCTCGAGGGATGTTTTTCTTTCGTTGACATCAGTGCGGGGCAGCTGCCGAAGCCCGTGCTGATGGCCGGAGGCACTCGCATTTTGGGTGGCGGAATGTGATCAAGAATAAAAACAAGTTTTGAGTGTTTTTTCAATAAAGAGTTTAGTTTTAGTTTGGTAATGTTTGTTTTTGTTGAATTTTTGTCTTTGGAGAAATGTAGAGGTAAAACACGGAAGTAGGCCTACAACAAAGCGACGTGACTCTGCAATCACGTTATCTACTATACCGCTCGACTTTGACCTCTGTCTGAGGATGGGGAGGGGTTTGCGATAAGACAATTCCTGTTTTATATTGACGAAATATTGTTTTACGCTAATCTAGTAATCAGTAGAAGCAAAATGTCAAATAACAATTCATGTCTGGGTGTGGTCGGTATAATCCCAAAGTACCAAAAAAATATTAATTCAGGTTTTATGCTTATCAAGAAAATGTCTACTTGTAAGACTTCTATTTATAAACAAAATGAAAACAAACTAAAATCTTAACTATTTACATGACAGGTGAAAATACCTGTCTCTACTCTCAGTCATCTTCATCAGCATTGGCTCTTTCAATCCGATCATATCAGAAATACCACTACCATTGAATAATAATTAATGTATATCTATACTCTAGATGGTAAATCACAATTCATTTTCAATTACTACAGAACAAAAACAGCAGCAGCTGTCAACATTGCATAGCATGTCAGACATCTTTGGATTTTAATGACTGATAACAATATAAAGACACATTATACATATAAACATGAGTACATAAAAGGAAATCGTGTAATCTCCCGATTCAATGGTGTAACTGTTATTATGATTTGAATGAGGATTCTTTGAAAAATAACGTAATTAGCAGATGTTGTTTATTGTGAAAATTGCAAATTACAACTCTGCCACTTCATAACGGGCAAAATGCATTGTAATTTAGGACTTTACCTTGCCATTTACAGAATTTAAAAACTTACTGAAATTAAACGGTTTGTGGAATATTTACGTGTTTATATTGTGTGACTCCTACAGTAGGCTTGTGTGTGTGTTGCAGAATATCTGTAAAAGATGAGTGAAGGAGATAGTATGCAGGAGAATGGCATCTCTCCCGACACAGGGAGTGAGGAGCCACCAAAGAAGGCTCCAGCCAAGAAACTGACGGTGGAGAAGATCTACCAGAAGAAGTCACAGTTGGAGCACATCCTGCTTCGTCCCGACACCTATATTGGTGAGTTCTGTTCTTGTATGATTTGACTCTGTTAATAAACTCATAAAAGTTTGTGCAATTGCTCAAAATTGGGCAGTATGTTGTAACATTATATTATATAACATAAGTTTCGTCTTTACTAACACGTAGATATCACTTCTGTTATAGATTTTTCAAGTTAAATTAAATAGATATAAATGCCTTTTTCTTATTATTTGTAAAACTGTACAAAACCTAAAACATGTTATAGATCAGAAAACTTTATATAATTTAATGTCACAAAAAGGATTAAAAAAATTAAAACTACACAAGGAAACATAGCAAAGCTGTTTCTTGCATTTTTTTACTTCTTTATCGCTTCTAGGTACCAATTAGATCTTCTGTGTGCTCTAAGGATGTCTAGAGATACATTGAGTGGATGTCTTTGGTTTTTTTATTAAGTTAGTGCTGTATATTTCCATGATGTTGTTGATATGGTAATTTGTTTCCGTAGTGTTAATGATGCCTACAGTATGTTGGCCATCTAAAGAGAAGACTAGGACTTGAAAATTAATGTTTTTCTGGTAACTGCCATCAGGTTCTGTCGAGCCTGTCACTGAAACCATGTGGGTGTATGACGCTGAGCTGGAGGCCATGTCTCAGAAAGAAATCACATATGTTCCTGGACTCTACAAGATTTTTGACGAAATCTTAGTCAACGCAGCTGATAACAAACAGCGGGACCCAAAGATGGATTGTATCAAAATCACAATAGACGCGTAAGTATATTTGTGTATTATTTTTATTTATGAATTGTCTTAGTGCATGTACTTTGTTATGTTATACAATACTTGCGTGCATTACCCTGAAACCATGTATTATTTTGGTCTTGCCTAACAGTACACTGTTCTAAATATCACATATGAATGCAATCAAAACCCAATTACTAAAACTTCCATGATTGGAAAGCCTGGATTTTTTTCCTGAGGGAAAAGGACAGTTTGTCCTCGCGCTTAGTCCTAAAAGGACCGTTGCGCCTCCCTTACTTACATTTGTGTCCTCAAAGTCCGAGGCTTTTGCAGAAGCCAATCAGATTGAGGGTTTTTGTTCTCTGATATCCTTGGGGCTGAGGAGATATGCTCCCAGGAATCATTTCTGAATTTCTAAGATAGCAGGACAATCTAACCAAATATGCTCTGCTGATTCCTTCTATTATCCACAGAGTCTACATTCGTCAGTCTGACTAAGGCCCACCCTCATAATATGTTATCGCCCAATTTCCTTGATACCAATATTTAGTAAAATTTTAGAAGGGTGTATAAAAATGCAACTAAATCTTTTCTTTGTACAAAATAATTTGTTCTGCGATCAACAATTTGGATTCATCTCTGGACATAGTACTGTAAAAGCTGAAGAAAGAGTAGTGGAAAAATTCTTTTAACCCCGGCGTCAGATATATCGGGACAGAGGTGGTCTAGCTAAAATGCCCAACGTCCGATATACCGGACGTCTCGAGAATTTAATGTAGCTGGCTAATAATATGTCCCAAATGCCATCAGTTTCGGTATAGTAGTCGGTGAAGAAACGGGCTACATGCAAAAATAATAAACCTTCCAATTGGCATCGTATTTCGTCGTCATTGAGCGTCGTTAATTTGTCGATGTCAGTTGTCAGACGACTTCAGTTGCATTGTTGTTGTATGCTGACTTATAACCTCAATTAGTTTGCGTGATTGAAAGCGGTTGTTTTTCGTGTGATTTATTGTATTATTAGTAAAAAAAAACATGAGTAAAACGTCGTAGAGAAAAGTTACCAGTGAGTGAAAATACTTTGATAAACACTGGTACTTTGGGATTATACCGACCACACCCATACATGAATCGTTATTTGACATGTTGCTTCTTCTGATTACTAGATTAGCGTTTTTTAGAACAATATTTCGTCAATATAAAACAGGAATTGTCTTATCGCAAACCCCTCCCCATCCTCAGACAGAGGTCAAAGTCGAGCGGTCTAGTAGATAAGTGATTACAGAGTCCCGCCGCGCGGCCTGCCGTAATCGGGATTCTCGAGAAAGATAAGATAACAGCGACAAAAATACCGATCACAATACCTGGAAAATGCTTGTTGATTAATGAATGTTAGTTCTGTTACTCAACTACATCGTTTTATAACGTTCTAAGTTCATTGAAAAAGGTTTAAGCGTATTTAAATATTTCGTCAATATAAAAACAGGAATTGTCTTATCGCAAACCCTCCCCATCCTCAGACAGAGGTCAAAGTCGAGCGGTTCTAGTAGATAAGTGATTACAGAGTCCCGCCGCGCGGCCTGCCGTAATCGGGATTCTCGAGAAAGATAAGATAACAGCGACAAAAATACCGATCACAATACCTGGAAATGCTTGTTGATTAATGGAATGTTAGTTCTGTTACTCAACTACATCGTTTTATAACGTTCTAAGTTCATTGAAAAAGGTTTTAAGCGTTGGGGGCATATAACGGAATCTGACCCCCATTCCCAAAGTTACCATAAAATGTATATATATGTAAATATTATTTCTTTTACTTTTTTTGAAAAAATTAAACAAGTTTTAATCTTACAAACCATTACAATTAGTTTGTGTTATTTTTACAATTGTTATTATTTCAAAAGTGCAAAAAACAAGTAAACATATCTGTATACTTCTTACTGACGTGTATGTGGAAATATATGAAGAAGTGCTTATGCAGCAATTAATAGGATATATCTCCTGCATTTATCAAGGAAAAGTTCTTAAAATTTTGTGTGTGTAGTAAGAAATATGTGTACAACAAAATTGCTTCATTTTGCAGGGGCTACAATTTTTTTTTCTACCGTTTATGTATGTCCAAACTATAAAAAATATAAAAAAATAAAAATAATTTTATGTATAAATACGCTAAAAAAACAAATCATTCTGTAAAAGTACTTTTTAACTATTGCATCTAAGAGTTACACTTATTTGTGAACAATTTAAAACAAAAACCTAAAAATTATCTTAAAAAATAAGAAAACTAGATGAATTTTACCCTCAATTCTGCACTACGGTCCCTTATCGCCATGGGCTTTCTGGCAAGTCCATGGAAAAAATGGCTGGGGTTAAAAGGGTTAAATTTTGAAAGGAAGTTTCTGACGTCTGCAACACTGATAGATTTGTCAAAGGCCTTTGACTGTATTTCTCATGAATTAATAGTGAAAAAATTTGTTTTGTTATGGTATTAAGAATAATGAACTAAATCTTTTCAAATCATTCCTTAGTTATAGAGAGCAGATGGTTGTACAAGGGCAAGACAAAAATCTAATTTTAGAGAAATAAAAAGTGGGTGTCCCGCAAGGTTTCAGTGTTTAGGACCTTTACTCTTCGTTATTGCCATCAATGACTTAGCTTTTAATACACCGTGTACAACAATATTGTACGCTGACGATACCACTCTCTTAAATTTTGATCAAAGTCTTGATGAACTTGTTAAGTTAGAAAACCAGGCAGTTTAAAAGGGCATTAGATTGGTTTGAGGCTAATAAACTTATGGTAAACAAACAGCAAAACTGAAAACATAATTTTCTCTTTGAATCACACAATATATAAAGACATTAAGCCTGTAAAGCTTTTGGGAATGTATCTAGATAGTAGGTTAAGCTGGGATTATCACATTGAAGAAACTGTGTAAAAAAAACTGGCAAGGGTAACCTATCTTTTTGAGAAGGTTAAAAAACTGTGTATCAAGAAATATGCTAATTATGGCCTACTATACATTTTTCCAATCTCATTTGCGTTATGGCATAACCCTATGGGGTAACTCTTGTAATTCCGAAAAAGTTTTTGTTATGGCAAAAAAAAAGCCCTTAGGATAATAAAAAATGTTGAACCCAGGGCGTCGTGTGTAGAAATTTTTAAAGAACTAGAAGTAATGACCCTTTATAATTTTTATATATATTGTTGTTTAATTGGTGTTAAAGAGAGTCTTGAGTTGTTTAAAGTACGGCAGGAAGTACATAGATATCCAACTAGATCAAATTATTTTTTAGAATTGCCTCAAATAAAATTAGAGAAAAAACCAATAGAAGTCACATTAAAATGAAACTTAAATTTTTTAACAAATTACCTGAAAAGGCATGGACTGTACCCCTGCAAAGTTTTTAAAAAAATAACAGAAAGGTGGTTTAAACAAAAATGTTTTTTTATTCAGTGAATGATTTTTTGAACTGTGATAGTAGTAGCCTAAGATTTTAAATTATTTATTCATTTTTTTATGGTATTTTTAACTGTGTGTAGATTCAACTTTTAAACCCTACATTAACTTTAGTAAATAATTTATGTACTTAGTTTTAGTTTATTTATTGACTGTCATATTTATTCAATTGACCTACATGATAAATATGTGGCCTAATATGTATTTTTTTAAGGTTTATATGCTATGATCATTGTAGATAATTAGCTATGACTTTGTCAATTGCATTTCTATGGATTGCCTAACGACAATAAAAAACCTTGAATCTTGAATGTTTCCGGTGTCATGTCCTGTCAACATCCCTAACATCAGTCTTATTTCCTCCTTACTGTGATCCAAGGGAGCTGCCCACCCTTTATCGTAAGGAGAGATAAAACATTTTGGATAGTCAAACCTGAGGCTCTACTCAAATTAATGTTTCTTATCCTCTTTTCCCAATTTTTAAGAAGAGCTTTGCTATTGGAGAAAGCTATCCCGCAGCCTGGCTCAGGCCCCACCATAATGGACTCCGCTCCCTTTTTGGCGAGGATGTCTGCTTTTTCATTTCCATGAATGCCCTCATGGCCTGGCACCCAACCGAGTGTTACTCTGTTATTCGTTGCCAGCTCAGCTATAGCATTCTTACATTCCCAGAAACCCTGGTTATCTAAGACGACTTGAGAAGTAATGAAAATAGTCATTTGGACACATGGCAACAACAGTATTATTTTGACAGCACTCAAAATACTTTATGCATGAACTGTCAATGGAGGATAACACCTCAACTGTCTTACCACCAGGCCAATGTTCACAGAATAATAAAATACTTCTCTCCACCATCCCAACTTTCACTAACTGCACGTCCAGACATATCTGTACCGTCAGTAGAGAATCACCACAATCTTTCTACCCCTATTCACCACTCTTCCCACACTGTCGTCCTTTCCACATCTTATGTTGCAGTGATGAGTTAAGTTTAGTTTACTGTTGCCTCTAACTGAAATAAAATGACATGATTGTAAATGTTTGTAAAAAGTCTTGTTCTATATATATTATAAAATAATACAGTAATAATATAATTTTAAGCATTAACTTTTTTACTTTTCAGAAGTTTTTCGTATTAAAATAACCTTGTATTATCAAAAAGTTTGGTATTATGAAACTTTAGACGTGATTATTGATGTTTCACTGTGTATATAAAACTTCTCTGGAACCCATTAGAGTTTGGTACGTCACAAAAAACCTGCTACGAGCGCAGAGCTGCATATCTAATGAGGTTTGCCAGGGAGTGTTTTTAGTCTCTAAATTCCGAGGTTGGGAAGACTTCTTTATCTTGTGGCCTCCAACTAAAGGCACTCACTGTTCTTGCTTTCTATACAGCCAAAACAGAATATATCCTATTTCATACAAATTTTGTTAAATCAAAATACAAATTCTATGAAAGAAAGTTACACATCCTGCACAGCTCGCTCATCTGAGCTAATATGGGCCACAGTTCTTTTAGTGCTAATAATCATTAACCCAGCTGTCCCTGTATACAAAGTAAATATTTTAGTAGGGTAATACTGTAATAAAAATCACTCTAAAGATAGTTTTAATATTCTTCTTACTTTGTAATTTTTATAAGACCAAAATATCTCGGCAAAATGAAAGAACTGATGAATACTATGTCAGGGAACTAAGTGTACCAATACATAGAAAGCGATGTCATGTAACATGACGCAAAACTATCAAACAGATGTTAACATATGGAATAAAATACATGGAGCAAGATGTAATCTGTGAATTCTATTCCTTTTGTTTACTATGTTGAATGTTTCGCATCGCTTAATATTTATACTTTTTGTTTTTTTACATTAAAAATTCTGTGAATTTTACCTTATTTAAAATATTTTTAGTTGCAACACATGCCAGTAGTACAATAATTGCATGATTTTAATGAGTTGTAACAATGTACAGAGAAGCCAACACGGTGTCCGTTTGGAACAACGGAAAGGGAATCCCTGTGGTCGAGCACAAGGACGAGAAGATGTTCGTCCCCACCATGATCTTCGGGCATCTGTTGACTTCCTCCAACTACAACGACGAAGAGGAGAAAGTAACAGGCGGCAGGAACGGGTTTGGAGCAAAGCTCTGCAACATATTTAGTACCAAGTTCACTGTCGAGACTTCTTCTTCAGAGTACAAACGCTGTTTCAAACAGGTACAATGCATCATTTAGAATTGTAGAATTTTTCTTAGAGAGGGGCAGAGGAGTATAGAGTATCAGGCAGTCATTACAATACCACATATGCTCTTCAGCTTTATAATAGATTATTATTCTGAACAACATTCTTTGTAACACAGTTTAGTTTCAATGGCATTATCATAATCTAAGTATCAGTGTTGTGAAATACTTGCAAATCATTGAGTAACATTGTGGTCTAACACTCAAGGTTTAAGTTCAACCAGAAATTTATTTTAAAGACAAATATACATCATAACTTAGCACCTTCAAATAGTGTTTGGCTGTTTAATATACGTAACTGTCTCGTAGTTTCAGTTTGTACAGTGAAATTACAACGCTTGGATAACTTTTATGTTTTGTAGTGCCGCCTGGTGGCTAGTCACATCAATGGGCCTAGCATATAAAACCTTCTCTGTGGAAAAATACATATACATACAAACTTTCATAATGATCGGTCGCATAGTTTCCGATTCTATAAAGGACATACAAACAAACATTCATTTTTATATATAGATATATGTTGTTAACAATATTTTCACTTTCACAACTGATATCAGATTGATTGCTGGTGTGCCTAACATAGATTACTGTAAAGCTTGGTTTGCAAAGTTTAATCTAACCCTACCATCTGTTTATGTATTGGTGTTTTGATGTATGTTAAAGATAACTTGAATGACCTTGTTAGCCTCTGTGATAACCATAACTATTTTACGAGAAATAGGAATGATCTGTTGCTGATGAAGTGTAAATACACAAGCACCAAAGTAGCTTTAGGTATCTGGGAATCAAATTGTACAATGCTTTACCTGAACATATAAAAAAATTATCTAGCCCTAGGTTTGAAACCTCCATAAAAAACATGTTGCTTAAGAAGTGTATATATAGTGTAAATGAATGTTACAATGCTAGTAATAGTATGCTTCTTTAACTAGTTTCACATGTTATAACTTGTTGACGTTGTTATTCACTATTGTAGTGTCCTGACAATAAATGATTTGATTTGATGAAATGTTGCGTTTTGCATGTGTACATTCACCAAATGATTCTGATGATGAGAACTGAATAGCTTCATGTTGGATTGAGGTGACTTTGGATGGGATGTTTAGACGATAAAGATGATCAAGATAATTTTACAATTTAGAATTGAAAAATAGATAGATCTGGACATCTGACCCATACAATCAAATAATATGTAAAGTGACAAGTTATGATCAAGATAATTTTACAATTTAGAATTGAAAGGTAGATAGATCTGGACATCTGACCCGTACAATCAAATAATATGTAAAGTGACAAGTTATGATCAAGATAATTTTACAATTTAGAATTGAAAGATGGATAGATCTGGACATCTGACCCATACAATCAAATAATATGTAAAGTGACAAGTTATGATCAAGATAATTTTACAATTTAGAATTGAAAGATGGATAGATCTGGACATCTGACCCATACAATCAAATAATATGTAAAGTGACAAGTTATGATCAAGATAATTTTACAATTTAGAATTGAAAGGTAGATAGATCTGGACATCTGACCCGTACAATCAAATAATATGTAAAGTGACAAGTTATGATCAAGATAATTTTACAATTTAGAATTGAAAGATGGATAGATCTGGACATCTGACCCATACAATCAAATAATATGTAAAGTGACAAGTTATGATCAAGATAATTTTACAATTTAGAATTGAAAGATGGATAGATCTGGACATCTGACCCATACAATCAAATAATATGTAAAGTGACAAGTTATGATCAAGATAATTTTACAATTTAGAATTGAAAGATGGATAGATCTGGACATCTGACCCATACAATCAAATAATATGCAAAGTGACAAGTTATGATCAAGATAATTTTACAATTTAGAATTGAAAGATGGATAGATCTGGACATCTGACCCATACAATCAAATAATATGTAAAGTGACAAGTTATGATCAAGATAATTTTACAATTTAGAATTGAAAGATGGATAGATCTGGACATCTGACCCATACAATCAAATAATATGTAAAGTGACAAGTTATGATCAAGATAATTTTACAATTTAGAATTGAAAGATGGATAGATCTGGACATCTGACCCATACAATCAAATAATATGTAAAGTGACAAGTTATGATCAAGATAATTTTACAATTTAGAATTGAAAGATGGATAGATCTGGACATCTGACCCATACAATCAAATAATATGTAAAGTGACAAGTTATGCCTTGATTATTTTTGTTGATTTATACACAGGAGAATTTACTAGAAAAGCTACAATTGGAGTCTTTTTCTATAGAATTCAAAGCAGGTGATAAATGAAGGATTGTGATCCCTGATAGCTGGACTCAACAAATTTTCATTTCAGACTTGGGGAAACAACATGGCAAAGGCTTCCGAGCCCAAAATCAAGCCGTGTACTAAAGATGACGACGACTACACGAAGATAACTTTCTCGCCTGACCTCACCAAGTTCAAGATGGATCGACTGGATGACGGCATCGTCTCTCTCATGTCCCGGAGAGCCTACGATGTTGCGGCCTCCACACGTGGCGTCAAAGTTTTCCTAAATGGGAAGCGTTTGCCTGTGAGTTTGGATTAGTAATTTTTGGTTTTAGAATGGTGTTTTGGTATTTAAGAGAAATTTACAGCATTATAATTGTGTAGTGTCAAACCTTTTAACATCCTATTAATTGTTGTGTTTGAGTGTATTATATGATGCTGTAAAATATGTGTGTAATTAACAAACAACATATAACATAAATAAATTATTGCATAAGACATTAATAGTTTGTTGATATCCACTAAACATTATGCCAATATATACAATTTTTAATCAAAACTACAAACATGAACACATTTTACCTTTCTTTGTTTTTTAATCTTGTACTATCCATATAAGGTTGTTCAACAAGATCAATCTGATCTTGAATACAGCTAAATCGTGTAATAACTTGATCCTTTAAATTTAAACGCATATTTATCCAATCACTGTTCAGATGAAGATGGAACTTAAGCACAATTACGTAGACCTAACTTGACTAAGACTTGGTTATGTTTACAATCAAACTACTTCAGTAATTTGATTATTTTACCCTTAATTACTTTACTTATGTTTTATATTTTCTGTTTGAAATTCTTACTTATACTATAAGTTTTTTTTGAAATTGATACTGTCACTTTGAGTAGCCATTTTCAAGTTGCTGTGTTTTGTTGGTTTTTGGTACAAAGTTAAAAAGTACCAAAAACCAACATACTACTACTTTGTACTTTGTGCTTTTTTTGTTAGTTAAATTATTTATTTTTGTGTAACAATACACTTCTTTATTAATTAATCGTTTGAGCACTGCATACATTATATGTATAAAACTATGATGACCCGAAATAGTTGGTACTTTCAAGATCCACCTGTATCCATGTTTGTATAGTTAAAGAGTAGTATGACCTAACAAAGGATTAATTCAATATTTTTTCTAAAACTTTGTAGGGCAAACACGTTATAATTTTTAATAATGATTATTGAAATTTTCCACCTTACTATACTAGTAAGATTCAAAATACAAATAAGGGCAAATTTATAAAGTTTTTATTAATCTGCTTGGGGTTTCTTCAGATCAAGACCTTCAAGGACTACGTGGAACTGTACATTAAAGGCAAGGAGGATGAGACAGGAAACCCGTACAAAGTGATTTACGAAAACGTCAACGACAGGTGGGAGGTTGCTGTGACCATCTCCGATCGTGGCTTCCAACAAGTGTCGTTCGTCAACAGCATTGCTACGACCAAGGTTTGTGTTGCCACACTATGGTAATGTTTCTAGCTGTAAACTCTGAATGAATGTGTACACCTTCCAGGTTAAAAACTATATCAGTTCTTTGCTTGCACTTGATATAAATACTCATTGTAATATTGTGAAATTCCTGGACTTAATTTAACTAACCCATTGTGGTTATAAGGATGCTGCATCCTTCTGTTCAGTGAACCAGGGCCCTAAAGGCACACATGTTGAGTCCTCAATTCTGTTTTTATACCAATAACTGTTGAGTTTTTTTTATATTTATACTATATTACATTTAAACGCTTTAAGTTTAATGTGGTATATTGCTATTGTTAATAATAATAAGGTATTTATTTAGCAAATGTTCATCAGTACAAAAACTGTTTTTCATGAAAACTTTTGTCAGACATATAGAATACATGGAGAACAATAACGTAAACAATAAAATAAACGTAAAAACAATAAACTATAAAAACTAAACTTACCTGATGCATATGCATGGGTCAGGCAAACACCACCTTCACACTCCCCTTAAATTTCTTACAGCTATAACTTTTTAAAGTGGGTGGCAAAGCATTGTATTTCTTTGGTCCAAAGTAACTAAAACCCTTTTTCCCCGTTTCCAGCTTTGTCTTTGGTAGGTGCAATAGGCTGTTCTGACGGGTACTACGCACATTAATTTCTTGCCTGATTACCAGCTTATTCCTGAGGTATTCAGGTTTTCCCGTCTGAAGAATTTTGTGGACCAGATTGACGGTTTGCAAGTCGGATACACCCATGATAGACAACACCTTAGCATTTAATCTGTACTCGCTGATGTGGTCGAATTTTTTCAGATTGTAAACGAATCTCAGTGCTCTGTTCTGCAGACGAGTAAGTATCATCAAATTTCCCTGAGTCAGACAACAAGCAAAAGCTGGAAGAGCATAATGTATAGCAGGAAATATTGTTGACCGAACAATTTCCAGCTTGGAAGATTCTGGCAAAATTGTGCTTAATCTGTAAATTGCCTTTAATCTCATTGTCACTGTTTTACATATAGCTTTGACATGATTGGAAAAAAATTGTGTGGTGAAAAATAACAAACACTTATAGAATGAGCTCATATGGGTATATTTTGCTCTACTACGTCATCAGTTTTGTTTGTAACTGAAGGTTGCTAATGTTTTTGTTTATGAAACAAATTGAGAAATTATTTGTGGAAAGTAGAAATGACGGAAATTATAGTAATACTAGTAGTTACTCGTGGTTTCACATGCAATTTCGTAAGTTTTGCACCTGTATGAGTACTTCTGGCTCGAGCGAATTTATATTTCTAAGACCAATGTTGAATTTGCCTTCGTGCCACGATCAAGAAAATATGCCTTGTAAAACATTATTAATTTACTTTGGATTTTATATTTTAAGGCGTTCTTTAACTTTGTAATATTATTTTTGTAGTGGTTAAGACAATTGTTTAAAACAAGAACATAATTTAAAGATTTTTGAAATGTGTAGATTTTGTTTAAAGTTAAAATTCCCATTCACATTTTATATTTTGAAGTGTTTTGAATTCATTTGCACGGTATTCAGTGTTGAAAAAAATGTAAAGGAGGATTTCACTTCCCTGTATGCACAAAGCTGTAATATTTGAGGGATGCTACAGGTCAGGGAAAAGTCAGGGGAAAAAAAAACAGGACTGGAAATCAGTTAAAAGTCAGGGAATCCGGTCTCAAGTCAGGGAAAAGTCAGGGAATTTCGACGTTGGTCAGGGAAAAATATAAAATCCCTTTACACAAATAGACTTACTGCTGCCGCGCCGAGTCCAAGCCTGCAGACGACGGGGCGCATGAAGCAGGCTTTTTTATATTTGCCACCTTGTTAGCCTCAACACTGCTTTTTTACACCCATTAATTGCCAAAAACCCTGTGGATTGCGTCGAAAAAAGTCAGGGAAAAATGAAAAATTTGGTCTGGAAATCAGGGAAAAGTCAGGGAATTTCATTATTGGACTCCTGTAGCAACCCTGTATTTGAAGTAACTGCTCTCTGTTCACAATAGAATAAGTGGCTAATTACTCCTTTGGTATGTCTAGGGTGGGAGACACGTGGACCATGTAGCTGACATGATCGTTAAACAGCTGATCGACACCATCAAGAAGAAGAACAAGGGTGGGTTAACAGTGAAACCCTTCCAAGTGAAGAACCACATGTGGATATTTGTCAACTGTCTCATCGTCAACCCCACGTTCGACTCCCAGACTAAAGAGACCATGACACTTCAAGCTAAAAGCTTTGGATCCAAGTGCAACTTGCCAGAAAAGTTCATTAACAGTGTGAGTTGTTGCGTCAGGTTTGAATAGAATGATCGTCCTGTTTGATAGTCTAGGCTACTCTTACTCTTCATCATCATCTTTCTTTCATTCCAATATTGCACCAAATCTGTCTAACATGTTGCCTTTTCTTAGTATTCCATAATTTTTCTGAACTTTTTCCTCCACTTTTCTCCCTTCATTAAAACACTCTCCATCTGTTTCCTCATTTGAATCCTTCACTATCTCTTGGCATTCTGTATTTCTTTCATTATTTTTACACTTGTAAAATATTTTATCATATCCTCATCTCTCTCTAATTTTAACCTACTTATCTAGAATAATTATTTAAATCTATTAATTTTTCCAATGATCAATCCGTATGGGTGTACTCCAGAGGTGAAAATAAAAATTTTGTTCTGTAGAACAAAACTTTCATTTGAAGTTCAGTAGGGTGCTTCAAAGTTTGAACATATGTGTTTTTATATCTATCAGTTATGTTCATTAAACACGAATATGAAAGACTTTAGTAGAGTAGAATTGATTTATGCCATAATAAATTGTTCATGAAGTTCAAGGATGGTTTTACAAAAGTTTTGTTGTAAGGGACTTTTTTGTGTCTCATTGTAAAACTTTCCCAAAATGTTGCTGGTGTGGCCTAGGTAAATTAATTGTATACAGTAAGGCAATTATCTACAGGAAATAATTAATAGGTTGAATGTGTGGTAAATGGTAAAGTGCACTGCTATCCTAGGACATTTCAACTGGAAGATTTATAGTTAGCCACATATGTTCGCAGATAACGTTTCCTTCATTAAGATTTTGTTTGGCTTAGATTTCTTGATGTGCTTAGTAGTCGTTTTGTGCCTAAATATTCGTTGCATGTACCCAAATATAAATATGGAAAAGTAATTTAAATAGTAATACTAAAACCTCTAACGCTACTATGTTACCTGCAGGTCTCAAAGTCGGGGATCATCGAGAACGTCTTGTCTTGGGCGAAGTTCAAGGCACAAACACAGCTCCAGAAAACTTGCAGTGGCAAGAAACAAAACAAACTTAAAGGTAACGTGTGTTCAATTTATACCGTTGTAATTGGAATGTTCTGTTGTCTGTTAATTGTAGTTATACCACAACCCACACTGATACAGACAACTGATTGAAAAACAGTTGTATTGTCGTGACGCAAATTATATTAAACGTAAATATATCATTGTTTTTAATCTAAAATAGCAAATGTGGACTAGTCACACATACAGACTGTTTAGCATAATATAACAGTAACGACTTTGTAAGAAACAATTTTTCAGTGAAAATGTCAATAAAAGCAATCATAAAAGTGTTATTTAGCTTGTCGCATTGTGTATTCAGAAAATGTAACAAATACACAGCCAGCGTGGTCTGCAACAGATAGGAACATCTTTTGGGCGTAGATAGTTCTCTTCTGGTATCATAAAGAGAGCTGAAGACCAAAATTGCTGATTCCTCAAGATTCCAATGATCCAGGAATTAAAATCCATCTGTAATTCGTATAAAAACTGTCCTTCCAAGATTTTAAACATTGCTGTCAATTATAAAAATAAAAACAAATCACAATTATTTCCACAAAATACTAAAAACAGAAGTAAATATTTTATATTGAAAAAGAAAACAAATGTAGCATTTGGATATCTAATGGTAATAAAATATACAAGTAATACAATTCAAAATAGTTAACATTAAATAATTTAATGCTAATTATAGTATTGAAAAGTCATATCACAAAGGAATAAATCCATATATTGAAATAAAGAGAGAAATTAAAATTACTATATATATATAGTAATTTATATATATATATACATAGTATATATATATATATATATATATATATATATATATATATATATATATACTATGGGCCTTAATGGCCTGTGTGCGTAGACTCGAGTTGAAATTTTTAGGATTAGAATTTTATCTTGAGCACTGTGTAGATTAAATTTAAATTTATAAATTTTTTAATTGAAAGAAGTTATGTGAAGCAGAATAGCTTATGGATATGACTTAAGAATTCTGATAATTAGCAATATTGTAGAGAAAGTAGACAAAACAAATAAAAATATTGAGTGAACAAAAATTACTAAAAGTTGATTTAATAACTCATGTACATGGATTTTTTATCTTTAGTTTGGAGAGGAATGATTGTTACCAAAAGTTCAGAGTTTATTATTTTCTTATAAGTATGCAGATACGGGTTGAAGGGATGGTTGTAAATATGTTACAAATATTTTATGCATGACTGTTTTTTGTCCAGGAGTGCCCAAGTTAGAAGACGCAAATGACGCAGGCACGAAAAACTCACTGGACTGCACTTTGATATTGACTGAGGGAGATTCAGCCAAGAGTTTGGCTGTGAGCGGGCTCGGTGTGGTCGGCCGTGACAAGTACGGTGTGTTCCCACTCCGAGGTAAACTGCTCAACGTGCGCGAGGCCACGCACAAACAGGTGTGTAACGGTTTCGCTTCATTGTGACAAACCGAGAACTGAGAAACTCACTCTATGCAAATAGCATTTTAGTGTGAATAAATAAGATTAACTAATTCATGGTTTACGTTTCTCTTTTGTCAGATTTTGGAGAACGCGGAAATCAACAACATTATCAAGATTGTTGGGCTTCAGTACAAAAAGAAATACGAGACAATGGACGACTTGAGGACCCTACGATATGGCAGGCTCATGATAATGACAGATCAAGATCAGGTGAGTTGTCCAGGATCTAAACGGAGCGGAGTAGAGTATGGTTAACTCTTATACTGTAAGTCCATGGAGTTGGTACAAACCCTATACTAGTACAACAGTACAGACAAGTGACTTGTTACAAGCCTGCAACTTTCAGTAGGCAGTGGCAATTTACAAGGCATCACTGTTTCAAGGTCTGCTTGAAAATAGAATTGGCTTGTGTCACTGTCGCACTTCTCTGAAATCACGTGACCACAAATTCGAGACATATCGTTGAAAGCCTAAGCCCCTTTTATGTTAACTAATTGCTTGATCTGCTCAAAGTTCTGGGTGTATTTAGATTAATGCATTGATTCCATATAGTCATAATGAGGAACGTAGAATCTTGGAGCATTGGAAAAACAGATATATAATTTAAAAAATTATATATTGGAAAATGTTGTATTCCTTTATCTAGTGATACTACAATAATGAGGAACATTTAAATTTCAGTCTCAACAACTTTAGCATCCTTCTTCTCTTTGTGACATTGATATTGGGCATTTGGTATTGGTCTTGTCATCACAGGGGCTTTTGCCAAGTGCTCCAGGAACACCCTTGTAATCCTTATTGCAATATAAGCAGGAAAAACACTTATTGGTCTCTAGTTACAGCAGTTGGACACTACAAAATTAGCATGTGGTAATCCAGGTATATGGTGTTAGGTACCTTTGGCAAACTCTTCAGGGATGTTATCCCTTTTTCTTTTTTCTTTTTTCCTTGGGGCGGCCTACTGCCATGCACTTAAGCCTCAAGGGCTTTTTGCGCACCCCGGAAACACCATGAGGCCCACCAGTCTACAACTTCAGCAGTTCAACAAACCGCCGAAAACAACCTATCAAGTCCTCCTGGGAAAATTCACCACCCCTGTCCAAGCTACCAAAGATGGCATACCGCTCTCTTGCTATTGCAGGGCAATCAAAGAGCAGGTGCTCAGCAGTCTCCTCCTGCTCATTACACCTTCCACAGAGCGGATCCTCTGACCCAGTCCTAGGGAATCCAGTCCGTTCAATCTTTGATGGTACTTTCAGTGTTCTTATGAGTATCTTCATTTGGGAATGCTGATAGCCGAGCGGTCTGAGACGTTGGACTTTGAGTCTGAGTTAGAGATAGCGCAGGTCAAATCCTGTCTGTGACCGTTGCACTTTTTATCAGTACCATCGACCTTGTACTGTATCGTCTTGCCTCCTTATTCTGTTTGATAAGATCCTCGCACAGGCTAGTGGTCCATGAGGATGGGCATAATAAGGCTTAAAAGGAGATTGAAAAAAAATTTGCAATGTAACGGCAAGACGTTAAACATTTTCTTCACTGATAACCGAGTTGTTTTGAAGACACGTGGGTGTTCACTCCAATCTTGTCTGGTACTGCTATCAACCCATTAGGGGAATGAGAGAAGTGGATGAAGCCTTCATTTTATACCTTGTGTTGGGTCTTAATTGAGGCTTAACTACTACTTTAATTGTTTACTCGTTAATGATCAATTTGTTATCAGGTGGTCTTAGTGGTGTCTGTAGATTACAAAACATCCAACTGTTCCGTACTGAAGGACTGACATAACTTGTACTGTTCACTTAGGACGGATCACATATCAAAGGGCTCATCATCAATTTTATCCACACCAACTGGCCTTCGCTGCTCAAGCTGCCGTTCCTGGAGGAATTCATCACTCCCATCATCAAGGCGTCGAAAGGGAAGGAGGAGATCTCATTTTATTCTCTGCCAGAGTTCGAGGAATGGAAGAAAGAAAAGGACAACTGGCACACGTACAAGATCAAATACTACAAAGGTTTTTATTTTTTGCCATTCCTATTTGTTGCCTACTCTGTTTGGTAATTCAAGATACTTTATTTGTCTTTAAACATATTATATAAATGAAATTGACATTGTTAGTAAATTCATAACATTAGTATAACTAGCCAATACCAAATTCCTCAATTTCGTATAAACAAAATAGTTCGATAAGCCTAAGAAAATTAATAAATGATTAAAAACTAATGTACAACTACAATAAATAAATAAGTTCATAACATAACAACAACAAATAAAATATATAAGAAGTAATAATAGAGAATAAAACAAATAATAACTCAATAAATTTGTAACTGTGGCCTCAAAATTGACACAGGACAAATGCTCATCAAAAGGCTTTGTCCAATGAGAAATAATAAATAAATTTGAACAGAAACAACAAATATAAAAACAGTAGACTAAAATTTTATTTCACTAGTGTCATAGGACAAATGTTTGTCAATTGAATAAAAGGTTTTGTCCTTCAACCAAGTACTAATAGAGCTTTTACTCAATAAAACTGTATTATTTTTCATCTAATATAGATGTTTTTGTTTGAAACAGTGTAACATTGATATTTACAGGGTGTTCTGTAATTTGTCGAAAATTTTACGGAATTGCTCGTTGGGTCCAAGCAAACAAAATAAAAATGGACTTTTTCCTGTGTTTTCATTCCCGTTGATTTACTTTTGTGTAGTATACTTTTATTTCCACGATTTCGATTCAGTATATGACCAATTGGGGAATTGTACAGGTTTGGGTACCTCCACTTCAAAGGAGGCCAAAGAATATTTCTCAGACATGAAGAGGCACAGGATCTTGTTCAAGCACGGGGGAGATGAGGATGATAAACACATCCTGATGGCCTTCAGCAAGAAGCTTGTAGACTCACGAAAGGAATGGCTCACCAACTGGATGACAGACTGCAAGCGGAGAGCTGAACTCGGTGAGTACTCGTCGCTGTTCAAAATCTCGCATAAAAACCGGTACTTGTAAAAATTCCATAATTTTGGCAACAAAATGTTTAAAATCTTTACAGTTTATTGTGTTAAAGTCAAATTATAAACAGATGTTTTTGGCGTCTGGTTATTGGTACTTACACAGTTGCTCTTTTACAATTTTCTGGTACATTGGATGAGAGTTTATATGGTCGATGGTTGAATTACTCGTACATCTACTCTTACTCACATCTTGTGATGAATTTGCTCGTTAGATCAGTATTGTCCATTGTCTCACAATATGCCTCATTAAGTACTCAAAGCCAATATAGGTTATACAGGATGTTCATTATACTTCTCCAAATCACCATTCACTTTTTGATTCGTCAGTTCAAAATAAATACAATATGCCATATAAAGTATGGTCTAAAGCAGGAGTGCCCAACCTTTTTTACCCAAGAGCCACATTGTAAAGCCTTTATGGCCAGGCGGGCCAACATCCCAGGGAATTTGGAATCCCAAACAAAACGTATTGCCCGGGGGTTTGTTCCAGAAATCTTGTGCAAAATATGATTTTTAAGGTTATTTGGCGCTTGTTTCCTGATTATTGTAATTTCTTATTATTTATTAGTTGTTAGATAAAGGTTTATAATATATTATGTGTTTAGGTACTTTTAGTAGAAATAAATATAAACCCAGACTTTTGGATGTTTGCTCTAATTCTGAGAGAACAATAAAAAAGTCACCAATAAATTGAATACATTGATTTTAATTAATCCTACTAGGATACTAGGACATACAAATTACATGGCGAGTGGTGACCTTGAGTTGGGTAGGGGTTACGTCGCCGCACCGCGCGCTGTGCCGTGCTTTACGCGCGCTCTATTCGCCAGCCGGCAGCCACCACCGTAGTCAGTGAAATCTGTCTGCAACTACTTTACTTCTTTGAACACTCATACTCCACCAAATGAATACGGCTCGTTCTACGTGAAATCGGCTGGACTGCTTGGTTCTCAAAATTTGTATTTATTTAATATTTCAAATGCTTGTAAACAAATTTGGTTGTTTTGGCAACAAGGCGGGCCACATAAAACTGACTCGCGGGCCGGATTCGGCCCGCGGGCCGTAGGTTGGGCAGCCCTGGTCTAAAGTATAAAGTTCAAACTTAGCGTATTGTTTAGTCTAATTAAGATCTTTTTATTTTTTTTTACAAATTTCAGAAAGATATCATACCAGGTTTTGTAAAGGCGGCCTTACAAAATGTTCAAACGGTAATAACTAAAAAAAACGGGAGATTTTATGAAAAGTTTATAAGAATTACAGTAAATATAGATTACTTTTAAATGAACATTTTGATACAAAATTTATGTCACTACGGCAAATAATAACTGAACATTTAAGGTTTTACTAAGCTCCATCCCTCACTTTAAAGTACAATAATCGAGTTATTAATGTTGTTCAACTGCTGATTAATTAAGTAATCAGCTCTGATTGTTGCAGATTACTAGCTCATTTTATAAACTTGTTTGCATGCTGTACACATTTTTGCCGACTTGATCTTTAAACTTCATCTCTCGATTGATATTTCTCCTCGAGCCACTTCATCCATTAAAATGCAAGCGTTAGTCACTCATTTTCACGATGCAGCTAAATACATACACCAAAAGTGTTATTGACCTCGTACTTCACCGGAAGTAAAGAAAGAAGTTATAGCAAAATTTACGAAACAGTTGGCACACCTTGTGTAAAAGTATTTTGCTGTAATTCTAGTAGGTGTGGTGAAATTTAAGTTATGGCCACAAGCACTGAAAAGCATATCATGCATTTTACGATTATGTAGAGAAAATCAAGCATACTGATGGTCTGTGTTACGCAGGTCTGCCTGAGGACTACTTGTACACGAAGACTACTCGTGTCGTGAGCTACAAGGATTTCATCAACAAGGAGTTAGTTCTGTTCAGCAACATGGACAACGAACGCTCCATCCCCAGCCTCGTGGATGGTCTCAAACCTGGATCCCGGAAGGTCTGTACCATCCTGTCGACCGTTTATCACTAAGATCATTGATCTATACAAAGAAGTATTTAGTATAGGTTGATCGTGATGTACGAGATATATTAAAAAAAACACAATTGGGATTGGAAATATAACAAGTTAATGGATATATTTAAGGATTTAAAACTTGAATTGTTAACAGTATTTTTTTTCTCCTGTGTTTTTAGATATGCTTTCACCCAGTGCCACTTACATTGCTAGAAGCAGGTCTTAAAATAATTTTTTAACCATGTAATGTCCATTGCTCGCATGTTCTGATATCTTTGCAATATCTTTTATTTAAAACCTGTATAATACTAAAATATTGGATACAGATATTCTGATAGATTATTTTATGATAAATTAAAATGCGATGAATGTGTTAGGAAGGATACACTATTGTGAAAGACTTAATCATATTTGGTCCACTGTGCAAGTAAGTGGTAGAATTTCAAATTCACTGAGTTTTTATACGGTAATATTTTGTTGTAGGATCCTTGAAACAACCATGAGTATGAACGCAATAGCACTTAAAAAAAGACGGATCATTCTTTATAAAATTGACCAAATCTCTGCAAACGGAGCTGTAGTCTTATTTTATTTAGCATCTGAGCATTCAGTTAAAAAGTCAATATTCCCAAATGGAATTAAGTGGCAGCATTAAATGCTTTCATGAATTTACTTGCTTCAATCTAAATGCCTTAAAATCTGTAATGAGAACATTTGAATTAAGAATAAAATCTAATCCCAAATTAAAAAAAAAATCTTTAAAAAAATCCCTTATCAAAATTAGTAACAGTAAATTTGCAGTTTCAAGAACTCAGTTGTTTTATGCAATAAGTGGTCAATAAACTGTAACTCTGGTTCTGATCTAGGTCCTTTTCACGTGCTTGAAACGTAACGATAAGCGGGAGATCAAGGTGGCGCAGCTGGCAGGTTCAGTGGCCGAACACTCGGCGTATCACCACGGTGAAATGTCGCTCATGTCCACAATCATCAATTTAGCGCAAAACTACGTCGGCAGCAACAACTTGAACCTGCTGCAGCCTATTGGTCAGTTCGGCACAAGACTACAGGGCGGCAAGGACGCGGCCAGCCCCAGATATATCTTCACAATGATGAGGTTAGCAGTTTAATCACATCTTTGTCATCACTCGAATCATAAGGCTTTAATGTGTTAGTATTAATGTATAATTAATTAAATTCTTAAATAACGTTTTTATCAGCTCTTTCTGGTTGATAAAACTTTGTTTTCATTTAAATCTATTGGGAATATGTGAATAAAATCGCAATAGTTTGTCCATAAATAATATGTTATTTGAGTCATTAGACCTTGTGTCATTGATAGTTTATTATTAGTATAGTCTTTGTTTTCTGAAATACTTGTTTTTGGTATAAATATTATTTATTACAGTTTATTAGGGTATATATACAATATTTCATTGAAAATGAAGTTAAGATAAGAAACTTATACAATAAATAAGACATTTTTACTCTAAAGGCGTTAACAAAATTGTATTAAACTGGGGCTTTAACTTAAAATTAATATACAATTTTGTAAAAAAAAGTAAAATCAAACAAAAATTATAGTTTTGTACCTTGTTTGAGACTATATTTTTTAAAACCTAATCATGAAAGAAACCATGCATTACCTTAATATTTCATGATAAGATGTTGTAGGTTAAAAACTATCATGTCGTATTTTGTGAATTTGAATGCAGATTCATGTAAAAATTTACACTTTTTATGTAGTCTTGAAAGGATTAAAATTATGTGCAATTACTTCTATTTAAGATTTTCAACATAACTGTTACGGTGATCTCTTCCACAATTTTATTAACACTGCGTCATGCTGCGTACTAATCTCTTATGTCATATATCCAGTTTTGTCTCCAAAATTCCAGTTTTTCTTTAGTTTAGGAAAACTAAAATTATCAGTTTAAAATTTGGATTCCTCAATTTTCTTAAAATAAAGTATTTTTTGTATGAAATACAGAAGTAACGTGTGTGTACTACTTTGGAAAAATTTTAAAGCTGATGAGTTTAACCTTTCACACGTTTCTGTTTGTGATATATCTCTGTATCTTGTCACAGCCCCCTGACAAGACTCATCTTTCATCCCCACGACGATCCACTGCTCAAATATCTAAAAGACGACAACCAGAAGATTGAACCTGTTTGGTACATTCCAATAATACCGATGATCCTGGTGAACGGCGCCTCCGGTATCGGCACTGGCTGGATGACAAAAATACCCAACTACAACCCTCGTGAGATCATCCAAGTGCTAAAAAGGATGATGGAGGGAGAAGAAGCGCACAATTTGGTAAGTAGCTTGTGCTGATTGTTGAAATCAAGTGAAATTTCCTCAAGGAGCAATTTGAGTGTATCTCGGAGTCAGATTGTATGTGCTGATAACCTTTTTAGTAGTAATAACTGCCTTATTTTTTTGTCCATGAAATCTGTGGGTGGACAATACAATATTTTCTGTTTTAAGGTTTCAGTGAAGTTGTGGTTGCTTTGGACTTTACCCTTAGTGTTTTAATGGAAAAGACATTTTTCATACTTCCACATTTAATTTATTTAAAAAGCACTTTCGCCGGTTAAGGCATCATCAGTTAGATATTTAAAACCTACTCACTTCCATCAAGAATACAAAGCAGAAAATTTACCCTTAGTGGTTTGAAGCGTATAACTCCTAGTCCCTTTCAACTAATCTTATTAATTAAAGATTCTTTCTTGATCAGCAAGAACCTAAATTATCAGCAAGACTATACATCACCATATTTCATTCAGTTAAACTTTTAGAATTTTGTCTGAAAATCACATTTTTTCTAAACATTAGCAGATCAAATATGTCTTGACTTTCAATTTATGTTTTGGTTTTTCAAAACTAAATGGATTATTTTTGTTAAATTCATGTTTATTTCCTTCAATTAAAGAATCACTTTTGAATTGTTTCCAATTTGTTAGATAATGTGATGATTAATTGGTTGTCATATCGAACAATCGGCACAGTAAATTATGGTAAGAGATTTCCTGTAAGATTTTCAGTCAGTAGAAATGAAATTTGGTCAAAACACAGTATACAACATCTTAAGTGATAAAGAACTTGTAGCCATGACATTAATGAACTTGTATATTTGTCAGTGTGTGGCATTATAATGTTTATGTCTGTCGTTTGTAGAAACCATGGTACAAGAACTTCCGCGGAGACATAGAGCAGTTCGGCATGGACAGCTACATGTGCAGTGGGGAGTTGTCTGTGATGGGGCCAGACAAGCTGGAGATCACGGAACTGCCTATCGGTACGTGGACTCAGGCCTACAAGGAGGCCGTCATGGAGGTGATGCTGCACGGAGACACCGATAAGAAACCCGCAGTCATCTCGTAAGTGCTCTCTCATGTTTTTTTTTTTTACATTGAGGTGTAACTGAGGAATATCATATCAATGCTGGCATGTTATCAAATTTCTTGGTAGCTAGATACTCTATTGTGCTTACAACTTCAAACTAACACTTGAAAATACTTTTGAACTTTTTGAATTGTAATAATATTCAACAACTTAATCACAATGTGGTGGTCCACTTAATTATTGATGTAGCAATTCTCAATTTTAAGTTTTAGGTCATCAAATAGTTTTGTGAATGTTGTGTAGCTATAATTTTAACCTCTGTGTGGATTGAAGGAGGAAGATTACGTTTATATTTTATAAATAAAAATAACAGAAGCAAGTAATTTTCTCAATCTAAATATATCAATGATATTAGCAATAGATGGAAAATGAAATACATTAAATGTAGCGTTGATGGTCTTTGCTCATAGTATGAAGTCCACCAGCAAAATACCATGCTTTTTCCGGAATGCAGCAAAGTCTTTGCGCTGTAACTTTTCATCTCCTGTAATAATTTGATTCAATATGTCATCTCTCTCTTTGTTGTAATAAAAGAGTCAAGAAAATGTCAAAAATCTTTTACTTGTCTGGAGTTTGGGTACCCACCGAGAACATAATTTTAGATTTTTTGTCACAACTTATACTTTGATGGAGTGGTTATCTTGAATTTTTGTCGTGGCGGACATATTTTTCAATTTCACTTATCAAATCCAGTAATCACAGATGGTCTACTGGAACATCCTACTTTTGAAACTAACTTTTACTTATTTCGTTTCACCATAAACTTCACGAAGCTGTCAATGATCACTGTCATCCAAGGGACAACAGTCCTTACTCCAAAAACACCCCTCGTATTTAGGGAAGTATGTGGAATTTAGCCTTGTATTGAAGCTAGCCATTGTTTGATGACATCTGTGTGTCCCCAGAGACTACAAGGAGTATCATACTGACACGACAGTCAGATTCGTCGTGACACTGTCTGCAGACAAACTACTGAAGTTGGAAGAGGAAGGTCTCCACAAAGCTTTCAAGCTGCAGTCCAGTATGAGCATCTCTTGCATGGTACGTTACAGTTGTACAAGTCCTTGTGTTTTGTTTAGTCTTATTTATGAGATTGATGAAATAAACACAATGAAGAATTAGTTTGGGGTGGCAGGTGGGTGGAATTGTGTAATGTGTACCAACTGTGGATGTTAAAGAGAGCCTAGTGGAAAGCATAATAATGTGTTAATTGCGTTTTACTCTATGTCTCTGTATTTATTATATTTTACTTTATCCTAAACGATATCACAATTCTGTACACCGAACGCAGAACTACATATACTCAAATTACTACGACTTCTTAGAATAATTTCTAAAGAATTACTCTACCATCTCAGTGTAGCTCTCCAGATGGTACAGATATATTACTAAAAAATACAACGTAATTATATAAAAATAGGATGTTCACGTCAAATTAAGCATTTTGTTTTCCTTGTGCTGAAGAAATTTGTGTTTTTAGTCTTTATCCAGTTGTATTCGGGTGCATAACACATGCCATAATAGTTTTAGATCCGTTATACAGATTTTAATCTCTGAGTGTTATGAGTTTTAAGTCATTGTATTAATTTTCGTTTGACTTTTCTAATGTTTCAGTGCGCATTTGACAAGGACAATGTCCTGAAAAAGTACGAAAACATCAAAACAATCCTCACAGAGTTCTACGAGGTGAGACTGGAGTACTACGAGAAGAGGAAGGCTTACCTGGAGGGGATGCTGCAGGCTGAGGCGGCCAAGCTAAGCAACCAGGCCAGGTAAGCAGTGATGTGTTTAAATGTAAAATAAACCTCTGTGGATATTCCCGTGAAGATACCGTTGGAGAGTGTCTCTCACCTGGATACCTCCATTCAGCTGTTTGGCACGGATTTCACTGAAAACTCCACAATTCATCACCACAGTTAATGTCAGTCACTGCTCCACATAGTTCCTTAATCCTCAAACTCGCTGCTCTTTCTGCTCTTAAAACAAATTATTCACGCAATTTTCCTTTTTCCAAAAACTTGTGCACTACCATACCAATCTGCTCGACTATTAATTTGTTGCTAAGGAGCCGATTTTCAGCGAGTAGTGCACTCAATTTTCAACATTTTCTTTTGTATTTTTTTAAGAAGCCGATTACCTTTTATGCTTTATTGCGCCCGTCCTCAAGGGCCTGTGCGAGGATCTTATCAAACAGAATAAGGGGGAGAGCCGATACAGTACAAGGTCGATGGTACTGATAAAAAGTGCAAGGGTCACAGACAGGATTCGAACCTGCACTATCTCTAACTCAGACTCAAAGTCCAACGTCTTAGATCGCTCGGCCATCGGCACTCCCATTTCTTACTGACAGTTGACCTGTTCTTAAATCATCTTCAAGATGACCACTTTTAAAACACAAAAACTACTTGACACCTTTGGAGGCTCAAGCATTCATCGCGATGTGCTGTGTGTATCATTGTATACACTTCCGATGCAGTATTACCGCATTTAAAACTGAATTTAATTGCAGCTCATTGCTCCATTTTGCAAATTCCGATTTTGGCCTCAGCAAGCAAATGATCTTTAATCAACTAAAGCTACATAGTTCAACAATTTTCCGAGAGATAGGAAAGTCACTTGTAAGTCTGTAAGAAACTTTTTCAGAATGTTTTGAAGGCACTGTGTGTTAAATATAAATTATAAACTATTAGCATTTACAAATCATTGTGTATTTAAGTTTTCATTGGCAGAGAGACACTAAAATCTAAATTTCTGAAGTGTAACATTTTTGAATTTGAGTTGAGATGCTATTAATAACACAATTTTTAACTCCAGCCCATGTTATAGGCAAAGCCTTCAGATGTGTACTGACAAATTTTCTTTGCCTTAACCCTTTAAAGAGTTACCTTTTTCCTTTTAGCCTCCCTTTATGCGAAATATTTTGGTTTAAATATATGAGAACTATTAAACCACAGAGGTCCTACCTTTTTACTATTCAGTTATTTTGTATTTAACCTTTTAGGTCAGATATATGTTTTAATAACCAAATTAACATAATTATGATCGGAAGACCAAATACTTGTCAAACAACCTTTTACATTTATTACATTTGTTTAAATGGCAATAGCCTGATTAAATTTCAATAGATTGAATCAGAATATTGCTGTTTATACAAATTTAATGTACGAGAACTATTAACAGTATATTTAGGTGATTAATACTAATGTCGTTTATAGTTACCTTGCTTTACAGATAAAATAAATCCAAAGAATACAGTTAAACTTTACATTTAAATAACTGCATGCATACTGAAATAAATGTATTGCCACAAATGCTTTGTCCGAGAAACATAAACCTCATAAAAGTAAAATAGTGTGTAACGAGGAAATTTATCACGTATTTCAGGACAAAATTGAATTAATTCATCAAAAACCATTTAGATGTTAACTTTTTTATTAAAATTTTGAAAATGTATGTAATGACTTTATACAATTGTTGAATTAATCTCGTAATGTTTCAGGTTAATTTTTTGAAGATTGTGGTGGCATATTAAATAAACGATTACCTTGTTATTTTTAGTTTAATTCTTTTAAGCTGTAACTGCTTTGTTACTTCTTATATCCATTCTTGAGAAACGTGTCAGAATATTAACTATTAACTACGGACTTGTTACTCCTCAGGTTCATCGTTGAGAAATGTGATGGCATTTTGACCATTGAGAACAAAAAGAAGAAGGCCATGATTGAAGAGTTGGTCAAGAAAGGTTACGACTCCGATCCCGTAAAAGCTTGGAAACTGAAGCAAGACAGGGAAGCAGTTTTGGTGAGTAAATTGCTGGTTTTTAAATATGTTTATTTTATTTCTTAAAATTAGACATTTGAATTGAACTTGATCAGTAATCGTAATTTTGTGCTGAAATATTTGTTGTAACAAACAAATACTCTTGTAAGAGCAGTGCTGCATTATTCGGCTCAGCTGATGTCCTAATCTTGTAGTGGTAATATTTTTATTACGCCAAATAAATGTTTTTTTAGCATTTTTGTTCTAAATTTAATATGTTAATGAATGCTCTTATAATTGAAGAATAATGCACCTCAGAATTTTATTCAATATAGAATTAAAACGTAAAATTATATAAAAGTTTATAAGAAATTGAGAAGAGCAATTCTTTATTATTAAAGTTGTTCCTTTATTGGTGATTAAAGACTGAACTGAAATGTGGTAGATGGATGTCTGAATCGACATTTTTAAAAGCCGTGACCCTATTCAAACTTAAAATTCTTGGGATGTTTGAGGCTTGAAACAATTTGCATAATTCTTGCGGATAACACAAACTTTTTTTTTTTTTTTTGAGAAAGAGAACATAACTGTATTATTAATGTAGGTGAAACCAAATAATTTTCATCTGTTATTAAAACTAACATAATATCATTCGAATAAGCGTAATTGATGAATAAATTTATCATTATGAGATAATAAGCTCATCAGAAACATATTACATGAACATTTTTGTTTATTTCGAATGTTCAGGTCTCTTTAACACAGAATTCAATGTGTAAAAAATAATGTCTAAAATAAGATTTGTATTACGATAACAAAATATACTAGTATAGTATATTATGTTTATGATTAGAGGTTGGTGGCTTAAGTCTGCTTGTTATTATTCCACAAATTAATTATATATTACATTTTCACTTCCCCCAGCTCCCCCATGCCTATCAAAGTTTATTTTAGATAAAACAATTGTATTCACGTTGCTTGTTGATTAAAAAGAGGTAATACTTGTATTAATCCATTGATTTACAATTGTCGTGTTTTGACAGTTCCATTCATGTGATTCATGAAACGTAACATTTAGATCAGCTCACTATTAATAAATAATAATAAAAAAACAACAACATTGAATTATACAATGCATATTTCAGAATGGGCTTTGAAACTAAATAATTTTGCACTACTTGCTATTAACCCTTTGACCGCCGTGAGCCACTATAGTGGCTCGCTGTATGCGGTACCTTGAGCGCCGCGGGCCACTATAATGGCTCTGTGAACTTTACGTCTTTGTCCTTATAGTTTAAACATAATATATATAAAATATATTTATATCAACTTTGAATTGTATTGCTCTGCTTCATTTCAACTATAAAATATTGATATTTACTTGTTTCTATAGTAACAAGTGTATATTCATCCTACAGTGGAATTTTTGAAATTTTTGAATTTTACTTAAATTACATTATTTTATGCAATTTCTGTGGAATATATTTGTAACTTTTAGTATATGCTCAAAACAATACGTACTTTTAGGTTAAAAAACGTTATTTGAGCCCAAGTTACTTATTCAGTGTGTTTTTGGACCTTTTTTATTTTTTATATTTTTTTATTTTTTTAATTACGACAGGCATACATACTACTAAACAAATGTAAAAAAAAATAATAAAACTGTAATTTATTACATCAACTGAAAGTACATCTCTTCCCCTCAAAAACAAAACCAAAACTAAAAGGCTAGCTCAAAATTTACGAAAGTTATGTAATTTTAATATGTGACCATGCAAAAACGGGTGATTTTGCCGTGGCGATATTGGATCCGTGCGGTGCTCAAACGTCTGGCGGTCTAGTGAACGACGGCGCGCGGGAGCGGCGGCGCACAAAGGGTTAAAAAGGGCTGTCTGTGTCTAGTTTAAAATGTGTAAACTTAAACTCTTGAATCAGTACTATTTTTTAATCATCTTGCTTTACATCAACACCAATAAAAAAAAAAACAATGGTAAATGGTTCTAATTTTGAGTTTTATTCCATTCAAGTCAATATAATTTTAGATCAGCCTCATATTTTATTTGGAATCTTGAATTTTTACCTATCCCTGATTTTTTTTTAACTTTCTAAAACGTTCCTTTCCAAGGCACCCATTCCTTTCTCATATACGAGTAGTATTGTCAGAAATATGTCCGCAATTGTATCATTAACATAACATTGCTTAATTGTTTTGCTTCTGGGCTGCAGATGAGCGGGGTACGTAACTAATGTTTGTGTGTGTGCATGTTTGTTGTCAAATTAATGTCGGAATAGATGTTTTTACAGTAAATGTTGAATATAAAGTTGCATTGTAAACTATTCCCAAGATACTAGTTGTGGTGTTCTGCTCCAAACCGTTTACTTATTGTTTGTGCTTGAGGGCTTCTCGAATATATTAGTTTTAATAGTTGTTTTTATTACCTTAAGTTAATCAGTTTCTAATTGCCTTCAGTATTGCTTTCTATGTCTAAAACTTACTTTGAGTGCAGGGTAGCTGGGATGAAAATTTTCTTAGCAAAAATGATACAAGCTCTATAAACCCTTAAACAAAAATATTTTTTAGCACTTATTAATAGCATGTTTAGTGGAAATTCCAATTATACGTATCAAAACCTGTCTGAAGGTTTTTTTTAACACTTTAAACCTCCAGAACCTGAATATTAAGCAACGAGATTTTTGTGAAGAGGTTAACTAAACATTAACATTTGAAGAGGTTAAATAAATTAACATTCTAATTTATTGTAAAAACATACATAATTAAATAATATAGTGATTTGTTTTTAATATGAAACAAGTTACTTTTAACATAAGTTTAACTTAAGAAAACTAATTTGTCCTAGATTAAGAACCAACCTCATTAAATCTGAAACCCCTCTCTGTTTTGTAAACACCAGTGTTTAAACCTCATTGAAATCAATTCCTTTCTATTAAATGCTTAAATTGGTTATACTTAACCTTTTAGAAATGTTAGTCATTCCAAATAAAATCTGACTGTAACATAATCAAAAAATCTGTAACAGTACTAGTCATAGACGTTCGTGTTTGTTTGTATGCATGTCAGCTACAGTGCATTTGTTGTTAATGTTATAATTATTGTTTGTAAATATTTTTATTTATATGTCTAGACAAAAAAATAAACAAGCTAAATTTTATTGTAACTCCCATAATTTTTGTTCTATTAGTTAATTTGTGGTTAACGATCTAACTCTGGTATCTACTTTTAGTGATCATCTAATTATCATGTGCTTGTGTTTAGACTTTTGGGGGCTGTCAAGTAAGGAAAACTGAGAGAGCATTCCACCTTCAGAAATGGTGGTTATATATATATATATATATATATATATATATATATATATATATATAAAGCCACTTTACAAAAGTACTTGCACCATGAGAGTGACAGGAAGGTTGTTCCCCCCCCCCCCCACAGTTCACGTATGTACATGCCTCATACACCACCAGCCCTTGCCACTTGTGAAAGTGGAGCGCACAACTGCCTAATACTGCTGAGAGACCAGCATATTAGTTTAATGTTTTTTTTAAAAATTAGTTTATTTTTAAACAATTATAAATTGAATAACAATTTTTTTTAATTGAAATTGTCTTAACCAGAGGAATATTTTTCTTTAAATACAAAAAAAGACTTAAAAAACAAACTGTTCTTAAAATAATTGGTCAGGATCAATGTATTTGACTGGAACTGGTCTTAAGGACCTGCAACACTGAAGTTGGACTCTGGTATATTGGAATTGGGTTGGGTTTTCCATGCCACTAATTGATGGCAAGCAGATGAACTTGACATTAGAAATTGGAATTCATCAAATTAATACATTCAGGATTGACATTCAACATTGACTAATTATACTCATTTCCATCTCAAATATTTCCATATTTAAGAAACTCCTCATTCACATATATTTTTGCTATTTTTTTTAAAGGCCAATCCCATTTTTAGCCTCATAGGGTGCGTTCTCATGGCGAGAATCGTATGAAACAGATGAAGGGGAGAGTTGATACAGTACATAGTCGACAGTACTGTTAAAATGTGCAAACACACACAGACAGGAATGGAACTTGTGCTGTCAGTGACTCACTGATAAAGTTTTAGACTATGCGGTCATTGGATTCCCCCCTTGTTTTCAAGGAAGGATGAGTAAGATTACGTGTGCGTGCGACGGGAGTAGGCCAAAGTTGTACAGCCATGAGTAAAAACATCGGTCTGCATAATTATAATCACCAGCAGGGGAAGTTGCCTTGTCTATGTTTACAGAATCGCGTGCAGTTTTTCTCTGCACCATGCCTTGTACTTTATTTATGGCTGTGTCTGGGTCTTGTGTTGGGAATTGGTATTGTAGCGTTTTAACATTAAACTTTTATGCATTTAAGATGCCATATTCTCAGAAAATAGAACAGTGGAACCCCCAAAAATATTTCTAGTAAATCTCTATTCAATAGCCTATGAGCCGTTGTAAAAGGTACAAAAGTCTTATAAATGTGGTTTGACACAAACTACTCTGTATTAATAATTTGTAATAGTATGCTGATTTATCTAAATATATTACAGGAGGAGCAGGGAGATGATAGCCAGGAGGAGGTGGAGGAGGAGGAAAGTACGAAGGGTCCAGACTATGACTACCTGCTGGGCATGACCATGTGGAGTCTGACCAAGGAGAAGAAGGACGAACTGCTGAGGAAACGAGACGAAAAGCAAACCGAACTGAGGATTCTGCAAGCCAAAACCCCTAAAATTATCTGGAACGAGGACTTGGACAATCTTCTTGAGAAAGTAAGAATATAATATTCTATAAATAGTCTTACAGTTATGGCAGAGGTTTAAAAATAATAGATTTAATTAGTTTTCTAGCTTATGCTGATTAGCTAACTCATGTACCTATGCTAATTCTTGCGAATGCCATGCTGATCAATTTTTCAACATGATTGAGGTGCCATTGAAAATATGAATTTGTGAGTTAAATCAATGCATATATTTCATTAGATAAACGGTGACTAAAATCATGTTTGTCTAACTATTTTGCCAAACCTTGTTTCAACCACAAATCAGGTGTGTATTGAAGCAATTTATCAATCTTTAAATAGTATTTAATATTGCTTTATCATTTATTTGTACTTTTAGCCGGACATTTTTGTACAAATTAAGAAATAAACAAAATAAGTATATTTCATTTTACAAATAAAGTGTTTTCTTTTCTCGTAATATTTTAATTTAATGAGAACAATGGTATATAAATATATATTCCTTTATACACCCTATACTTTACTAAAATAATTGGTAAGAATACAAGAATAATTTTCAAGAAATATTAGGTTTTTTTTATCATGAAGTCCTTTCTAATTTAGTTTTTCAATCCTTATTAGTTTTCAATTACAGTTCTATATTTATGAAGTAGTTGAATGTTGACCTAAAGTTTAAAATGTGAGTTGACACTGTCCGTTTGTGGCAGATGGATGAGGTTGAGACTCAGGAGAGGCTGGAGGAGGCGGCAGGATCGTCGCAGACAGGTGGCAAGAAACCTCTCAAGCTCAAGCCTGGCGCCACCATGTCGAAGAAGGCACAGCAGTTGGCAGCTGAAACCATGCCGTCGCCCAAGGGCCGTCGAGTCGAGCCGAAAATCCCAGAAGAAACCAAGAAGAAGCTGGAAAAGGCCATTCAGGCCAAGGAGAACAAGGGGAAGAGAACGGTAATATAAACTTACTGTCAATGTATAATTCTATTATAATTGTTATAATAAAGTAAACACCATACTCTATTAATAATATCCATATATTTATCAATGATAAATTAGGATTCAGAGAGGTTTTTGTAAATTTTAGTATAAAAAAATATAACGTATAGGTGATCCAAGTTGAAATGTTCCCTTTGGAAGATAGGTACTTGAACAAATTGTAAGTTCCAAATAATACTTTAAAACTGTATTAAAATAAATTAAAAGAACCAGTTTTAACACTTCGTACCCTGAGCCCGAGTATAGGTCGGGCCGCGTCGGCAGCGCCTGCTACCGGCGCCCGAGTATAGCTCGGGTCGTGTTATTTAATTGTATTATTTAGCTCAGTCATCTTATTTTTGGATTCAAACATTTTGATTATGTTCATTGGTTGTCTAAGTTCGTATTTGTTGGTTTTGAGATCCCTGGGTCACGTTTTAGTAATGAAATACGTATATTTATCGTCGTACTACAAGCGAGTCTAGACAGCTGATCGTAGGCGCCGCGGCTGATCGTCTGTACTGTCAGTTTGCTTTGTTGTGTTTCACGTTGTGTGTTGTTGTAAGTCTTAGTGATGTCTTCTACAAATCTTGCCGACAAATACTGAAGCAAATATTATTATAATGTATTATAAATGTGAATTTAACTGTTTGTAAATAATCATAACTTTAGTTTCTTACTGAATGAAGTAAAGGCAAATGCAAGCAATGTGAGGTTATCCGTGTGTTTTGTTTTGTATTTATACTCGCTTTGTTCTTTCTTCTAGACTTTCCGTTGATTTTATTTTATATTATTTACTTATTATTTTCGAGTTTAAATAATATGGGTGATGAAATCAAAAGTGATGCAATTCGCGATCTTTTGTTTGACTGCGAGTCGGAAAGTGACGATGATTTTGATACACACCTGGGACCAAATATTGATTTTATGAACGATCTAAACGAAAATTTGCGAGATCCTGTATTTGATTCAGACCATTGTACTTTAAAAATTACCACTCTAAGGCGAATTACCTGAACTAACAAGCTATGTAGCAAAAACTTTTTTTGTATTTTTACATAACATTCAATATTATGTAATAATTTTATTTTGAAAATAAACTTTATATTTGTATACATTTAAAAAAGTATGTATCTCTATCTTTAAAAATATATATAGTATGAGTTTATAACATAATTACTGTAATAACACAGAATTTTTTAAAAGCATCATAAAACCCCCAGGGAGCCACGCCGAAACATGTATTAAGGGCCCAGGGTACAAAGTGTTAATGAATAGTTGAACTCACTAGTTGAACTCACCGAAAGACACATAAAATTAAAGGCACTGCCTTTGCTCGTGTCTGTTGACAGTGTAGACAACTGTTGCTGCTGATTTGTACGATCTATTTATTTAGATTAACTACATCTCAATCAGTTCCTGGTCCTTAGTGTCAAGTACTTAAAACACTTCTCTACTTTGTTTAAAATAATGTATAACAAATTACATAGGGTTATGGAAGTGCAAATGATCATGGTGCACGCCACAGGTAATAAATAGCTGATAAAAACAGGCAGTTGGCATTTTATAAATTCGCAGTTTCCTCATAGTAACTTCATATTGCTTAAACTGGTCTTAGTATTATGATTCTCATCTTCATCCTTTTTTAACCCTTCATGCAAAATATCTTACGCAAAATCGGATCTAAACCATATCAATTAAAAAAATATATATAAATCATTTAAAACTGAATCTATCATAGGTAATCATGGAAAATATAATTTTAAAAATTGGAAGGCAGTCGCGGGACTGACCAACAGAATTGACTACTTCTTATAACAGGAAGTTGTATTTTGCTCATTTTAGGTTGTTCACGAAGGGTTAAAACTATTTAATACATGATATCGTAAAAATCATATCTACAACATAATGCAATTAAATTGTAGATTTTGAAAATGAAGTATATTGGTTACAAATGGTAAGTATAAATAAACTTTTGTAAATCTGCTCACGTGATACCTCTTATTTGGTTGCAGAAAAAGATAAAAGAAGAACCGGATGACAAGGACGAGTTTGACATGATAGCGGAGGATCAGAAGTCGCTTGTGGACAAACTTGGCTACTCACCAGAAAAAGGGATGAAGAAAGCTAAGGGAGTGAAGAAGGGTGAGTAATCGAGGAATAAAACACAATCCCTTCTGGCTGGTTCTCTATGGGTGAGGTTCATATTCCTGTTCCCAGCACCAATTGGTAGTATTCCTATAGAACATTAGAGTCTGGTATTAATAAAATATTTAGTAGTCGTTTTGATCACCTCAAATTTACACATCAATAGTTAAACAAATATTATAATATTTTTTTGTCCAAGACTTGCCGTTGCAAAATTATTGTTACTCCGAGTGTGTCAGTCTTAAAATCAATTGAATCTGAGTCAAATAATAAAAATATTGAGTTTTAATTATTTGTGTACCCTTACCGCTAGTGTATATTCAGCAGAAAATTTACCCAACATAGTCTCCATTAATTAAATCACAGTGGCTTGTTCAATTTCGGATTCTTTCTGAACAGTAAAAAAAGGAACCTAAAACATATTTATTACTACTAGATTAAATGTGATTAAATATGTGGTCGGTTGTTTAGTCTTTTCCTGTTTCTTTGAGAATATTTTGTGAACTTGGGGTATGTGCATTGTTTATTTACATTTTACACTATTTTAATGGGTACAAAAATAAATTGTTTTCACTGTCATAATAATTTTATAATTTTTAAGTCTATATGTTATGTAAATTAAATGAGTATGTGTCATTCTTTGATTATTCTAAATAAACTTTACTAGTGAGGAAATTTAAGTGATTTTATGTTTGTGTTTGTTCTAATTTTTACTGACAAAGTGATCAATGTAGGTGAGATTGCAGATGGCTTTTGGGTTTTGATACCTTTTCTGACTTTCTCTGGCATTCATTGGAACTGTATTTTCAGAACCGAAACAGTCAAAACCAAAAACGAAAGGCTCGCCTAAGAAGAAGGGCAGAAACCCCTGGAGTGATTCTGAAGACGACGGATCATTCAGTTCTGGCAGCGATTTCGATCAGTCGCCACCTGAAAAGTCTACTCCCGTCAGGACCACTGCAAGACGTTCTGCTGGTCAGTGAAATCTTCTGTTAAATTCATATTAATTACAAAGCATGCACCTCTGTTTTCTACTGTCAAGGTATTGTAATGAGTACTTTGTTAAAGCTTTCTACATTTTTACCTGCCATTTCACAGATTTGTTTGACTTATTAGAATTTAGATGAATAATGGAATAATGTGTGGTAGTAATAATAATATGAAGAAAGTTGTGAAATTTAATGAAATGGAAACTGATGTGCATGCTAAGAAAAGGGAGTACTTAAACAATTAATGATATTATGTTACTAAGAATATACAACATGTTAATGGAAAACACTCTAAAATTGTTAGATTAATTAGAATACACAAATTTCAAGATCTATGTCATAAAATTAAATGTTGCTAAAGAAGTGAATGCCTTAAAAATAACTTTTTTGCCATTTATTCATTTATTTGGTTTATATATATATATATATATCAAACAAAATAAACAGTGTTTATTTTTCCAACATGCTTCATTCGTCATTAATTAGTTGTGAAAAGGGTTGATTTTCTGGAAGCTATTATTGGGAATTATTAAAGCTATTATTCTAGTATTGGGAATTATTTTTCCTCCCAAATATCGGGGATAAAATGCTGTTGATGGAGCTTATATTGGTTACTGTTAACTTACATTAAAACATAAAAATAGCCTCGCTATCGAAAGGCCTCACAAAAAAATAAAAGTATTAAATATTGGTTTTGTTTTAATGTAAGTTAAATCGAAGATAAACATTTAAATTCTCTTGTACAAGATCATATTTTACAATTAAATAGCTTAGAATAACTTATTACTAATAATTTATTATTCTTAAATGACTGCCTTTGATATATTCTACTTAATGTTTATTCATTTTAATTTGTATGTATTGAGATATCTGTTTCATTTTTGTAACTGTGTCGTGTTTCAGCTGCCAACATAAAATTCAATTTCGACGAGAACTCCTCGTCGGATGAAGAAATGGAACTGAAGGACAACGAGGCTGTACTCAATGGAGATGATATAAAACAGGAAATTGATGATGACCTTGACGACGGTGACTTCCAGTAAGTAACTTCTAGAAAAAACAAAGTCTTCCCTGGGAGGGGTAGTTTCCTAGGGCATTGTTTTTCATTCTAGTTCATCTAAATCTGTATTATGTTGGATCAGCTGGCCTGACTCAACAAGATTCTGCTATATAGTAAATAGATGAAATTGTGTACTTTATTTTATAGTTCTTGTGATACAATTTTACATGCTTTATATATTTTATATTGTACAAGATCATGTTTGCCCAATCATTTACAATTAATTAGAGGAGTATAACTTATTTTTTATCTCAAATTGTTGTTCATTGTACAGCTCAGAGAACAACGTGCCATCAGACAGCGAGGATGAGAAACCAAAGAAGAAGGCAGGTGGTGGCCGCAAGAAGAAGCCAGGTTCAGATGGAGAATCAGAGCCTAAGAAACCCAAGAAAGGTAAGATCATTGTTATTTTTACATTTCACAGAAACGGACAGTTCGCTCAGCATAATGTAAATTCTTAAATTCTTCTAACATTCCATAATTTTCAGCCTCTTTTTGTAAGTAAGAAAAAATGTGTTCGGGTTCTCTTTGAATACCATTATTCTTGTTTTGTATTCCTCTCGACATGGTTCCAAAGAGTGAAATGGTGCCTCAGCTTAAAAAAAAGAAAGAAAAACCGGAACTACTTATTTACTGCATCTGTCTTGTCCTTTTCTACCTCTCTTTCATTTTTCTCTTGGTGAACTTCTGATTAGCCAAGCCGGTCGTTGAGCTGGAACAGTTAATTAAGGGGCAACAGCAGTTTAGTCTCTCACTCCCTCTTAGCTAAATTTAATATGACTAATTAAATAAGACATACTTAATATACTTAAAACTAAACTGTGCTTTTAGTTGAATATGACCGCATTGATTTAACAGTAGGAATAATACATCTTTTGTACGAATTTCTTGTTAGTCTTTTCTCTTGTCATATCTCTTATTTTATGATTCTGTTCTATCATTAACCAATAAAAACGCTGTTGTAGCACCAGCAAAACCCAAGCCCAAGAAGAAGAAGGGATCAGACTCAGATTCGGAGGACGATTTTGCACCCAAGAAAACTAAAAGTAAAGGTAAATAAATTTTTATTTTTATAATGTGTTTTACATCTGTGATACTATCCTTAGATGTATTCAGCTGCAGTTTTCTTATTGATTCTTGTTTAGTATAATGACAATAGGAAATATAATGTGAGTGCCAAAAACGTGTTAAGGCACAATGAGTGTATATGCTACTGAGGTATTGTGTCTGTTACAGCTGCCCCCAAGGCCAAAAAGGTGACATCCACTGCTACCAGTGAAAATGACAGTGACTCGGACTTTGGAATGAAACAACCTCCCTCTAGAGGTAATTTTAAACAATTTTTGATGAAATTTATTTTTAATTACTCTCACTTTTACTTTTATCTCAAAACCTCTTAATTTAATATGTTAACAATGTGTTAGTTTTTTTTATACTTACAATCTATTTTCAACATATGCTTGCAAAACTCCTAAAGAACATGCAGTACTACAAGTGAACATAGCACTTTAGGGTTAAAAAGATGTTATCGTTACACTTTTAAAAATTCCCTAACAGATAAACCTGCAAGGACTTCTGCAACTGTTATTGTTTTTCAAAAACAGTAGTTACTTGAGTGTCATCCCGGTCAAAAACTACACAGCAATAATTAAAATGATTGGTTTTTTGCCCCACAGCGGTGGAAGAAGACAGGGACGCCCTGTTTGACTCGTTATTGATGTCAGAACCAGTGAAGAAGACAACAGTCGATACTTATAGCACAGAACCAGATTCACCTGTAAAAAAATCAAAACGTAAGTAGATATACTTTTAGATTGTTTGGTTTTAAACACGGACTATCTTTAAAAATTTTCAATATCGCTATTTTTTTTTTTTTATCGTATAATATATTTTTATATCAAAGATAAATAACTGTTGTTTGAAACTATGTTAATTTGTTATTCATCACGAAATTCGAGTAATCGTTATCCACTGTAATATTTGTATTTTCAGAACAATTTAGTTTCTAATTCTTTTATACTTTTTAGTCTTAGTGAGTTTAAAGCATTTGATATGCATGCAAGATGAATTATTGTTTAAGCACAACTCTGTTGTTTAAGTTCTAATTACAGTACAATGTTTTGTGCGTGCGCGCACGCGCACGTTTGTGTGTGTGAAGCAGCATTTATGCCTATTGCCAATCCATGATTTAAAATCACTGTTGTGGGTAATATTTATTCAGGCTCTTTGTATAACCATTTGCATATACAATGGAATCAACTGCTTTTTATTCAAGGCTGAATCGTACATTGATTCTACTGTGATTCAACATTTCATAGTCAGTATTGATGACACTTTTAAATTACTGATGCTAATCAAACTTCGGTTGACCAAGCAATTGATTAGGCATTTGATAGCACACCAACTTTATTCGACTATTCATTTTTCATTTGGAAATCAAACTATTCATGTCTCTACACGTAACGTAGCTACGGTGGAAAAGGTTGATTCAATGTGAACGTTGAGTTGAATTATGTTTTGATGATTAAAGAAAGTACTCCACAAGTGAACAACTACATCAGGTATATCTCGAAATAACGTCTTTCTACTAACATACCTCGTATAGAGATTCCTCTTGTAAATGCTGAAAATTTCAAACCTACAAATCAGATGCCAAAATGCAAGTAAGTTGGATGAACTGGTTAATCAAATCACCCATTTTACTCATAGGATGAGTTCTATTACAGAGGAAAGATATTTCTCTTTGAAGAGAATTTATATTTCCTTGATCACATGCAATACTGTCTGGCTCACCTGAGCTGTGTTGTGACCTTGGCAACATCTACTGTCCGATAATACCATTCGGAAATTGTTTTATTTTTAATGAGTGCTTCCTTGGACTAAAAAACAATGTGATACAATACAGTGAGTGACTTGACACACTCAAATCTGTTGTGTATCCAAGACAAATTCCATCCGTTTCGCCCATTTGCAGAAAAACTGGTTAGAACCACAGGTCTCCTTTGGTTTCATATAATTGTTTCGTTGAGCCATTCTTTAGTTGCGATTACCCTCAGTAAGTCTAAAGCGAGTTTTGCTTACCTGCTTTCAAAACGTACCAACCTTCCCGGCCGTCAATCAGTTCAAGTAACAATTCTGATATAATAATTTATGTTGTTTTTTCAGCTGCCCCTAAACCCAAAAAAGCAGAGACAGCGAAGCCCAAGAAAGCAGCGACGAAGAGGCCTAAGAAAGCAGCAGGCTCTGACTCCGATGACATGTTCGGTGAAGAGCCCAAGAAAAAAGCAGTGAGTATTCCCGAATTTGGTTTTTTATTCATACATTAGTGGTGGCAAATCGTCCGGCCACGTCACGTGACCTAGTCTCGACCCCACAGGCTGAAATAACTACCTCGTGAACGTATTACATTTAAATCATTATAACCTAAATTTGTATTACAAAACGTAAATTTGATTCCTGTTATGGCGGAAAAAGCGTTTGGGTACGATGTTGAAATGGCCATAGAAGTTCATTTTGGCCTTAGACCCTGAACGAGCCACACCTGCGAGAGTTCACACACATTTTAATACAATGTATTTTAGAAATTATTAGTGAATCATTGACTTTAATGAGTTATCGTGTTAATTTGATGCAGTATTGATTAATATACACAAGAGAAGTTTTATATGTGTAATAATAGATAAACTTTAATTACTGAGCACATCCATGTTCCTGAATGCGCTTTAACCTATGTGTGTGATATGTGGTGTTTCATAAATAAAATGTTAATGTGAGATCGGTATGAAAATAAAATCTGGATTATATTACCCAAAGTGGTAAATTTCTCACCGCCTCCTATTTTGGGCTTGAGCATAGCTGAGTTGAACTCTCAGGCTTATATTTGGTTTGATAGGTATTGTGTCCAAATTAATTGTTTTTTTGACAGTTGGTATAAGCTGTTCGATTTGCTACTTTGCGATTGGCTACTACTCAAAGGGAATCTTTCATGGAACTTGATATAATACATATACATTTCTAGAAAAATTAGAAAATTAATAAATTTGATACAAATACAGGGATGCTACAGGTCAGGGAAGTCAGGGAAAAGTCAGGGGAAAAAACAGGACTGGAAATCAGGGAAAAGTCAGGGAATCCGATCTCAAGTCAGGGAAAAGTCAGGGAATTTCGACGTTGGTCAGGGAAAAATAAAAATATAAAATCCCTTTACACAAATAAACTTACTGCCGCAGCGCCGAGTCCAAGCCTGCAGACGACGCGGCGCATGAAGCAGGCAGCCGAGGTGGCTCGGCTGGCTCACCCATTAATTGCCAAAAACCCTGGGGATTGCGTCGAAAAAAGTCAGGGAAAAAATGAAAAATGAAAATTTGGTCTGGAAATCAGGGAAAAGTCAGGGAATTTCATTATTGGACTCCTGTAGCAACCCTGAAATAAAGGCAACTATATATTTTTTATTGGGGTTATAAACATATAAACACGCTTATTAATATTTACTGTTTATAGTACTCTTGTTTATTGCTTAATAAATAAAAAATGTATACTAACCTATTTGTTTTTTAGAAAAAGAAGAAAGCTGCAAACTCAGACAGTGAAGACGACTTCATCATCAGCTCCGGTGACGAGAAGGCCAAAGCCCCTGCTCGATCGACGACAGGGAGGACGAGAAAACCGATAAAGTATGATTTTGATATTGAAGATTCGGATTAAACCGGCTCGTATTTGTACAGTTTTCCAATGTGATTTGTGGAGGAACCTCACTGTTTACAGATGAAAACAATGTGTCTCAGAAATGGATATTATTTTTTTTATATACATGGCTAGTACCAGTACTTTTTTATCTTTGATTTTATTGTATTTTTTAATTCAGCTCCTTCAATTTTATCCGAGTAAGTAGTTTGTCGAGACCACACATTGTACACGAGGCGCGCGAATGTTTGGTGGTCAATGCGTGAAGCACAGACTCATCTATTTGTATAGATTTTAAAAGTATTTACGATGCGCATCACTTTGTTTTTTTACTTGTTCATAGTAGTTTTGTTTTAAGTTAAGTTGTACAATACTGTATTAATTGGTGTTGTGTTCTTTCCACTCTGTCTAAAATATACTGTTGTCTTTCAACAGTTAAAACTTAATTTAAAGTACTCTTGTAATGTTTTAGTGATTAGTTTATAAGAATAAATTATAACTAATTGTTTATTATTTTATAAAAATGTGTATTTTTTTCCCCATGAGTATACCTAATTGTAATATCCATTAGTCTTATATGATTTAATGTACTCTTATGAGTGATAGTCAAACCCTGTATTTTTCATCTTAAATTCAATTTCAAATCAGTTTTCAAACTAAGCGTCATATTATATTTTAGCCTTTTGAGAACGTCCCTGATAACGTAAAATGTAATCCAAGAATATCACTCTTTTAAGGAATATGCAGAGCTTCAGAGAAATGGTTATTATAAGAACTAGGTTATATCATCCATCTTCTACTTTCATCACATAAATCACAAAATGGACTTCCAGAATATATACCATTTACTACTTGAAAAATTCTAAATACTCCTATCTATAGCAAAAAAAGGTATATATATCTCCGAGCCCCAGCGGAGCAAGTACATTTTGCGATTCAATTTATACTGAAATTAAACCAGGGTTTATACAGATTTAATGAATGTGAAAAGTTGATTGATAAGAAATTTGTTCCTCCAATCATATATTAGTTTGGTTATTTAAACAAATGTGACAAATATAAAACAATATAATAATGAAAGTAAGGGGTCTGTGGTATAGAAGTAGCATTCTTGCCCACCAAATTAGAGATCCGGGTTTGAGTCCTGATGGAGCAGGTACTTTTTGTGATTGGTCTTTATTGAAATTAAATCAGGCTATTGCGATTTTTATACAAATTTAATAATGAATATATAGTTATACAGAAGACATAGTTATACAACTACACGGTACAAGAGATAAATGGGGAAAATATTCTGGTTTAATTACATTCAAATCTTAACCTAATTTTATTGATTAAAAAAATACAGAAAAATTATTGGTTTTTAAATTTATTTATATATATATATATATTGTTAATTTATATTTAAACGTTAGGGTGTAACTGGGCATTAGGCGACATTCAAACCGTGCTTTTTCCTTCAGGTGCAGTTTTTCAAGAAGGAAAAAAAATATAACTTGGTTGTGGCTTATTTTATTCATAGCTTTTGCATTACTGGTAATTATGATGATTTTAAACTTATATAAAGTATTGAAACTAAATTTTACCAAGAGAATCTAGTTTAAATTTGGTGAAAACGCTTGGGTAAATTATTCAGAGAAGAAAGCACATATATTGCATTATAAAAAACAATTTGTTTAAAAAAATTAGCTGATTTCCATTCTTACACACAACAAATTTAGAAGAAAAATATCTCTTGATATTTACAAATTGTAATAGAGCATTTATTTAAAACAACAGTTTATTTTTGTAACTATACGTATATATTTTCATTATTTTTTTATATTTTAATGTGAAGGCCGGCAAACTGTCTTGAAATGGGCACACCAATTTAGGAAGTTTGCAGGGCCAAAGCACTAGGGTTAATAACAAATAGCCATAACCTCAATGAAAACACTACCAACGCTGCTGACAGCTGAGAATCACGTGAACAAAAAGGAGGTTCTGACTGGCTTGCTGGAGAAATCACTGTTTGACTGAACGGTCTTTTGGGAGAAACATGTTTTGATTGAAAATGATATTTCCGTTAAGTGTACTTCAGCATAGAGTTCATACAAGTATCAATATCTCAATTATTGTTTTATTATAATTAGAGTTGAAGAAAACACAGTTTGAATGTATGCTCATCAACTAATGAGCGGGGGCGGATGTGTGCCAGGCAAAGAATGATTCTTAATTTATTTGGTTTTATAATATAACTAACTGGACGTTAAAGATCTTCACTACAACCAAAGAGACACGAGCACTTAACTCTCCATGAATGACCGTCGTCGGTAGGTTCAGTTTTAATAGCTGCTCTCACTTTTTTATTTCACTTGATACTGACAGAATTAGCGGATTTGGTATATTACTCTTTAGTCAAGGAACGTAAGTTGATAAAATATCTTGTTCCAAAAACATTTAATTATGAGGTAACTGGACATTGAAAAATACTTCAGCACTAACCAATGAGCAGCTATGAGCCAAGATTGTCAGCTGGTTTCGTCTCTGTTGCAGGTCTGACTTTTATCTTAATATTGTGCAGTATTGACACAATAAGACATGGGGTAAATTACACTTTAAGGGAGAAAAATCGTTAGCCAAAGAAAATATCTTGTTTCGATAAATTTATATATATATATATTAGAATAATGAATGGTCAACTAAAACCCAGACATGTTTCAGTATTATACCATCATCAGTATAAACATTTTTTTTTTTTTTTGAACAAGGAGAAGCCAATCCCCCTTTAAGCCTTACTCTGCCCGTCCTCATGGGTCACTGGCCTGTGCGAGGATCTTAACAAGCAGAATAAGGGGGAGAGTCAATACAGTACAAGGTCAATGGTACTGATAAAAAGTGCAAAGGTCACAGACAGGATTCCAACCCACGCTATCTGTACTCAGACTCAAAGTCCAACGTCAGACCGCTCGCTCTCGGCTATCAGCACTCCCAACCTCTAAATAGATAATGAACAAGTAAATATACATATGTGGACCACTTAAACACATGTTAAATTTATGACACAGCTGTAATTTTGATTAGTATTCTGTATTTAATATTTTAATTTTTTCACAGATTGGGTTTGTCTTATTTTTTAGATTGCTATTTAAAATGTTGTGAGGATCTTTGTTGTAATTTAGATAGATGTGTAATTCTTCTTTCGTGTTTTAATTTTTCTCCTTTTCTTTTCGATATCAAAAATTTTCAATATTTGTGTAGTTATGGTCAGTGTTTAGCGTCAAGGGCGTGTTCGTCTATTGCCGGTTCTTGCGTCTCAATTCTGCTCGAATACAGGTGTTTTCTTTTCAGTTCTGATGTTATTACCTGTTAAAAAAGGGCGACTTAAACTTTGAACGGCTTATAATAGAAGTAGAGTGTAGTCCTGTGTTGTGGAATCAAGAAACAAGTTAATATTCCGCATGTGTTCGTAGAATGATTTTTCGGACATTTGGTAATAATTTTTTAAAATTATGGCTTCTTTCCTAAGCTCAAAGTGCAGTAGCATTATGTAAAAATCGTTGTGATTATTTGCACAATTCCCGCTTGTGTGAACCGCTCCTACAGGCCAAGTAATAGTAAGAGCTTTTGCTTACGATCGGTTTTTTAAGTGTGTTGCCCCTCGTTGGTTGTGCGACTTGCTTACGACCAGCTTTTTAACGAGTGTTGTGGTCCCCTGTTGGCTGACTCATATTGTTCCAAGTCGGTATATAAATAATGATCAAACTTCAATGTCTGTGGTGTTGTTGGAAGTGTACTTTGTGTTAATGAAAGAAGGCTACACTTTATATATCACTAGCACTAGGTCTATATTTATCTCAGGTTTTTTTAAGTAGGTTGAATGATAGTTCAAACTGAATATCACTCTATTGAAGGCTCTGATAAATATGATTATTTATATCATGATAAAGTTCACAAAGTGTTCACTGGGTTCTCATCAATCATTTTGATTTTAATAAGTTTTGAAATGTAATATTCTTTAAGCTAAAGCTTATTTTCTTTACTTACCACACTTCTACGCAGATGGGATAGTCAATGAAAAACAAAGCAAATCACTGATGTCAATTTATTTTGATGTGATACTGACTAATTGTACCTACTTTGCTTTGTTAATTTATTCACTAAAACAATGTCCCATCCCTGATTATAACTTTAATGCACTATTGCACAATTTCGTATTGCATCACTACTGTACCAGGTGGATCTACACGAGTACACGTCCCTGCTTCAGCTCTAGAGAAAGGAGAAGGATTCTCCGGCTAAAACCCAGCGTACCGGCTCAAACAATGCTCATCCCCCTCCCCGTTCAAATCAGCGTCTTCACGATTGAATATAATTTAATTCTTTTCTCATAATTATCTAAATTTATCACGTTCACTATAATTGATCAATTTAAGTCTTTCTATTTTCTTTTATTATTTTTCTATAGCTTTTTGTTTAAATTTTTTGCAACATGTGCTTTCTGATGTCATCAATACGCAAGTCATTTTATCCCACAATTGGCTTTTTTGCGTAATTTTATTTGGTACTTTTGTAAAAACGAATTTTGGTTATGTTTACTTCATTTTAATTAATCAAATCTTTTCCCGTATAAAGTTTAATATATTTCTCCATTATTAATTATTTAAATCTCAATTCCGATAACATGTGATTTACTTACGTCACAGTCTGCTAATTCCCCGCGAATATTTAAATGTCATAATTTGACCTGTCACACTTTGGTATGACAAAAGCTGTAAATGTTGTCTCCTTTTATGTTAATTATTTAACAAACCATACCATTTGGACGCTACCACCCCTTTGCTGCTTGTGTCGTAGCCAAGACCTAAAATCAATTCTTACTTTTCAGATGAATCCGTCCATTTCTGCACAAATGATCGACATCGTTAGTGAAAAAAAGAAAAAGTTTGAAAAACGGAAACGCTTGTAACAGAGCTTGCAACAGACATCTAACGCGCTCGTGGCGCTAGATACTGAAATCGGCCACTCAATGAGAAAAACACCAACTTTTTCTATTTTTGTACAGTAAAACTCGTGAATTTGATGATTAAGATTGAGTGGGAACCCTGTCTGGACAAAGGTGGTGAATTTCTCAGGGAGGACCTGATCAGTTGTTTTCGGCGATTTTAGAACTGCTGAAACCGCAAGCTGGTTGGCCTCATGGTATACTTTCGAAGGGTGCAAAAGGCCCTTGAGGCTTAAGTGTAAGGTAATAGGCTGCCCCTTAGAAGAAGAATAAGGGTGTTTGAGCTGGCACGCGAAATATTCCAACCAAGATGGCGGACATTCATCATATACTGTGATAGTGCTCCCTCTTTTTAGTGAAGTTTAGGTGGTAAAAACCAACAAATACCTACCTGGCTACTCTACAAAACATACCTCTCTACTGTAAGTACACTTTAAAAAGAGAAACCAAGACTTTAATACCTTGAACACAAAAACATTTCAAAGAAACAGGACACACTGCTACACAAGCTTTACTCAGTAGCTTAAACTCATTAACCAAGACAATCAAACACAACTAAGAGCCTAAAACAAATATCATAATAATATTTATGTCAGTGACTAAGGCAAATTCAAAGAATATTTGAATAATTATTACAGAAAGGTTTAACTCAATATACAATACTAATAAAAAAAGAACTGTCAGTGACGTCACAAACACTGCCAACACACAAGTTGCTTGTATACGTCACTGTCTATATAGAAAACTATGCCAACAAATTTATTGATGAGGACTTTCTGTTAAAGCAAGCTTTTCTTAGTACTTTGAATAGCTGAACATAATAACACAAATATCTTGAACTTGTCAGACAAAGTGGAATGTTTGGAAAGAAACTCCATCTGTGGGGGAAGGCTATAATGGCTAAAGGCGATTACACAAGATTTCTCACTCTTAAACAGTTTATTGAAGAAAACGATTTGACGGTGGAAGACGAGGTTAATGACATGTTTTTGCAGAATCTTTATAAACTCAAGGTGTTTTTATTAATACTTCCTTATCAATTCTATAATGTCGGTATCAAATCCATGTAAAGAAGAAATACCCACCCCCTTGCATCAGTTGTTCATGAGAGTAAACAACTGATTCCTAACTTGTTTAAGTCTGACGGAATTCCTTGTTAGAGTTTTGGTTCAACGTCATAAAACGATACTTGCAAACTAGCAGGAAAGTGTTGTGCATGTAGGTACCATTTGCTACTTCCTACCTTTGTGAGTCTCCAGGGATGCTACAGGTCAGGGGAAAAAAACAGGACTGGAAATCAGGGAAAAGTCAGGGAATCTGGTCTCAAGTCAGGGAATTTCGACGTTGGTCAGGGAAAAATCCCTTTACACAAATAAACTAACTGCCGCCGCCGCGCCGAGTCCAAGCCTGCAGACGATTGCGTCGAAGTCCAAGATTGCGTCGAAAAAAGTCAGGGAAAAATGAAAAATTTGGTCTGGAAATCAGGGAATTTCATTATTGGACTCCTGTAGCAATCCTGGCAGACTTCTCTCTCGGCTGTGGCAGTCATAAAATCAAAATACAGACCAAACTTAAAAATTAAAAAAGAAGTGCGTGTTACAATTTTGAATATGAGTCTAGATTTTTATGTATTAATTAAAGAAAAACGACTTCATCCTTCGTACTAGACTTTTAGCAGATATGCCCGATTAACTGAAACTTCACACAAATATTATGATGAATTTATGAATATATATATATATATACAGTAGAACGTCGGTTATCCGAACGTCAATTATCACGAAACGTCAATTATCCGAACACGAAAAAAGGTTGCGTGTTAACCTGAACTAGACCTAACGTCACCGCGTAATAAACAGTCGTCAGTTTGACCTTGGTAGTCGGCGCCGCCGTGCGACGTAGCAGACGTTTAGACGGCACTCACAGCAGTCGCTTCCTTGTCAATCATTCACTCGCATAGTGCAGCGCTGAAAGTACATTACAGTTTAGTTTATAATTTGTGAAGTTAAGTTTGTTTGGAAAGTACAGTACAGTTTAGTTTATAATTTGTGAAGTTAATAGTATTGGACTGTACAGTAGTTTCAAGAACATCCAGTAAGTTAGTTTTTTCTTTTATTCTGTACATTATTGTTGTTTTAAGGTTAGATTAGTTGCAATATTGTAGGCCGTAGGATGTTTATAATTTGACATGGCGACCTCTAGTAAACCTAATAAAAGAAGCAGAAATGTTTTATCTATTGAATCAAAATTAAAAATCATTGAAAAACTAGAAAAAGGTGAAACAGGGACATCTTTTAGCAAAACAATTTAACGTTGGCAAGGCAACAATTATCAGAGATAAAAAGTAAAAAATCGGAAATCCTTAAAATTTGCCTCCAAACTGGACAGCGAAGATGGATCTAGAAAAAGGAAATCGATGGAAAAGACCTCAAGATGAAAAATTAGAAGAGGCGATGTATCTATGGTTCATTCAAAGGCGAACAAAGGGGGAACCAATATCAGGCCCTTTGCTTTGTGAAAAAGCCATCCAAATCAATAACAAACTTGGTGTGGGTCAGCCGACTTCAAGGCTAGTACCAGGGTGGTTGAAGAATTTTAAATCACGCCATGGTATACGTGAGCTCGACATACAAGGTGAAAATATTATCTGGAGATTCTCGCAGCTGCAGAAAAAATATAAAGAGACATTTTCCAAACTGTTAAAAGATGAAGGATATTCATTGGATTTGGTATACAATGCTGATGAAACAGGCCTTAATTGGAAGGCACTGCCGCGTTAAAATCATTGGCATCAAAACAAGAAAAGGCGGCGCCAGGATTTAAGGTTAGCAAGGAGCGTGTAACAATCATGGTTGCAGCAAACGCTACTGGTACGCATGCATTGCCTCTCCTAATGATAAGCAAATCTAAAAAGCCTAGGTGTTTTAAAAATGTGACTTGTTTACCTCTTACCTACAAATCACAAAAGAATGCGTGGATGAATTGTGAAAATTTTTTTAGACTGGTTTACTAATGAATTTATCCCTGATGTCAAAAAGTACAAAAAAGATAACAATAAGCTGGGGAAAGTACTTTTTCGTTATAGACAATGCCCCAACCCACCCCGGATGTTGAAATATTGAACTCAATCGACGAGGACTTTAAAAGTGAACCTATTTACCACCTAACGTGACAGCGTTACTTCAGCCCATGGACCAGGGCGTTATAGAAAAGCTTAAAAGGATGTACAAAAAGAAAGTTTCTTCGTCGCTTGTTACTTGCTGATGCCAATGAAGAAAGTGTTGTGCAATTTTGCCAAAAAACTCAATGTCAAAGATTGTTCTTACATGATAGCAGACTCTTGGAGCACCATGAAAGAAAGCAACTTAAAAAATGCTTGGAACAAAATTTTAGAAAAGACTCGTGAAAACATAGAGTCTAAAGTTACAGACAAGGAAGATGTTGATGAATTTTTTGGAGTTGTATGGAGAAATTCCTTGATTTTCAGAATGTGACATACAAGATACTGAAGATTGGCTAACAATGGACAACGACCCAGGCTTCCAGATCCTTAATGATGAGGAAAATTGTTTCTCTGGTGCTGGCTGAAGATACCACCCAGCATGACAGCGATGAAGACTGTAACACAGATACTGCAGAAAGCACCAAGAATCGTCCCAAGTCATGAAGAAGCTTTTTCGGCCTTTAATACTGCGATGTCTTGGCTTGAAAAGCAAGCAAGAGGAGAGCTGCCAACTCAGCTTTTACTGCTAAAGAGGCTTAGGGACTTAGCAGCTAAAAAAACGGTCCTCAAGTTTAAAGCAAAAGACAATAAAAGACTATTTTACAAAGTATTTTTTCCAATGCAATACATTACAGTATTAAAAATGTTACTTTATCATATTTTTTATGTTTCTATTTTTTTTTTTTTAATTTGACATTACTCTTTATAAAATGTGTGAATATTATATTAAATTCAGTACAAAATTACATAAAAGAGTTGATTAATATAATAAAAGTATTATGTATACGTAAATATGTTGTGTTTTTTAATTTCCACATGCTTAATCAATAATTTACCTATCAGTAAGCGCCTCAAATGGCATTATTAAAAACTATGTTTGATTATCCGAACATTTGATTATCCGAACACCCTCAGGTCCCAATTAGTTCGGATAACCGACGTTCTACTGTATATATATATATTTATGAAATATTGTGATGAATTTGAGTAGATATGATTGAACCAGCCAAACTGATTTTTGTATTAACCAATTATTGAATTATTTAAAATGAGTTTTCTACATATGACATGGGGGAAGGATTGATTGAATGCAAATAATGAGTTTAGCTCCATTACTCGAGATTCCTGGAGCCAAAACGATAACAGTGTGATTTCAGACACTGCACTGTGCAGAAGGCAAAAGTGGAGTTAAACTCAATATTCACAAAGTTATAATATTAATATTCAGGTAAAGAAAAAACACATTGAACATTTTTGTTAACTTTTAATATACAACAAACTGTATCAAATATAAAAAATACTACGTATCTTGTTTTTTTTTATTATTTGGCAGTTTTTTTTTATTATTTGGCAGATAAAACTACTTTTTCTTTTCATAACAGTAAATAACTTAAAATCTTGATTCCTTAAAATGCTATATTTGCTTAGGATGATGTACTTTCTGGTTGGAGTGCAATAAATAGTGGCTTCATCAAGAGAAGGTTCCATCTTCAACTTTAACTGTTGCGCTCTTACACATCTGTAACAGTAACAATGTCCTTTTACAAACAAGTTGATACCTTCCATTTTATTCATTATTTCTCAGGCACCATTCACTATTTCATGATGTGCAGATTTTTCACTTTGGCCCTAACATTAGTAATATCTAAATCAATCCATCAAAATTAACATTATTTTATATTGTACAATTTGCACATTCCTTGACATACTATAATACATGTATGTATTTGTATATCCATCACATACACGTGTGTAAAACATCTGGAAACACCTTAATATTTTTTTAAACAGTATTACATAAAATCTATAATCTTTGCACGTGTTAAACGGCTATCTTAACTACATTTTAATGCAATAACCATCACACACCTGTATTCGGGGAGTATAGCGATCGGTGAAGAAACAGGCTACATGCAAAAACAATAAACCTTCCAATTGGCATTGTATTTCATTGTCGTTGAGCACAGTTTATTTGTCCATGTCAGACAACATCTGCTGGATTTGCTGTTGTATGCTTTTACTTATAACCTCGATTAGTTTGCATGAAAGAATGGTTTTTTTATCATGTGATTTATTGTGTTAATAGTAAAAAAAATGAGTAAGTCTTAGAGAAAAGTCACCAGTGAGTGAAAACATTTTGATAAACAATATTGTTAACAGTGCTATTTTTGTGTCCATGATGCTTGTTTTGAATGACACCAAATGTTAGGTCACACAAAAAAGTTGTTTATATAAAATGTAAATATTATATCTTTTACCTTTTTAAAAAATGAAACAAGTATCGTTGTTATTTTATTTTACAAATGTTATAAATTCAAAAGAATATGAATAAGTATGCGTATCTGTACACTTTTACTGATATGCGTTTGTGCAAATGCGTGAAGATGTACTCATGCAGTAAGTTCTTCAAATTTTGTGTGTGTAGTAAGAAGTATGAGTACAACAAAATTGTTTAATTTTTTTATGGGCTACAAATTTTTTTCTACCTTCATATATGTCAAAACAAAATAACAAACATAAATTTTTTTAAGTATATATATATTTTTTTTATTTAATGAACTTCTGTAAAAGTACTGTTTTAACTATTCCATCTAAAAGTACACTTGTTTGTGAAAAATAAAGAAACTCAAAATTGTTTTAAGAAATAAGAAAATTAGATGTATTTTTCCTCAACTCTGCACTACGGTCCATTATCACCCTGGGCTTTTTCGCAAATCCACAGAAAAAATTGCGGAGGTTCAATGAAGCTTAGGTTAATATATTGAGTCTACAGATATATTGGTGTTTGTAGCTACATTGTAAGGGCACGGGAGTTTGTTTTAATTGTTCCATATACCATTTTGGTTTCTATCAAATAATTTTAAACCTTTAGTAGAAACAGCTGAACTTAGAAATATTCATATAAAGAGAAATAAAATAATATACGTGTAAAACCACCATAAAGAAACGTTAAATGAAGCATATTAAGTTAGTACATGTTATAAACAATCCGCTGATATTAAGTTGTTTAGTTGATTGAGAATATCTGCGTAAGTAACATGTGTTTTAGTAATTAGCTGTTTTAAACTACAAAATATTTTCATAAGATTAAGGTTACTTTGGAAGACCGTAAGGAGAACCTTATTGTTGGATGAATTTCAAATCCATAAAAAGCACATTAACAGCTTTCAACTGATATAAATTATGCATATAAAGTGATACCTAAAATCATTGTACATAAATCAAGAAATTCTTTAAAAATATAGATACTTGTCCTCTGAGACCAGAGTAAAATAAAAATTAGTATGCTTACATATGGATCATATAGAATCACTGTGAAACAAGCTGAATGTAACTTATTCAAATTGTAATAAACATGAGATCTGGGATTATAATGATAATATGGACACTTACTTTCAAGGAGTCTGAAAAACTGGAGAAAAGTACTTTATAAAATTGGTGATGTCCTCTAGGTAGTACTGTATCACTATGAAGAAATCCTGAAAATAAAAAAAAATAACTACAGTAAAATCTCAACTTGCAATCTCGATAAGGGAAATAATATATTTCTGGACATTATCGTCTAGTCCATCTCATTAAACTGTCAATGATAGTAATAAACATTACAACAGGTTTAAATAGGACAGCAATTTAACTTATGTTTTGTTAACACAGTACTCTCTCACCTGCTCGGTAATACTGAAAACATATACAACGCTTCATGTAGGCAAGTAATAGAGAGAGAAAATTGAGACGGCACAAGTACCAATTTTTAAACTTATTAGTTCTACATTAGTAATCTTTGGATGGTAAATTCAGAATAACTCGTGTTATTGTCAATTAACGCAATACTGTGTTACTGACCAATTTTCAATTTTGCTCTGATTTCTTATCAAGAAATGAGTGTGATCAATCTAGCCAAGAACTTTGATTTGAACGAAGAAAATGTTTGACGAGGTTTCAGAAGGAACCTTAACGGGAACATTTCATAACCTCCAGGTTCATAATGTGGGTCCATTCAATTTCAGTTTGGAGATCTGTGATTTCAAAACATCCAGATTTTAATTCATAATGTTACAAAAAGAGTGAGTTTTATAGAGTAAAGTTTCATATCACATTTAAATTAAAGATAAATTCGACTGAATAGTAAATACCAATCTAATTTTGAAGTAAAACATAACTAATCTACATTAAAATATATTATTAACTCTTTTGAATCTGCAGTCAATATGTAATGCAATGATTTATGTAATGTTTAGTTTTCTTTCATTGAATGCTCTTTAACATACAAAGGCTATCTAGAAAGTAGGTTACATGTAGCCGCTAGGGGTTTATCACAGTTTTTATATGTCAGGGCATTTCTCCGTTCAGTGGCTATCCAGCCGTGAAAGGTTACTGTCGCTCCTTGTTGTTTTACAATAGCAGTTTAAAATATGTGACGCAATTGAAAATCCTGCAAGTTGTGAAGTGCGGTCGGTAATACGGTTTTAGTTGGCTAAGCACAATACACCAATTGAGATTTATATCTCCAGTTTATGGGAATGAAGTAATTACTGAAAATGGAGTGCGTCAGTGGTGCATTGGGTTTAAAAATGGCCAAACTAATATGAACGATGATGAACGAAGTGGACGACCAAACATTGTGACCGATGATATTGTCTTTAAAGCTGATGAGAATATTAAAGAAGACTGCCAAGTTATCAGAACAGAACTCTCACTGTTTTCCTCAAATTTTAAGAAGTTTGTTACGCAGAAGTTAGGTTACCATAAATTTTGTTTTTGCACGACAACGCCCAACCACACACAGCAATTCGGACTCGAGAAGTCCTGGATGCTTTTAAGTGGGAGATGTGTCCACATCCGCCTTACAGTCCGGACCTTGCACCCAGTGACTACCACCTATTTCCTGGCTTGTGACGCAGCACTTTGATGATAACATGGAACTGCAGGAGGGTGTGACTACCTGGTGGAAGTCTCACGTTCACGGCTATGATAAGTGCCTACATTTGTAAGGTGACTATGTTGATAAATAGTATTGTATTGTCACTTACAAAATAATGTACGTAATACAATTTGTTTCTTGTACTTTGTTTTTGCTTATACCAAAATACAATCTACTTTCTGGATAGCCCTCGTAAAATAATATTATATGTTCCTTAATATTTAAAAAAAAAACCAAAGATGTGTACTGACTTTCTTTTGCTTGAGAAAGTCGATGCCGTTGTTCTCTCTCTCACGGATGAAGTAAGGTAGAAATATGGTGTTGTGGGTGAGGTCCATCACCGTGTCCAGGTCCACCTTACACTTGAGCTGGTTGGTAATAGACTCCTCGGACCACTGCTTTAACACAACGCCGTCTTCCCTCCTGGACATCGCCTGTCACAGCCATACATGCACACCAGCATTTAGTGACAGTACACCAATTCTTCTGACAGTTTATAGTTTTGATGGGTAAAGTTCTTTATTAAGGGAAACATAACTTTAGATAAGGGAACACTAAAAAGTGAAATATTTTTATTCAATCTCATGTGATAAGAAGGCTACTATTAATAATACATTTCTATTATTAAGAATCTCTATTAATACTAAACAGAATATTTACATTTATACATAGACTAGCAGTTACCTGCGGCTTCACACGCAATTTCACAGGTTTTGCACCTGTATGAGCTCTTCTGTTTTGAGTGAATATTATTTATAATTTCCTCAATAAAAGATTAGATTTCAAATGACAGATTACACACTTTTCCAGAATAATATCAGCTTAGTCACAGCAATCCTTATCTTCCGTATTTTCTTCTCATCAAATTGATTACATTATAATATAAGTGGGTATCTCTGATCAGATACTGGTTTTCAAAATATCTTAAACGAACAGGATGGATGTTGTTTGTGAGGCACGCCTATGACTGATGAATAAAACTAAAAATGTAATTTTAATCGTAATTGTCTCTGAGTTAATTACGTTTTCACTTAACAAGTTCTGTCACGTGGAGCCACAATAGTGTGTGACGATGAGTGAAGGAGACGGAAGTCTAACATACCTGTCCAGTCCATAGCATGTTGATGAGCTCTTGAACATACTTCGAGCTGATACTGATTTTGTTTTGACATTCATTGTAGAACTGAGGGTGGTGCGTCCGTAGTTGCGGCAAGTAGTCCCTGTGGTACCTGTAAAACACAGCACTATCAGCTGATGGATCTTTTGGTTTTAAAAGATTAAAGAGAGCAAAAAGTCAGGTTTTGATATGAGATTTCTTTCTGACATAGGCTATGACTATGTCTACATAGGCCCAACAAACAGTACATACTGAGCAAGGCAGTGTTTGCATGGCTTGTCAATGGCCATAGGCTATTACATGTGAAGTCTACATAGAGAGATAGAGAGAGATAGAGAGAGAGAGGGAGGGGGAGGGAGAGAGGGAGGGAGGGATGGATGGATGGATGGAGGGAGGGAGGGAGAGAGAGAGAGAGAGAGCGCTTTAATCGAAATCATTAAGATCTGACAGGCGTCATTTTTTACAAGTATTGAGTTACAATCACATGCTATTTTTGATATTTAAAAGTCGTGTTTGAGAGTTCTATATTCCAGAGTCTCTCCAGGTCAGGAATTCACCGACTGTGTAGAAGGGCCGCAACGATAGCCACTGCTTCAGGTGAGGCTTCATCCTATGAGAGGGGCAACATTTTGAGCTCGACTGGAAGGATGTTGAAGTATCTCGAACCGTCGTAGGATGGTTTCTTCTCGAAAAGTGTTCTTCTATGGGATGGAAGGTTGAAGTTTTTGGCGAATCTGGTGTTGTGGTCGTGTATCTGGGCATTTCGAGTGATCCCCCTTGAGCAAGAAGAGATGATCACCTCGAGAATGTAAGCAGCCACCACTGTCATTATTCCCCATTCAACAAAAGCCCCTCTACAACTATCTCTCGCCCCCAGATCTGCCATTATTCTCACAGCTCTTTTCTGGAGCACCAAAACTCGATCCAGACTAGTACGAGATGAGCCACCCCACAATACTATGGCATATCTCATCTTGCTGTCAAAAAGCGCATGGTAAGCGGTTAATGCTGTTTCTTTAGTTCCAATAGCCATTGATCTTCTTATGGCGAAGAGAGCAGAACTTAATTTTAAGCAGAGTTCTTCAATGTGGGTGGACCAAGATAGATTGTCATCTATTGAAACTCTAAGATGTTTAATCCAGAAATTTCATTTTTGTGGGCTCCAAACATCAACTGCTTTGTTTTTTTTTATTGAATACTAAGTCGTTATTTGAGCAGTAGTCGATTGCAAGGTTCATTGCTACATACGATTCGATTTCCAAGTTTTCAATGGACTTGTTGGATGAGAGTATCACAGAGTCGTCGGCGTACATGTAGCATCGCCCGTAGGGGCTGACATGGGCCGGGAAGTCATTAGTAAAGAGGGTAAAAATAACCGGTCCCATGGACTGACCCTTGTGGCACACCTCTAGAGACAGGTAGAGAGGTGGATCTTACTTTGAAGATTTCATTGTTGCTGAGGTAACCCAGCTCCACAATCTGAGTCCTATCACCCAAATAACTTGTGAACCACTGCAGGGCTTTTCCGCAAATGCCCAGCGAGCCGAGTTTATTAAGGATGAAGTCGTGGCTTAAGCAGTCGAATGCTTTTACTCATGTCAATGAAGATTCTGGTGGCATTGTGACCATTTTCAAGGTTATTGATAATATCTTCGATTAGGTCTACAAGAGCTGTGATGGTCGGCTTGTCTTTTTTGAACCCGTGCTGATACTCTGTTAGTAGCTTATTAGCATTCAAGAATTGGAGCAGCTTCTTAAGGACGACTCTCTCGATAATTTTCGAGAAGGTTTGGTACCAGTGATATTGGCCTATAGTTGTCCATGATGTCTTTTTTGCCACGTTTGTGAAGAGGAAAACACCTTCGAAGTTTTCATCCTTGACGGGAAACTTCCTAGTTGGACGGGATAGATTTGTTATATGTAGAAGCGGTAGTAAGAGCTCCTCCTTGCAATGCTTAACTATTCTCGAAGATATCACGTCAAGCCCTGCAGAATCCTTTATCTTCAGATTGTCTATTATTTTAGATATTTCGGCCATGGACGCAGCTGAAAACTCCGATAACTTTGGTTGTAAGCTGTTATTTGGATTGGTTGAAGAGGATGGAGTAATCTGGTTTTGCTCTAGAGTCTTTGCTGCAACTGTGGTACATAGGCCTAACAAACAGTATATACTGAGCAAGGCAGTGTTTGCATGGCTTGTCAATGGCCATAGGCTATTACATGTGAAGTCTACATAGGCCTAACAAACAGTATATACTGAGCAAGGCAGTGTTTGCATGGCTTGTCAATGGCCATAGGCTATTACATGTGAAGTCTACATAGGCCTAACAAACAGTATATACTGAGCAAGGCAATGTTTGCATGGCTTGTCAATGGCCATAGGCTATTACATGTGAAGTCTACATAGGCCTAACAAACAGTATATACTGAGCAAGGCAGTGTTTGCATGGCTTGTCAATGGCCATAGGCTATTACATGTGAAGTCTACATAGGCCTAACAAACAGTATATACTGAACAGGGCAGTGTTTGCATGGCTTGTCAATGGCCATAGGCTATTACATGTGGAGTCTACATAGGCCTAACAAACAGTATATACTGAGCAAGGCAGTGTTTGCATGGCTTGTCAATGGCCATAGGCTATTACATGTGAAGTCTACATAGGCCTAACAAACAGTATATACTGAACAGGGCAGTGTTTGCATGGCTTGTCAATGGCCATAGGCTATTACATGTGAAGTCTACATAGGCCTAACAAACAGTATATACTGAGCAAGGCAGTGTTTGCATGGCTTGTCAATGGCCATAGGCTATTACATGTGAAGTCTACATAGGCCTAACAAACAGTATATACTGAGCAAGGCAGTGTTTGCATGACTTGTCAATGGCCATAGGCTATTACATGTGAAGTCTACATAGGCCTAACAAACAGTATATACTGAGCAAGGCAGTGTTTGCATGGCTTGTCAATGGCCATAGGCTATTACATGTGAAGTCTACATAGGCCTAACAAACAGTATATACTGAGCAAGGCAGTGTTTCCATGGCTTGTCAATGGTCATAGGCTGTTACATGTGAAGTCTACATAGGCTTAACAAACAGTATATACTGAGCAAGGCAGTGTTTGCATGGCTTGTCAATGGCCATAGGCTATTACATGTGGAGTCTACATAGGCCTAACAAACAGTATATACTGAGCAAGGCAGTGTTTGCATGGCTTGTCAATGGCCATAGGCTATTACATGTGAAGTCTACATAGGCCTAACAAACAGTATATACTGAACAGGGCAGTGTTTGCATGGCTTGTCATGGCCATAGGCTATTACATGTGGAGTCTACATAGGCCTAACAAACAGTATATACTGAGCAAGGCAGTGTTTGCATGGCTTGTCAATGGCCATAGGCTATTACATGTGAAGTCTACATAGGCCTAACAAACAGTATATACTGAGCAAGGCAGTGTGTTTGCATGGCTTGTCAATGGCCATAGGCTATTACATGTGGAGTCTACATAGGCCTAACAAACCGTATATACTGAGCAAGGCAGTGTTTGCATGGCTTGTCAATGGCCATAGGCTATTACATGTGAAGTCTACATAGACCTAACAAACAGTATATACTGAACAGGGCAGTGTTTGCATGGCTTGTCAATGGCCATAGGCTATTACATGTGAAGTCTACATAGGCCTAACAAACAGTATATACTGAACAGGGCAGTGTTTGCATGGCTTGTCAATGGCCATAGGCTATTACATGTGGAGTATACATAGGCCTAACAAACAGTATATAATGAGCAAGGCAGTGTTTGCATGGCTTGTCAATGGCTATAGGCTATTACATGTGAAGTCTACATAGGCCTAACAAACAGTATATACTGAGCAAGGCAGTGTTTGCACTCATGTTGTTTTATTAGATTTGTAGTGGCACAAATGTTACATCATTTTTTTTGGTAGATGACTTCTTGAACTGCTTTTTGGATCTTGCATAATAAGTCATGCTCTTGTTCCCACATATATAAGACCCACATTCTGGGATGGATTACGATGTTCTAGGGATCTGTAATATCGACCTGAGCATTGTACGCACATTATGCTCCAGAATCATATAATTAAATATACATTTTACAGTACAACTTTTTCTTACCGATGAGTTACCAGAAGTCTATGAAACAAACTATAATGTGCTGTAACTCACTTGAGCAGAAGCCTACACACTCTGCAGAGTGCGACAGGAGTCACCTTGAACAGACTGTGGTAGATGACTCCAGCAGACATCATTGTCCACATGGGTAACTGGTAACGCGACTCTAACACGTTCATTGTGGACACAACATGTCATCAGCTACCGCCGCTGTGGCTTATGCTTATTTAGAAATTAAAACTACAAAAATTGGTAAACATGTTGAATTGTTTTATTTTGAAAACGTACAAACAAATTTTATTTTAACATTGTCCGAGGGGAACATTGTTTGTTCGGAAAGTAAGTTACCTTAATAAATAAACACTTACAAGTGTCTTTACAACATTTTTACTAAACATATTTGAATGAAAAACTCATCAATACAGTAGTTGCACTTACATTTAATCACTTATGATAACTACGTATTAGCTTTTCGATACCTTCTGTGCTGTCTATCTGAAAACTTTACAATATCTTACAAATATCCCAAGTTTCTTGATATATATGGAAAATGTTTAGAAAGGTCTGTGATTGTGAAACTTCCGACTGTGTTCGTCTATTTTGTTTTTAAGTCAGTATCAAAACGCGATGAGGAAGAAGTCGTTTGTGTCAGTGCGCTGCAGGTTGTTGAGTTGTCTGTAAGATATGGTGAAGATTCAATTTGCAACTTCAGCATGACATTTAGCCTTTTATTTTTGTTACTATAATCCTTACTGCTGTCATCACCACTCTTCAGCAAGAATAGCAACAAACCTATTTTATGTTAAATGATCTTAGTTTGAAGTCCAAAACACAGATAATAAAAAATATACGCAAATTACCAAAATGTATATTTTTTATTAAATAATTGGCTAAAGGAGTGATCGACTACCGTAAAATGTGGCTTTCACCAACTTGGGGCTTAAAATAATCGTCATACAAAATCAGCAAGAACATTACCGTCTCATAAAAGTTGATTGCTTGCAGCAACAGGGTGCTACTTTTGGGCTCCAGACACATTCCCACCTTGCAGAGGTCCTCCGTCCAGCGAACCAAGGGTGCCAACATCTCAATGGGTTCGGAAGTCCACGCTCGTGGTTTGTTGAGGAAAGGGTGAGGCAAACTGGCGAGAAACTCTGCCTATTTCTCCTACATACTGAGGACAGAGACAATGTTACTGTAACCAAATGTATCTTGTATCTTTTTAGCATCAAGCAAAACTACTATTTCCAATATTAATGTTTCTTGCTGAAGTTAAATTTACAGTATTATGTATTATGTTGAGTTTTTATATTGCAATGTAGTTGTAACCCAATGCCATGTTGAATCACTCTTCGCTCTGCTCATTTCTATCAAACTACTGCCTCCTAGAAAATTCAAGAGATTTAGCACATAAATGAAATAACAGTCTTTTCTTAACCTCACCCATCTGTCCATATTAATCCATCTCATTCACACCATTTTCAACCTCTCCCAAATTCCTGCCCATCATTTTAAAGAATTATAGCTTAAACAGAACTAGTACTTTATCCTAAATTAGGTTCAATTAAAAGATACTTCAACAATTCAAACATAAATGTACGTAATTAAAATAAACATTCTGATTTTAAATTAATAGAACAATTAGCACAATATTACTATTTGTTAATGTTGATTTTTGTGTTTTTTAAGTAGGTTTACAAGTTGGCATATTGCTTTCCTGTGATAAGTTAATTAATACCCTGTTTTTTATTGTGTGTGTTTTATTGCTGTTTATACGTGTTTTTTATTGTATTGTGTGTTAGGTTGTTTGGATTTAGTTAAACAAGAGTAGTGTAGGTTATAATTGACAATGTCATTTGTTTTATAGCTGTGCTATATTATCATGAAACATTTGTGACAATAAAGATTTATTATTACTATATTATTATTGTTATTAATTGTTCATTTATCAAATGATTTTAGGTCCAGAAAAACAAACAAAAAACAGATGTAAACTAAAAAAAAAACCCATCTAATTTCCAAGATTTTGCATTAATACATCCCTTACTTTGCTTACTCCTCAAAAGCTACAGATCTTCACCTGAGTATTATAAACTAGAATAAGAATGAGGTTTTGGAACAATGTAGGTAGATTGTAACTGGTTAAAACGCAATCCTGTCTAAACAGTAACAAAACAAGTGCTAATTCCTGAAGGAGTCCAAAAAAAACGTCATGCCCACATGGCCACCAATTAAAAAAAAAGTCAGTAGAAAGGACAATTTTGATGTCCAATTACAATAAAATGCCAGCACCGATATAATGGTTTTATTCATAGACAACAATTCACTCCACTTCACTTGCAGGTTTATCAAATAAATAATTGTTGAAACGGATTGTTTACCAAGTTCTTAATCAAGCGCAGTTGTGACGGTCTGGATAATCTGTTGCTTCATCGTAACGTTGTACGATACAAACAGATGCCCCCCCCCACCCCCCCCCCCCCCCACCCCCCCCCCCCCCCACCCCCCCCCCCCCCCACCCCCCCCCCCCCCCACCCCCCCCCCCCCCCACCCCCCCCCCATAGTTCTTTAATTTTGTTAAATTTGACTCAACAGTTATCAGTAATTCTTTGGGGAAGAAAAACGTGACAACTGTATTTGGACATGAAGGCATCATCTCCAGCTTGCTGGAAAATTATAGTTATTTAGGTAATTGACATCATACCATACCATATAATACATAAACAAAAATACGAGTTCAAATCTCAGTGGACCGGGGCATGTTTCATTCATCAATCTTTAATTGAAATTGAATTAGGTTATTCCCACTTATACGAACTCTATTAATAATATGTATTTGTGTGTGTGTGTCCATCATACTTTGTGTAAAAAAGTAGCTAATGATTTTAATTCCTTTTTCTCCGCGGTTGGACACAGTCTGGCTAGTGCCATCGACTCGAGTGGGGACCCAGTTTTGAGTGATGCGGATTACAGACAGAACACCGTGTTCACATTGACCACTGTTACTGAACTTGATGTAATACGGCACGTGACTGGACTGCGTGGGGGATCCGCCCCCGGACGTGATGGTGTCTCGGCTGACGTGTTAAAGGACAATGTTTATGTCTTCTCTTAAGCCCCGGCAGCATTTAAATAAATTTCTAAGGATTTCTTTTCTTCCGGTATTGTTCCCGGATATCCTTTAAAATCGCTAAGTCCATATCCACATGCATAAAGGAGAAAGCTTCTTAGATAAAAATAATTTTTCCGCCCCATCAGCCTTCTTAGTGTATTCTCCAAGATCCTTGGAGAGCGTATAATTAAAGAACAATTAGATGCCTTATCATTCTAACAACCAAATCTTGTGGTGAGTGGTCAGTATGAGGGTTCAGAAAGGATTTGAACATTTCTGTTGCTCTTTTATGATGTCAACAGACAAATCAATGATGCTATTTCTAAGAAACCTGCGCATTATTTTAATATATCTCTGATTTGAGGAAGGTCCTTTGATAGCATTGATAGAAATAGGTTGCTCCTTAAATTTCGGAGGCCACTGGAGTTCGGTGGTTAAATGCACATCACTGGTTCTCCGACCTACCTCACAAGTAGGCTGCAGACCGTGTCTGTCTGTGGGACCGAGAGTGACGCGCTTCCGGTGGACCTACGGGGTGGGTTCAGGGCAGGTACGCTGGGCCCAATTCTGTTTTTGATTTATATTAACAATATCTCTAAATTGAACTTAAATGGCAATCCTGTTTTATTTGCAGATGATAGCTTAATTTTTAATAAAAGGTATCGACTGGGTTGATGCCCGTTCTAAACCACTACATGACCTCATGGTACTTAAAAAAAATGGTTTAACCAAAATATCCTTTCATTAAATACATCAATGACTAAAGTTTATGCCCATCTCTCTCCGGAGACCACAGACTATGCCCTCGGCGACCTCGTGGTACATAATTGTGGCAGTTACAACAATGAACTATGGTTCTTGTGAAACTATTGAAAACATGTATCGACTTATAAATATTTGGGTGTATTCTTTGATAAGTGCATAATAATGGTCCTGTACAAGTTGAATATTAAAAAAAGAGAGCAAGGAAATATATATTTGCGTTTAAACAATTAAGTGAAATTTTAAATGAAAAAGAAATTAAACTTGCTTATTTTGCCTATGCCCAATCGTTTGTTCTTCGTTTGGAATAATAGCCTGGGGTGGAGCGTATAAAACTCAATTTGCAACCTCTGCAAGGGTTTCAGAAGGCAATCTTAAAAAGCCGGTTTCCAAAAAAATCTAGGAGATATACAACTTGACACTTTATATCAAGAAACTGCCATTCTATCAATTCGAAAAATATTCATTAAAACACTCCTCGTTCATATTTATAAACAATTTTATAACAATTTTCTCTACAACTTCGCATTCTCATACACATCCCCCCGCACGATTACTCACGGAATAATTGTGTCTCATCCTATGCAAATCAGTAAATCCTTTCTCATCTACAAATTCTCTTTATAAATCCCATAATCTGTATAGAAATATCTGTAAAATTCTTTCCTGACAACCAAATATACCAACTCACCAGTCGATATATACATGCAAGAAACGCTCGAATGAATGGCTGTATGCCTATCAGCCGCAGAATAGGCCGAGGCAAATATCACGGCTGACTACAGTGACGGACCTGACTTTTGACCCTGCTCTCCCTCCTCTTAAATAAATGGCCTACTTCAACAGTCACGTGATGCCTCTACGGTTTTTTCCTAATTTTATACATTTATTTTTTATTTCATAACATTTTCGTCAAGAAATCTGCTAGTATATAGGTTAGGTTGTTCATGCGTGTTGACCTTTTTATCTTGAAAATACACCATTCCTTAATGTTTTTTTCATCTCAGTAAATCTATCCTTTAAAACTATTGGTAGGTATGTACGCTGATACATTTTCAATACCGAAATAAGTATATAAGCGGTTTTTTATTTTGGCGCGCCGCGCGTTTGTGTAGATGTGTTGTGAGTGTGTGTTTTGTGTTGATGTTTATATGATATTTAATCACACCCGATTCAATTCGAATTTCGCCACAATCTCCATGAAAGCAACTCGAGCCTACGCACAGGCTTTCTGCCCATGTAAGGCTCATTTCCCTAGGCCACTTTAAATTTTGATTGAGTGTTAATATTTTCTTGTTTAATGTTTTTTAAGTACACATTAAAAGTATTATAGTAACAAGATAATATAGATTTGATAGTAAAATGTGCTAGCATGTAAATATTTTTGGGAAATAAATTATGATTTGATTTGATTTGATTTGATCATTGTGTAACGAAAATAGTCCATTCTAAAGATTCTATTTTAGAAAACTTGAATGAAAAAGTGAGCATGAAAATGAGGTATCTAATAAATTCTTAGCGTTGGACTGGCAGTGGGTCATGACTATTACGTTTTCCTGGTTCACAAAGCGCATCATAAAAATTTTTTAAACACAGTTAGAATTTCCTAAAATGAATCAATGCCCACTACAGCCATGTTAGGAGCCTCATCTACAGTGAACCTGTTTGATAAAACCGAGGCATGTTCATCGTTTAATGAAAACGTTTTGTGAACCAAAAGACTTAGATGGCAGTACTTGATTGTTTAATTGTCATTTAAGATACAGTGGTGAGAAGCAGGTTTCAGTTGATTTTGCATCTCACAAAATTCCAATATACATGAGTTAATCCTTAACTGAGACAGCCTAGTTTAATTCTATCAAATCTAATATAATTGAATAGATATAGAAATAACTATTTTAAATTTGAACTACAATCTATTAAATCTGAATCAGCTTATCAATGTGCAGACTATTAATTAGAGGTAAAATACTAAAGTTCTCTGTACTGTTAAATTTAAATTTTTTGTAAAAAAGATTCCTAAAAGGATCTTTGCGCTGCTTCAGGAGTGACAGGATATTCTTGAGTGGGTAAATTTGGGGTAGAAAAGGGGCCGCCGTCTCTGTCCAAGATCAACGATGAAGAATTACTTAAGGTGTTAATCTCAGTCATGTCTCTCGTAAAAGGGGAAGCCCAGCTCTGAACCCAGCCTCTCCAGTCAAAGCATGGCATGGGAGCACACCCCTTATGTCTAACTTAGCAAGAACCTTTAACAATTAGGGAGCCCCCATCAAACTCCCAATCAGTCATCTTCCGCAGTAACTTAGACCTATACAACTACCCTTGCACCCCCCACAATCTCGACATTTGTCAGTTAGTGATGTGTCGCTCCTGACATTCACCATAAGGTTGGCCCAGATTTAAGTGACACATCGGTTTTTTTGCTGTGCCCATTGTGGGTTCAAAACTGAGAAAGTATAAATCAAGCCAGAAGTGAACCATCTGGGGATTGAAAAGAGCCACATAGCCTTCTACTAAACAAAACAGTGTATGTGAAGTCTTTTCTGCCCTGTATGTTCCTTAATTCTCAATAACAGGTATTTTCTAAATAGGAAACTATAAGACAAAGAAAATAACAGATTAACTTTTACACTCGATGAGCTTCCCGAACCTCGCAAACACAGAACCGTCCTGCAACAGAAAAAGTACAGTATACAGATGGCGTTTGTCCTCCATCACGCCCAGCCCGGCCGTGCTTCTTGGTAAAATATCCTATCGATGGACTTGGCCGAGAGTGAAATGTATGAGCGAATCGGACGTCAGGTTTTGTCTACTTTCCCATGGCCCGAAGGCAAGATGGTCGCCACCCCGACCACCTGTGATTCAGGCATTGTGAGTGTTTTATTTATACATAATTTATGTCTGTTTTGTGCTAAAGATTATATCGAACATTTTTCCAACAATTGTTGTGTCTTTAAAATGGCTTCTCAAGAAGTTTTTGCAACAACGAACTTTTGTTCTCCCTCTGCCTTTGATTGTGTATTGTAATCAATTGACCATGTTCAGCAGCTCTAGTTTAAGAGTACTTCTAAAAAACTGTGCGTAATATGTTACATACTTTGTTAGAGTTGTTATATATTTTATTGTTATGGTTTGTTACTGCTTATTATTTACATTGTTGTTGTTTTTTAGCATGGTTATAATCGGATTGGCTGAAATTGAGCTCTTTTTCAAGCACTCCAATTTCTGAAACAACTCAGAATTGGTGTTTTACTCTTACAAGTAGTAATCCACCCATATTAAAGCTGTTTCTAATCTTAATCCTAGTGGCCGATCTTGATATGCACTGACATTATAAAGTTGTTGTAATATAGTATTAAGGATAAAAATTAAAATGGCGTTGACCATAAATAAATATAATATTTATTTTAAACGTGGTATCGAGTCAGTGTTTTTAAAATAAACCAGGTTGGAGCAAACTAAAATCCAAAGAAAAGAATTCCAAGTTTTTAAAAAAAGGGTGCAAATCAAACACAAATTAGATTTAATTTCGATATCAAACATGAAATTTATCTCTAATAATAAATTAAAGTAAAGATATCTTAATTTTAATCCCCAGGTGAAGTTAGGGCTTAGAAACCCTTAAAAAAACCACCAAAACAAACAAAATAATTACAACAAAAAATAAGACTGTGTGGAAAATTAATTAAATTTCTGTCAACCCCTGGAATGAAAAACAAGTAAAGGTTTGTCACCTTAATCTTGTTGAGCACCCAGTCGGTCTGCACTTTGGTCCTGCTGCTTAATCATTGAGTCCAGCATGGCTAGCAGTCCGCTGAGTATCCCTTGTGACTTCAGAGTCCTTGCAGTCGACTCTGCACTTCCTGACACCAGTCCAGTTTTCAGTTTGTATCCAAATATTATTCAGTAAACAGTGTTTGTAAGTGAAAAAGTCATACAGATCAATAGTTGAATTGTTTCCGACAGAGAATCCTAGCTTGAGCCATTAATCTAGCAAAGTTTCCTGTGTTCCTCTAGACCCCTTAGTCAGTTATTAGCTCAAGACTGGACACATGTATATTAAAATTACTTCCTTTAACTATAAAATCATGCCTGGCTGTTTTAATACCCCTTCATGGGGTTTACACGTAATATTTAGTACACTTCATAGCGATTGCCGTAAAGAAGTGTGCTATGATAATATTACGCATCAATTTGTTAATGTTTATTCCCGTTTTATATTTATATACTTTCTTTGAAAATGAATTTTTATATCACTGATGTTCTGTGAATTTGAACTTTCATTTAATTGTAATTTAAATTGGAGTGCTGGATGTATTTGAGAATTTAAACTTTTTATTATATTGTTAAACTTCTATGATTACGTTAGTTTCAAATTCACTTTTCTTGTTCTTTGTTATTAAATTAAAATATTAATGCGAATCTCAAATCAATTTTCGTTGCTATAGTTACTTTCCTTTTTAGATCAAAACCTTTTCTCCTTCGAACCTATCACTCATTTTGGTAATTCCTTGGAAATTGTCTTGAGGCAAAGAATTTACTTTTTGAATCTCAAAACAACATATGAGGAATAATGATAATTCACTTGACTCAAATATGTGGCCTTGTAGATTTTATTTCCAACTGAGCCACTAACAATTTACAAGTAAGCAGTGTAAACAGGGGATAGAAATTAGGCCTAAACAAATTGGAAAGTTGTTAATGTATATCATAAGATTTTAAATAGAGGGAAATAGATTATTGTTTGGTAACAAACTACAAACTATTTAAGTATTCAAAATCATAATATAATAACCTTTTCCTCTTTGGTGGATGAATTTGATTCCCTATGACTCTTTAAATGTAGTCCTTATCTGGAAGGGAATTCAAATGACGCAATAAAATAATTGTTTTAACTTGATTTATTGCACAACTTGCCATACAGAAATTTCAATTTCATTTTATTGAACAACTATTAATTTCGAATTCCTAGTACTGATGAAATAAGAATAATTGTAAAAATAAAAGAATACATAGGATTAGTGCAAAAGATAATAATATTTGTTGGTCCTTTTTACAAAATAGATCAGCTCCTACATTTATTGTAATTACGCGTTCATTATGTTCTATTCACACTGGACAAGGGTATTTCCAAAGTCAAACCAGGTTTCACAATTTTTTATTCTAACCACATATATCAGGCAAACAGCGATCTTTCCATAGTCATATTTTCGTCACTGTCGCATCATAGCTAGTAACTGAGAATTAAAAATTTAGTTTACATATTACAAGCTTTAAATATAGAATATTAGTTTTTTTTTAGTTATAAAATTAATTTACTAAAGTTTCTACACAGAAAGGTTTTTAGTCTGTACATTGATATAATAATAGTTCACTAGTGACTCTGTGTGCAGATGACATAAGATGATTTGATGGATTATCCACCTGAAACAACTCTGCCTACAATAACCAACCATAGACGATGTTTTGGTTTCATTGCATAGAACAATAAAAGATTTTATAGTTTATTTTTAACCCGCCTTTGGATAGGCCTTATTTTTTAAGTTCTGCGCCTAAAATTGTGCTTGACTTGTTTTTTCAATGCTGTTTATATTACTAATAGACCAAATTTTATGGAGTATATAAATATACACTTTTTGTATTACACAAAAAAAGTTATTTTTGAGTGTGCCTATTTTTACAATTTTTGTTATTTTTTATATATAAATTAGTTCCAAGCGTTAATTTTTCACTATTCAATGTCCGGTGGTCATCAGTTAGAGTAGTTTTTTAAGTCTTGAGAAAATATTCCCGATATTGATTATTTTGGCAATTATTTATAATATATATAAATTGATGGTCATAAACCCCCCCTTTTTTGTTTTCTATTTTTGAAGCGTGGTCAACTCTCTTGAAATCGACTGTCGATGACATTTTTCATCTATTGGATGGTTTGTTTTGATTAGATTTCCATCTGAAATGATGTCAACTGGTTACCACCCTTTTAGATAGACGTAGACAGAAATGAAATTTTACCAGGCCACCACCGAATGATAGGCTTTGCTAACACTGCAGCCATTAAATAGAACCAGATATTTTTCCCTGTCCACAAGTATTTAGAAATTTAAATAATGATTAGAATCAGTAAATTACTGCTGTACACAAAAGTGCAGTTAGTAAACCAATCATATCTACCTTGCCGAGAAAATCCATATATGATGCCAGACCTTGCGTGCGTACTTGCTTTTTATCGAGCTCTGCGATTTCTGTCAAGGTGTTTTTTTCCCTTCCCCAACACACCTGTTACGCCAAGGTTCGGCCGGTTCCAAAAACTTGTTACAAACCTGCAACATTGACAATTTTTGTGAGTCCTGTACAGAACTGTTGAGTAACTTATTTTAAGTTATCACCGATTTACGGTTCAAACTGCATAGAACACACAATAATCTTGAAAATAGTTCCGCTTTGGCTGTAAGCAAAAACTGTTGGAGCCAAGATTGAATTTTGATCCAACATTTTAAATTCCCCCCCCCCCCCCCACCCCCCCCCCCCCCCACCCCCCCCCCCCCCCACCCCCCCCCCCCCCCACCCCCCCCCCCCCCCACCCCCCCCCCCCCCCACCCCAGAACCTGCGGAGGATGGTGAACTACTGCGAGAACAGATCGGACTGCAGACGTGCCATCCAGCTGCAGTACTTTGGCGAGAACTACAGACAACGTTGTCCCAACAACCCGGCTGTCGCTTGTGACAACTGTCTCAGTCAGGTACGCGTAGCTGAACTGTGTGTACAATCTATCAAAGTGTGAGGGCGTACAGGTGGTGGCTGATGCCTTTGCATACCCACACCCTCCCTGCCTTCATTAGTGGCACATGTCAGGTAGCAATTTGATCTGTTAGTAATGACTATGTTAATTTCACATGCTAATATATAAATCTCTAATGTTTACAACAGCTCAATTCATTAAGGTTATTGATTTTTTCCCTATTTGTTCTACTCATGTAATTTTGTAGTTGAATCGTTACAAATTTTGAGCACAATTTTTTCAATCAGATTAGTATCATTTGTAAAATATTTTTGATAAAAGAAGTATTATCTTGTTTACAAGAAAGAAAGTGTATCTTGGTTTGATGCTTAATGATTTTTTTGGTACTTAACATTAGAAGGTTAATTGCAGTCATGTTTCTAACCCTTAAAATTATTTCTTTTATACAAGAAATATTGACCCTTTGCATGCTGCTGATGAATTCCAAAATCTTCCTTTAATGTCAAGACATTTATAAAATATTTTTTTAAAGTTGAAAGCTAATTTTTATTATAAATATACTATAAGAAGTAAACACAAAAAAATATATAACAGAGCATTTTAGTTAAAATTTAATAGATTTATTGATAAAAATCTAAAAATAACTATTTACCATATGGTTTTAAATTCAAATACATGTCACAACCTTATAAAACTTATAAATTACAGAAACTAATAATTATTAGAGTATTTTCTTATTTAAGGTTTCTTAGATAAGGTCTATCAACTTATCTTATCATCTATGCAGACAAGGGATATATTTGGTTATGGCTCTGTAGGACTGCAAAACATGATCTGGAGCTAGACAAAGGGCGCCTTCCTCCCCCCCCCCCCGCTACAGAATTTAGGTTGTTTAAAAATACTTCCTAGTCAACCATGATTAGCATGGAGTGTTCGCCTGACATTCTAAAGGCTTTTTGTGAACTAAAAACTCTCCAAGACACACAATGTATAATTTAGGATAGAATCGTATTTGGCATCTCGGTCAAAGTCTATCATTAGAATATATCCATCTACTATAAGTTATATTTAGTGACATACAAATTTTATTGAAATTTGAAGTGAAACGTAATATTTAACATATTTTGTATATTATTATACCATGTAAAAAATCAATTAAATTACATTGTGAAATGAATAATTCAGATTATTCACAAAACAAGAGAATAGTAACATGTTGTAACTTGCAGGAGAGCTACAAGGTGGAGGACGTAACAGAGCAATGTCAGGTGCTAGTGGAGACGGTACAACAGATCTGCACATAGCGTCAATACAGTAACGTGTTGTAACTTGCAAGAGAGCTACAAGGTGGAGGACGTAACAGAGCAATGTCAGGTGCTAGTTGGAGACGGTTACAACAGATCTGCACATAGCGTCAATACAGTAACGTGTTGTAACTTGCAGGAGAGCTACAAGGTGGAGGACGTAACAGAGCAATGTCAGGTGCTAGTGGAGACGGTGCAACAGATCTGCACACAGCGGCAATATAGTAACATGTTGTAACTTGCAGGAGAGCTACAAGGTGGAGGACGTAACAGAGCAATGTCAGGCGCTAGTGGAGACGGTGCAACAGATCTGCACACAGCGACAGTACAACAACTTCACGATCAACCATCTGGCTGACATATGGAAGGGGAGCAAGTGCCGCAAGGTTTTAGACAATGGTGAGGAACATTATCTTTTGCTTTTTTATAATTCTTGCTCAATCTGTTTAAAAATCACTTTTGACCAGTTGAACTAGCTTTGGCTGTTATAGTGTTACAGTTTTGAATATTCTCCCACTACAGTTAATTTCCTTATAATTTTTCATATTAAAATTCATTATGTTCTGAGGAACTTGTATGTCAGAGATATTTTCACATTAAATGTTACGTATTTTTTAAAAGATTTTTTCAAATTATTATATCAGAAAATTAATTATTGGAGTGTGTTATATGGGAAATCCACTATATTATATAATGTTTGTAAGAAGGAAACGTACCAAAGATTAATAATTCTTGTCCTTCTGCACAGATAAAATCATGTGAAGTATATATTGTCTAGCTATCTCTTTCCACATACTTTGAAAACACAATTACTTCAGTCCATTGTAAATATAATTATAGGTATTAAAAAAAAACAATTAAATTCCCTAAAAAAAATTTTTTTCCTATGTATGTTGTTTTGAAACTGATAATAAACAGCTGAAATGTCACAAACTTACAGAAAGGATTAAATATTTCACTGTCTCTTATAACACATTAACGATGTCAATAAAAATCATCTGATGGATTTAGGTCATGACACTTTGAGATCGTTCGGCCAGCTAACGGGATGGGACAAGGTAGACGTCTGTCGGCTCATCAACAAGCTGGTGATGGAAGACTACCTGGCCGAGTATCTGGTCACCAGCAACGACAACACACACTCCTATATCCGCATGGGACCTCGGGCCAGGGAGTTGCTGCACGGAGGGAGCAGGGTGCGTTACTGTGACACAATACATTCCAGAAGCACTGTTCTTATTGGAATTACTTAAAAATTTAAAACTAACACTCCAATAATATACTTTTTTTATTTCTGTGAGGCCTTTTGTGCTCAAGGAGCACATCATCAGACCCACATAAATGAATAAAAGTAGTTACAGTAATAATATAAACAATTTTGTACTAAATAAAAACATGTGTTGTTCCAAACAAAAAAAAGTTTAAAAAAGTTAGCTAAGGAACATAGAACATGTTTAAATTACCAACAAGAAGAAAGATCGGCCGTGGAAAAACATGCACTTTGGACTTGATACTCTTTTTCAAATGCAAAATTATTAAAAGAAGTCCAAAATAAAAAATTCCTTGATGCATGTGAAACAATGTTTATAAAGAAGAACTGAAATAATCTAGTAAATAACGAAACTGAGCCTTTTCAAAATTCACCATTACTTTATTTGATCTAAGTAATATCAACTTTATTTCTTTATATATACATAGACATACTGTACTGTGATAGAGATACTGTGTCTTCTTGTATTTTTAATGACATGTGTTTTTATTTAAGTAAAAGATTGTTTATATTATTATTGTAACCACTTATATTCAGTTATGTGGGTTTGATGATGTGCTCCTTGAGCACAAAAGGCCTCACAGAAATAAAAAAAGTATATTATTGGAGTGTTTGTTTTAAATGTATAACTATTACACAAGTTGACTGCCTTCAAGGTCTAAATGTTTCTCGAAATGTCTTTTAACTCTCTCCTGTATGCATTAAGTAGTGGCGATGCACCCGTAGCAAGACCTATTTATCCAGCTGCTCAAGCAAAAAACGTAATGGTTAAATCTTCCTTAACCTTAAATTATTATTTTTAGTACCGTTTTTAAAGCGTAGAAACGTGCCTTCAAAACTATCACTGACTAAAGCTACCAAAATGTGTTTTAAAGGTATTTTTTAAGGTGATAAATAAAATACTTTTAGTTTTTTGTCTTTATTTTTGAAGTAATTGTTTTTATTTTTAATGTCTAAGTTGCAAAAATACTAAGTAAAATAATTTTTGAACAGCATACTTATCACATTCACTTATGTCGAAGATGTCTAATTCACAATCTATTTCGCTGCAACTGTTGTTACAATTTGAACTCGCCATGTTTGCAACGATACTAAAATGTAACAGCAAACAACCACAATCGTGCTGAAACATAAACGATCAAGAGAAAAATAAAAAAAGGAAAGGGGAATAATCTGCAAGTATCAACTAGTCAAAATAGTTCCCAGTATCACATCTAGAGCGCAGCATTTGTCAAGGAACTAACATATTGCGTAGTTATGAATGATGGGCTGATTCTGACTAATTATACGGGAGGGGCTATTTAGCCTGCGAGTCGATTCGGGCCTCTTGTATGGGAAACGGTTAATGGATGAAAAAAAAATCAGAGGTTTTATTTGTGATCAGTTAAAGTTTCTATCTGTCCTTAAAAAATCATAGTAATTTCGTGATTTAGCCAACAGTGGATTAATCAAACATGTACAGGAGAGGAGATTGTTAGTTTTACACATTTAGAGGATAGTGTAAACTATCCTGTTGAACTATTCAGAAATTTATTAACTTCATCATCCATTTATTATTTTATTCCTGTACTTCTAATTAAGATATTTTTTTATTTCAGGTTGTGTTCTCAATGCGAGAAGTGAAGGCCAAGAAGTCAGCCGTCAACTCTCCAGCTGCAAAGAATGGAGAGGAGTCGAGGTGTCCTGAGTTGGACGCTATCTACGAACGCTGCTTCAGTGAGCTGATGGATGTTGTCACAGCAATCGCAGAGATCAATGAGGTCAATACCAACACCATCATGAATATTCAGGTCAGTTTGCCCACCGTTTCTACCAATCTGTTCTGAACTAACCTAGATACTGGCAATTGTATCAAATCCACATCTACGCAATTATCGCTGTAAACATGGAAAATCCACAACTTCGCAATATGTGCTTCAGAATCATTTTTATTGTAAAAATATGTGTTAGCCGCTCACATTTTACACATCATCCAAAAACTTGTGTACCCAGCAACAATTATACCCCATCAACTCCTTTTTTTAGTTATTGTTGCATATCAATTATTGTTTGTTATTGTTCCACTTTTAATAAATTGAAATCAGGATCTGGTTCTGCTTTTTTGTGTGTTCTTGCATAATACAATCCAGTTTTGTAGCTGAGGCAAGTAACTACTCTCGGATAAAAACGTATAGATACACGAGTTTGAAAGCTAACCACAAACTGACTAGCAGAACTACAATAACAGGAGTTACATTAAAATTTAGCTTGTTTATTTCTACGTTTAGATATATAAATAAAATAATTTACAAATAATAACTTCCAGTTTTTATTTCAATAACACGAAAAAGGTACCAGTCTTTAGCACTTTTCAAGCAAACTACAACTTTAAAAATCAATAACTTGGAAACTTGTGATCCAATTAAGACCAAATGTTTACTTAAGATAGGTACAAATGTACTCTTAATGATTATATAACTTTATAATTATACGAATAAAATGTTCTTATTAAACTATTATGTTAACCTTTATTCGTGACTGGCTAGATAAAAAAATTTGGTATTGGTCACATTATTGAGCTCTTAAAGTTATCTTGGGCATGTTAATTTACACATGCTCATTTGAAAGTGTGAACTACTAGATTTCCAAGGTAATACCGGCTTATAAACAGTTGATCCAGTGAAACTTCTATATTTGTCCTCTTTCCAGTGCTGGTGTTAATTTTCATTGTATTGGCTTTTACACAATATTTAATCAAAAGCTCACTTTAGTTATTTATTTTCTTTGTCATTAAAAGTCTAATAAATGGGGAAAAAATCAGTGATTGTTTACATTAATGTAAGGATGTTTCCTTAAAATTTTGTTGACGTCTTCAGGCACTGAAGGGCATGTCCCTGACTCTCCCGGAGTCCCGGGAGGAAATGCTAACCATCACGGGAGTGACTCAGGCCAACTACGAGAAGTACGGTAGAGACCTGCTCAAGATCACCTGCAGATACGCTGAGGAGAAGAGCAAGCTGAGTGAGTAGAGTACAGAACAAAGTCTCACTGAATAGTTTAAGTACTTTAGTTTAATATCATAACATTTTAATTGGATTGGAACACATTTATTTAGTTCCCACTCTCGTATTTCATCTTTTAATGCCAGTCAGTGATATTTATTTGTCTGAAGTTTCTCACCCTACCAATTTCACTACTAGATGTTATCAGCTCAAAATTACTTTTTCCACTTAAATAATTTTACAAAAATGGTCCCTCACAATAGCAATAAATGTATGGGAGATTTTTATAACCTGTTATCAGTGACCATCCGAGCAAAGAGAAATACAACTGTGAAAATCACAAGACGGCGAGGAATAGGCTGTGAAAATTAACTCTCCATCTGCTGATAAAAAAGTTAAACGTGTTACACCACTTGCAAGATTTCAGAGGATTTGCATAATTTCTTCTAGGTAGACTTTGTTTACAAAATCGGCCTGTTGCAATTGACATATAAGATTTATTTAATATTTAATGTAACACACTTAGTGATTCTTTGAAATCCCTATAAAAACAATGTTTAAGAATACCTGGTATCAAGAAGTCAAATTTTGTAACGTGAAAAACAAGTACATTCTTTGCCCTAGAAGTTGGTATGTAAAGTAACCATAGTGGCACAGTATTTTAGGTCAACTGTTCATGTATTCATGTATCTCTTACTTTAATCACAACAAGTGCTCAAAAAATAACAAGTTATACGCCATTTAACTCATGAAAGAACTCAGAAAATTATTTCCTAATTCATTTTTACATAAACTGCATGGCTATTTTATAATGCTTCAAAAAGTATATAAAACTGTAATAAATACTATCCCGACTTTATGTTTTATATCTAACTTGTAGTGTATAAAGAAAAAAATGTAACATGTATATACATTATTTTCAAATGTTATGTTAATTTCAGAAATATATAGTTTATATGGTTTAAAAATGTGATAAGACTTATGTAAAACAAATATATAGAAAAAAGGCTTAAAACATTTTTATTTGTAAATTACATTTCATACCAAATACTAGTATGTAAAATCAAATCAAATTTTTTATCCAGAATTATATGCTTAAATCAGCATATAATATAATTTATATGAAAAATTAATTTTTATAATTATTTTATGCAACTTTATGGTTTATTGCAAATTTACTCTGGGTTTGCATTTTAGAGTGTTCACTGTTGATTTCTATATTACTCATGTAGGGTAAATATGTTTTATAAATTATAAACTAATGTTCTAGGAATAATTTATTGAAATACTTTTTTTTTTTTTTTTTTTTTTTTTTCTTAGGACAAGAAGCTTATAAATTGCACTTAGTCCTGTAAGGACCTTTGCGCTGCTTCCGGAGTGATAGGATATTCAGGATGGGTAAGGTTAGGGAGTAGGGGCCCCTCGCCTCCTATCGAGATCCATGAGGAAGAATTAGGGCACTACATCTCAAAGTCATCCCGGAAGAAGGGAGGCCAGCTGTGAACCAGCCTCTCCAGTCAAAGTAGGCAGGGGGTGGCACACCCTTGTTGAGGTTAACAAGAGCCTCTGAGGTAAGGGAACAAACCCCACCAACTCCAACAGCCATCCTCCACAGTAGGCTAGACCTATCGAATTGCCCATGAATCCCAGAATCTCAACATTTGCGGTTAGTGATGTGCCGCTACTGGACATCCATAAGGTTGCCCAGATTGAAGTGGCACATCGGTTTTTGCTGTGGCCAGTGGTGGGTTCAACTGGTAGGTATAAACCAGCCAGAAGTGATCCCTGCTGGGTGTTATTGAAATACTTCCAAAATAATCACTCGTACAAAAATAAGAAAATCAAGATTGTGCGATAGCTGATGTGCCGAGCAGCTGCTATAGCCGCAACTGACACGTAAACATTAGAGGAAGGTCAAATCAAAATAAATTCAACAATTCCCAATACTAGGAGAAGTTTGATTTTTCCTCTTTGCAGGACCGTTTGAATGTGACCAAAATTGGATAATACGAGGATCATCCAGAAAGTAAGGTCTAATGACTTATAAAAACTAAATAACAGTTAAAAAAACTTGTTTCCATTTTGTTTAAGCATTTGTTATAATGTTCTATGAGCTTTTGAATGTCAATGTCATAGAAGTCTGCCACCTGTGAGGTTAACCAATCTTTAATTGTTTCTTTCACCTCGTCATCAATGTTGAAGCATTTACCACCAAGCAACTCCTTTAGGTACCGGCCATATCGCTTATTCTGTATAGAAAGTCGTAGTTAAGTCAGAGCATTGCAATAAGTAGCTGCATTTACTGTTACAAAAACAAAACCGTTACTGGGTTAAGTAAAGTCTCCTGATTTTAAGTATAGTGCAGGAGCCTGTTCAAACTTGTGTACATAGATGACATCAGGATTTTTGACGTTGGTTTTATTTCAGATTTTACTGACATAACAAAGAAAAAAGAGGTCTCTGTCACCCTCCTCCAGAAGCAACGGGGGAGCGAAAAAGAAGAGGAAAAGTGGAAATGCAAAGGAAACTCCTGCTGGTTCATACGTGGCACCCTATGTGGCCAAGTTCAGGTATGTATTGTGTTGTATTTTCTATTTCAGTACTATAAAAGACTCTTTTTTAGGTAGACCCTTTAGTAGTATACTTTGGGCCGTTCCTGGGACAAAGCACCTGAGACCGGTTTCTGGGACAAACCGTGTGAGAACCGAATCTGGGACAGAATTGTTAGAGAGCGACTAAGAGTGTGAGTATGGGTAGTCAGAACCGCGTCGCGCGAATCACCCACGCATGTCATCGCTGTCCCGTCACCGCCACCGCGCAGACACCACGCGTTGTTACTGTAAGTATACAAGCAATCGGCACGCGCCTCGTCATCACCGCGCCGCGCGACTGCTGAACCGTCACCACCACCGCGCCGGTGTGAGACACCGCGTGTTGTTTCTTATAAGTATACAAACAATCGGTACGCGCCTCGTCACTGTCCAGTCACCGCCGCGCCGCGCGAGAACTCCGCACCCTTACTCATCCCACTCACCCACCTTCTTCCTACTCCTCTTCCTTTCAGAGTCAAATGTATTAGTAATGCTATCATCCCTCCTTCCACTCATCCCACCCTCTTCCTACTCCTCTTCCTATTCTCATCCATCCATACCTCATCCTTTTCCATCGTCAATCGCCCATACAATAAGAGAGTAACCAGCTCTATAATAATGGTGTCTTCTCCTGCTAGCAAGCAAACAGCATTTCTCAATGCTACGGATGGTCTTCGAAGATCATCAGTCAAGAAATGTTCGAATTGTGGAGCAGAGGTTACTGCATCTAACCTATCCCGCCACAAAAAACAAAGAAGTGCATCCATACCTCATCCTTTTCCATCGTCAATCGCCCATACAGTAAGAGAGTAGCCAGCTCTGTAATAATGGCGTTTTCTCCTGCTAGCAAGCAAACAGCATTTCTCAATGCTACGGACGGTCTTTCGAAGATCATCAGTCAAGAAATGTCCGAATTGTGGAGCTGAGGTTACTGCATCTAACCTATCCCGCCACCAAAAAAACAAAGAAGTGTATGTCAGCGTCAAATCCACCAGCTTATGCTTCTTCCAACGGATTCAATGAAAAACCTCCTTCGATGAAGCAAGTATGTTCAAGGTGTGGTGTTGAAGTCAGGAACTCCTCCATGTCCCGCCATAAAAAAACAAAGATATGCATGTCCACGTTAGATAGACAAACTCCGGATTTTGATATGTCTATGTTGGAAAACTACGCTGATGCTGTGAGTGACAATCAATTCCAGAACGTGATTGCTGATTTTGATATGTCTATGTTGCCAGAGTCCTATTCAAATCTCAGACCTGAAGAACAAGACGTGATTGCTGATTTTGATATGTCTATTATTGCCAGAGTCCTATTCAAATCTCAGACCTGAAGAACAAGACGCGATTGCTGATTTTGATTTGTCTATGTTAGACACTCCAGATTTCTATTCCAAAATTAGAGCTATAATTGGTCCATCTACAGCTGACGCTCCAAAGTTTGAACCACCAGTAAAAAGGATACACCCCGATTCATCGAAAAATTATATCAATACTTGGTCCACCACCATTTGAAGTTCCGGATAAGTCAGGACTATTCACTGCATATACCATATAGTCCTGTATACCATTCACCACTACATATCCCAGAGAGTCCAACATACAACGTGCTTAGTCCGACCGATGTACGTGCTCAAATAAAACCCCAGAAGAAACCATGTCCAAAATGCAGTAAGGAAATAACGGTTTCCAACATGGCTCGGCACCAAAAATCTCAGAAATGTGCCAAAAACCAGCATGGTATGACATATAACGAAACGTCTGAAAAAAGATGGAAATCAAACCAGCTCCTAAAAGTAAAATGTGTTGGATTTGTGAAACACCAATAGAGTCATCCAACTGGAACCATCACAAACAATCGAAACGTCATATCCGTTTGTCAGCACTTCATGAAGGTCCTCGATACAGGAGTGAAATATTACCCATTACGAGACTGACACCAAGACTGCCGGCACCCACTCCAGACATCAACATGCTGGTAAAGAAATACCCAAAACGACCAAGGGAAGTCAAACAAGTACCGAAGGTCAATACAAACGATATAGCTCTTGAAGCGATGATCCGAAAACCGACTAGACCACAAAAGATTCCTACAGGCCGTGAAAAAGATTATTAGTGAGACACCGACTTGTGTACAATTAATAGTGAGAATTCGATTAGCCCTACCATGGAAGAGAGACAGCTTCTGTCTGAAACAGAATCACCTTCAACACCTCATCTGGTTCCGGTACGTACTCCAGAGGAGTCGCAGACAATACTTGATGAAATATCAGAAGTCCAGTCGGCATTCACGGAAGATTGAAAACGTATGTGATTATGAACAAACGTGGGATCAAAGATCCAAAAATGTTTCTTGAGATATGCAAACCACTCGTTGTGAAAAACTTCAGGAAGCTGTAAAAGAAAAAAATCTTAAGGTAAACATGGTTTATCATGCTGAATTCAAGAAAATAATAAACGATGTGGAGGTGACTCAAGTCATGAACTTTAAAAACGAAAAATGAAATTCTTTACTCGACAACGTCTCTGTCTGACTATTATAACTCAGCAAAAACTTAAGATGTTGGTTGAGATGGAGGAGTTTGAGGCAAACGGTTCTCAATGGTCACTAAAAAGTGTGAAAGACTTGGAGATCAGAGTCAACCGATACGTTCCCTTTTCATGGATCCAGCTATGTGGTTCTACCAAAACAGATTCAATCCAAAAAGGCTGTTATTAATGTAAAAAAACGAAGATCAGAAATGTTTTATGTGGTCTATTCTGGCAGCTTTACATCCAGTTAAGGTTCATCCAGAAAGAATCAGCAATTACGAACCTTTCAAACGAGAGCTGCTTCATGCACTAGCAACTTGCGAATGCCCCATGAAACTTGATGATATAGCAAAGTTTGAAAGACGTAGTGGAATTTCTGTTAATGTCTATGCTTATGATGACAAGTTCGATATATTCCCGCTGAGAATAACTGATAACGAGATGGAAAAACATGTTAATCTACTGTTTATCAGAGAAAAAAACAAACACACTCACTACTGCTGGATCAAAGATATGTACCGTTGGTTAGTTCACAGATCTCACGAAATGGACATAAGATGTGGATATGCAATAGGTGTTTTGCAACACTTTACGAGAGAGGATTTACTCATCAAGCATAGAGAAGACTGTAACACACACGAATGCTGTGAAATTGGAACTACCAGAGCCAGGAACTGTAATTAGATTTAAAGATTTCAATTGCTCAATGAGAGTGCCCTTTGTGTATTACGCAGACTTTGAATGCTGTCTAGCACCTATTTCAACATGTCAACCGTGTAAAGTGGATTGTAATGGTAATCATCAGTCGTTCACTATCAAATATCAGAAACATAATGCCATTTCCTTCTGTATGTATGGGGTGTCAGAGGACGGCTTTTCCAAACCACCGATTAAATACTTTGGAGACGATGCTGCACATGTATTTGTAAAAATCATTGATTGAGGAGTCGATAAGGATTAATGAACTTTACAAGAGTGAAGCAATAGTCCCCATGCAGTTGATGACAAAAGAGCAACAGGAAATGTTTGAATCTACTACTACGTGTCATATCTGTGGAAATTTTCTTGGTGATGATCGTGTTAGAGACCATAACCATTTGACGGGTTTGTTTAGAGGAGCAGCTCACAACAAGTGTAACATCAATTTCAAAAAACCTAGGTTCATTCCTGTTTTCATTCATAATTTAGCAGGTTACGACACTCACCTATTCATTAAAGAGTTTGGTAAGTTCGAAAATCGCATATCATTGATACCCAACAACGAGGAGCGGTACATTTCCTTTACGGTCAGTGTGGAAGGTGGAATTGAACTACGATTCATCAATTCATTCAAGTTCATGTCACAAAGTCTCGATAGGTTGGTAAAGAATCTGACAAGATCTCAATTCAAACACATCTCAACATATTACAATGGTAAGGACCTCAATTTATTGCTACGAAAAGGAGTGTACCCTTACGACTACATGGACAGTATAGAAAAAATATAGTGAAACATCACTACGTAAGTCAAGAAGAATTTTACAATAGAACTGAATAAACAACACATAACAAATGAAGATTACAAACATGCGTGCGATGTATGGACCGCCTTTAACATTCAGAAACATGAAAGAATATACAATGCTATATAACGAAACGATGTCTTGCTGCTTGCAGATGTTATGGGAAACTTCAGGGATGTATGTCTCAATACATACAAATTAGATCCTGCCATGGTATTTCACAGCACCTGGGTTGGCTTGGAACGCAATGCTAAAAATTACAAAAGTCGAACTGTCCCTATTGACTGACATCGATATGGTACTCATGGTTGAAAAGGGTATTCGTGGTGGTATTTCACAGTGTTCTCATCGATATGCGAAGGCAAACAATCCCTACATGAAAGACTACGACAAATCGAAACCAAAACAACTACCTCATGTACTTGGATGCAAACAACCTGTATGGGTGGGCAATGTCTGTAAAACTACCATATACAAACTTTCAGTGGAGCAGTTACAGACATCGATGTAATGAAAGTTAGTGACGATTCACCCACAGGTACATATTAGAAGTTGATTTGGAATATCCTGAAGAACTACACGACGTACACTCTGATCTACCTCTCGCTCCAGAACGTAGAGTCCCACCAGGATCGAAAATGGCAAAGCTTCTGACAACTCTCTACAGCAAAGAAAAGTATGTCGTACACTACAAAAATTTAAAGCTTTATTTGAGTCTGGGTATTGAACTAAAAACATGTTCATAGAGTTCTTAGTTTCAGTCAAAGCAATTGGTTGCAGCCGTACATTAATCTGAATACCATGGAGCGTACAAAGGCGAAAAATGATTTTGAGAAAGACTTTTTTCAAACTTATGAACAACTCAGTTTTTTGGAAAAACTATGGAAAATATGAGAAATCGTGTGGACATTCGTTTGGGTACTAAGTCCAAATTAGTGGAAAGATGGGTTAGCAAACCGAACTTTAAGAGTTCGAACCATCTTTACAGAAAACCTAGTTGCTGTACATTTTAGTAACAAAAAACTTTTGTTAAATAAACCTATTTACGTAGGTATGAGTATTCTAGACATATCAAAGACACTGATGTATGATTTCCACTACAATGTAATGAAAGAGAAGTATGGATCTAATATAAAAATGGTGTACACCGATACCGATTCCCTGATATATGACATCAAAACTAAAAACTTCTACGAAGACATGAAACATATAAATTGGATTATTTGATACAAGTGACTACCCCAACCCCAACCAATATGGGCTCCCCCACGTAAACAAAAAAGTTCTGGGGTAAAATGAAAGATGAACTTATTGGTCGAATCATGCGAGAATTTGTAGGACTACGATCCAAGATGTATGCGAGCAATATAGAAGACAACCCATTACATTAAAGAGGTCTAAGGGCGTGAAAAAAGCTGTAGTTGAAAATGAAATTACCTTTAGCAACTATAAAGACTGTTTGTTTAGTAACATCGAGCACTACAAAACGATGAATACAATTCGGAGTCAAGCACACAATCTCTACAGCGTAGAACACCATAAAGTGGTACTTTCATCAAAGGACGACAAGCGTTTCGTACTCGAAGACAATATCCGAACCCTAGCATGGGGGTCATCATAGAATATGCGAAAACTGTTAAATTTTAAATGTATGTAAGAGAACATACTATGGAAATTCAAGTGTATTGCAGAAGAGAAATTCGAAGACCAATTTTTACCTAGACCGTTACGGTGTCTTATTGTAGGACCGTCTGGGTTGTGGTAAAACGAACTTGTTATTGAATTTTCATTTACAACAAAGATGGAGTTCCGTTCAAGAATCTATACGTGTTTAGTCGTTCAATAGAACAACCTGCATATGTAGATCTGCGTGAAACAATACAGTAGATTAGAAAAAAACCTTAGAAGACACATTGCGTTTTTCTATTCTTCTTGTCAAGATCTCATTTCTATCGATGACTGCAAACCAAACTCACTCTTGTGGTATTCGATGACTGCCTCCTAGAAGAGCAAACTAAAAATCAAAGACTATTTCATTAGAGGGACGTCATAAAGGGATTTCTTGTGTCTACCTGAGTCAGAGCTATGGTCGGATTGATATGCAGGTCATACAAAAACAATGTTAATCTGTTGTGTCTGTCAAAGAGAGTGTTCCAGGACTTTGTAGGTTCTGACATGACTTTCAACCAATTTGAGGCTCTCTGTTTTGAGTGTTGGAAAACACCTCATGGATTCATATCTATTAATACTACAGCTAAACCACAAGAAAGGAAATATATGTGCAATTTAAAAAGGAAAACTAAGTGTTGAATAATACTTCGTTGTAAAACGTACCAGTATAAACGTAATTTGACGTTTAAGTATAAACGTAATTTGACGTTTAAGTATAAACGTAATTTAACGTTCATAAACGTAATTTGACGTTTAAGTATAAAACGTAATTTAACGTTCATTAAACGTAATTTGACGTTTAAGTATAAACGTAATTTGACGTTTAAGTATAAACGTAATTTGACGTTTAAGTATAAAACGTAATTTGACGTTTAAGTATAAACGTAATTTGACGTTTAAGTATAAACGTAATTTGACGTTTAAGTATAAACGTAATTTGACGTTTAAGTATAAACGTAATTTAACGTTCATAAACGTAATTTGACGTTTAAGTATAAACGTAATTTGACGTTCATAAACGTGACTTGAAAGATTTGAAGAATAACTCTGTGTTATTACTATAAGTATACAACATGGCGAATAAACTAGACGCAAAAGAAGCAAGGCGACTTGAAAAAATTCAGAGTGTCTTGGCTGCAAAGTTCAAATGTGCTGAACAGAATGAATTAAAAAACTTCTCAAACAAAAATACTATATCATCAAATGCTAATGAGACGTCTGCCAATCGTAACATATCAATAACACATGATCGACCGCTCTCACTGTTTCTAAAGCTAGAAAGTTGGATGAGTTAAACCGGAAATTACAAAGTGAGTTTGCTCAGACCCATTTCAAAGAGTTAGAAGATGTTCGTGGAAAATGAGAAAAAGTACGAACCAATCACCAGAGCCATTAGGGAACAACAACATAGAGAATTGGAAACACAAAAGATACGTAGTCAAAACCGTATGAAAACAGTTGGTAAGATTTCAACCTCAAGCATCAGATCGTCGAACGTTTGAGGATGTAGATTACGATGATGAGCCAGAAGTACAACCTCAAGAGCAATCGATGAAACAGTTGATGGATTCTAAAGTAGTAACACTTGGTTCTCTAGGAGCCCGATACCTTCCAAAATCCAACGACAAACAGTTTGGTATTTGGTACGATGAAAATCTAGAGCAGCCGATGATCGGTTCCGAACCGATTACATTTGATTATGATGACATTATATTAGTCAGCTCTCAAAAGAAAATACAAAGGACTGAGGGTCTTTGGAGATTGTTGACGAAAAACAATATAGTAGAGAAGGATCTGTACACCGATGAAGACTGGAACACTTACAAGGACATATTGGTGAGGACAAACTCGCTTTTCCAAAGAAAACAATCCCAAAAGTGGTCGTCCCAAATCAAGTCAAGGACCTAAAGTGGAAACATATGATAAAACCTATTTGGGATGAGTTGGTGAATGGAAAAGTGGCAACAATTGGTTCAGGGTTTAAAGGTTTACAATGAAAGTCCGGTCGAATATAGGTACATAAAGAACTTCAAAGACCTCATTGACAGGTTACACTACATTCAAGCTCAGGAAGAAGCTGGGAACAACAACTTTCATAATGAAAAACTGTCTGTGGTTGATTTCCTTCACGATGAAATGGAAGACCTAATTGCTACACCTAAAGGGTTGAAGTACCTAGTCAGATGTTTGTCTGTTTTGCCTGAACATGTTATAGAAGTAAAGGGCTTTTGAACGACATCATTAACAAGTTACCATTCGAGTTACATGCGCCCAAGAACTGGAATCTTGACACGTACAACTACTGTGGGCCCGGCACCCAGCTTGACAAGAGACTTGCTAGGGGAGATAAGGGAATTAATCCCCTCGATGAAGCTTGTAAGAAGCATGATATATGGTATAGGGATCATAAAAAACACAGAAGACAGGTGGGAGGCGGACAAAAATATTACAAAAGAAAGCTTGGGAAGAGGGTTACCTCAGATGATGCTGACTTGAATGAGCGTATGGTCGGTCTAGCAACAACAGGAGGAATGTGGTTGAAACGTAAACTCGGTATGAGGTTAAGAACTTCAGGATGTATCTACCCATCAGATATATAAAGCAATGAAAGCAAATATTTTTTACCCTATATATAAGAGAGGATATAATAGAACAGTGATCAGTGGTAAAACCAGTGATGGAGAAACTGTATATTGAATTTTCGAGCGGTATAGCAAGAAGTGAGTATAGAACTGCAATGCCAGTTTCAGAGCTCAACTTCAAATCAAATCAAATCAAAATCTTTATTGTCTTTAGGCATATAGCAATCGACATGGTCATCATTTTATGTTACAAATCATAACTTGTCATAGTTAATGTTTATACTACTTAGGTAGGACTAACTAGTGTAAATTGATAATATAAAACATCATTTTTGCCTATACCTAATTCTTGAATTAAAAATAACATTGATAAATATCAAATAAAATCTTAAACTAAATAATTAAACTAAAATAAATAGTCAATAAATAAAATAAATAAATCTTACATATATAACAAACTTACAAAACATTAATTTCAGAATTTGGCATGTTTAAAAAAATCATCGATACTATAGAAGGGGATGAGCAGCCAGCCATCTATGTAACTTACATTTAAAGAGACTAAAAGATAAATCTTTGGTTGAGAGTGGTAACTTAATTATATAGTCCTAATACACATTATAGTATGGCTAGATCTAATTTTTTCCAATCTTGTGAAGGGTACATCAAGATGATTACCATGCCTTGTAAATCTTTCATGGATTTCATTCCTTACATTATATGATAAAATATCTTTATGAATATATAAGAACAAATAAAAATATATTGAGATTAAAAACAGTTAAAATACCTAAATTAATAAAAAGTGGTTTACAATTAGTCAGGTAGTGAGACTTGGTAATTATTCGAACAGCCTTCTTCTGTATCACAGGGATATCTTTAAGGTTGCTGGAATTGCCCAGAAAATCAAACCATAGCTTATTATGGACTGAAATAGACCATAGTAAACAGTAACAATATACTGTTTAGGAACACAACTCATAAGACGTCTTAATAGATAAATCACACGAGATAGTCTAGTTGATATTTGTTCAATGTGTTTTGCCCATGACAGCTTACAATCAATGTACACACCTAAAAAACTTGACACAATTATCAAACTCAATATCATCTTTAACAGGCCTAAGACTAAACAGAACTGATTTAGTTTTGTCATTATTTAAAAGTAAGTTATTAGCTGAAAAACCTCAATTTTGAAGCTAGTTCTAAGGTATTATTGACTTGTAATTGTAAATCAATGAAGTTATTATCAAAAGAAAGAAAAATTGGTGTCATCAGCATACATACCAAGTTTTTAGACTGTTGAATATTAATAGGTAAATCATTTATTGCTATTAAGAACAAAAGAGGGCCCAATATAGACCCCTGTGGAACACCACATCTAAGCTCCCTAGCTGAAGACCACCGGCCATCAAGATAAACAGCTTGACTCCTCCTAGACAGATAAGATCTAAAAAAATTGTTTTGCAGATCCACTGATGCCATACTGTTCCATCTTTTCAAGCAACAAGCTATGATCAACACAGTCAAAGCACGGCTTAGGTCAATAAAAGTGGCCCAGGCATACTCTTTGGACTCAAAAGCGTTGAGAATCTCCCTTACTACAGTATCAATGGCAGATATTGTTGATCTACCTTGCCTAAAGCCAAAACTGTTGATCAGACAAAAAATCCATGCGATTCCAAGTACAGGCTTACCTGCTTATAGACAATGTGCTCAATTACTTTACCAAAGACTGGAATAAGCGAGATGGGACGGAAACTTGCTGGACTTGTTGTAGGCCCTTTTTAAATACCGGTATATTACTTTAGAAATTTTCAGACTATCAGGAAATACACCCTGCTCAAGGCATAAATTAATACTAATGGTAAGTGGTTCACTGCAACATGATCCACTATTTCCTTCAACATATTGCTAGATAGGCCATAGAAAATCCTTTACTATCTGTTTTTTTCATTTGACTTATAACAGACCTTATTTCAGAAACTGACACTTGATTCCACTTAAAACTATCTGGGTTTGCAAACATTGGGCACATTTCAGTAGCCAATACTGAGCTAGGCTTTTTTTATATTAGACCTTATTTCAGTTATGGAATCAATAAAATAATTATTAAAACTATCAGGGTTTAAGTCCCAGTTCGACTTATATTTAACTGTATTGTTAATATCATTAACAATGGACCAGGCAGCTTTACACTTGTTTATTTGAGTTTTCTATAAGATTAGCATTGTAATTTATTTTTGCTTCATCAATGGCTGCTCGATAAGACCGTTTAAGTCTGGCATAACAATTTTTATCACATATAGACATAGAAACTTTGTACTTGTCATAAGCAACCATTAACAAAGATCTAACATATTTTAAATCGTCATTAAACCAGTTACCCCTGTTTTTAGTTTTATTATTGGGCATACAACTTAATTCCTTAAGAGGAAAAATATTATCAAAGATATACATAAATACCCTAAAGAACCTATTAAAAAAGGCATCAGCATCATTAAAAACACAAAACACTAAAACATAATGTATGATTTCCAGTTGATCCTTGAGAGTTCATTCCTTAGTTGAAAGGTTTTTGTCCCGTGAGTAACTCGCTTCTGCACCGGTTGACTCCTTACAGGTGCTGGGTGGACAGTTGAGGAATTACTGGTGACATAGACCCTGAACCATAGCGCGTTGTGGTCTGAATATGGGAAATGTTCCACAAAAGAAAAATAGTTTTGAAGTGGGATATTTGAAAAAACATTATCCAAACACGCATTAGAACGAGTAGGTTCAGAGTTATGAACAATACATATTGAATTGTCTCAAAAGATTTAGAAATTCTTTGACAGACCTTACATCTTTGGTTACATCAAACTGAGCCATTAAATGTCACCACCACACACACCAGTCTATTAATTAGCCCACTTAATCAAGTCAAAAATATCAAGAGACTTTCAAGTTTTTTCCAAAAACAAACACTCATCACTTGCAGGAGTACGATACAAACTGTATAACAATATTAACTTTTCTCTGATATATTGAAACTAAATTAAAGTGTTTTATGCTACAGGCATTAATTTCAGAACTGCTCAGCCAATGCTCGGATAAACAAATAATGTCACAGTTATTATTCATAATCACAGACTCAAGAGCGTTTAGCTTGCCAAGCAATCCGCCCTGAATGTTTAAAAATAAAAAGGACAAAGGAAAACTGTTCAAAAAAACTAGACTCAGAAACTAGTTGTTCCCAAGCCTCCTGACCCAGGGCCTGTGTTAAGCTGTAGATTTCTTATAACATTAGGCTCAGTTCTTAATGTAGTCTTAGGTTCTACCGAAGAGGGGATCTTTAGAGGACAAGAAGAGTTTCCCAGAGACATACATCCAACGTCTTTTTGTGACTTAAGAGCAGGACTAGAATTGTCCATCGGAATAAACTTAAGTTCAAAATCTTCTACCCGCCTTAATTATTTGATTAGACAACCATTTTTTCCCTCTAAGATTAAAATGCATCCCATGCCTTGTATGAAGAGGTCCTTTCAGCCTTACTAGCCTCTACTAAAGCTAAATTTGGATTTTTGCTACATAGTTCCTTAAGAATTGAGTTAGTTTTTATTAACTTCCATGTTTACACATGACCATTCCACCAGATCATACCTTGTTGGCAAGTCTACCAAAACTATCTTGCAGGTTCCATTAACTCTCTTGAGAATATCAGAAACTCCATTGATGAGTACCTGTGACTCATTCTTTGCCACATCGTTCCGTCCCACACAAGAGAACCAGAGTGTCTTCCTTGTGAAGTTCTTCTAGATTGTTACACATTTCTATCACTTGTTTTGAACCAGCACCGGGTCTGACAAAGCCAACAGCCTTATGTTTATCCTGTTGCGAGTTTACATACCACGACAAATCCTTGCCATGGCTGTCAGCACAAATCCATATTTTCTTTTCAGTATTTCGTCCGGAAGACTCAGGCCCCATACCAATCTGTATACTCTCTTTTGCAACCATATTTTCCTCTTCGACTTCCAATACCTCAAAACGGTTAGTGGAATTAAAACTATAGTTTGACCTTCTAAGCCTACGCTTAGACTGATTTAGTTTTAAATTATTACTTTTGTTTTGTTCCAATTTCAATGCACCCAACAACAATACAACATTCAAAACTGGATCATGGAGACGCATTTTATGATTCACGCATAATGTACCACATTCAAGGGAAAGTATGTGCAAAAATCTGATGGATCGGATTATCAAACTAACTCTACCGTCAAACTGGTAGACAACTTCGCGGCCTTCTTGTTTTCAAGAATAGAGCTGAGGAAACACAATACATTGATCGACACAGTAGAACTCCCCGGCATCACCAGCACTATAAAGGGGGATTGTTAGTTACAGTAACACTGAAAAACAAACACTCTCAAGTAGTGGTTTCTCATCATCGTTTACAGGAGGTGGGAAGTTTGAAGCACTCGGCACACTTGGGCATTTAGGATTAGGGTTCTTTGACCACCTACGTTACCCGATGTACAAGGGAGGTTTTGAAATCACATTTACTAGGAATGAAGATAATGATGCGTTGTTTCACTGGAAAGGGGCAGGGTCCACAGCAACGGATCCTGGTGATGGAAAAATTGTGATAGAGTCGTTTGTGTTACGAGTCCCCATAGTCGAATTTATACCAGCACTTCCAAAATCCAGTTAATTGATGGTTTGAAACATCTGAGTGACAAGGATGCTTTAGTCTACAACTTCTTTCAATGGCAATGCATCGACAAAAGAGGGGTGTTCGGTTCATCGTTCAGCTTCGATATTACAAGTGTTTACATAAATGTGTTACAATCCTAGATTTGTTATAATCGCACTTCAAACAAACAGAACAAACACCCAGGCAAAAGATCCTAGTAGATTTGACAGCTGCAACATCAAAAATGTGTCTGTGAAAATTAATGGAGAAAGGTACCCTCAGGAATTGCAGAATTTTGATATTACTAATGGTATATACAGGATCATGTACGATCAGTACCTAGGGTTCCGAAAAAATAAACTTCGGAGACAATAACGTGTTAGTAAACCTGAAAGAATTTATTGATAACTCACCTTTGGTTGTAATTGACACACATCTACATCAACCAACAACAGACAGATCACGAAGTGACATTCAGATTGAATTAGATTTTGTAAAAGCTATTGCATCTCCACAGGGGAGCAGCGGCACCACAGCATATGTTGTCGTTGTATCTGAGGCACATTTCTCATATGACATTACTCGAAACATAATCAAATTCCTGTAAAAAACAAATAAAAAAAACAACAAAAAACAAAAAAAGTAAAATAAAAATGTTTTTTTTTTTTTTTTTCATTAGTAGGCGGCAATTGTTGTTTTCATGTAAGTGTTTTGTATATAAGAAAGCGTATAGAATGGAAAAGTCAGCATAATTATACAGTTCGGGCTATCCGTAGCTCAAAAACGTAAGCTTCGTACAGCGTACAAAAGACGGAAAACCTACAGTAATCAGATTATCTAATGAACAGCTGTCTCACGGAAGTGATCGTATACTTCTTTCTGGAGAGCAACACAAAGCCGTTTCTAGAGCCGTTAAGAACAAAAAAGGTTTACAATTGCTTCTAAGTTACAACCAACTCGTATCTAATAAACAAGGAGGGTTTTTTGAAGGAAATTATGGAAATGGTGGATTCGTCAGTTCCTGGAGGTAAAACGCTTCATCTCTCCATTAATAAGAAGAAAGTTGGCTCCTTTACTGAGAGAAAAATTTATACCTTGGTTAAAGAGTTTAGTCGATGAGGAGTTGGACACCATTATTGAAAAAAGACCCTACGGTAGAGGGTTGAAACGAACGTATTGGTCGGAAGCTTGATGCACTGTTGTCTGTGAATAAAAAAAGAGATCTTCCCGCTGTCTCTTGGTGAAATAGAAAAATTAGCAGGTATATTAAACATTAATGAGTTTAGAGGTGTTTTCATGCGACAGTTACTTCCCGACAAACCTACAAATATCGAACGTGGTATTGTAAATCTTGGTGACCTTTCATCTGGTGGTACTCACTGGACGTGTTATGTGAAACGTGGTGAAAAGAAATTGTACTTTGATTCATATGGCGATGTCAATCCTCCAATAGAAGTAGTCAGGTACTTGGGGCCAAAAGGGTTGGTTTATAACTCAGAGCGTTATTCAGGGGTTTGATGATCCTCCTATCTGTGGACATTTGTGCCTGGAGGTTCTACGACGAGATTCAGCTGGTGAGGACTGGGAACATATTCCTTCGTAATATAAGGAACAATAAAAATGCATGGAAACCGTGGTTTTATTTTCAACAGATTTGGAGAAGAAATTGAAATTGGATCAATACCAACTCAACCCAATTCAGACCCTTCTCCTAACGAGATAATTGAGCTTGCAAGTGATGTATCAAAAGTCTCACAAGATTTATCCGAAGTCAAGAAATTATTGAAATCGCATTTGGTAAAATCGGAAAAAATAATAAATGCGATCGAGATTGTCCCCACTAGTACCGTAAATGGTGAAAAGATATGGGGCAGCTTCCTACTGAAAAAACCACCAGAGAATTGGTCAAGTGAGCAAAGCAGTGGAGCCATATGATGTGTGGTTGTCAAAGTTCAATTGAGTGAATTAGAAGGCAAGATATACATCATGCAGAAAAAAATTCAACAACGAAATAAAAAATATATGGAAAGAGGTTTTGAAGACTTCCATGATGGTAGTAACTTCATCTAAAACTTGTATAGAATTATAAGTATATAAAAAACTGCAACCATGCCATTACTCAAACTAACTGGAAATGAGTCTGTATTGACTCTCCATCTAGAACACCCCATCCACTTGGATCCAAACGCGGAGTATTATATAGCTCTTGTTGGATTTTACTCTGAGAACAACATATACAACTTGTTGCAACATGCAAAAGTCTATTTTTGGGACTTGGAAATACATTTCATTCCGAAACCGCTGATACTTCAATGCGGTTACTGGACCATCTGAAAAACTTGAAAAGAGTTTCAGAGATTACATACAATCGTTGAATCTTAGTGTAAATTCTAACGATTTTAAGATCTTCAAAGATGGTGACAAAATATCAATTAATTCTCCAATTAAATTCTACTTGGATAAAACCGTTATGATCTCTTAGGTTAGAAAAATCGGATGCAACAAACTTACAAAAAGAATCAACTTACTTCAACTCAAATGAAAATGTAATTGCATCGAATCCACCGAATCTCAGAGCCGTTGATGTCATCGAGATACACTGCAATATTGTCAACAACAGTCTTGTCAATCATGATGTTCACTCTCACAAACATTTGGAGACAGCAATCCTCTACTCCTTTTCCCCTAATGTACCACACGGCTACAAAATATCTCAATCACCTCAAGAAAAACACTACATACCTCTTCGGAGCGGTTTACGAAAGATTCAACAGATCACAATCACACTTGTAGACCAAAACAACACCAACTGCTCCAGAACAACCATGTAAACAACATCGTCTATTTAGATCTGATCAGTAAATCACAAACACATACATACTCACAAATTGTGGTAAATAAAAATGCGTGGTGTCTGCGCGGTGGCGGGACAGCGATGACATGCGAGGTGATTCGCGCGGCGCGCGGTTCTGACCACCCGTACTCACACTCTTAGTCGCTCTCTAACAATTTTCTGTCCCAGATTCGGTCTCACACGGTTTGTCCCAGAAACCGGTCTCGGGGTGCGTTTGTCCCAGGAACGGCCAAAGTATACTACTCCCTTTTTTTGTCTTATCCTCATGGTCTGTGCAAGGATTTTGTTATCAGACAGAATCGATCATACTTATTATTTGTGGTCACACAAATAAGATTTGAACCTCCTTTTTACATGTCCAAAACATCCCTTTCTTTTCATTCTTTAGTGGCCCATTATTAATCAACCTGTTATTTCTTATGTCTCTCATTCCAACCACCATTTAGCTGTTATTCGTAAATCTAAAATCACTTACCTACAGATTTTGCTCTTTCTCCAGCTTTCAAAATCTTTTTTATGCGTATAGCAAAATTGATTCATGATTTATTTACACTTTTTGGGATTTATCTTTACCTCTGATCAATCCCCAGGAAGGATTTATTTGAATTGAGAAAGATTCTTAAACCATTCTTATCATATTTTAATCTATTTCTCATACACAGCTGTCTAATAAGTAACAGACTTTTTAAAATAAAAAATTAATGAAAGAAAGAATTTTATCATTTACATTTGAGAGGTGCATTTTTAACTATTTGTTTTTTGTATACGTCATAATCTCCACTCTTAGAGTTCTTAGTAAATTAAAATCTTTGAAAAATAATTAGAAAATTAATAATAATTAATGTGGATATGTTTGAGTCAATAATGACTTGTTCCGCATATTTGGAAGTTTTTCAATATGCGGAACAAACTTCATTGTAAAGAATATAAAGAGTGATGTGTTTTAGTAATCTCATTCTTCTTTTGCAGGAACAATGGAAGGAAGAAATACAAGTCTTCTCGGGGGAGAGGAGGGGGCAAGGGTAGGGGTGGGAGAGGTGGGGGGTCAGGCTATAGGGCGACAGCGTCCTCAAATTCGCACCAGACCATGCAATCTTCTCGGCCTCTCCCACCCAGCAACAGACCGGGCTTCATGCCTGCTCCTAAAGTTACTCTTTTGCGTAGATGATCATGCCCAAGGCATTAGATAGAATGTATCCACCAATTGAAACAGAATCATCCTTCTAGAAGGTTGAAATTTCGTTTTGGTTATTTCAGAATGTACAATTTGTATATTTCCCTTATACAGAGCAAGGAATGCTCGACATTTATGGACAGAAGTTTTAAACTTCACGTTCTTCTTTGACAAAGTGATTTATCAGCTTCATTTACGTGAATCCACTTTACAGACACATCACATCTGATATGACAATACTATGACTTAGAGTCTAAGAGATTCCAAATAGAAATAGTATGGCATGTTGTAATATTCATTGTTATCGTAGCATTAATGAATTACCTATGTTATTGTAACTGTAGTGAATAAATAGTAGCTGTGCAAGTTTCAATATGCACAGCTACAATATGCAGTTTCTCGATGCATTGGATGTATTAAAAAAAAATGTGACCTTCAGGTCTTTTGGTGAATGATCAACGTATCATCATTTACAACTGTATTACATACCTGCACAAGAAAATTGGTATGAGATGAAATCCTTTGATTGTACGAAGAAAATATTTTGTAAATTAACATTGAAATGTATTCAATTTCATAGAATGCGTGTTAACTGTAAATAAAATCATAATATTCTTGTATGTAAGCTTTTTTAAGACTATATAATATGTAACAGTTATTGTTAAAAACTAATAGAGAAATATTACGAATCAAATTTATTAAAATTAATTCAATATTTTAAATAGTTTGTAAATTAATTTTTAAACATTTTTAGAATAACAAATTCTGGGAAATTAGTGATTGTAATATTTTTTATTTTCAACTCAACATCGGCAAACGATAAAAAGCTAACACCATCAATAAGGCAAACTTGCTCACTTTCTCTTACATGCCTTACATACTCTTTGATCTGGAATCTTTTTAATGATATAAATTTTCCAATTATTATTTTTATATTCTTATATGCATATGTATTTATATTAATCTAATTGTTATTAAATTATTTTTAAAAAATGTTGTCTTCTATCTACATTACCCTGCCTTTAACCTGTTGACGAGTGCGCACAGCATGTGCCGTGCCGCTATGACGGTCCATACTGAGTGCCTCATTGACCAGTGACAGACTTTTAGGGAGTAAAACAAAACAAAACTTTTAAATGTTAATAAACTTGTTTATTATTGTTTAAATGTATATAAAAATACATTGTAGATTGTTAAAAGCAATAATCTCGTTTAAAAACTTTGCTAGTGTGTGATACTGACAATAGACAATAGACAATACACTTTATTGACATGTTCGTTGAGAACAGTACATGCGTCATTGGTACAGATTTCATGGTTGTATAAAAAATTACATAGCTTAAATCTAAATTACAAGTTTAAAAATTCACTTTCTGAGTAAAAGGGTCTCTCTTGTAGCCAGGCAGTAATGCTTTTTTTAAACGTTTGGGTGGTTCATTCTTTAGGGATTCTGGAAGTTTATTGAAGTAGGCCGCTCCCTTATATGATGGTTTCCTGGCTGTGAGGCTCAGGTGGTGTACAGGCAGTGTGAAGTCAAGGACATGGCGTGTGTGATACTGGTGAAGGTCTCTGTTTCTAGTTTTTCTTGAGTGTACCGCATGCAGAATTACTTCTAGGATGTACAAGTTTTACTACTGTGAGGATCTTCAATTTTCTAAATGCTTCCCGGCAGCTTTTTTGGTATTGGAGTCCTTCTAGAGCTCTTATTGCTAGTTTTTGCTACCTGAGGATCTTCTCCATGTTGCAATTAGCTGTTCCTCCCCATAGTGCTATACCGTATCTGAGATGTGTCTCAAATAGTGAAAAGTAGGCGGTTTTAGCTGCGTCTTATTGCTAATCTGTTTAATTCTGCGGAATTACAAATATGCTGGTGCTTAATTTTTTTGCAAAGCTGTTCAGTGTGTGCTTTCCAGGTTATATGTTCATCAATTAATATACCAAGGTGATTTGTTTGGTTTTTTTGTTTCTAGGTCAGTGATTGGAAGATGTGTATTTTTTGCCTGGTGGAGAAGTTTATTTGAACAGTTTTATTGCCTTTTAGCACTAAGTTGTTCAAGATGCAGTATTGTTTTGTTGTGATTAGGGCGCTGCTTAGACTTCTGGCAAGGTGTTGCGTGGTTTTGTTAGATATTGTTATTGTTATGACAGTGTCATCTGCGTACATGGTTGTGTGACAGATGCGCTCTAGGTAGTCGGGGTAGGTCGTTTGTAAGCAGTAGGAACAGGACCGGGACCGGCCCAGCACTGATCCTTGTGGCACTCCCATCTGCATGTCGGCAGTTTTTGACTGAACTTTTTCTAATAAATTGTTTTTAGTGTATTGGATTTCCACCAGTTGTTTCCTGTTGTTTAGGTTAGTTCCAGAAACCAGTCTGCAGTTTTAATCTTTTACACCCATGCTTTTTAGTTTTTGAAGAAGGCGTTTATGATTTAAGCAATCAAATGCTTTTGTAAAGTCTAAGAATAAAACTAGTAGCAGTGTGGCCCTCTTCCAGTTTGTCTATGACATGCTCTATAAGTTGAATTAGGGCTGTGGTTGTGGATCGTCCCTTTCATGAAACCATGCTGATGTTTAGTTAGTAGGTTATTGTGCTCAAGATATTGTAAAAGTCTTTCTAGTACTATCTTTTCAATAATATTGGATAAGGTGGATATGAGTGATATTGGTCGGTAGCTAGTCATGTCGGTGGTTGGTCCTTTTTTTTGTATTTCGGGTATACTTTTTGCTGTTTTTAGTTTTTCAGGGTAAATCCCTTGTTGTAAGGATATGTTTATGATGTGTGTTAGGGGATCAGAAATTTCTTCTTTACAGATTTTTTGCTAGTTTTGATGAGATGTTATCTAGGCCAGATGAGGTTTTTGTTTTCATGGGAGTCTATTGTTTTCTTCACTTCTTCTTTTGTTGTTGGTTCGAACTGAAAAAGTGTTGTTAGTGAGTGTGGCGGGGGATTTTGGCTTGTAGTATTTGTGGCATTTAAGTGGCTGTCTTGGAGAGTTCTTTTCTTTGTGCTATTGAGGAGAAAAATTTGTTAAAGCAGTCTGCTACTTCTGCAGGGTTGTGAAGTATTTTTCCATTGATTTGAAGGTATATTTGGTTGTTCGATTTGTGTCTGGCTGTCTTCTCTTTGTTTATTATTTGCCATAGGGCTCTGGGCTTATTTTCGGAGTTACTTATATGTGCTGCTACCGACTCTTGATCAAAACAAGGATATATAAAAAGGGCGACCTCACATGTTGAACATTCATACCTGGTTTCTTTTCTTCTTTGTCCAGTTCGAGTGGTGTGTTTGCACACATAGCACTGCCTGAGTAGTTTACGCTTCTTTGTGTCATTCTGGGGGAGTGGCCTTATATAATGGTGACCTTGGTGGCGTAGCGGGTCTTGTGTCCCGCCTCCGTAAAATAGTCACCAGGTGCCACCACGATACAGGACTAGCAACACTGTACAGCGACACTATTAGGAACAACTGAAAAGTTCCAAAAATCTCCGCTAGACGTCACAGTAAGTCAGTGAGAACGAATTGACAGTCATTAGTTGGAACAACGGAAAATGCTGTGCTCCCTCATATGGGACCAAACGGCAAATGCCATGCGCACTCATTTGGGTATGTTTTGCTGCACTCGTCAACAGGTTAAAGAAATAAATATTGAATTATATGATCAACAGTAGATTTGGATTATTTCTACTTTGTAATTGTTACAAGCAGTTTTACCGTGTTTTGTCTCGCTGATCACATATTAGTTTGGCTAGATAACACGTTCGCTACGGGTAAATAGTAGTGTGTTCCTCGCAAAACTACAGGGGACTGTTCGGACAGCGTTATTTTGTCTACCACGTGCTGTAATCTTGCCACAGATCTCTGAAACTTTTCAAACATGTTCTATATATGAAATATACTTATTTCCTGTTATTTCAGTTTGGCCTGCAAATGCTGTTTGGAAAGTTTCAGTAAATTACATACATATGAACTCTTAAAATGTCCTTTCTAAATGAATGTTATATTTCTCATGCTACAATTAGTCAAAAAATATTTCTCTGTTTTTTATTCTGTCGTACCAATACGTCACAGGGCTGTCCACATTGCCCAGTTATGTACTATGTAGGGAAGCACTGTGTGGACAGTTACGTTGCTTAGAGACAGAACTGTGTATTTACACTCTGTATCTGTGTCATCATCACGCAATCAAAGCCAATCGTCTATTTGTGTGTCAGATATTTCCATGATACAATAAACACTAGGAATAAAACCATAAAATACTCCAGGACGGGTAACATATAACAACACGTGGTAGCTGTCTACACTGTGTGACTACATCGAACTCACCAAGGTGCAAACACTCATAACAGAAGACCAAGGAAGTGCTGACATCTAGTAGAAAATACCAGAACTACTTGTGCAGTGTGAAGTTCTCATATAAATACTTCTTATGCAATATTACAGCAGAAAACAGAAACAATATAACGATGCGCATATTACGTCAGCAGCACACTTCTTTGCAATTACTATAACGTAATATTACGTCAAAACTGTGAAGAGCTTGCGTATTATTCTATATTTAATTAAATAATTATGAGTAATTTCCCTACAAAGCAATATTTTTTATGAGTCTATAAGATCTTGGACAAACTTTTGATAACAATGTCAACACCATATTTTATGTAATTATTCTACTTTTCAATTCATTCAACACCATATCTAATGTATCAGTTTTTGAACAATTTTTACAAATGTATTGTATAAAACTCACCTACATTTCATGTATCCCAAACCGTCACCTGTGACCAAACAGAACGGTTTTTGTCTCATTATTTTGGCCAAGCAAATTTTGCATGCAGGTACAGTTGGCACCAGGTTATGTATGTTGTTTTTCTAATTTGTATTCAAAACAAACTTTGGTTAATCTGGTGCTTTACTTAATAAAGCCACAACTGGATGAGGATTGAATTTCATAACTGAGCAATATATTGGGCCACATGTAGTAGCCTGATAAGCTGAACGGTCAAAACAGCGAGGACCACTAAGAGTGGCCTGGGCGAGCTGAGGGTCAGGACAAGGTCATAAACCTCCCACCTACCAGATGGCGGCCTCACGAGCCGAGAGACTGACGTCACTTAAGTTCAAAGGGTTAATCCCCCCTTAACTTAAAAATTAAGTTAATCCCCCTTGGTTAAATTTTTTAAATTCAATTCTTTAATTATTTAGTTTTTTACTAACAATATAGTATGTGTGTGTGTGTTGTATGTATGTATATATATATATACAGGGTGATTCATGAAGTTCTCCCCCCACTTCTACAGCACATTGTACTAGTCAAAATAATGAAAAAAATGTTATATAAACATAGGTCCGAAAACGCTTCGTTAGCGAGTTACAGCTAGCGAAAGATTTCGCCTGAATTCCCTGGGTAAAGAGTAAAATAAAGCCATACTGAACTTTTGGAAAGGTTAATTAAGTAAGAAATATCGTGGATTCTTATGTATTTTTACCTGATAAAGCTAATAAAATAGGTTTCAGAACTGTACCTGTAGTAGTTTTTGAGGGATTCAGGTTTTAAATGCAAAAAATTGGGGCACGAAAACAATGTTTTTTTTAAGTTTGATGTACAATAACTTTGTTTAAATTGGTAATAAATACATAAAATCAACAAACATTAATTGTAGAGAATTTAATTCTGAGAAAATTGAATATAATCAAAGTCTAAAATAAAAACAGAAATAAGTACCAAAAAAATCGATTTTATTCAGTATAATACATTACTAGTTTTAAGCAAAATTAATCAGGTTGGGCCAACCGTACGCACCTTTTTATAATAGATGTTCGAAAATGAGGCAATCATTATCAATACATTTTGCAGCACGTTTGTGTATTGCTTTTGTGTTGCGTTTCTTAATTTTTCAGGACTTCCCTGTATCTGCACAGCACAGCGAATCCATAATAAGGGCAATTAAATCCATCACGAGAATTCACTTTTGTCTTGTATACAATGTCTTTTCATCCATCCCCAGATGCAATAATCCAATGGAGATAGATCTGGTGATCTTGGTGGCCAAGGGTGAGGCCCTCCACGACCAATCCAGTGTCCAGGAAATTGATGATTTAAGTAAGCAGAAAACGGCACGTGAAAAGTGGGGAGGTGCTCCGTCATGCTGGAAGTTCAAATTTTGTCTGAGATGTAAAGGAACATTCTCTAACAGCTGCGGCAAACTCTTCTTGAAGGAAATGCAAATAGAACTCAGCATTTAGGCGTCCAGTAATATGAAAGGTCCAATCAGCCGATTGTGCAAAAGGCCACACCAGACATTGACGCTAAATCGGTGTTGAAAGTTCTGTTCCACTACCTCATGTGGATTTTCTTCTGCCCATGAGTGTTCATTGTGCAAGTTATTGACACCATCCCAAGTGAATTGTGCCTCATCCGTAAACAAAATACGCTTGTAGAGTTTCATTATTAATATTCAAAAAGTTGCAAAACTCCAAGCGAAGCGGACCATCCCCTAGCTGTAGATGTTGAACCTTTTGTTTATGAAACGGATAAAAATTTGTTTCGATTAAGTGACCTCCACACCGTTGACTGCGAAAACTCCTATCCGCCCTAGAAGAAATACGTCGTGTACTTACACCTGGACTGCGATGAACAGCATTAATAACAATATCATCATCAAATTGGACAGCTCGTTCATAATTGGTTCTAGTACTTGGTAGTGATCCTGTTTCCCGAAGAGTACGAAAAGTTCCTGAAATTGTTTTGGTATCTGGAATCCTCCTATTAGGGTAACGTAGTTCATATTTTTTCTACAGCAGGCTCTAGCATTACCATTACAGTAACCCAAAATAAAAAACCATATCAGCGTATTCCTCTGATGTAAATAAGTAAGGCGTTTTTTCGCTGAATAAACAATCGAATTATAACTCACAGAAAAATTGCATTTAATAACACGATTCACAGAACCCGATCTCCTGCTGTAGCTTGCAAAACACCACTAATACACAGTTCTAACGTAACAGTACAGAATACCATTGTTGATCAGCTGTTATTCGTGCGTTACCAACTTAGAAATTAATAAAACAAAAAAAACTGCATTTCGATGATTAGTAAGCAATAATGGGAAAATGTTTTGCTTCATTTATTTTCAAACATTTGATGTAAATTTTTATTAAAAAAAAAATTCAACGTAATAAAACATGATATTTTTTATTTACAAACAAATTTATTTAACAGTTAATCTTGTTTTCTCAATTTATCTCATCATTAAGGAACAAACATTTTGTTTTTGTTTTATTTTAACTAAATATTGTACGGTATTTCTTTACAGCTAGTAATGTATTATACTGAATAAAATCGATCTTTTGGTACTTATTTCTGTTTTATTTTAGACTTTGATTATATCAATTTTCTCAGAATTAAATTCTTTACAATTAATGTTTGGTTGATTTTATGTATTTATTACCAATTTAAACAAAGTTATTGTACATCAAACTTAAAAAAACATTGTTTCGTGCCCCAATTTTTTGCATTTAACCCTGAATCCCTCAAAAAAACTACTACAGGTACAGTTCTGAAACCTATTTTATTAGCTTTATCAGGTAAAAAATACATAAGAATCCACGATATTTCTTACTTAATTAACCTTTCCAAAAGTTCAGTATGGCTTTATTTTACTCTTTACCCAGGAATTCAGGCGAAAATCTTTCGCTAGCTGTAACTCGCTAACGAAGCGTTTTCGGACCTATGTTTATATAACATTTTTTCATTATTTTGACTAGTACAATGTGCTGTAGAAGTGGGGGGAGAACTTCATGAATCACCCTGTATATATACTATTTATTCATATTTCATTATTACATATGACTTTATTAAAGTAAATTCTTCGTATACGAAAGATTTAGAATAATAACAGGATTGTTACCGAATTATTCCTATTTTTTTTCTTACTGATTAGGTGTAACAGCATGGAAAAATGATTAAAATTATTTGATACTTCATAGCAAATTTATATTGCAAGCAACTATAATACAACTAAATCTACATGTGGCAGCCTATGTTTTCTGTTCCAACTTTTCTCTGTAGAACTCTGGTATGTTGTACATCTGAGGGGAAAGCGGTTTCCCTTTGCCCCCTTTGTAGTCAATCGTTGGAGTTTGATCTTCCTCAGCTAAGTGGTACATAAGATCCTCTCCACTAATGTCTTTCTGGCGAATTATAACTTTCATTCTCGGTTCCTCATCTGAAGGCAGCCCCTTGGCAATCCTTTCTTGAATTATGAGTTCCTAAACACCAATATTCGTTACTACTACAAAATTTCATTCTTTATATGAATACAATCATTATTTGCCATACTTAAAATACTACAATTACTGTTGACTTGTCATTGAGTAGTTTTGTAGCTTTGCCTAATATTGTATGGAGTAAATCTATTCTATTTGGAGTTGCACTTGAGAAAGTAACAAATAGCATTTTTAGATCTTTGTAATATATCGGATAATAAATGTACATAGTCTAAAATTTAATCTGTCTGTTTAGTATGGCAGTCTCTTTAGCACCACTCGTTGGTAATTAGGCAACCTACAGAAATTGTAGGTGTGTCATGTTGCCTTATATACAGTTCGAGGACTTTAGCTGTGTGCGTGACCTTGAGTGTGTGGTGATAGGCGGGAGGGGTGGCGGGGTAGCATTATGCGCTGCGTCCCGAAAATATTTCCTGTGACTCAAGGGTAAAACCCTCCTTTCAGGAATCGTATTGGCCCAAATAACTCATCACACTCGCTAAAATCAGTCTGTTTTGTGACAGTGCTGTGTGGTGGTAGCTTGTGTTTCGCTTTTACCGATAATGTCTGTTGAGTTAAAGTCGAAAGTCAAAGGTAGAACTATTCATAGCCAGGCTCGCGAAATTGTGAGTAATACTTATACATTTATGAAAGTAGAGGCAGACCATCAAATAGTTGATATTCCGTTGTCAAAGGCTCGCCAAAGAACTGTTGCAGCAACTGGAGTGTCAGAGTGAGTTGTGACTCAAATAAACAGTGAGCTTAAAAAGTTGAAGGTTAGTAACCTGTGTAAGGCAAGTTTTACTTCGCCAAACAAAACCTGTCAATGAAGTAGAACAGTTACTCATTTAGATGACTTCGATAAATGTGTAGTGAGAAGACTAGTGTACAATTTCCATATTGAAGAACATCGAATACCGACTGCAAAACTATTGAGGGAGGTGCTAAGGGACAAAATAAATTTCCAGGGTTGTGAGAAAAGTTTGAGGTGAGTATTAAGAACCTGGGATTTACTTGGAGAAGAACAGCAAACAATAGGAAATTATTGATTGAAAAGCCAGAAATCTGAGAGAAAAGGATAACATACTTGAGAGCGTTGAAAAATTACAGGGAACAAGGACGCCCAATCATTTATTTAGATGAATCTTATATACTATCGTCTCACGTATCTAACCAAACTTGGTCGGATAGATCAAATCGAAATCGTGAGTTTAAAGTCGCTAAAGAGATAGTTGCACCTTCACCTCAGCGGCTAGCACGTAAACGCAACCCGCCACACAGATAGCGTTTATTTGTTGAAAGGGTAGTACTGGGGCAACATGAGCACAGCTAAATTCCTCCAACTGTACTTGGGCACAAATCCGGATTCATTGTTTCCATTAGATTTATTACAAAATTTCACAGGGCAATCACACGTATGTTCTAACACGCCTCATTGTAATCACACTCAATATCCAGTATTTTTACAAGATAAATTGAAAGATCTATCCATAATTGGTTAAAGTACCTTTTTTTATTTACTATTACTTTTATAGCAAGAAAATAACTGTTATTGGTTAAAATGTTGAATTTAATTCAATTGCCAAATTGTGCTTGGTTGGGATGCAGAAGGGAGTGCTGATCTATCAGAAACAAATCGCCAGTGTTATAAATTACTATACTCACATGGGCTCAATGCTCAAGTAAAACTGTCACAAATGCATGCACTTAACCCATTGCGGATCACTGACGAGCTGGGCTCGTCACGCAGCGGCCGGGCCTAAAGGCACGATGACGAGCTCAGGTCGCAAAAGCAAGTTTCCCTCCAAATAGTTCTAGTAATGTCTGAGAGATCGGGCGATTGTCTTCACTTGTCAACTAAGAGTGTTTAACAACGGTCTACGTTTAGAGTTTTCAAAAGTTTTATAAATATCCTACAGATCGCAGTTGTATGTCGAAGTTGAAAAATCATTCATATGAGTTACTCTCTGCTTTTTAGCGCTTCTGATTGGGTGTTTTCCTCAGTTGTTATTATAATACTTTTGAGGTTAGTGACACAACTAAACGACGCAGACGTACATATTGGGCGGGTTTAGTCTAGAGAATGGCCCGGATATTGTAATCGCTTCGCCCGAGCCGCTTTATTTAGACTTTGATTCAGACATCATCCCTCCCAACCGCGGAACCTTGCTCGCGTGTTATCGTTCCTACATCACGGATACCTCAGCAGGCCCATGTTCCATCTGAACGAATACCTTCACAGCTGAATATTCTAGTATACAATAGCGAGCGACATGATGTGGTGCACCATTGCTGTTCGTTCGGCCGCTGACCGTAAATTAATTCGTGCCCGCTGGTGCCCGCACGCCAAAACAATACGATCCGCAATGGGTTAACTGACTAAATAGTAATCTTTCTTATTGACAAAAATCTAAGTCCCATGTACATGAACATGATATTTTTTTCTCATATCTTAACATCTCTCTTGAAGGTGTAGCCAGGACTACAAGTGATTATTAGATACAATATTAAATGTACACCCACCTGAAGGAGTGGGGGGAAGGGGATGGTAGATGGCAGAGATCTTTTCGTCACAGTTTTAGCTGCTGCTTCAGCTTTTTCAATCAACGTTTTTTCCTCCGACTTTGGCACCAGTACAAAATCAGGTTTCCATGACTCATGGCAAATTTCAAAGATTTTTTCAGACTTTCTACCTCGAAAAACTTTTTCTGTGTATGCTCGTACTTTTCTTAAATCTCTTGTGTCCTGAAACAAACACACTAATACTGTTAATCTAATGACATAAATAAATTAGCTATGGTAGATTATAATAATTAAAATTGTTTGTTTTTCACAAGCGAGCACATATGCTTATTTATTTCCACGATGGCACCCATTGCAGTAATTTGCTCAAATCTTATTATATAAATCCTTTTAATACAATTTTTTTTTTGTATTGTTTGGTCCTTAATAAATAGTTGATATCATCAAGTAATATTCATTTTATAAATTTGATCCCAACATCTTGCAAATTCATAGTTTTATTTAGCTATGCAGTGGCATGTACCATTAGCAAATTGCTGCGTATTGATATGAGTGTATATGATTTGATATTGATACGAGAATAATTTAGTTTCTTGAAACAAACAAAATACGTTGACAATAAGATGCGCATTATAACAGATTTATTTTTCCTTTCTGCGCCACCTCGCACCTCTGGCGAAAATAAAAAAGAAACTTCGCGAAAGTACCCAAATTCAAGCTCAGTGTGCGATTATAGATATTAACTTTAACTTTGGTAGTAAACAGATTTATAATAACCTATTCTAAACCTCTTATATAACATAATAACAAGGGCAAACGTAAATAGGGACAGAGTGACCTCTAGATAATACTGTTATTGTTTTCTTATACAGTCTGATTCTATAGCTCTTTACACACAAAAATGGTGTATAATACTTATAAATAATTAATTATATTTATTGTAGACATTTCAAAAAGTTTGTGAAACCCTTGAAAACAGGTGGTGTTTCCTAAATCCTATTAGGAATTTGAAGAAATAGTAAACTAAGAGCCTAACAAGTCTCTTCTCTGAATAGTGAAACACAACTGAAAAATGTAATTCATAATACTGTACTAGACAGGACAAGATCTAAAATTTACATAAATTATATAGCAATGTTTACAAACTTACTGTAGGTGGAGGAAGTGTTTCGATTTTAAGAATCCTATAATATGTGGGTTCGGGATACCTTTCATAAATGTTACGTTGAACTAATCTTCCTACACCAAAGTTTTTTAGATTACCAACAATCTCCCAAAGTGACTTTCCAACGTGATGAGTGGAGGGACCGACAGGAATTAATTTTGGCATTTTACGTAATATATAGAGATATTTTAATAGAAGTAATAGGCTAAATGTTCAATATTTTACAGGTTTGTATCTACATCCACTTATTCACCACTAAATCACACTAGGTCTATATTTGTTTACACTTTTAACGACACATAACCTCAATTCTAGATTCAAGCCAATTATAAGCAATAATCCGCAAGAAATAAGGAAGGACTGGTATGTTGCGAGACATTTCAGGAGCAAAATTACGTCACGTATTTATGATAACGTTATACATATATTTAATTCCGTAAACGAGTTGGTTCCCATGACATTTCTTGAGCTGTAAAGAAAATTAGATAACTTTATGATATATTTAAAGCTTAGGTGCCAAGGACGGTGAGAAAATACCAGATATGAAAAAATTACCCGAGCTCCATCCCACCAAAAAGCCGGCCTGTATCTTTAAAGTTAAAGAAAATCCCATAAGAAATGCATTTGTGAATAAACAATCTGAATTTTAGTTACATATGCAAAGTATAATTTGTCTAAATTATAACTTTGATCACCCTTATGGGTTATAACTAGGTAATATTTGTTAATAATGTGAGTAAAAAGTTATTAAATAGGTTTTTGTATTGTGTATAGATTATCAACTTTTAAACAAATTGATGAAATATATGGGCATTTTGATAGAGTACGAAAAGCTGACTTCATATCAGTATTATCAAATAATATTGCTTAATTACTCCATCGATATAATCAACAGATATCAATGAATTAATTTTGAACTGTATCAGTCAATTTTCGTCTGTAAATATTAATTTATTAAGTTACTTCATACAATATTAGTTCACTTCAGTAAACTAAACAAAATACCATTGAAAGATGAATACCTATGTGTCTTTTGTTTCAATTCGTTTGTTTAGATGTTATTGTTTCTTTGTTATTTCTTTCAATGGAAAATACATTACATTACATAAAATTCATTATAAATTAGAATTTATATTGAAATGTATGTATTTAATTCTTATTAGTTTTTATTTAAGTTTTGTCTTTGTCTTATTATTTATAATAGTTTAGGTCTATTGTTTGTTTTAGGAGTGACATTTAGCTTATAAAATTGTTTAAAGAGACATACAACTTAAAAGTAACTAATACAACAACCTGCTTCTACATAATGGATGTTTAAAAATGAATTTACTTACAGATTTTTAAGCGCACCACTCCATTTAAATCAACGGTATTACCGAACAACTTATTGACAGCAAAGTTAATAACCAATAACAAAATTACCTTGAAAACGTATAAAAAGTTATTAATGTGTAATAACTAAGCGTTTGAAAACCTACACTATAAAATTCTTAAATTCTGTTAATTATGATACACGATAATATGTGGCACTACTATAATACAGAGCCACCAGTTCGGGATTCGAATGCAAGACTCTACAGTTCAGTAAGTACTTACTTACTTCAGGTATGCAGGTATACAATATTATCTCTTTTCCAAATAATATTGTAATGAAACAAGACTTGCTTAAAGGAAGTCAATACTAGGTACTTTTACAATATATAAAACAAAGGCCTCCAATTAAAAATAAAGAATTTGTTCTAGTCTTGAGTTCTGTCTTTCGTTAGGACAACGATGGTTCGTTTTTTATTTATCTATCTTTGGTACATTTTTTTTATATTGCACTGCATATGCGGCATGATATTGCTTGCTAAGCCGTATTTCGATTTTGTTCAAACACTCACTGTGTATTGTGTAGTCTTAGCGTGGTAGTGTTGATTTTGACGCACATATGTCTTCTTGAGTAGTTACAATAATTTACACTGTCAATTAATAATATTGGAGAAATAGAAGATACTCTGGATGAACCTTTAACAAATTTGCATTTTATTAAATACAGTAGGTGCATTAATTTTGTATAGCCTAGCTTTTTCTCAAAATTTATAATTTATAGGAGGGGGTAAAAATATAACTGCATTGAGTGGTGAAAAAGACCTGTACACTCAATGAAAATTATTTATTATGATCTTGTTAAAGGGTGCATAATTATATTGCTTTCATATATTATTGGGTACAGATGTTAAGTGTATTTACTTATGCTATTATGATGTAAGTTGGCCTGAACCTGTTTTGTTTCATATTTTCACCATGGAAATGTATCTTTACATAAATATCTTCACTGAAGCACTTTACTGAGTGACATTAGTACTCCAAGTACTGACTGTAGAAGGTGTCTACCACAGATAACCTGCAAAGTGTCATATCAGGCAGGCTGCAGTATAATTAACAGCCACCACTGCAAATGAGTCATCGGTATTCTTGATTAGGCTGCAGTATAATAAGCGGCCACCATCACAATCGTACGGCAGTATTATCAATTGACATGAAATCATAAATATTCATAACCATCCAAGGACTTAAAGAAACATGTCAGACCAAACAACGTAATAGATATTTTGGTATTTATTTACATTAGCGTGACTATGGAAAATGGACTTTATTTTCATGGGTTGGGCATTTATAGCCAAGTATTACTATCACAGGTGCATATGAACTGGGGGGAAAGTATATTATTGTATTATATTGATGCCTTTCGGACATTATTGCATTAACGAGTAGGGGCATCACGTGATCTGGGATTCGACTTTTGCAAGCTCGAGTTAATTTTTTTTCTAAAAGAGCAAGCAGTGCGCAGCGGACAGGCATCGTTGACAGGATTAACGTATTAGTCAGCATCAAAAGGTGTGCCATGTTACCACTACTGAACTAGGAGGTTAAGAATAGACGCGGAGGAACAACAGTAGTTCAAAATGGCGTCCCTTCTTTATTTGAGAAGGCGCTGAGTAATACCAAACTGTCAAATATGTATAGTGTTGCCAGAGGTACGATAATTTTATTGATTTTATGCACCGGTAAGATACACGATGGGTAGTTATTATCGTACCATGAAAGATTTTTGACAAATTTATACAAGTAACAAACCAAAAGTTAATTATAACATAATTTATTATACGAACATAACATAATTTTTCATTAAATGTGTTTGGTACGATTATTTTATATGAAAGTACGATAATTTCTCGTTGTTGGTATGTTAATCAGTTTTTAAAATCTGGCTATATTGAGTTTGAGCAGACGCGGAGTTATAGGAAACTGTCAAAAACGGAGTTTTGAGAGGATTTAAAAAAATCGTAGCTCCTTTGATTTTTGTTGCCGACGAATTTTTTCTTCAATATTGTTTTCAGAAAAAATTGTAGTTTTCAGGGAAAAAAAATGAACATACCTTTCCATGGTCACGTTAATGTAAATTGATACCAATATTTTAAAGAACTATATGATTCGGCTAGTTTTTAGTTCGAAATTAATGTATAAATATTAATATAATGTACAAATGGGGAGACTTTAATAAGCAGTCTACACTCGTTATTCGATTGCTATTATCGAACAATTCGATATATAAAAATCATATAGAATATGAGTTATAAATAACTGTAGCAAGAAGAATCTCGTACATTACAATTTTTAACCCAAATTTAACAATAACATAATAAAACCAACTATGGCTTAGACTTAGATATCAAAAAACCTTACAATATTACAACTTGCCCAGCTTGATATCAACAAGTAACCGCTTTTGTGATATGGAGGAAGGAATTCTCCCCATGGGTTACCAGGAACCAAATCTACATTTTGAAGCCACTTAAACAGTCACTTGTGAGAAATATCTCGCATATTTTCCTCATATTCATCGCTATTTTCGAAGTTCCGAAATATTAGTTACCTCTTGTCGTTTATTGTTTACATTAAAATTACTATGACTTATAAGTTGAAATTATATGCTAAGTTAAATAAAGTGAAATATTGAATTATTCCTTCGGATAAAAACAATCAAACTGTTCGATAGTAGCAATCGAGTAATGAGTGTAGGCCGCTTATTAAAATCTACCGTACCCTTACAAATTAAAATGTAATATTTAATTACAACAAAACAATAACACGTACTTTATAAATAAAATATAATTAACACAACTTGCTTTTGCACAAAACATAACGATAAATTAAACCTGTTAACTTGTCAACAAACTCTCAACATATTAAAAAAAAATCAATAATTGTTCATAGTGGTTCTTGTATAATTTTTTTACAACATACTAAATAAGTCAATCAAAAGTTTATATATAACAAAAATCACTCTATTGTCCATCAGAGAAATTATTGTCCATCTCAAATAAGTCGTTTACAGTTTTAATTGAAATAAGTCACTCAAAAATTTATATTAAGAAAAATCACTCTATTGTCCATCAGAGTAAGATTATTTCTTAAGTCTTATTAGCACACTGTTCATTATTACATCAAAAACTTGAGTTTATTTAAGTTACATCTTCTTCAAATTTAATTACCTATTGTGTTCATTTTGCATTAATATTCTTCATTATCTTGGTTCACATTATAATTCAAGTATGAATAAATTTTCTCCATTACCTCATTGTATTTCAGACTTCACTTTAAAAAATATTATTGCCATTATACATTATATCTCGCTTCAAAGTTTGTATAAATTGCCATCTAATAACTATTCATCAGTCAACGCACTTAAAATGTTAATTTTTTATCAACATTACAATTATTATTTATATTTATTTAAGTGTATTCATTAATATTTAAATGCATTAGCCAGCTTAATATATCGTAAACTATTTCATTCCATTCATACATTCTTCTATACTAAACATATTTCATATACATTATACTTCTCAAATAAAATATCATATTACTTTAAGGTAATAAACAAAATCTTCCAAACATGTTTTTTTTTTTTTTTTTTTTTTTTTTTTTTTTTTTTTTTTTTTTTTTTTTTTTTTTTAAAAAAAAAGATTAATGCTTTGTTGAACTTCAATACTTCTCTCTTTGTATTTTCTAAGTGATGTAACATGATATGGTCCAAGTTTATTATTTGAGTTTTCTTCTTTAATATAATATACTGTACATCCTACTCTATTTGTAACAATAAAAGGTCCATTGAAAATTAAAAAAAAACTTTGCTGTTACCCTTTCATAACTCTTTGATACTGGATGTTGTAATAATAGTACTTTGTCTCCTGTCTTGAATTCAGTAGCTTTTCTAGGTTTATTAAATTCTAACATACTTCTCTACATTTATCTTGATTCTATTTCTAGCAATTTCAATCTTATTAAGTTGTGACATCTTCTCTCATTCTGGTATTTTAATACAGGGTGACTGCCGGGAACCGGACGAATTTGCAACAGCTGTTACATTGTTGTTACACGTTCTAGGGAGATTGAGGTTATGTCATTGTTTTGAGTGAGCTTTACCATTTTAGTCACGATGGATCAGTGGTCAGTTCAGCATCGTGTTTTTGCATATGACACATTTATTAAAAATGGCGAATCCGTTATCAAAACACAGCGTATCTTCCGACGCCACTTTAATATTGCGCGAAATGACACGGTTCCAAGCCGGAATACATTGCTAAGATGGGTGCACAAGTTCAGAACAACAGGAACAGTATCAAAGAAAAAGCCACCCGGTCCAGCAAGAACAGTGAGAACACCAGACAACATCGCTAGAGTGAGAACTGCTTTGATGAGGAGCCCGGGTCGCTCTGCACGAAGACACGCACAAGAGCTACGCATGAAGCGCGATTCTGTCAGAATAATTTTAAAATCAGATTTGAAATTTCATCCCTATAAAATACAGGTGGTACAGCAACTGAAAGAGAGGGACTATGGACAAAGAGAAGATTTCGCAGTACGTATGCAGGTGTTGTTTACTGATAATCCTGATGTAATGATGTTAATGAGCGACGAAGCTCACTTCCACTTAAACGGTTCCGTGAACAAACAAAACTTACGATATTGGGCTCCTGAAAATCCATGTAACTTTCATGAAAAACCACTCCACTCTCCAAAAGTAACGGTTTGGTGTGCTGTAGGCCACTTTGGGATAATTGGTCCGTATTTTTTTGAGGAAAATGGAGTCACAGTGACAGTGAATTCTGCACGCTATGTTCACATGTTGGAAACATATCTCAAGCTACAACTTCGGAGGCGAGGAATAAACGTGAAAAATGTTTACTTCCAACAAGATGGGGCTACAGCGCATACTGCCGCTGCATCGATGCGAGTTGTGAAGAAGATGTTCCCTGGCAAGTTGATTTCACGTTTTGGTGACGTGCCGTTGCCGCCGAGGTCACCAAATTTGTCGCCCTGTGACTATTTCTTATGGGGGTATTTGAAAGCTCGTGTCTATGTTCACAAACCACGAACATTATTGCAGCTAAAAGATGCAATCACCGAAGAGGTGAATTTGATTGGACAAGACATGTTGATGAGAGTGCGTAATGATTTTCTCCAGAGGTTGGAAACCTGTATCCAGGTTAACGGCCATCACATGCATGATATCATCTTTAAGAAATAAACCCAAACTAGGATAAAAGGTTCCATAAAACATATGTTTTTTGAAATGGTATGTTTTCACCAATATATATTCCACAATTAAATAATTTTACTATATAAAATAAGGTTGTACTATTCATTTAAAATACGTCCAGTTCCCGGCAGTCACCCTGTATGTGGTTCCCAAAATCTACGACACTCTTCTCCTGTTTGTAGTTCCTTTGGTGTGAATTCGGTTGTTGTGTTGTGTAGCTCATTTAAACAATTATTTATCCATGGAATATACTTACACCAGTTTTATTGATCATTATGACATAGTGTCCTAATAGCTCTCTTTATATTTTGTATGTATCGTTCAGTCATGTTCATTTGTGGTCGTCTTATTGGATTAAATATAACATCTATTCCTAAATTTTCTAATGTGGAAATGTATTTGTGACTTCGAAATTGTATACCATTATCTGATTGAATTCTGTGTTGTGTTCCATATTTAGGAAAATAATCTTTAAGTAATTTGTTCAATACAGTGTTAGTAGTACATTTCTTAATTAGATAAAGCATAATAAATTTTGTGAAAATATTCAAAACAACAAATATATATTGTACACCTGTTTGACTTCTTGGTAAAACTCCAATAAAATCACAAGAAAGTTGAATTACATTTGCGTCACATTTAACCCTCCATCGGGCGCTAAACGGAGTTTTCCTCCGTGTATTTTTTATTATTAAAAATAGTACTACTTTTCTGATGTTAGCAGTCGTGTCCCGCAGTGTACTTCACGAGCATCTTTCGGGGAAGCGAAACAATAGCCTCCCGCTTATCTTTGTCAAAATCTGTCAGTATGAGGTCTACTTCCGTGCGAGACTGGACGATTCCTCCGTGAGCGCCCGATGTCGTGTTTGTAGTCCTTGGACGAAATCTCCTTGAGCGCCTTATAGTGTTTAGTTTTTATGGAGTAATAATCCGTGTGCGCCTAAATGTCTGACCTGTGATGGTTTCTTTTTAAGTTTTACAATATATTTTATTTCAATTTTGTGAAATGGAGAATGAAGACGAGAGACTTGTCAGTACAGTACCCGTGTGCTAGGGAACATTTCAGTACTGTTTATGGAGTGAACATTGTCGTTATAAGAACCAGAAGGAAAATGTTTTGAAACTTTGTGTAGTGTTTAAAAAATGTTTAGTAAAGAATAAATTTTGATTTTAGAATAATAATTGACATTACAATTGTATAATATCTCAAGAATTGAAGTAAGTTGTTTTTGTAAGAAGTTAAAAACTAAGTTAATTTCCATATATTATTACAGAAGGTTAAACATTTTTACAATTAATTGCATTATTCCTTAAAATAAATCATGTTGTTACTATACAATAACATTTTTTTAAATTTCGAAATTCTTATTTGGAAAATTCATTACATAAGAGAGTAATTTTTATTTAAATTCTAAAAATGAATATATTACATTGTAATTAAATCAGTATGAATATTTAAACAAATAAAAACAGTTTAAACGACTATAATATCCATTATTCACTAACCTGGAGGAAACCTCCGTGAGCGCCTGATGGTGTTTCTAATTTTAAGCGCCCGATGGAGGGTTAATTCCAACATATTCTGCAATGCTTGGATGTGTGTCTGGTTTACTTTTCTGACATGAGTCACATGTTGATATAAATTGACGAATACGTTTTGCCATTTGTTTGAAAGTAAAAGTCTCTTGTAAGATCTTCAAACATTTGTTTGCCCCACAATGTATATAGTATTCATGACACTCGTGTATCGTAGGAATTATTAAAACTTCAGGTAAAATAATTTTCCAACCATCAAAATTTTGTTTAAAAACGATGTTGTCATAAAGAATATATTTTCTTGGGTACAATGGTGAAATAAAATCCTGATCTGCTTGTAAAGATAGCATACGGTGAATATAACTTAATTTTAGGTCCTCTTTCTGTAAATTAGATATACCTAACTTAAATAATTCTGAGTTCTCCTTTTGACATTTAAACTCTTCTAAGTTACCCTTTTGGAATTTTGAAATATTAGTGAGTGCCTTAATAAGTACTGGACTATTTTCATAGTGTAGAAAATTTAAGATAATCGCAGGTGTGTTATTTTCTACTGATGCGACTTCATCCTTGATTTCGATACGACTTAAAGTATCAGCTACTATGTTTTGTCGTCCTTCACAAAATTTTATAGAATAATTATATTCCTGCAAATTGAGAATCCATCTAGTTAGACGAGAGTTTAACAATCTACATGTTTTTAAAAACGTAAGTGCTTTGTGATCCGTGATTATATTAACATGGTTACCAAGTATTATATGTCTCACCTTCTGCATGCAATGAAGAATTGCCAAACACTCCAATTCTGTTGTAAAATAGTTTAATTCACTCTTCTTAAGTGTCCGAGATATAAATACTAACGCTGCCTTAGCCTTACTTCCATCATCACATATTTGATACAAACGACCGCCAATAGCCTTAATAGAACTGTCAGTCTGAAGAAAGAATTCCTTCTTGTAGTCAGGATGTGATAATACTTCTGTCTCTAAAAATAATGATTTATCTGAAGGCTGTATCCTTTTATGCGTAATCGTCGACACAACACACGCCGCCAGATGGACATGTTGAGCTGTCGAGCAGCGCAGCGAACGGATTTCTGAGGGCTGCGTGTGAAGCAATGGCGCTCCATGTCTTCATCGGACACTCTGGGACGGCCCAGTGACTTGCCTTTACACAGACAACCTGTTTCTTAAAATTGTGCATACCATTGTCTAATGCTCTGTGATGTAGGAGGATCAACACCATTTTTTTTTTTTTTTTTTCTCTTAGGACAAGAAGCTTATAAATTGCACTTAGTCCTGTAAGAACCTTTGCGCTGCTTCCGGAGTGATAGGATATTCAGGATGGGTAAGGTTAGAGAGTAGGGGCCGCCTCCTATCGAGATCCATGAGGAAGAATTAGGGCACTACATCTCAAAGTCATCCCGGAAGAAGGGGAGGCCAGCTCTGAACCAGCCTCTCCAGTCAAAGTAGGCAGGGGGTGGCACACCCTTGTTGAGGTTAACAAGAACCTCTGAGGTAAGGGAGCAAACCCCACCAACTCCAACAGTCTTCTTCCACAGTAGACTAGACCTATCGAATTGCCCATGAACCCCAGAATCTCAACATTTGCGGTTAGTGATGTGCCGCTACTGGACATCCATAAGGTTGCCCAGGTTGAAGTGGCACATCGGTTTTTGCTGCTGTGCCCAGTAGTGGGTTCAACTGGTAGGTATAAACCAGCCAGAAGTGATCCCTGCTGGGTGATCAACACCATACTTATTAAGAAAGTCACGCTGAACAGTTATTACAGACTCACACTGCGAAAAACGTAGAACACAAAATGCTTTTTGTGGTGCAGACGCCATTTTTACTAGAAATGAAGTAGGCGTTCACTCAAGCGCACTGCTGCTACCTAGCGGGAACCATGTAAAACTTTAAAAGATACTCTTTTCAACATTACATTGTTGGCGCATTAGCTCAACAAACAGAATAGTTATGATTTTATTAAATCTGATGATGATTCTTTTTGATACACCCTGTATTTCCAAACATGTTTTTACTTTGAATAAATTTTGAACGATGATGTCGAACTGAATTATGTTTTAGGGTTTAAAAATGTGAATATAGAGAAGTTATATACTTTTATATGTAAAAGAAATGTATTTGTTTCAGATTACATAAATTAACTAAACTTTATTTAAAGTCTGTTTAAGCAGGGTAATACTTAAGATTAATTTATCCAGTCTGAAATGGTATTACTGCTGGTACTGATGCTGTAAAAACTACATTCTTTAGTTAAAATGTCGTAGTTTGTTTGATTTCAACTAAAATAGTATATGACTTTTGGTATATTCACAATATAAAATGTTCCAAGAAAGTCTTCTCAAGTGCATTTTTTGCAACATCGTGTTTGTTCTGACTTTTCTTATAATGAAACACTTTGATTTCCACCTTTAATTCTAGTTTTCATCTCATCACTACAGAGAGGATACTTCAGATTTAAGGAGCTAGCTCCTTTACTTGCTTACCATAGCTGGCAATAATTATTTATGAATATCTATAGGTCAAATGTCTTATTCAATAGTATCAATATTTAAAATCAATAATCATCATCTGATTGTTGGTGGCCGCTTATTATACTGTAGCCGATGATTATTTAAACTACAAGTAACCAAAATCTCTAACCGCATTATGTTGTAGGTATTTCAAATTACAGCATAGCTCAACTGTTTTTTATATCTTAAAAGTAATAATGTAATGATAAATAAAAGCTGTCTAGGCTGTGTGTATTTGTAAAATGTAACTAACAAAACAGTGTAACATTTAGTTACTTTTAACTAGTTTAAAGGTTTTTACTTCCTTTGAATTAATTTGGAACAAGATTGTTATTTAATACATTAATAAAGAGCTGGCAATTTTAATTAACTATAATTAGAATATTTTCGTATTCAATAGTTTAGATCTCTAATTGATAATTCATTTGCAGTGTTGGCTACTTATTATACTGCAACCATCAGGCATGTAATGTCATGTAAGTGGCAGAGTCCAATATCAGACATGAATGAACACGGTTGTTTATGTTACTCCGAGGCTGCAGTATAATAAACACAAACACTTGAGTGATTAATAATTTCAAATCATCGATATTCATGAGTAAAAAGTTTTCGCCACAACTACTTAAACCAAATTACGTTATATTTAAATTTATAATATGTTTGTATGTATAGTCTAATAGCAAATAGTAGATAAGGCCTTCGTAGTACCCAATGTTGTACCCAATGTGTTGTATGGTCAAATTTGAATTAACCCGTTTGTAAATTTATTAGTTTATCAGTCAGATTGAAACTTAAACAGGTGAGATTCAGTAAAACAGCTATTTAGTAAGCTCAAAATTCCAACAATTTATAGTCTTTATGTTACGGAGATCATTAAATACGTTAAAAGTAATTCTACAAAATTGTAGCTATTGGCTGAGTTTCAGTGAAGGGCTAGACAAGTGTTATTTCTGTTTGTCTGTCCGCACAATAGTATGTAGAACATCTCGAGATAGAAATGAGCTATACTTTTGCATTTTTGCATACCTCAGCAAAGCCTGCTACGCAACATATGGTGTGGCGTACTTCTACATAGTAAATGCTAGAATGAATATTATATTTTCCTACTTTAGTATGTTTCTCCCCTTAAAAATTAACAGCAAAATTTAAAACGTGTCTAGGAGGGAGTTGCAGATTTTAAAGATAAGTAAGCATCTCTCCCTAAGTGTATTATTATGATAGCTTAATATGTATGCTCTATCATGTGATGTATCCAGATGCCCGCTGCCTGTAGTGAGATCATAGGTGATATTGAAGATTTGATCTCATCTCAAGATCTAACACCAAAAGAGAGGTACAGCAATAAGAAGAATGTAACTGCAAGGGTCAAAAAGCGAGTCGTCAAAGCTTCGAACATTGAAGAGTTTGTCAATAATGATGATGTTCCTCGCAGTATCATACCGGGAACACAGACAATTTACGTCAAAACTTGGGGATGCACACATAACAGCTCGGACAGTGAATACATGGCTGGTCAGCTGGCAGCGTATGGCTATACTCTTACTGGTGAGTGACTCTTGTAAATGTTACTACCTTAATCGGAAAGTACTTAGAAGAAAATAGGAAAGCATAATGGGAATACATTTTTTTTGTACTTTTAGTACAAGAAGCTTATAAATTGCACCTAGTCCTATAAGGACCTTAGCACTGCTTCCGGAGTAACAGGATATTCCGGATGGGTAAGGGATGGGGGTAGGGGCCGCCTCCTATCGAGATCCGTGTAGAAGAATTAGGGTACTAATCTCAAAGTCATGTTCCCCTGAAGAAAGGGAGGCCAGCTCTGAAGCAGGCAGGGGTGGCACACCCTTGTTGAGGCTAGCAAGAACCTCTGATACTTAGGGAACAAACCTCATCAACTCCAACAATCATCTCCTGCAGTAGACTAGACCTAGTATCGAATTATCCTTGCACCCCAGAATCTCGACATTTGCGGTTAGTGATGTGCCACTCCTGGACATCCATAAGGTTGCCCAAATTTAAGTAACACATCGGTTTTTTGCTATGCCCAGTGGTAGGTTCTACTGGAAGGTATAAGCCATCCAGAAGTGATCCCTGCTGGGTGCACTTCAACATCTTAGATAAGGTGGACAATGCTGTGTTTCTGATGGTTAACTTGTTCTTGTTACAAATGTATTGAAGAATCACTGTAATTATTCCCTTTGTTAGCCAAGAAGCTAAGGTTCAATTATAAGGACCACTTCACATTCTGAGACAATCGGAAATTTTGCCAGTTGATTGTGCCTGCTGAGACTACAATTTTATTGAAATTAATAACGATAATTTTGAGAGAGCCAGCCACAATTACTGGTTATCTGGTTTTATTGTCCATTTAGACTACTTAACTCAATCACCATATGTGTGAGCCCTAAAAGTGTTGACTATCATTTTTTTCTGATCTCTTCTAAAGCAAAAATCAAATTGTAAAACAGTCAATTCATATTCACCAATAAGAATTATACCATCATTATCGGTTGCAGATGCTTAAATTATTCACTAAATAAAATACTGTGAGTTGTATTTTTGTACTTAAGAGTTTTTTACTTTGAATTATTTCAAACTTGCAAAGATTTTTATGCCTGTTGCGGTGTTCTTTTCTTTCAATCGTGTAAGCTCAGATAGTGAATTAACTTAAACAAATTACTGTTTTTTATCGTTATTACTGGTCATTTGTTTCTTGTAGTATTGTATTTCAATTGTATTCATCCCAATTAGCTTTAGGCTAATATCACCTCAATAATAAATAAAGCAATAGAATCCAACACAGAAATAGAAGATGCTGTAAAAAGATATTTGATTAACTTTCAGCCAAAACCATTATTACAGTACACCTTGCCCAAAGAAAATGTAATGGCCCCTTGAGTCAGGTTGACCCCTTTTGGATGACATGCCCTAAAAATTTTAAAACACCCATAGGGTAGCTACTCCCATTAACTCAAAAATCTTGGATCCAAACTCCCAAACTCCACTTGTGGGTAGGGCTTTAGATGGTTATCATGAGATAACTATGGCAAGCAGTCAATATAATTGTTTCTAGGATAAGCTCTCATGTACTTGTAAGCAGTCCAACCATCAACAATGATGTGGAAAACACCTGATGATACTGTTAATCCACTGAATTTATAAAAGAAACATAGGTACAGTCATTAGGCAAGACAAACTGTCCCTTCACTGACGTCCTGTTACTGGAAGTTTTTCAGTAATCTAATTTCAATTCCTTATGTTTTTTCCACACTCTGTAATTTCTCAAAAATTATTAGAGAGCAGAATTTTAATCACTTTATACAATTAATTTTGTTTTTATAGATTAGTTTGTATTGAGCGTTTCAATTGAAACTTGATTTTTAAAACATGACCCTGCCCAATGTTATATTTTAAAATCTGTGTAATATTTGGAAATAAATACTAAAGAGTATTAGTTATCTTAGTTTTTTAGTCCATCAGCATATGTGGTCAGTGTCATAACAAACTTCTAGTTTTTCTATTTCAAACGGAATCAAAACATTGCTAACACAATGTTTTAGATATTTCCTTCTTCTTCTTCATTGGATTATAATTATGTATGAGTTACTATAAAATAATCCTCTGTATTGGAATATCCAGGCTTGGTCATTGACACTAGACCTTGTTTGTTACAGATGAAAAGGAAAAGGCAGATCTTTGGCTTTTAAACAGTTGCACGGTGAAAAATCCAGCTGAGGATCATTTTAGGTCAGGTAGTACTTCATTGTATAACCATTACTTACATAACATTATTTAAACCATATGTGTATTAAAGTAAGTTATGTTTAGTTATAAAAACTAACTTTTAACACATTCAAATTTTCCTTGTTATCGAGAATAAAAAAAATATGGTACTTTTCCTTGTTGACAGTTATAAAATTAATTTTTATTGAAATATTACCACATGTTTCAGGATGAAAGTCTTATCGTCAGGTGTATAAAAATGCGGAAGTTAAAAATAACATGTAATAAAACACACAGATTCAAGAAATAAGACATTTACAGGATAAATCATTTACAGTGCATATAAGAGGTGTGTCCAAAAAGTATCCGACTTTGACGTCTGGCATGAACTGACGTTACTCGGCGGCAACGGCAATCTGATCCCCTTCAAAGTACTCCCCTCCACAAACCACTACCTTATTCCCACTTCCGGAAACACTCCTTAAATTCATTTTGCGGAATGGCTAACAGGTCCTTCGTCGCATTTTGTTTTATTTGTTCAACATCGTCAAATCTTTTTTCTTTCAAAGGAATTTTTTATTTCGGAAATAGCCAGAAGTCACAAGGAGCTATGTCAGGACTGTAGGGAGGCTGTCGTAGTTGGTTGATGTCGTGTTTGACCAAAAAACCCTGAATAAGATTTGAGGAATGAGCTGGCACGTTGTCTTGGTGCAGGATCCAGTCACGGCTTGTCCACAGTTCAGGTTGTTTCCTTCGCACTGCATCTCGTAGCCGCCTTAGGACCTCAAGATAATACTCCTTATTCACTGTCTGGCCTCTTGGAGCATATTCATGATCAACAACGCCGTCATGGTAAAAAAAAACTGTCAGCATTGTCTTGACATTGCTTCGACTTTGTCTTGCTTTTTTCGGCCGTTGCTCTTCGCGAGTTTTCCACTGTGAAGATTGAGCCTTTGTTTCAGGGTCTGTAGCCATAAACCCATGACTCATCACCAGTAATAACTTTTATAAATAGCCCTGGGTCACTTTTTATCAAATCCAGATTGTCCTGTGCGATTTCAAGTCGACAGTTGTTTTGGTCTTCTGTCAGCAGCCGAGGAACAAATTTTGCCGAAACACGGTTTATTTTAAAATCTTCATGTAAAATGTTACAAACTGACAATTTTGGTATTCCTAAATTTTCTTCCAGCTCTCAGACAGTCAATCGACGGTTTTCATTAATTGCTGCACGAATACGTTCGACATTTTCAGCATTTCTGGCCGTTGAAGGCCTGCCAGATCGGTCTTCACTTTTCACTGATATGCGGCCATTTTTAAACCGCCTAAACCACTCTTTTATTTGTGTATCGCCCATAGACACGTCACCATAAAATTTTCGTATCATAGTAATCGTCTCTGATGCTGAATGGCCAAGTTTTTGGCAAAATTTAATGCAAATGCGCTGCTCAACACGTTCAGTCATATTGAAATGCGACGCACACACATGGCAGTACTGTACGGAACAGAGTGCTGTGACTCACTGAGTGACCGGATCGTATTCAATGCCTAATATGGGAAGGATTAGGCTCGCCCCTCCCCTCCAATAACCGGTTCGAGCCAATCGGTTACGCCGCGGCCGCCTACTGGTCGGCGGTCGGATACTTTTTGGACAGACCTCGTACATGGTAGACCTATTGCACAACCACGGACACAAACTGTACCGGTCGGCAGCGTAAACACTCCTGACAATGGGATTTTCGTCCCGAAACATGTAGTAATAATTCAATAAAAACGTATTTTCGAACCACTGTTGACAAGGTAAAATACCATATATTTATCTATAATTATTTAGAGGGTATTACATACATGGATTTATACAATATAAAACTACAGCTGAGAGCTATTTTTCCTCACAAATGCCTTCTTCATTATGACACTTGTGACAAACAATTTTTTCAATGATCTCATAGAATTCTGTCACTTGTGAACTGTGCCACAGATTACACATACTATACCATTGGGTTTAGCTTTACATTTAACGTTCAACCTTTACTTACTGGGATCGGAAACATTACAGGAATGAAATCGAGGCAGGAGTGGGCCGAGGCAAGGCGGTGGTGGTGGCGGGGTGTGTGCCGCAGGGGGCCCCACGTGCCGACTACCTCAGGGGCCTTAGTGTCATCGGTGTCCAGCAGATAGACAGGGTCGTAGAGGTTGTTGAAGAGACTCTTAAAGGTAACCAAGTAGAACGGAATTGGTTCAACTGACTGTTCTTAAATTTGACATGGTTTGTAAATAAAAATGACGGGATACTTTTTTTATTTAAAAAAATCTAAACGTAATATTTCTGTAAAAAATCATGGTTTGGTCAAAAAGTTTAGTGTTCTTAAATCTGCAGTAACGAATTTTATCACGTTACTATTATTAATTGTTACTGCTTAAAATTATTTGTAGTCAACTTATTACTTAATGATGCAAACAAGATCTATCTAAAATGATTTTCAGTTATGCCATGTGGACACATAAGTACGTACAATATTTATACCCCAATGTGGTACTGTCACTTCATTACCTAGGCTAATTAGGGGGAAAGTTAATTTTTTTGTGAAATGCTTTTGAAACCATTATACAAACATGTTGAAAAATGAAACATGTTTCATTTATTTTTGTTGTAGTTGAAACATGTTGTTGTGTTGTTGGAAAATGTTGATTTTTGTAACATGCGGTTTTAATTAGTAACAAATTTTTAGAGAACCTCCCAATTTTTTAAAATTATAAATTCAATATATTTTGATATTTATGTTTAATATATTTTTTGTATGAAAAGAACTTTCTCGGTTTAGAGCTCAATATTTCATTACCTGTTCTGATTTAAAATTTCAGTTATTTCAAATATATAGGAAATACCTTTTTGAATCGCTTTGTTTTAAAGTACTGTAGATGAATGTGTGTAAGATGCTGAAAAGCTGAGCATTAGCAAAGGGGTTTGGCAAAATTTCGGTCTGTCGGGACTGTTTGTCTCCCTGTCTGTCCACAGGATTGTCAAAGACAAATTAAGCTATAGAGTTGAAATTGTGTATCAATCTTCATTTCTAAATAGGCATGATCAAGTACGATGATAGTGCATATCCACACTTTTTATTTGTGGTTTGCCTGAGAGTTAGCAAAGCCTGTCACTTAAGAGAATATCTCGTTCTCATGATTATAAATTAAACTACTGGTTTGAAATTTAGCATGAAATATCATTTCTGTCATTAGCGAAGCATTTTACGCAACACAGGTCTGGTGTATTTCTACCTTGTTCATTTGTAGAATTATTTATTACATCCCTTGGTTTGCTACCGTACTTTATTTTGATATTGGTTTTTGGTTGTGAACAATAAATTGAGATTGAAATAGAGGCAGATGTAAATAAGCCTGAGTGGCAGTGGAGGGAGAGTCAGCAGGTGAGAGAGAGTTATTTATTTAAAGAATAATAGAGAAGAAATATATCCATCACTTAATTTTCATGGGTTTATTCTTGTATCGTACACAGGTCACTCTGCTTCACCACAAATCTTCCTGGTGGGAATTCTGGCACTTATATCGTTGTGTTATCTCAAGGTTTTTGTTTCCCCATTTATGAGTCATATACAACAATGAGGGGTATGAGGAAGCTTGACTCCTCACAACAATACACAAAACCTAATACATCTTTTTAGAAACTCTTAAATATGAAATGAGTGATGAACTCTAAATTTGATCGCCTTCTTTAGGCCAGAGAAGCCAAAGCCATCGTGACTTCTATTGGATAGTGTCAATTGTAAGTTTTGGGAATGAAATCAGAATTTAAATTCAAGATAGATGTGAAAGTTTTTACACAGTGTTTTGTATTTCTTATCACCAAAATTATCAAACAGTCACCCCCCCTCCCCCACAAATTTAAAACTATACACAGCAATGAGTGGATGTAACAGTGTTTTCGAAACTGTATTTGGCTGTCTTGGCTTAATCACTCTCGTAAGCTTTGACAGGTGTAGTGATTCACCATTCACAAAAGTATTTTTTAAACCACTAGAACAGTAGACTTTTGTAGTCATTAGCAAAATGTGCAGGGAAAAACAATCCATAAGACTTATTAAGATAAGCTTTATGGTTTATTCCATCTTTTTAACATTTAGTTTATATTGTGTCATTTCATACAAGTCTGATGTAGGTAATTCGGTGCGACTATTTGGTCAAAAGAAGGTGGCTGGGAAGAAACTGGGTGGTGCTTCTCTCACTCTGCCGAAGGTGAGACGCAATCCTCTTATCGAGATAATAGCCATCAACACAGGCTGCCTCAACCAGTGTACGTACTGCAAGACCAAACATGCCAGAGGGGACCTGGGAAGCTATCCTCCAGGTATGTAATGTCTGGATGTATGTATATGCATTATCAATAACACAGAGATCACCTGTCGTCAGTGCATCCAAAGTATTGTTAATTAACAAAAATGATATATTTTTAAGCTTACACAAAGCTTTGTAAGCCATACCCAGCAGGATCACTTCTGGCTGGTTTATTCTTTCCAGTTGAACCTACCACTGAGCACAGCAAAAACCGATGTGTCACTTAAATCTGGGCAACGTTATGGATGTCCAGGAGCAGCACATCACTAACCGCAAATGTTGAGATTCTGGGGTTTAAGGGCAATTCGATAGGTCTAGTCTACTGTGGGAGATGACTGTTAAGGTTGGTGGGGTTCGTTCCCTAAGTTTCAGAGGTTCTTGCCACCCCCTGCCTGTTTTGACTGGAGAGGTTGGTTCAGAGCTGGCCTCCCCTTCTTCCGGGGAGACATGACTTAGAGATTAGTGCCCTAAATTGTTCCTCATGGATCTCAACAGGAGGCGGCTCCTACCCCCAACCTTGCTCATCTAGAATATCCTGTCAATCCGGAAGCAGCGCTAAGGTCCTTATAGGACTAAATGAAATTTATAAGCTTCTTGTATTAAGAGAAAAAAAAACAGCTATACATGCAAAACATACACAAAAAATTACATTTAGAGTTCGACAAGCACATAAAAGTCTCAAGGTTTTGTCATGGACAGTGGTTGACACCCGCGACTGGTAATGAATTATGGGTAGCAGCATTATTCATAGTCATCGCTGATAAGTCTGTTGGGTTATTTTTGAAACATCTGGTTTTGTTTATGGACGGAAATTGATGGCTCATGGGTCAAAATTTCTTGTACAAAGATCAATTAAAAGTTCTTATAAAAATCATAGGTAGTGTAGACATAAAGGAACAACAGAAAGTCAGGTTCTAATCACTTTCTCAATCAGAAAAAAAAAATAAAAAAAGGATTGCAGTCACAAAACCACAACTCTTTCTGCTTTAGTTATCATCAAGAGCAGAATACTCGTTGAGGTGATACTGCTCCCGTCATTGCACATTTTTCATCCATACCAAGAATATACTCTGTGTGTGTGAAAACCTGCCTATAAAGTATTTTGAAATAGTAATGTGTAAGTAAGACCATAATAAAAGTCTCAAACCAGTTCTTACTCAGAAAATATTAAATGTGATTTACTATTGAAGTCAAACCTATCTTAAACGTGAATATAGCAAAGATATACTATTTTATTTCTCAAAAAATAAATATATTGAATCGGTTATATTTTCTAAATCTGAATGCTGTTGCAGAGGAGATAGTAGAGCGAGCGCGGCAGTCGTTCTCGGAGGGTGTGAAGGAAGTGTGGCTAACATCGGAAGACACAGGGACTTACGGAAGGGACATCGGGAGCTCACTGCCTCAGCTGCTGTGGCGATTGGTCGACGTCATTCCAGAGGATTGCATGTTGCGCGTAGGCATGACCAATCCCCCGTATATTTTAGAACATCTAGAGGTGAGCGGGCTTGTCTCTTATTTACTAGGGATGTATTACTGTATTTTAATGTAACTGATTGCAACATAAAATTTATTTTGTAATTTGTTGTCTAATTTTATTATTTTATTGGCTGAGTACTAGCAAAGCCTACCATTTCAGGAGGCGGAAATATCTCATTTCTCCTATGTCAAAAAAACTGACCTATAGACTTGAAATTTCGCATGAAGCTTCATTTCTCTATGAGTAACACAGAGTTTGATGATGGTACATGTTACTACATGGGTTTTGGCTGAGCGTTAGCAAATATTTTTACAATGGTCTTTTGGGTAATCATGATAGCAACGAGAAAATGGTAAAATAAATATGTACAGTCATTTGAGATTTTAACATGTGATATTTTTATTCATAGTGTAAAAAGATAAAATAATAGAGAGGAAAGTCAGTATTAAAAGTCAATGACAAGATTTTATTTTATTGTGCTCTTGCATTGTGTACCCTCACTAGCTCACCGGAACTTATTATTTAACCATTAATATGAAACCTAATTTAATTTTTTTTAATTTTGAATGTATCATGTGGCGAAATATCTCGAGAAAGATTTCATCTGTAGATTTTGAATTTTGCATGAAACTTCAATGCTACATAGACAAGAATGAGTTCTGTAATGGCGCATGTCTATCCAGTGAAACCTGTTATGTAACACTTGGTGTGGTGTACTCATACGTTGTATATTTTATTTCATCTAAACATAACTTTTTCCTATCAGTTGTCAAGTTGTCACCTGGTTGAAAGATCTCATTTGTATTCTTTAAGTCAGCATATTTTTAATGTTAGCAACAATATCTACGTAAAAAGATAGCATCGGTGTGTTTCCTTGCAGGAGATGGCTGCCATATTGAGTCACCCACGAGTGTACGCCTTCCTCCATGTCCCAGTCCAGTCCGGTAGTGACTCTGTGTTGGCTGACATGAAGCGGGAGTATTGTCGGGAGGACTTCCTCAAGGTCGTGAACTTCCTGCGGCAGAGGTGAGCTTCATTCATCATATCAGTCTGATCCTCATATATTGCAATATTGTGAGGCACACAGAAAGCAGTTTTTATTTTCTAAAAAAATGCAAGGATTGATACAATTTGGAAACTGTGATTAAATATCTCCAATAGCTCCATATCTCTTGTTTTCAAACGCAATTTGCAAAAAACTCAATCCATTTTATAGATCAGTTATTCCATTTTTATACAACTCTTACACCATTTCACCCAACCAAGGTTAAATGAATGAATTCTTCCACTTTTTTTGTGTCAGAAAATCTTTTTACCCAAACTCAATTTTATTTGGTACTTTCTGATTAAACAGATGCCACTGATAATCAATGGGATTTAACAGCTTTGGGTGGGCAGTTACACAATAAATACTAACCGTTAGGTTAGGTTAGACCTAAATCGCCTAACCACATCAGCTGCAGCGTGCTTTGAATAGTTGGCCTCTGTTTAATCAGAAAGTACCTTTTATTTTAGTAATGTACAGTTTGTATGTAGGAAATCAAGACTAAATTATTTTTTTCTGAAGAATCCAGAAAACTTTCACAAATTATTCAAGGAAAGCTCATCTATTTTCAACGTTTTTGATGGCAGTGAGCATTTTTTGTACTATCAAGGACAACATGTTTTTAGTAACTTAAATAAAATATTCAGGAATTGTATCATTCAGAAGAAGGTTTGTTACACCTTAGGAGATATATCCTGGAATCTCATTGCATTAAAAAACATTCTATTCACTTTTAACACATATTCGTCAGTAACGATGAATGGGTGCCAGATATGTTGTCATGCTGTTTGTGCGTTTCTCACAATTTTATCACATTATAGTGGTTTGTTGAATTTTAACTATTTGCGAACAGTGGATTTTCAGCTCAAAGGGGAATTAGTGAAGCAGATTCACATCTTAGGTAAGTTTGAAATTAATGAAAATTCTTTCCAAAGGGTTCCTGGGATCACGATTGCTACGGATATCATCTGTGGGTTCCCCACAGAGACCGAGGCTGACTTTGAGGACACAATGAGTCTCTGTGCAGACTGTCGTTTCCCCTCTCTGTACATCAACCAGTTCTTCCCCCGCCCAGGTACTCCAGCCGCCCGACTACCCAGAATACCCCCAACAGAGGTGAGTTTTGGAAAGCTTTATTTGAATAATTTATTTATATAGACATAGAATTTTGTGTTTTTCAAAGCTCGCGTCAATTCTATTCTCAATCTTATGCAGTACATGAATTTTCAGCAAGTTAATCTCGGTGTGGCTAGATAGAACACCCCGGGCTTAGTCATCAGCTTAATCCATTTCTTGAGATAAGCTATATTTATCTCTCAAGAAAGACTATTTAAGTCTCTTGAGATAGGCTACATCCATCTCTTCAGATAGGTTACATCCATCTCTTGAAATTATGTTCTATTGTCTGAAATGAATTCACAGTGGAGAGAATTGGCGAGTAAGTGGTATGGATGAATGTAACGATTGTATGTCTGAATGTGGTATTGTGAACGAATGTAAAAATTTTAGATTTATTCGGTATGACCTTTGCCACATAATTGTAATATTATCAACGGCAATAAAAGACTTGACTTTGACTTTGACAAGGAAGAAAAAAAAATATTTCAACTTTCTTTCTAGGGACTATCCTAATAATGAAATTGCTAAACTGAATTAGTTTGATATCCTTTTGAATTTTTCTTATCGATGCTGCCAGTGAGGATTTTAAATGTTGCATGGTTTGAAAAATAATGTAACTCTAAAAAAAGCTGACAGAAATAAGAATACATAATTGTTTTTTTTTCTTCTGTCTATGTTTTTATGTGCAACATTTTATGTTCGGACACTTTCAGATATACTTGTAATTAGGGAAAAGTTATATTAACCCTTTGGATGCCAGCCCATTTTCCAAAAGTACTACCCAGAAACGCCAAGGGCATTTACAGAAGTTTTGCAAGCTTTCACTAAATGTATCATAACTTTTTTATTTTTTAACAGATATTGATGATTTTTTTACCATTATTTTTCTTATGAAATGCCCTTGTTCTGTTGGTAAATTTTAGTTGCATAAATGTAATTTAAACTTATAAAAAAGTTAAAAATTAAGAAAAAAAATATTAAAATTTCCAAAAAACATTTTTTTTAGCACAAATAAGTGGTTTAAAAGAAAATGTATGCTGATTTTCTGTTATATCCTAGTAAACTATATCTAACCCTTAACCTAATTACAGAATTTCAAAAGCCTACCTTATATAGAAGTCCAGTTATGATTTTTTTCACTAAATGTGACACGGGCACAGTTTTTGTAATTTGCATGGACGTTGTATGTAATGTTACACTATATTCACAAATCAATATTTGACACTATACAAATCGGTACTTTGGGATTATACCAACCACACCACTATGAAGAACACAAAAATATAAATTTATAGATATATTATAAACAAACATTGTAGAACGAAAAAAACAACTTTTTAATTACAAAATTACAAACTTACAAAGATTATCAATTGTTAATGAGGTCAGATTCGCTTAAACTTTTTTCAATGAACTTAGAACATTATATAAAACGATGTATTTGAGTAACAGAATTAACATTCCATCAATCAACAAGCATTTCCAGGTATTGTGATCGGTATTGTGGTCGCTGTTATCTTATCTTTCTCGAGAATCCCGATTACGGCAGGCCGCGCGGCATCACACGATTATTTAAGTTTTTTGCAAGGTACATAATTGCCTTTCCATTACAATTCAATTTATATTTCTGATCAGCCCCTCTAGAATTATATTTACTGATAGATACTATCTCGAGGGATATTTTTCTTTCGTTGACATCAGCGCGAGCTTCGGAAGCACCTTCGGCCGGAGGCATTCGCATTTTGGGTGGCGGAGTTTGATCAAGAATAATGACAAGTTTTGTGTGTTTTTTTTTTCAATAAAGAGTTTAGTTTTTGTTTGGTAATGTTTGTTTTTGTTGAATTTTTGTGTTTGGAGAAATGTAGGGGTAAAATACGAAAGTACAACAAAGCGAACGGGCGGCGAGACTCTGCAATCACGTTATCTACTACACCGCTCGACTTTGACCTCTGTCTGAGGATGGGGAGGGGTTTGCGATAAGACAATTCCTGTTTTATACTGACGAAATATTGTTCTACGCTAATCTAGTAATCAGTAGAAGCTAAATTTCAACTGTCTGAGTATGGGGAGGGGTTTGCGATAAGACAATTCCTGTTTTATATCGACGAAATATTGTTCTACGCTAATCTATTAATCAGTTGAAGCTAAATGTCAAATAACGATTCATGTCTGGGTGTGGTCTGTATAATCCCAAAGTACCAATGAATCTAATAAAAGGGGCATAGTAAAAATGCCCTAACAACAAAAGTAATGAGAGAATTACAAACGTAAACAACGCATAGCAACACGAACGTAACCTCAATCTCGACCAAACAATTCAACAGCTGCGAAGCTCAAATACGACCAAACAAACAGTCCATAAACGAATTAACTACTTTGTGGTTGCAAAGCAACTAATCGACTATCGATTAGTCAAAATTTTGCGGCAATAAGATGAACTATAAGAAAATTACAGGTGAAAAGCGTGACGTACCTATATTACGGCCGTTGGCGATTTTCAGTTGAGTAGCCGACGGCCGTAATACCGGTACGTTGGCATCCAAAGGGTTAAATCAAAAAGAACCATTCAATGATTTTGCTTTGGTGCTCATTAACAGCTTTACTAAGGTCAGTTACTGTAGGGAAAAAGATATTTCTTCAAGTCCTGGAGCAATATAATTGAAAATCCTTAATTTGTTTGTGAAGTTTCATTATCAATTCCACAACTTCTTTTACAAAGTGGCAATTTCTTAATTCATCTTATTTCTTTACAATCACTATTATAATATGAATAGGATAAATATTAACTAGACTCACAATAATATAACAAGTAATTAATTTATGTTGATTGCTAAAACACAACTGCTTAGTAAGCCTAATACCAACAAGAAAAGACACAATTTTGTCCAAAAATATTTACCAAGTAATCAAACAACAACCATTTCAGTTTGTTGAATAAGGATTTATGAAATAATACATGCTACCATTTCTTTAGAATTACTATCAATTTTCACTAATTTGCCTGCCAGTTTGACTCACAATTCAACTCCACAGATATCTTTAAACTGAGCAAACCTCTCAAAAATATGTACACATGTTGAACGACCATCATAATCTTGTTACAACATTAGAATGATTATAGCATCTTTGATGTTAACCCATTGCGGATCGTATTTTTTGGCGTGCGGGCACCAGCGGGCGCGAATTAATTCACGGTCAGCAGCCGCAAGAACAGCAATGGTGCGCCACAGTATCGCTCGCTATTGTATACTAGAAAATTCAGTTGCAAAGGTATTCGTTCAGATGGAACATGGGCCTGCTGGGGTTTCCGTGATGTAGGAACGATAACACACGAGCAAGGTTACGGCGTGGCAGGGATGATGTCTGAATCATAGTCTAAATAAAGCAGATCGGGGCGAATCGATTGCAACATCCGGGCCATTGTCTAGACTAAACCCACCAACATGTACGTCTGCGTCGTTTAGTTGTGTTACTAACCTCAAAAGTATTATAATAACAACTGAGGAAAACACCCAATCAGAAGCGCTAAAAAGCAGAGAGTAAACTCATATGAATGATTTTTCAACTTCGACATACAACTGCGATATGTAGGATATTTATAAAACTTTTGAAAATTTTAAACGTAGACCGTTGTTAAACACTCTTAGTAGACAAGTGAAGATGATCGCCCGATCTATCAGACATTAACAGAACTATTTGGAGGGAAATTTAAAAAGCAGACCGCTTTTGCGACCTCAGCTCGTCACCTTGCCGTTAGGCTCGGCCGCTGCGTGACGAGCCCAGCTCATCAGTGATCCGCAATGGGTTAAAGGCCTTGTGTATTAAATTTAAAATTATTAGAAAATCGTGTATTTCTTTTACTGCAATAACTTTAGAATGGTTTCTGTTGCGTTATTCTAAGTGTGAATATAAATATCATATATGCTGTATATATGCTTTATATGCTCTTATTCATATGCTGGTTGATCTGAATCCTCAGCATTTTTTAAACAGTGTCAAACCGCATAACCTTAAATTATTACCTTATCGTAGACTGAGTAAGCTAGGAAGAAAACTCAATTAGTACGTTAATGAAATCAACAGTAACAAGCTACGGCCATTTTATCATTTGTTAGTCATAATAACAGTTTAGTACTTTTTTGTCACACTTCCTGTATGTATACCACAACCAACACTTTAATAGTTTTCTATTTATATGTGAGGTCATATAGCCAAGAGATATGTATAAAAATCTTTACTTTATCCTGCAGATACTCAAAATTGACTACACAAAATTTCTGTTTACGTGCTCACAGTGTTGTAATGTCTAGCGACTCTGTGACAGGTGAAGAAAAGGACCAAGAGGCTTTCAGAGCTGTTCCAGTCGTACGAGCCGTACACTGACAAGCTCGGCACCACACAACGGGTACTCATTACTGAAGAAGCTTTCGACGGCAGACATCTTGTCGGACACAACAAGTTCTACGAGCAGGTACTAAAATTTAATGAGAGTGGTTCAATAAGTCTGTGAAAGTCAGAAGACAAAAGTGTTGGTTACTAGTGAAGTTGTTTTTCAGTAATTAATTCTCTTGAAGGACCAAGAATATTTTCAGTTGTATTGGAGTATATTCTGTGTATTAGATCTAGTTGGTGAATAATAAAAGAAAAGTAGGTATTTGTTTTAGCAATATCATTCTTGTTGCAATTTTTTATACTGTGTGATAAGTAATCATTAAGGAACCTATCTCTAGAGGTTGTGGATCATTTCAATAGTGCTAGAATTTAGTCTTTAATTTTTCTGGCCACAGCTCCTTCATTGGGATGAAGCCAACATAATACATCGGGAACCACATTTCTTCAAAAGGAAATTAATTGAGGCAACATACATTAAATTGGCAGACCAACCAATCAGTCAACCATCAGTCGAGATTAGGCCGCTTTGGTTGCCAATTCTAAAAAATGAACTAAAGAAAAAACCAAAAGTATCAAACGGATCAGATATTTGTAATAAACCAATGCGGAGTCACAATATGGTTTTAAGAAGTTCATCTCGCATGAACCAATAATAACGAAAGGGCCCATTCCTGTACCCCTTCCCTTTTATTTCCGCCATCTTGTTTTAGCCAGCCGTGACGATTACCATTGGCTAGTCCCTCTGGTCAGTCGTAGGTGGTTAGTAGACGAGTGAAGACGTATTGTGACCTGTATTCCGTAGTTCAGTTTTAATGATTAGTTTGTGTATAGTTTTTTATTAAGTGCATGTTTATAGAGTTAGTGAAGTTGACAAACAACATGTAGGTTGTGATTCCTGACTTAGGCGTGCCACAACGCTTTGGTAAGATTTGTTTATTTTAACCTAGTTTGTAATTATGTATTAGGTTAGTTATTACCTGAAGAAGAGATCAGATTGCAGATCTCGAAACGTAGTGTTACTGATTTCTTGTTTCACTGAACGGAACGATGGCAAAGCAAATGTCCGGAAAAATCCTGTTTCCTTCACAGCTCCAGAAAGTTGAGCTGATCTGTTTCTGTGAAGGGAATAAACATTTTTTTCTGCCTAACTAAAATGTATTTTTTCCAACTTTTTTTATTTAATATTATAAAAATTCTTTATTGTCATTATGTTATATATTGTACTACAGCGATAGTTACTACAAATCTACTCTGTTCAAAATAATCTACTAAGTTTCTTAATTTCTCAGAAATGTAATAAAACAGTCTCCATAATTGCTAATTTTATTGTTTCCTGCTAGGATTATCCGTAGTGTAACGTAGTGTTTAGTGTGTCGCACTGATAATTGAAGGGTTGCCTTTTCAGTCCAGCTGCGAGCCATTGTTCAGGTACTTTTTCTCATCTGATTTAGCTAATCTTATAGGACCTGTCAAGACAAAAGTTTAAAAATACAAACAAACAGATCAACTCTTCAGCTGAAGAAAAAGGCTTTGTCTTTTTTGATGCACACTCTTCTCCAGCACCTCATTGCTTGGACAGATATTTCGTTTCAGGCATGTACAGGGAAATCCATATTCAATTCTTGAAGGTTATGGACAACTTCATTACACACAATGAAGTAACATCTATAAAATCATTATCTAACTTTGGTGGGAAGGGTTGATTCAATGCGAATGTTGAGTTCATCTCCATCTTCCGTTTAGTGCAAAGTCTGAATCTGACTTGATTCCTGGAATCTGGAGTCAATGTTTACCTAAGGAGATGCAAAATAGTCTATGACAAAGAAGCTGAAAACAACTGTTGTGCATCGTTTCAACATCACAGACACCTGGGCTACAAAATCAAGTGCAATCGAGATGAAAAGGAGTTCTCATTGTCTCATCAAATGCACAATTGAGTGCACTACGATGTTTTAGACACAATCCAAAAGCATGGCGGACCAACCGAGTCTTCTGAACTCAACATTCATGATCATTAGTATTTGATTGAGCAAATGTTTTTCCTCGTTACACTATGATTCAGATACAACTCTGGGATACCAGTGAGACCTTTGTATAAATTAAATGTTCCAACATTCTGTTTCAGATATTGGTGGAGAATAGACCGGACCTGATGGGGCGTTCCGTGGAGGTAGTGATTACGGCTACCAAGAAACACTGCATGATAGGCACCCTCAAGACCGAAGTAGTGAAGCCACCAACCAGACCAAACATCTGTAGTGTGCTTCAGCCTTCTCTGTGTTCATTTGTACTGGTTGCCTTATTAGCCAAACTTCTATGGTTTTTATTTGTAAATATATGAAAGTGTAATATAAAAAGTGTATATGAAAGTGTGTGATTAATTGTCCTAGTATCCTCCAATAATAACTTTGTCAGTAAATAGGTGTAATTAAAATAATCATTTAAAAAATTTGCAATATAACCTTATATATTAGTAATACTAGCCCACTTTATGTGCTATAAACAGAAATATGTATATAGTAATAAGAAAAAGATAACTTAAAACACATGAAAGTTGAGATAGGCTCTATCTCACCTTACATTTAGTGCAGCGTCTGAAATCTGACACTGTCACAGACTTGACTCCTGTAATCTAGAGCCTACTCTGGCTGAAGAGGTCCAAAAAATGTCTGTGACAAAGACGTTCAAAACAAAGTCCGTGGCATTGTCAAAGTCAGATGCTGTACTAAGCAGAAGGTGAAATGGAGCTGAACTCAACATTTGCATTAAATCAACCCTATTCGTCATAGCTACATTGAAGCGTGTGGTGTAGAACGCTGGTACAGTCATTAGATCTTTTTGCAACTAAATAATATTTGGCAGCAGCAATTTACAGAGAACTTTGTGCTGTGAGTTGGCTGATGTGAATTAGTAAATGGGTGTTTTGGAATGGTCATGCTTGTTTAAAAGTGTTAAAACAAATTAAGGAAGACAACAGTCTGCCTGTGGTTATTGAACTTTTTGAGAAAGTGAACATAAAAATTCATATCAATCAATATTTCATCATATTCTCTGAATTCAATCATACAAACTTCCAGGACTGTTTGCATAAGATAGTGACAGAAACAACTATAGGCTACTGAAAGTTACGCTCACAAAATGAGGAACAACGAGCGACAAAACAACAAATTGCGTTGGCTTTAGGCTTTGTTATGCGCTGTGATCTAGACGAGTGGTTTTTGAATAGAACTGTACCTGAAATGAACTTGGTCTAAATACATGAATCCTGAGACCAGAGTAGAATCAAAAGATGTGGGACACAGCTTCATCACACAAACCAGTAAAACTTCAGATAGAAAGCTCATGGGGACAGTGTTTTGGGATAAAAAAAGAATATTGCCGGTGAAGTTCATGGAATAAATACAGTAAAACTATCAATGTAGACATACATGTACCGTAAAATGGGGTGAGTAAAACAACTATGAACATGATATCGTAAAGTATTATAATTTATGTGGAATTGAAACATCTTAGTTTATAGGTCTTCCTCTGAGAGCCTACCGTACTGGCTTTATTTTTAACAAAACTCCAGCAGTTGGGGTCAATAGAAACAGATATTGATTTATTCGTTACTATAACTGTGAGTTATGTTAAAGGTTATATAGAAACGCATAAATCAATGAACATAAAATGTATTGGGTGTCAAATTTACTTTTATACATAATAATAATATAGTTGAAATAAAAAGAAAACATTACAAAAGTAGTCTGTCTGGCCATATTAACTTAATAAATTCACTAAGATCAGCAAGGAAACTAATTTTATTTTTCAAACGTTTTAATGATGTGGTGGCATCTGCAGGTGCCATAAGTTTTTGGTGTTGTCATTCCTCTTCAGTTGTTAAAATGTATTGCTGTTCAAATATATCTTGTAAAAAGTTCAATATGAGCATTATTTTGATACTGAATGACTTTGCAAATGTACACTCTAAACGTATTTTGAGTTTTTCCATTCAATTTTACGACTGCAAAAACATGTTGAAAGCATGTGTTAAACTCTTGAAAGTGGCTTGAATTCTCAAGATCTGCCGTATAGTCAAATATTATGAGATCTTCATCGCCGTCATGAGCAGAATAGGCCGTTTTCTTCTGATGACTATGCCTCATAAACATAATTTTTATTTTTCTTCTTAATTGTACCGGTATTAGTGTCAGATACGCTTGGCGAGTTCTGATCTGGATGAGCTGTTAATGTAAACTCTGTAGTGGAAAACACTCTTTCCAGGCTTAAAAAGCTACTTTAACTCTTTTTCTGTGATCTAGTTGTACCTGGATTTCTTGGAGCTTTGAAAGTTCTTTGAAAGAACACCAATTATAGCGGCAACGAGGCCGAGGTGGAGTTACCAGTTAGGCTCCTGAAGACTGTCGTGATTCACTTGAGACATATTGACAGCATCTTCACAAACTAGTTACGATATACAAGCACAATACCTTCCTAAACACTGAAATGACATTTTGTGATTTGCCTGCTACTGTAACATACTTGTTGGTATGGTAGCTTCATTTTGACCAGGTTTTACCTTCCTATCTTGAATAATTATACATCATGCAATTTTCATTGGCCGAAAGAAAGCTACATCCAGAGGCTGGATTAAGTGTGAGTTCCCTGGTAAAAAATGACGTGTACATTGCTAGCAATGCATTTTTTATTATGTCAATTTAGAGGTGGCCTGCTAAAGTGTTTCCTAAAAAATATATACATTTTTTTTACCAACAAGACGGCTAATAAATGGAAGTGCTATGGTTTTAATATAATAAAAAAACCAATACTTCTCAAACGAACTACTCTTGATTCCCTTTGGTATATGCACCACCAGGGCCTCCTTCCCTACAACTGTCATCCAAGTTTAGGGATTTTGTAAGACATATAAGGGGGGAACATTTGACCATTACCTGTAACAGAAAGCATTACAGAGGTAGAACTTTTGGTAGAATTTATAACTCTCTTAGGATTACTTATACTTACTGATCAGTTTCGAGATAATTTAGTACACTAGACAATGGAATGTCTGCAAGTTCTGTCTCTAGTCTGTACAAATAACCATTCATCGTTTCTGAGGTGATCGCTGCTCTGACCCGTGAATGTTCTGGCATAATCTTGATAACAGTTGTGATTCTAAAAATCGCAACCTAAAACAGGTGATATAGCAAAGCCCAAAATTAAGAACTAGGCTCTTGACAGTCTTAAATGAAATCCTGGATAAAAGTATCTACTATAAACCCAGTCTTAAACCCATTTCAAAGATCCAGAAAATCCAGTTGCAATTTTGTTTAATCCATCACTTTCTTAACATTGAACATTGAAATAATATGTACCTTATTTATGTGGTATATGCCTACTTCCTTTTAAAAATTACCATAGGGTCCCACTATTGGTATTTCCCACTTGGGCATTTCTCCACAATTGCCTAAAATAATTCGTGTTACAACGTTAAAACTATATTCTATCAAATATCCTGGAGCGTAGGTTGTAGAGAAATTATATTTATTTTATTGCCTTAAAGACTTCCACTCTCATACTTCAAAGCCTAAATGATCTTGGAACTTAAAAGTCTAATTATTCAGAAGTAGATCAGAATATTGTAATTATTTCAATACTAACCTTAGGAGTGTTTGGAATGTAATTTAAAAAGAATATGCTTATGAAGTTCCAGTTATTCAACAGGAAATGGTGTGGCAAGCAAATGGTGAGTGCCTGTTAGTTCATTGTATACATCCGGAATCCACTAGATCACCAGGGTATTAATTTTCATCATACAAACTTTCCCTTAGCTACATCGTTATGCATAAATTCAGTGCGTCTATTTTTGTAACACTATTCGATGGTAATGTTTATTCTTTGCTATAATTCACTTAAAATACAGGAAATTGCAAGAATTTTAAAATTTCAGTGCATTAGAAATACCTAAAATGCTTTACAAATTTTTAATGTACATTTTATGACATCAACTTCAGATAAATGGATATGAATATTGGCAAACCACTTTACAGAATTTTTACATTATTTCTGTTTCATATAATAAAATTTGGATGCGAGAAGATGTCAAAGTAGTCTGTTAGTTGATCAACGAGCTATGTCTTTGTAGTATAATAATTCTACACGCATACATAGGGATTCTGAGACTACACCACTTCGGCATTAGACTGTTTAACAGTTGTTGGACTTTGATTTTATAGTGACATGTTCTCTTTGAAACGTTTAATCTATACAGACGTATCTTCCAGTTGAAGCTGAGAGAAGACATTTTTTATGGTGCAGAGGTAGTAATGCTACAGATTCTATGAGAATGTGTGTTGAGCTATTATACCCCTCATACCTCAATGTTTTGCAATGTAACCCTTCCGACATGGTTGTCTGATAACAGAAAGATTGTGTATTACTCCACTACTCCACACGCTGTGCAGGTCGTTTTTAAGACTTCATTACTTTTAGAGTACGTCGATCACATAACTGATTTTATCAGTTACGGTACTTCAATCTTGTGATCGATGATACAAAGTTGTGGATAATTATAATCCCCTCAAGAGAAGTGGACGCTCCAAATACTCAGTTATGCTAGATTTCCCGAGATTTATATAAGTCGTGATTGAAAAAAGTGGTTTTTACGTACAGTGTTACTTACTCTTTACAAACTTGGTGAGTTATCGTATAGAATAATCAGATATTTTACAGTGAGTTCATTTTTTTAGAGAGTTGTTGAGCATGAGCATTTGCATGTATAAGACTTTCTTAACCATTATTTACAAATAGATTAATTGGCCTACACTCTTTCTAACCTAACATCAAGTTGGACATTTCACTGATCTATTCTGCATGCTTTTTTTTTTTTTTTTTTTTTTTTTTTTTTTTTTTTTTTTTTTTTTACTTTAATTTATTTACAATCTTGTTTATATACAACAAACAATAAGTAAATTTGATGATAAATCTTAAGGACATGGTTAATCAAAGTTCATCAACCTTAATTAACATAAACATTTAAGAGATTGTTCATCTTTAAAATCGATCAGCCAAGCTTAAGAAATCATGTCTTTTTAGCCGAAATTGATGGTCACTGTTGTCCAGCAGATTAATAGCCAAGTAGTTAGGATGAGAGTTTAATTTGTTTTGATACTTGATGCAGAACTTTGGAATTTTATTCAGTAACAAAAGGGATATTCGTGTCTCTGTGAATGACTTCATTACGAACATACCATGGGCCTGTAATATCTTTCGGGAGAACTTTAGATTGGAAACGCTGTATAATTTCAATATTTGATGTAGAAGCAACTCCCCACAGTTGAATTCCGTACGTCCAGATGGGCTTTAGAACAGTCTTGTACAACAACAGTTTGCTTTCTATTGATAAATGGGATTTGTTCCCAAAAAGCCAATTTAGTTTTGAAAATTTTGAATTTAATTGGAGCCTTTTGTTCCATATGTGTGGTTTCCAAGTCAGCTTCCTATCGAGATGTACACCCAGATACTTAGCTTCATTTCTTTGAGGAATTTGAATGTTGTTTAAAAAACACTGGTGGACAGGTGTCACGTTTTCAACGTAAATGTGACGTGAACAGATTTCGTTTCATTCACTTTAATTCTCCAAGTTTTAAGCCAAACTGTGATAGAATTTAAGTTAGTTTGTAGAATTTGTGATGCTATAACATGGTTGGAGTGGGATGCCAGTACGGCAGTGTCATCGGCGAATGTTGCTGTCAAAGAATTTTGATTAGTTGGAATGTCTGCAGTGAAAATTTAAGTACAGCACTTGGTCCTAGTACACTTCCCTGAGGTACACCAGAGTTTATTTCATTCAGATCTGAAAGACAATCATCAAACTTGATTTGAAAATACCTTCGTTCTAAAATAAGATTTTATAATGTTGTAAACAGTGTGAGGTAGATGACTTTTTTATTTTAAATAGAAGCCCTTCATGCCACACTTTGTCAAAGGCTTGACTCACATCGAGAAATGCTGCAGAACAAAATTTTCTTGATTCTAAATCTTATATTAGCTACTCTATGGACTTGTTCGATAGTGGAGTGGTGCACTCTGAAACCAAACTGATGATTGGGAATTAAATTGCATTCAGTTATAAAAACCTGAAGTCGTTTTAAAAATAACTTTTCGAATAATTTAGAAGGTATAGGTAGTAGACTGATTGGCCTGTAGGACATTACTTCGTTTTGAGGTTTTCCTGGCTTAGGAACAACAATAACTTGAGCCACCTTCCATTGTGATGGGAAGTATTCAAGCCTCAAAATAGCATTAAATACGAAGGTAAGAAAGAGTATGGCTTTCCTAGGAAGCTCTTGTAGTATCTTACCTGTTTATTAACTCATAACCCAGGGGCCTTTTTGGGATTAAGATATTTAATCTCATCATATATTTCAGATGGTTTAAAGGAGCCAATAGGTAATGAGAGTTGGTTAGGTGAATCAAGAAACTCCTTTACAACATGTCTATTATCAAAGTTGTTATCTACAGGGTATGGTTTGAAAACATTACTAAAATATGCAGCAAACAAATCAGTTTTCTCTCTGTTACTTTTCGCCCAAGAACCATCTTGTTTAGATATTGGAGGAATGGGCACTTGCGGTTTCTTTGTGCTTTTTGTTACTTTCCATAAAGAATAGTCTGTTGCTTCAGTTGGGGAGAGATTTGAAGTGAATTCTTGAAACCATACGTTTTTAAGTTTTTTAAGCAAAATCTTTAACTGTCTTGATGCTCTGTTTAAACATTGTTTTATCTCTTACATTTCTAGAATTTTGCCATATTCTTCGTAAGCGACGTTTTTGAGCAATGTGCTGCTTAATATATATTGGGTAATTGATATTGCCACACGTTGTATTATTAAGTTCAGGCGTTGCACTCCAAGCAGATTTCTGAAACAGTATAATTAAAAATTTCCACAGCGTTGTCTATTTCCTCTCTTGTTTTAAGTGATATATTAAGACTTAAACTGTCATTTAACGTTTCACGAAACTTCACCCAGTTTGTGCCTTTATTCGATAAGGACGCTGCCTTTTCTTTCAATGCAAATGATGAACTTATTGATAGGATGACCGGAGAGTGATCGGACGACAAATCAAGAGATGAAACAGCCTCCATATAGTTAGGAGAAATACCTCCCGTAACAAAGAAATCAAGAAGATCTGGAATTTTGTTGGGATCTGAAGGCCAATAGGTTGGTTCCCCTGTAGATACGTAACTCAAGTGATTGTCATTCATGCAATTTAACAAATTTCTACCTCTAGGGTTAATCAACCTTGAACCCCACATGACATGTTTGGCATTAAAGTCACCACCTGCTACAAAAACGAGGCCCTAAAGTTTCGAAAAATTCGTTGAATTGAAGTTTGGTAATATTGTGCCTCGGGGGACAGTAAACACCAGAAAATGTAAGTGGTCCCATCCAGTCCTCAACCACTATGCTTGTAGCTTGAATATGATCTTCTTGAAATCTAGGTAATTCATAATGTTTTATTTGTTTTCTGATTAGCACAGCGCTACCTCCATGCGCCGTATTGTCAGGGTGGTTTGTAGAATAAAAAGTAAAAATTTGGGATTTTGAAAAAATTTAAGTTTGTAAAGTGGGTCTCAGAAATTAACATAATATCTATTTTGTGTATTGAAATAAAAAGTTGAATATCTTGGCCATGTCGGGCCAAGCCATTGGCATTCCAGAGTCCAATCCTATAAAATCTATTCATTTTAGTTTTGATATGACAGTTGCCAATAGGTTAATCAATGTACCTATTTGCTGGGCTTGTTGAGACATCATCATTTCGAACTTATTTAAAAATCCATCAATTATTTGATTCAGATTGTGATTTGCTTCTACATTTGATTGACCTGATGCCACTCTAGCATAAGATAAGGTTGGTGATACTGGTTGAGACTGATTACCTGTTGAATTTTGAGTACGAACAGATATAGGTCTATCTACTTCTCGATCTTGCACTGGAGGAGTGTCTTTTTTTAAACGCTGGTCTTAGAGGTGGAAAAGCCTTTTTCTTAATATCTTTGTAAATAGAGCAACCTTTATAGTTGGCTGGGTGCTCACCACCACATAATACACATTTGGGAGGAACATTTACAGATTTATTACAGCTGCTAGTATCATGATCTGAGCCGCATTTTACACAGCGGTTTTTGGTACCAGCAGTAAGCCTTTGTGTGCTCATATCTTTGACAACTTTTTTGCACTGCACCACATCATTTACGTTTGTAAGGGGGCTCAAGTACAATTTTGGCATTTAGTAGGAATTCAATTTTAAAAATGTCTTTGTTGTTTGATGCTGGCTCTAAGTCTACAAAAAAAATTGACAGTGGATCTTTAGATTTGCTACTTCTAAGGTTCGACACATTCCTAACTTTGTGGTTATAAGCTTCTATAGCTGTTTTAATTTCCTGGGGTTCCGTAGAGAAGTGCATATTCTTAAGCACTACTCTATAAGCTCTGTCACCCTTTATTTGGTATGTATGGAAGTTTACTTTCATGTTAGTTAAATGTTTGACTAATGCGCGGTAGGCTTCAATAGTATCAGTGTTAATTTTTACTTTATCTCTAGCTATGCATTTAAATGAATATGACTCTTTTTTAATTACTTGTTCAATGTTTACCATCATTTTACTTATGTTGACAATGTTGGGGACAAATATAGGTGGAGGCCTCACCTTCGTCCTACATTTGTCGTCATTCATCGTTTCTTCTTCAGAGCCTAGGTTGGCGTTACTCAGCATTTCAAATCTGTTGTGCAATTCAATAGGTCTAGCAGTTTTTGCAACGTACTCTGTAGGTCTACAAGGTTTCTTAACATCTAAAACGTTGGCTGTTGACAAATGTCTTTTGTTTCTAGTTGTTTCGATTTGCCACTCGTTTTGATTATTGACATCGTCATTAGAAATAGTTTTTCCTGAAATGATGTTCATTGTTTGCTTATTAGAACAAATAATTGTGATCATTAGTCATGGTATCAAAAATCCAAACAGTTTGAGTTGTTTGAAGGGGCAAATTTTAAGTTGTCCATTACCTTCTCACTTGAAAAACTACTAATAGTAAACAAACACTGAAAACAATTAAAGTTAACGGGTAAGGTTTAGTTGTAGGAAAAGTACTGGAAAAAAAAGGATTTACGAAAAAAATCTAAACATTTTTACGTAAATTATGAACAAAAATGTTTTAAGAACTGTTTTATATAGTTTTTTAACCACTAATTGGGTAAAAAAACTACATTTTAAATTAAAATAAAGGACACAACACTGAAACAGCCATTCTGCATGCTTGACTTTGATTTATTATTTCGCTTGTGAGTGATCACACACGTTTGCATCAAAGCCACGACCTTCTCGATCTCATCTTTATTGTGTGGTTGGTGCTATATGGAAGAACTTCTATCCTACATGTTCTGATATATTTGTAACAACAATAATTGTATCACATTTATGGCACCAACTAATAAGGATGTTTGCCCTCACTGCAAGAGGTTGGTTATCAATCGGGGTATTCAATGTGACGGTGATTGTTCTCGGTGGTTTCATCCCGAATGTGTTGGGTTGAATAAAACAGAATATTCCGCATATGCCAACGATGTTAATAAAAATGGAATTGCGACAGAGTGGACTGCTACCCTCTTAATCAAGATCCCTTACTAGAGATTTCGGCAAACGTCACCGCTCTGCTGGCAAAGTTTTCGACTCTAGCCACCAAGGACGAATTCAAAACTGAAATTGAAGAGGTAAAAAGAAATATATTGCGGCTCTGTCTACTCAGATCGCTGATTTTGAACCTCGTTTAAGCACAGTTGAAGCTAAAATCTCTGCTCTCGAACAAAAAACCGAAAAAGTTGGTTCAAACTCAAACTCCAATCCGGCTAATTATGAGAACGTCATTGCGGAAATTAATGATCGCAGTTTCGGAGCAAGAAATTTAATTTTCTTTAAGGTCCCAGAGTCGCCCAGTCGCGATGTTCAGGCAAAGAAAACCCATGACAAGACGCTGATTAAAAGTATCTTAGCAGCCAGTAATCTTGAAGAAGAAGATTTGGTAACTTTTCACCGCCTGGGAAAAACTACTGTCACTAACCATCGTCCCCTGAAAGTTGTCCTGGTGAGCAAAGAAAAGGCAATCAAGCTCCTTAGAAATTTCAAGCGAGATGTTGTTGTTAAAGTTAATGCCTCACTATCTGAAATGTCCATCTCTTCTGACAAGACTCCTGCAGAGCGTAGTTTTTCTGGCGGATTTGCGATCAGAGTTAAACGATCGCATTGGAAAGGGTGAAACTGGGCTTACCATCAAGTTTTTTAACGGCACACCTAAGATTGTTCAAACGAAAAAAACGATTAAATTTCAACGGGAAATCCAATATATCTATTTACTATCAAAATGTGAACGGACTGAGGACTAAGTTAAATGATCTAAGATTATTGTTAGCTACCTGTACTTATAATATAGTAATGCTTACTGAGACTAACCTAACTCCAGACTTTCAAGATTGTGAACTTGGCTTTGTTAATTATAACTTATTCAGATGTGACAGATCTCCAGAGTCCAGTGACAAATCCAGTGGTGGAGGTGTCCTAGTGGCAGTGGACAAGGACCTCTCCTCTCGTCAAATTGTTACTCTAACATATGGCCCTTTTGAAACACTATTTTTGTCTATTACGTTGAATGGTAACACGAAGCTTCTGTTGAACTGTGTATATATACCGCCAAGTAAGCCCCATAGTGTGTATAATGATTATTGTCTTGCGGTTGAGGATGTCATGTCTGCTGAGTCTGTGAATTTCATGGAGTCGGTCCTCATTGGGGACTTCAATATGCCTCAAATTGATTGGCATCTTGATGATTCTGCTGGTCGTACTGCCTCTGCCAGGGCTATCAAGGATTTGGCAGGTATGTTTGGGCTATTGCAAAATAACCATGTATTGAACTCTAGGGGAGTTCTCCTTGATCTTGTATTTGCCTCAACTGAATTACATGTAAGAAAAGAGTCATCTCCATTGCTCCCAGTTGATGTGCAGCATCCCGCCCTGAATATTGTCCTTCAGACTGGTAATATTAATCCTAAACCTAGGTGTACCTATGTGCCCAGCTTTGGAAAATGTCGTCTTCATGAAGTATAGAATAGTCTGATAGCTGAGGAACTTATTCTACCAGATGAAACTCTTGATGTTAATATGCTTTTTGAACGTTTTTGTGATGTACTGAGGGAAATCGTTGCAAAGCACACTCCACTCAAGAAAATTGGTGTTTCCAGGTTTCCATGTTGGTTCTCCACCGATCTTACAAACCTTACAATTGAAAAGAAGAGAGTACATCGGAAATACAAGGATTCACTCGATGAACAATCATACGCTGAGTTTTCAAGAATCCGAACTCAATGTCGTAACTTGTCAAGAGTGTGCTACTACGACTACATTATAACATTATAACGTATGTTCAGGATTGCATTACCTCTGATCCGAAGGCTTTTTGGAACTTTGCTAGGAACAACAAACGTCTCGATATGTGCCCCTCTACTCTTAAGTATGGAGATCAATCGGAAACTGAGGCCAAGCAGATGTGTGATTTATTCGCAAGCTGCTTTTCTTCTGTTTTCTCGCCACCTTCACTCGTTAGCAACAGTTACAGATTCAACACTCCTTTCTGCCTTAGTGGGCTGTCCTTCACTACCTCGGAGGTTTTTGATGCCCTGGGTGAACTTGATGTTACCAAGGGATGCGGCCCTGATCTTATCCCATCGAGTGTCCTTCGATACTGTAGGTTACTGCTTTGTAACCCTCTGCAAGCTCTCTTCAATAAGTCACTCCATGATGGAATCTTTCCAGACGTCCTCAAGCTGAGCTATGTCGTACCGATACATAAAGGTGGATCTAAGGAAGATGCTACAAACTATCGTCCGATAGTAATCCAATCAGCTGTTGTCAAGATCTTCGAAAAGCTCGTTGTGAAGAAACTCAACCCTCTCTTTCTTAATGTCATCTCACCAAAACAACATGGTTTCTGCAGAGGAAAATCTACAACTACTAATCTGATTGTATTGGAAGCGAACATTGTTAAGGCCTTTAGCAACCGCAAACAACTCGATGCTATCTATCTTGACTTTTCGAAGGCCTTTGACAAAGTTAGTCATTCTTATCTTCTGGCCAAATTGGAAGCTTATGGTGTTGTCGGGTACCTTCTTGAATGGATTGGCAGTTATCTGTCTAATCGAAGACTTGTGGTAAAATCTTTTGGATCCCTTTCTTCTGAGTTCGTCGTTACATCTAGAGTACCTCAAGGCTTGCATTTGGGACCCCTTTTATTTAACATCTTCATCAATGACATTGTTGACATCATTAAGGTGGACTCTCTTCTTTTCGCCGACGACATTAAGCTGTACAATTCCGTGGAGGGTGAAGTCGATTGCTTGAATCTTCAGTGTGGCCTAGATGCAGTCGAGAGTTGGTGTCGACAGAATGATATGACGCTTAATATTAATAAAAGCTCTTGTATCACATTTCATCGAACCAGGTCTCCCATATATTTCAATTATACGCTTGACGGTGCCCTATTATCAAGAAGCAACATTGTCCGAGATCTTGGCATAGTTCTGAGTGAAGACTTAACCCCCCACGAACATATTAACAGCATTTGTGCCGGAGCTGCTAAGGCACTTGGTTTTATAACTCGCTCTTCTAGGGACTTTCATGGTCCTACTGTACTCAGGACGCTATACTGCACACTAGTTCGACCTCTGCTTGAGTATGGTTGTGTCATGTGGTCTCCTCATCAAGTAACTTTGGTGTGCCAGATTCAATCTATACAATACAAATTCATCCGTCTATTTGGTTGTAGGCTGGGATTCGTCTACAGAGACGTACCGCTGCGGCTTATCGAGGAAGAATTGGGACTTTGTTCTCTGGAAACCAGAAGGAGTATCCAGGGGGTTATGTTTCTGCACAAACTTATCACTGGCGGCATTGTTTGTCCAGAGATCTTAGGAGGAGTTTTCTTTCGCTGTCCAATGGGTACGAGATCTTCAGAACTATTCGGCAGACGTCACGTTGGTTCGAACTATGAAGCCAATAGTACCCTCATACGTATCCAACGTCTAGGAAACATAGTATCTCCTCACGTGGACTTCTTCGCTGATAGTGTCACTGTGGTCAAGACGAAAACTGTAAATGCCTTGGTATTATAGAAATTGCAAGCGTCATTTATGGTTATTGATTTTTGTTTTAATTATATATTATTAACGACATTTGTTATAAATATTATTATTGTTATTATTATTTATTATCTATGTGTGTGTGTGTGTGTGTGTGTGTGTGTGTGTGTGTGTGTGTGTGTGTGTGTGTGTGTGTGTGTGTGTGTGTGTGTGTGTGTGTGTGTGTGTGTGTATGCACTACTTAGATTCTTTGGAAATGTATTTATTATTCGTTTTCTAACTTTTCAGATATTTATATAAATTGTTATCCTTTCATAGATATTAATTCTGTTTACTTTTTTCTTCTAAATATTTTATTTTTCTTTGTTGTTGACTGGTAACTTACTGATGTTTGTTTTGATATCAATTAATTATGTGCTTGTTTGTAAGTGATACGTAGCTCCTAGTCATTCATCAGTTTATGTATGTTAGCTACAACTTGTAAATTTTTCATTGTATATTTTTTTATGTATTGGGTTTTTTTCCGTTGAAATAAATAAATAAATAGAAGATGCTTACAAGAAATACGTCACTGGATCTGGATGACTATTGAATTTAATATTATTGATGCTTCCTCAAGAAAAATCAGAGGGAATATTTTTTAATTGGCGAAAAAACGGGAATATTTGATGCGTGTAGCGGGATTTTAGTTTCTTCGTTGTGGATGTACTGTAGCATAAATAAAGCGCGGGAAGAAAAAAATTAACATTTTAGTATTGTATTCAGTTCAGTTCAGTAATTCATTTTCAATCAAAACAGTTCTTTGCTGAACAATCGTTAACGCAAAAATTAGTAATTTAGAAGTGGTTGATAATTTAATGATAAATGGGTTTGTTTTGTTCATTTTAGATATAGAACGATGAGTCTAAAACAGATCTCATTTGCAAACATTGCACCAAATTTTATTCATTCTATAGAAGAACATTTGTCAGGTAGGCCTGTTACTATTATTCAATTCAGTGTTTTTCTTTATATTGTATGTATTTAGGTTATAGTAAAATGTTATAGTTTGCTATAATACACGCTAAATGTTTTATTTGTTCACGTTTGTTAGTTTTCATCACTAGGATTTCCTAATGCATCCTCTGATGAGCTAATACACCTTAATAAGCTGATAAAACTTTATAAAAAACAAGGGTAGGATGGGTAATAAATGGGGTTTGGGTTTTTCCATACGAGTCCAACATGTTGAAGTCACGAAAAACATGTCTTGTCATCTTTCTAAGCAATGTTGTGTAGTTTTCTAAAATTGACTGCCATTTTTAATAATCAAAATTACTTATGTAAAATTAAAATATTACCCTACTTGTATTATTTTAAAGTGTTTACAGCTGTAAATAAATACCAGATTATTTAATTTAATAGTTAAAAATAATTAATCAGCATCGATTGATTATATCGATGGTTATGATTAATTAATTTCGTTTGCCAATTTCTATATAAAAAAACCAGGTCCGCTTATCATACCCTACCCAAAAACATTTCTAACAATGTCAAAAATATTATTTTGTTGAGGAAACAGGAAAACCTATGTAATTTAACTACCTGAGAAGTCACTAATTTCACCCAGATCTTTTCATCTACCCTAAATGAGAGCACTGTCCAACAGAGCCAAACACAGCTATAAAAATAGTATAGTAAGCGGCCACGACCATAATTGCATTATGATTATCGAATGATTTGAATCATCGATATTCATGACTCTCCAAACGACTGAAAGCAAACTGTCAAAGACTAAAAACAAAATGTCATACCAAATAAAATATGGTTTTGCTTGTTTTCAATTTTAGAAATTAACATATAAATATTGATATAATTTATAAATTAAAATATGATATATAATTACAACAAAACAACATTTAATTACCTTATGTATGTTCAAGAATAAACAAAACTGCTTCTAAAACAAAGAAGACATGTAACCTGTACGTCACTGTTCTTGCCGCCATTAGTCAATAACGAAACACATGATTTTAATTTTTAGTGTCCTGTTTCTAAACACGATTTTATTTTGAATTAATTTTGATCGAACTGAATTAAGTTTTATGCTTTTAAAATCGTATTATGGTCAAGCTATACTTACTCTTATATGTAAAATAAATTTATTTGTTTCAGATTGCATAAAATAACTAAACTACAGTTAAAAGACGTTTGAGCAGCATAATCCTTACGATTACTTTAGCCAATCTGAAATAGCATTTCTACAGGTACTAATGCTGTCAAAAGCTAATTCATTAATAATTAAAATTCATAGTTTGATTTCAACTAAAATAGTACACGATTTTTCATTATATTCATAATACCAAATTTAGAATGTTCAAAAAAAGTCTTCTCAAGTTCGTTTTTAGGTACATCATGTTTGTTCTTACTTTTCTTGTAATTTTCACCTTTAATTCTAGTTTTTATCTCGTCAATACAAACTGGACAATTTGGATTTTAAGGAGTAAAGGAGCAAGGTAACCATTAAGGTAATCTTATAACCATTTAAAACATTGTTCAGTGTTTATAAAATTATTTTGAGCCTGTATCTGCACATTCATCGCCATCGTGCCTATCGTCACTAGCCTCCTCCTACATAAACGATAACAACAGCTGGTAATGATGTCATTAGTCTAAATAAAGCTGTCAATGATTATTTATGAATATCTATAGGTGAAATGTCGGATTCTATAATATCGATATTTAAAATCGATAATCATAATCCGATTGTGTTGGTGGCCCCTTATTATACTATAGCCGAATCATGGTACCAAATTATTGATTAGAAATACCTAAATCATAAAATAAAGACTGTAACATAAAGAGTAAATTTGGTTGATTTTTATAAATATGTAGGCTACATGATATGCACAGGTTAGAAAGTTTACTTCAATTGATCGTAAGTTATGCATAAAAATTACTTTAGGTTAGTTAGTATTAGTTTAAAATTTTATATTAAGCCATGTTATTATGCAGCTGGTTAAAAACACATATAATGATGAATGTCTTATTCTACATAAATTCACAGCATCACATAGGACGACAAAGAACCTCAAGATAGTATTCTTTTGTGATGGTTTGGCCGTGTGTTGCGTACTCATGATGCACCACTTCACTGGAGTCAAAGAAGACTGTCAACATGACCTTGACGTGGCTGCGAACTTGCCATGCTTTTTTTGGTCTCAGAGATGTCGTGTGTTTCTACAGCGATGATTGCATCTTGGTTTCCTGGTCGTAACCATGAATCCAGTATTCATCACCAGTGATCACTGTGTTCAGGAAGTTAGGGTTACTGTTTGCACTGTCCCGCATGTCTTGTGCAATTTCAAGGCGAAGTTGTTTTTGCTCCATTGTCAGCAACTTTCGAACAAATTTTGCAGACACTCTCTCATTTTCAAATACTCGGTTAAAATCGAATATCCTGATCCAATGCTGACTCCAACACTTCTGCTAGTTCTCAGACTGTAAGACAACAGTCCTCGGTGACTAAATTTTGCACTTGTTCAAATAACATTTTCATTCCAGCTTGTCGATGACCTGGCTGAAAGTGATTCACTTTCCACTAAAGTTTGACCATTTTTGAATCGATTGTACCACTCTTTTATTTGATACTACCCAAAAGCCTGTTGAATCTTGCGAATTGTTTCCACTTGTGAATCGCTAAGCTTTTGGCAAAATGTAATGCAGTAACGCTGCTCAAGTTTTTCTGCCATTTCATAACTTGATAAAAACCTCCAAGCACAACAGAGAAGTCTACACTACTAGGCTGACTGCCAGCGACTGAAACTTAGTCATGATACAAAACAGTGCATGATGCGCATGACAGTCTCCTCCACTTCCCCAATAAGCTTGGCCGTCTGCACTTCATTCGTTTAAGTGGGAGGACAAAAGGTCCGATACTAATTGAACAGCCCTCGTATATTATTGTTCCTGATCTCTGTTTTTAATTTAGGAGATTTTAAGGATATCAGTAGAGTTAGTCGTACAGATTTAGGCTATTACTCTAAATATTCTTCATAGATTTCTTCAGAAGTTTAGTTTTGTATTTGAACAATATCAACATTTTCCAGTAGAAAATTTATTTGATTAAATATAGGTTAGGTGTTTTTGTACAAAGGATACTTAGCTAGCTTATAGAAAAGTTAGTGAGTAATACAATTTTACTTTACAATATCCTGAAGGAAATAACCTAAATTTACACTTACACATGTGTTTAAATATAAAACAAGAATTAAGTATTTTTGTTAACAGTTGGCTTACTGAAATATTGTCAACAGGAAATGATGAGCACGCGGTCAAGTTCAAAGTGATTCTGGATGAAGTGTTCTTGATAGCAGTGGAACGTGGCTTCACCAATGATGAGTTCTCAGTGCTGCTCAAGTTTTTCGCCAAGGGATCCATCAGTAAGTCTACTGTTTTCAACCAAAGAGATGTACATAATCATTTTACACGCAATAGAAATAACTTAATAACTCCTAGATGTAACTATACTAGTACTCAATGCAGCTTTCAATACCAGGGTATCAAGCTTTTCAATGCTCTACCCATGCAAGTAAAGATCATGAGCAGGACTAATTTCAAAAATACCATAAAATGTTGGTTGTTAAAATCTGCTATTTACAGTGTCGATGAGTTTTTTCTTGTAGTGCAAAATCTCACAAGCTAGTTTAATGTATCATTATTGACGTTGTTATATACATTCTTTGTATCCTGACAATAAATGCTTTGATTTGATTTGATTTCAATAGAGTAGGCTGTGGTGAAATGTATGAGTGCGTAAGATGGCTGTTAATAGAACTTTAATACATTAACTTATGTTCTTTATTAATAAAAAGTAATCAAAGTAAGAACAATGTTTAACAATTAATGACAACAACAAATAATATATACTGTATCGTAAAAAATACAAAAAATAAACATTTTGTATTACTGTAATTTTCCCACACTATTTCTATTATGATTTGCACTATTTCAAGATATTTGTGAAGAAATTGTTATTAATGGTCTAGTATATTAAATTACCAGATAAATTTGTTTTAACTTTGACTTCTGATGATATGTTCATTCTGTTTGTGTCGTTTACAACGATTGTATCATTGTCCTTGAGGGAGACGTATTATTTCCACCCATTGCAGTTAATGGTTAAATTATATCATGGTGGTACAGTGTGCAATAAAATCCTATATCTTCATAATTTAGTTTTCTCCCAGTTTTACCGCAAGAGTCGTTGGAAATATTTGCTGAGGGTTTAAAAGAATCATGGATCAGAGCGTAAAGATTGCTGATGATCGCAAGCATCATCAGAAAGTAGCCTTCTTGATTGGCAAAAATCGGCTTCTCAACAACTTGATTCAAAGCTCTCTTTCAAATTATTTCACAACTGCTCCTATAACAATCTCCAGCCATATTTCAGACATATTGTTATCCAGAAGTTTTATATTAATAATAAGTTCCATCACTAAAGAATGCTCACCAAGAATTAAATTGTGAGCAAGGATTTATTGTGTTTAATTTGATCCATAAATATTTTTTAAAAGAACTATGCGTTTACAGTAAGTTAACCAACGTGATTTTTACATACTTGAACTTGAACATTCTTTTGAAACTTTATTTACTGAATTAATGTCCTAACTTATAAACAAAAGTCAACAAAATTATTTCTTGTTCTATTACTATCAAACTTTTATTATTTATTCTATTTGTCTTCCATACATAACATAGCTATGGTTGGAAGAGATGATTCAGCGTAAACATTGAGTTAGCTCCAGTTCATGTCACAGTTCAGTTTAAGCCACACAGCATTTCTTCCGTTAAAACTAATCACTAGTAGCATGTTGAAAATTTTTTGGAGTCATAAGACTAAAAATCTCATATAGCAATACAATTTTCTTTGTATACAAAAATTATGTTTGAATTAAAAATCATGACTTAATGAAAACGGTTAAAAGTTATGTCTTTACTCTAAATAAAAATGAAATTTATTGTAACTTAAATCAGGTTTAAACAGGGTTTTTATGATTAAAGAGGCCAAAAATCCAGATTTAAACTTGAAAGTCTGTATAAGGTAAGAAGAGTATGTTTACCTTTACCAGATTGGAAGGGCACTCCTTTTCTTCTTTAAAGAAAAATCAAATAGAACACAGAAAAATAAGATATTTTGGACCCCCTGAGTGTGGTTGACTTGGTGTGTCTGACGACAATATTGTTCTGGAGGGGATTGGCCTATTCATAATATATATATATATATATATATATATATATATAAGTAATATACAGTGAAGTAATGATTTTATATTGTAGAGATCTTGATGAGTTGCTATCTAACTACTTGGTTACAAATAAACCACGATGCAGAAAGTAAAGGCTTGCATTGTTGTTTTATTACTAACACATTAGTTTTATTCTATAACTTATTCACTCCTTCTGCCATTAATACATACAATACACAAAATCTGTACCTCCTTTCTTCTCTTTACTCCTTCACTTGTTTTATTTCCTACTATTACGATCTAACATGAGACGAATGTTTATGAAGGTGCTACTAACAAAATAAAGCTGTTGCCCAACCTGGTACCATGCAGTACGGCTCCCAGCCCGGCTGTCAAGCAGTTCTTGGCTTGGTACTTTTCAAGCAACTGGAAAAAAATCAACAGGAAGTTGTCCGTAAGCATCTTGCAATGGGTGATTGGTGAGTAGCTACATTAACCTTTAAGGAAAATTAAAATTTTTGTGATTTAAAACTTTGAACTCTGATGAATATTTAGAAAACTCTAATTTCAAATGTTCTTTCTGAGTAAAGAGCATGTTATTGTAATGAGTTTTTAAAGCAGGAACAGGTGATAGCCACAGTTTTGTGGAGTGTAATTAACTGACAGTATGCCTCGTGATGAAATATGTAACATGGTTGCTCTAATAAATATGTATATTATTAGTTATGCACTGTATCCTCTGGTGGAGATACTCCATGACAAATAATTATAACCAGATTATTTGGTTTGTATCATAAATAATAATATTTAAATGGAGTTTGTGTTCTGCCAAATGAAATTGTAGTCTTGTAATGTTAAAAATTGTTTTTATTTATCTTGTTGCAATCTTCAATTGACAATTAATTTGATGTTTTGTACATTTTTGCATTTCTTAATATAATATTAGTAAGAGCACATTTCATTATAAATTTTCAATAGTTAAACCATTTTATATTCCTGACTATAGCTTGAATTGTTGTATCCAACAAAAATAAAATACTTCTTCTTAATATATTAAACTAAATCACTTACACCTTTTATTTGGTTTCTTGTCCGGTTCACCGAAAACCCTAATAAGAAACAAATTACAAATCTGATTAGAATTGTAATCTAGTTTAGATTTTATTACTTTGTTAAAACAATTTACTTCTTAGTTATTTAAAACATTTTAGTGAAATTTTATTGATATTTAAATTTTTTTTACACAATAAAGATATGTATGAATTTTTATTTAAATTAAAACAATTTGTTGATTGGTTCAAAGTTCTTATAAAATGTACATACCCGTAAACTGGGGTCTTCTTTCAATCCGGACTACTAACTATGTGCCTACAAGGCTAAACTACACAAGATAATGAGCAGAGCTCTCCAGTAGTTTTGTTCTAACATTACAAGACAAGTAACCAACTAGGTTTCCTATTGGTTAGCAAGTTTTAGACCTCTGAACCAATCAAAAAATTCAGTTTCTTACAATGGAGTACTATTGTTTTAAATGTACAGAACTGAACTTGTCCAATTCAAGCTATTTCAGGGATGCCTTATTTTAACATTATACCAATCTTAGGTTTTATTTTTATTTTTTTTTTTTATTAAACTAAGCATATTACATATAAAAATATTTGGTTCAATTTTCCATTTTTTTTTATTTAACAATGTATTATTGTAACTATTTGCATATACGGTACAAAATCTCTCCCTCAAAAAAAAGGAAAATTTTCCAAAATATTCAAACTTGCCAACATGTCATTTTTCAAATATATATTTGTTTTACACATAAAAACTCAAAATTCAACTAATTCCTATCTTCAGGCTTAATTCTTAAAGTAAATAATCCCTTTATATTTTAATCTATTTGAAGATATATAAACCAAAACTTTATTTTATTAAATGATTAAAAGTTCAATTCATCATTCCTTCTACCCGTCCCATGACACTGAGGTACGGGCCCGGTACCAGTAATGTTAGGGGCTAGTGAGAGTAGGAACCAGCCACATGCGGCTGAGGTGCGGGCCGGGCTAGGGCGCGCGGCAACAGTCAACAATGACAACAATGTCCGTGCCACTACCGGAACCGCCGCCGTGCAGCAACAGAGGTTTGAACTGCAGATACAACTCAGCTCCACAGCACATTCACTACAACTTAAATAGAGTCATTAATCACTGTCAACCTTATCTATTGCACGTTATTTCAATGATGTTTATAGATAGTCTGTTATCATCATTATAAAATAACCTAATGGCATTACAATGTCATTACATCATTATCATTCTAATGATTTCCTGCAATGATGTCTTTCTAATGAATTTCTTATCGTTTTGTAAGTGTACTTTTATCTTAGTCTATTATGTACATTTTGTTTGAATTACTGGATTTATTTTTAAGCAGGTTAAAACCTTACCAAAACTAGAAAATATCCTGAAAGCTTTCAGTTCAGTCGAGTGCGTTCCGTGGAAGTAGTCGTATCAAAAAGTTTGTTTCGTGATACCGTGATTCAAATTACGTAAAAGTTCAGTGTGTAGTCGCGGCGCATGTTGTTTTGTCTCGTCAGTGTTAGTTTTTCGGTTACAAGGAAAGCTTTCAAGTGTAGATTTCCAAATTTTGAATTTATTTTACATCCAGTGAGTCAAACATATTTAATACACTTTAACATATTAAATTCAGTATTATGAATTCTATTAACTTCAAGTATTTACATTTACAACTGTTTAATGCCTTGTATTTACAATAATTATTTTATGCAGTATATTTTACAACTTAACTATTTAAGTTAACACTTAACTAAATTCAGCAATTCTACAATATTCTATGCAATTGACTGACTAATATGTGCTCTTTTCACAATATGTGGTTCACCAATTTTTTGAATAAGTACAACAGGATTTAAGAAATATATCACAGAGTAAATGCCAGTGTACCTTAAACCAAGCTTATTTTGAAACTTATTCGCTTTATTACTGAGAAAATGAGTTTTTAAAAATACCTTTGATCCTAATTTAAATGGGTGTTTGACCTTTTCCTCTGAATATCTCACTCTTCCTCTATTGTGTTCTACAGATTTCTTTACATTCTTTATTGCATTTTTAATTTTTATACTAATTTCTTGAGGTGTTACCTTATTGTCTATCAGGTCATTTATTCGCCATAAATTACTTAAAGCATGGTTAGGACTATGATTAAACATAAGCTTAAATGGAGTACTATTTATACTTTCATTTAAAGCTGTGTTCAAACTCATTTGTAAATAATTTAAATCTTTGTTCCACATATCTTGCTTATCATGATAAAATGCTTGTAACATGCTTTTTAAATTTCTAAGGTATCTCTCAGATCTATTCCCTGATGGTTTGTAAGGAACTAACTTATGATGTTCAATACCATACTTAAAACAAAACTGCTTAAACTCTTCACTTTTAAAACAACTGCCATTATCTGACACAAGTACTTGACAAGTTGAAAAATTATTAAAAACAATTTCCTCTAATTTTCTTATGACAGATATACTCTTACAATTTCTTAAAGGTATTAACCAACAGTATCTTGTCATATCATCAACCACAATTAAAATATTATTATAACCATCTTTAGTTCTAACTAAGCTACCAAATATATCAATATATATTCTTTCCAAGGCTTGTTTGGCATGAGTAGCGATTAATTGGCCCTCGTATATACGTTGAGCAGGCTTAGACATTTTACATAAAGCACAGTTCTTAATTTTATTCTTAATTTCATTAACTAAGTTTGGCCTGTAAAAATGTTCTGTGACTTTTGCAATGGTTCTTTTTATACCTGGATGACCTCCAAGAACACTTGAGTGATAATAATTAAAAATCATTTCAATCAACATTTTTGGCAAATAAATTTTACCCTTATTTCTATCACTTATTCTAAACATAAGTACACCTTTATTTAAATAAAACTTATCACTATTTTCTTTTCTCTCTATACTTTTAACAATATCTTGAATTTCTACATCATTTTTCTGGTGTTGTACAATTTTAGTGAACGCTAATGGGAAATCTTTTATAACATTTAATTGAATAACATCAATTTTGTCATCTTTAACTACCTTCTTATTTACACATCTATGTTTCTTGTATTGCTTATTTTTCTTATTACTATTATCTGTACTAATTTTATTCTTATTATTAGCTTCATCTAGAACAATTTCATGCATCCTTGATAAACAATCAGCCACCTTGTTGTCACTTCCTTTCACATGCTGTACTCTAAATGGCAAGCTTAATATTCTTTCTACCCACCTACCTAACCTACCAAGCTTTCTAAAATGACCTAATACCCAAGAAAGTGCGCTGTTGTCAGTAATTAATAAAAAAGGCTGAATTTCTAGGTAAGAATGAAACTTTTCCATGCTTAAAATGACAGAGAGTGCTTCCTTCTCATATACTGACATACATTTCTCTGCGTCTGTGAATTTCTTTGAATAGTAAGCTATTGGTAACCTATCTCCATTAAATTCCTGAAGTAAGGTACTTCCTAAACCAATCTCGCTTGCGTCACACATAAGTATAAATGGTTTATTAAAATCAGCTATCCTGAGCACTGGGGGGTTACTTATACATGATTTTAGCTTCACAAAACTGTCATTACACTCAACTGTCCAATTAAATTTTACTTTCTTTTTTCTGAGTTCATTTAATGGACTAGCTATTTTAGCATAATCTTTTATGTATTTAGAAAAATATGATACCATTCCTATAAATCGACTGACTTGTTTAACATTCTTTGGAGGTTCAAATTCCCTAATTGCAACTGTTCTTTCAAGGTCTATTTTTATTTGATTTTTACTTATTTTATGGCCTAAAAAGCTCACTTCCTTATAGGCAAACTTCACTTTACTGGGATTGACTGTTAGATTGTGATCACTTAATCTTTTAATGACTTCTTTTAAATGAATAATGTGCTCTTCCAAACTTTTAGAAAATACTATTAGGTCATCTACAAAATTCATACAATACTGAAATTTTATACCATGAAGGACTCTATCAAGATATGAGCTTAATAAGCCAGAACCACAATGCAGGCCGTAAGGTACCCTATTCCACTCGTAGCTCGAAAATGGAGTAGAGAAAGCTGTTAAGTGTTTACAATTTTCTTTAATCTTTATTTGATAAAAGGAATTACATAGATCCAAAACTGTAAAATAACAAGCTCCTTCCAAGTAATGATAACTTTGATGTAAATCACCAATAGGATAGTTAACCTTTTCGAGCTTTGAGTTCAACTTAGAGTAATTTATGACCATGCGAAATTTATCACTGTTTGGTTTACCAACTAAAAAGGTAGGACTAGAGTAGCTCGATAAACTAGGTCTAATAATATTTTGTCTTAATAAGTCATCTATGATTTCCTTCATAATTTTCATTTTTGGAGGGCTTAATGGGTAAGGTCTAATGTTTACAGGCTCTTTATTTATCTTTAAGTTTGATTTCATACTCAAAAGTCTATTGCTTCCCCTATTTCAGCGGTAAATACATTAGGGTAGGCATTGGACTAGCTTACAAATTTCATTTCTAGCCTTAAAACAACCAATCTGGATATTTTCATTTACATTATTACTCATAACATTAATGTTGTTAACAAGGCCAATATTTACACTTTTATTAAATTTAAAATAACATTCATCGTTGTTCAAATCTATAACTAATCCAACATCTCTCATAAAGTTTGCTCCTAATATCATATTCCAAGCAACATTTTTCCCAATCATAAATTTAACATACCAACTAAACTTTCTAAATTTTAATTTTTAACAATGCAACTACCAATAAGCTCAATTTTATCATTTGTATAGCAGTTAACATTCCCTGTCAGAAGGATACACCTTTTTTACAAGTTTTTCCTTAACTAACATATTTAGCATGGTCTCGTTAATTAAATTAATGCTACTCCCTGTGTCAATAAGGACATTTTCTTTTAAATTTTTACTAAATTCAAACTTCTACACTAGATAAAGTACAACTTTTATTTTGATACTTAAAACCAGTTTTTACTATTTTCATTGTTTAACTTCCTTTTTACTTTATACATTTGCTTTTTAAATTGTGTTTCTTTCATCTCTGGCTTTATCTATAAATAAATGTACATAACCTCGCTTTTTATACATACTGTTTTTCAAAGTACTAAATTTATTACTGTTATACATCCATTTACTATTTACAAGTTTACTGTTTATTTGGGAGAGGCTTCCCGAGGGGTTGTAAAACCTCTCCCTTGATTCAAGTTTTTTTGTTCAAAATTCTTAGATTATTTCTAGGTCTGTAAACAATTTTTTGCAATATGACCTACACGATTACAATTAAAGCATTTCTTAACTTCCTGAATATTACTGACAAATTTTGGCTTAACATTAAAGTTTTTTAACATTCACATTTCTTCTTTGGTGATCTGCATATGCCACATTTTGAGCTTGTATACATAAACCTATCAAGGTCCTCAAAAGTTTTTGGATTCTTCATGAATACTAACCTAGCTCTATCGTCCTGATTTATTCCAAGCTTAATAATTTCCACTTAGTTCTTCCTCACTGTAGTTGCAATTTAAAATATTTGAGTTTTTCCCTAACCTCAGTTATATACACAGAAAGGGGTTCCCCTGGTTTTTGTTGTCTAGTTACCAGTTCCCTTTTTAAATTTTCTTTTAAGCCCAGTGGTACAAAAATAATGTAACAATTCACTATGTAACTCCTGAATGTCTTTTTTGTCCGATTTACACTCCATTATTTTGGAAAGTAGAGGTCCCGGTCACATAACCCAAGCACAGTTCTATAACTTTCTGTACCCAATAAATGTGTTTCGTTCTTTAATTTTAATAAGTTTTTTATGAACTCAAGTAATTCACTAATATTTTAAACCATTCGTAATTTTAAAGTTTTTTTAGTGTTTCTCAACGGGTTAGGAAGTTTTGAAAATATTGATGTATTAGTAACTTCATCATTACCACACTCTCCCTCTTTTCTATAAGTTAAGCCAGCTATTGGGGTTTTATCACTACTTTTTACTTGCACTGAAAGTTAGTTTATTTTCAAACACATCACTTAAGTCTTCTTCCTCCATATTTGTCTCACTTAACCTTCTAACTATATCTTCTTTTAGCTTACTGTCAACTTCGAGGGTTTTAAATTTTGTTTCAGCTAAACCTAGTTTTTCCATATATTTATGTAACTCTTCCTCTTTAGTACTATCCAATTTAAATTTTTAGCAAATTTTTTTATTCTAATTTGTAAATGATTTAATTTTTGTTCGAACCTAAACAATGTCAATAGTTGATTTACTTATTAATATTTTTCTTCCACTGAACTCTCAATGCTTGATAGTTTCACTTTTTATTATTTTAAATTCCTCAGCAATTTTAAGTTTATTTTGTAGGTTATAAAGTTCGGCTGGACATTTAATTTTATCACACTTCTTAGCCTTTTTCTCAAATCTGTTACTTTATCTGTCTTATCTGTATTTACATTTCCTTAACATTAATTCATAAACTAGTTCTTCTTTGGTGAGAAGATCAACTTTGAGTGCCATTTTAAAACTTTACAAGTACTGTAATCAATGAAAACTAATTAAACTGTTCACTTTTCCAAACTTTTACACTTTACTTTGCAGATACACAACTCCATGTTCTTTTTTATATAATTTACTTAATACAATTTTTTTTACTAGCAGATTGGCGCAATTTATTTGTAACATGGTTGCTCTAATAAATATGTATATTATTAGTTATGCACTGTATCCTCTGGTGGAGATACTCCATGACAAATAATTATAACCAGATTATTTGGTTTGTATCATAAATAATAATATTTAAATGGAGTTTGGTGTTCTGCCAAATGAAATTGTAGTCTTGTAATGTTAAAAATTTTTTTTTATTTATCTTGTTGCAATCTTCAATTGGACAATTAATTTGATGTTTTGTACATTTTTGCATTTCTTAATATAATATTAGTAAGAGCACATTTCATTATAAATTTTCAATAGTTAAACCATTTTATATTCCTGATATAGCTTGAATTGTTGTATCCAACAAAAATAAAATACTTCTTCTTAATATATTAAACTAAATCACTTACACCTTTTATTTGGTTTCTTGTCCGGTTCCACCGAAAACCCTAATAAGAAACAAATTACAAATCTGATTAGAATTGTAATCTAGTTTAGATTTTATTTACTTTGTTAAAACAATTTACTTCTTAGTTATTTAAAAACATTTTAGTGAAATTTTATTGATATTTAAATTTTTTTTTACACAATAAAGATATGTATGAATTTTTATTTAAATTAAAACAATTTGTTGATTGGTTCAAAGTTCTTATAAAATGTACATACCCGTAAACTGGGGTCTTCTTTCAATCCGGACTACTAACTATGTGCCTACAAGGCTAAACTACACAAGATAATGAGCAGAGCTCTCCAGTAGTTTTGTTCTAACATTACAAGACAAGTAACCAACTAGGTTTCCTATTGGTTAGCAAGTTTTAGACCTCTGAACCAATCAAAAAATTCAGTTTCTTACAATGGAGTACTATTGTTTTAAATGTACAGAACTGAACTTGTCCAATTCAAGCTATTTCAGGGATGCCTTATTTTAACATTATACCAATCTTAGGTTTTATTTTTATTTTTTTTTTTTTATTAAACTAAGCATATTACATATAAAAATATTTGGTTCAATTTTCCATTTTTTTTTTATTTAACAATGTATTATTGTAACTATTTGCATATACGGTACAAATAATAAATGGTTTTGTTGTAATATCTGGAACAAAATGGCCAGAATTTTTGTTTCGGAAGGTTTTATTTCATCACAACAGTGCCAGAAATGTAACTTCATTGTTACTAATATATCACTTAAACTAAATTTAATACTTTGAATCTTATCTTTATTCAAACATAAAACATTAGCTGCAGTCCAATCCTCAACTACAGAGTTAAATGAGACAACAATTGACAAACTAAATTAAAATTTTTACAACTTATTTTTTAACGCTAATTTATCTGTATGCATAAAAGATGATACACAGGCATTGCTAAAAGATCATTAACATACACAATTAACATACTTGGGCCCAAAATTGATCCTTGCGGCATACCAGTAAGAATTTGAACATATTGAGAGAAACAATCATAATAAAATACAGATGCCTTTTAGACAAATATGATTAATAAGGTCAATAGAATTAACATCAATTCATAAAATTTAAGTTTAAAAAAAAAGTATAACATGATCAATAGTGTCAAATGCTTTGGACATATCATAACAACTATGTACTGCACATTTTTTCATCCACATTTATTGTACATTCTTTCATAAAATTAACTACAGCAAAACTAGTACTCTTTCCAGCTCTAAATCCATTGATTGTCGAAGAACAACAGATTATGTTCAAAATATTTCATTACTTGTTTGTTCAATATAATTTCAAGAACTTTATAAATAACTGGTACTATGGACACTGGGCGATAATAATTAGCATAGTCCCCTTTTAAAACCTTTTTCTGCAAAGGAATAGCTTTTACCCACTCAAGACATTGTGGAACAGTACAACAAATCAATACAGAGATTAAACAAATAAGACATTATTTCAGAAACAAATGGTGATGCTAATTTTAAAACTTGAATTGAGATTATATACATCTAGACATGAACTGTTACTCAATGATAAAATAACACTATGAACGTCACACTAAGTGACTTTCATCCATTCCTAGAGTTAGAAAATCATTGTGGAAGTTAACACATATCCAATAACTTGTCTTGTAAAATAAGATGGATACCTAACATAGCAGTCAAAGCCTCAATGGAGAGTTCTAACTTTATGTGCTCCTGTTCCATTTATGGACATCATATAATCTCCGGAAATTGTGTGTGGAGCTCAATATATTGGATAATTTATTTTGTTTAAAATCGTTCCTGGCAATATTTAATGGACTTTGTTATTACATTTCAGGTCTGTTAGAGAATGACTTGGTTGACTCTCGTGTCATTGACATATTTTACCATGACTTCTACAATATGTTACATTATGATGAACTGGTAAGTAGGACTCTTATTTCAAATTATAACCCTTTTGGGAGTTGAATATTTAACTTTTGTAGCATTGTGGGTAAATTAAAAAAATAATAAAAAGACAACTGATTCAGCCAAGATTTTACTTTAATGGTGCTCTTAAATATCTATCTAAATATAGATTTTGGTTAATTGTTTAATGGAATTAGGGGCTACATTTCCACCAAAGGTATTAAGACCTCCATTATCTGACCACTGTGCCTTGGACATTACTTTTAGGCTAAATTCTCCCTCTATTTCAGAAGGTACAAAAAACCGACGTACTGTTTAACGCTGTTTTGCTGAAAGAAACATTATTGAATTTAATCAGTTTCTTGCTGATATTGACTGGAATACTGTGTTTGCCAACTCCTCTGATGATCTGCCTGTTTGATACTTTTATTTCATATTTCCTTGAAGGTATGGATAAATGCTTTCCTTTTAGGCCTTATATAGAAAAGAGGGCTCCACAAACATCAAGACGTAAGCATGTTCTACATGGTTTCACTGCTTCATCAAAAACTTAAAGAAGATGTACTCAATTTTACATGTGATTTACTTGTGGTCTTGTAGGTATGGTCTATTCAGGGATGAAACAAAGAGACTATATACCGAAGCAAAAAAATATATATAAAAGGGAGATTAAAAAGGCCAAAGCTGGAGGCCAATGCTAGCTATATAAATGCTTCTTCCAATAAATGCAAAGCTGCTTGGAAGGTTGTGAATGCAGCAAGGGGCACTTCATCACCATCTGCTCAGCATGATATAATCAACCAGAATGAGTTTCAACAACTATTTTCATCGATGCTGTAGCTGCAATACAAGATGAGATTGAGTCCTCAGTTGATGCGTCCTTGGATCTTCTCTCAAACCACCCTCTGCCTGATGTCATCTATAAATTGGAAGCTTGTGTCAAGTGAAAATGTCTTATCTCTCATTTTAATAGCATAAAAAAAGAGCAGTGTAAAGATATCTATGATATCAGTAGTGGCCTGTTAAAGAAAGTGTTACCGTGTGTTGTGGAGCCCCTAACAACTTGTGTCAACGATTGTACTGGTTAAAGGTGTTTTTCCTCAAGCTCTAAAAGTTTCTAAGGTGGTCCCTATATTTAAGAAGGGTGAAAGGTCATCTCCTAGTAGCTACAGACCGATTTCTGTTGTGCCAATTTTTTCAAAAATGTTAGAAACAGTGATGAAGCACCAGGTGAGTGATTTTTTTGAGTTGCACTCTCTTTTTTCAAAATTCTCAATTTGGTTTTTCGAGAAGGTAGGTCAACTGTGGATGCAGTGGAGGGTCTTGTGGTATCTGTATTGGGGGGTTTTGAAACTCACTGTAGCACTTTAGCAACCTTGTGCGATCTCACAAAAGGCGTTTGACTGTGTTCCGCACGTGACTCTTTCTCAAAAAATTACATTATTACGGCATAAGTGGTGTGGAGCTAAATCTTTTTCAGTCTTTTTTAAGCAGTCGCACTCAGAGAGTTTGTATTGGCAGCAAAACTGTCTGAAATAGTAGATATATAAATTGCGGGAGAGTACCACAGGGATCGGTCTTGGGCCCTTTTTTGTTTCTTGTACATATAAATGATTTGCCTGTAAATGTTAATTGTAATTCTGTTGTATTTGCCGATGACTCAACTTTTGTCTGTAGAAACAAGCTAGAGATGCTATTTGGTATAATGGATAATTATATTACTGAAAGTTCCATTTGGTTTCAGTCTAACGGTCTTTATGCTAAACCAGTCTAAGACTCAATCTATAATTTTTAGTTTATGTAATCGTGAAACTGACTTAGGCTTTAAGATTAATGATAGTGTCAAAATTATTAGGTATAACCTTGGATTCTAAATTAGCTTGGAATGCCCATGTAAATAATGTTTCTGTCAAGCTCTCCAGAGTAATTTACTTACTTAGACAAATTAGAAAGCTTGTCCCAAAACAATATGTAATTAATGCATTACTATGCTTTTTTAATAGTATAATTTCTTATGGTATTATTCTTTGGGGAAACTGCAGTGAATGTACAGGAGAGAATCTTAATTCTACAAAAGAAAAGCTTTAAGAATTTGAACAAACTCTCCTTATAAGGCACATTGCAAACCTCTTTTTTGTTCAAGGAAGGTGTTCTTACTGTGATAAAATCTGTATATATTTGTTTGTTTATAGAATAAACTTGTTAAAGAATGTTAAGAATGACTTGCAGGACTATTACACGAGGAATGAATTTCATCATTACCATACTAGATTTAATGCACTGTTAGATTTACCATATGTTAGGTTAGCAAAAACTCAAGCATCACATAAAGTTATAAGCATCAAAGTTTTTTAATAGATTACCTTCTAGTGCCCGATCTGTGCCTATAAGTAGATTTAAAAGAGTGTTATATGCCTGGTTAAAAGAAAAAAACCCATTTTATCATGTACAAGAATTTTTTTATATGCCTGACATTGATGTTATTTTTTTAAGTCTATATGTTATGTCTTTTAAAGTTTTTATTGCTACATGTTGTGTTTTTAAAGTAGTCTAGTCATTGTATTTTATACGAAAAGGTTTAAATCATAACTTAGGCTGTGACGGATGTCTATTGCAACTGTTTCTTGTGTTAAATGACAAATAAATTTTCTGATTTCTGAAAATTTCTGATTTCTGACTTATCTTTTTTTAATGAGATATGTGACATCAAGTCAAGGCTGACTATAAGATGTTTGATTTGTAAAATGAGTGGTTGACCTTGCAAAAAAGAGCTTTTAGAATTATAACAAAATTAAATTTTAGATCATCTTGTAGGTCTATATTTTAACAGCTAAATTTATTGGCCATTCCATCACTTTATATAATATGAGGTCTTATGTATACCCATAAAAACTTACCTCAAAAGATCATGATTACACTACAAGACAGAGAGACTTACATACCCAGTCCATAGAACTAAATTATTTGAAATGTCCCCTTATTACAAAGGACAACAATTTTACAATAAAATTTCAATATCTCTATCCTCTTTGCTTCTAGAAAAGTTATCTATAAAATTAAAAAAATATCTTGATAGAGAAAGAATATTATTCAGAAAATTATTTTCTAATTGTGCAAATTCAATTTATTTGCATTGAATAAATTACGTTCCAACCATTTCAAAACTTTTTAAGTTTTATATATATATATATATAAGTTATATAATATATATATTAAAAAGTTTTGAAATGGTTGGAACGTAATTTATTCAATGAAGGTTGCACAATTAGAAAATAATTTTCTGAATAATATTCTTTCTCTATGAAGATATTTTTTAATTTTATAGATAACTTTTCTAGAAGCATATATATATATATATATATATATATATATATATATATAATATAAATTCCACTGTATTTATTTTATCACTAATTATTTTTAAATGTGTTTTATGTTTTGTAAATTATTTTATTTTAGGATAAGAATAGCTACATCTAGCTTTATATAATTTAAAATGAATAATATTGTAACCTGTACCTGTACCGTTAGAATTTAATGTTTAATGTGTGCTTATGTATATATATATATATATATATATATATATATATATATATATATACATACTGTATTACTGTTTGTGTAATTAATAACGATTATCATCAATGAATTACTAGTTATGTTTATACATTTTATTTAAGATAAGTATATTTTAAATTATATTGACAAGTCACCTGTTCAGTCTAGATCTTATCTACCACAATTATGTAATGTTACGTGACAATAAATTTCTGATTTCTGAGTGTGTTTGATATTTCCATCTGCTGACCAGGTGAAATATGCGTGTAAGCTTCTGTGTAAGCTGACCAAGCCAAATGATGTGACGGCCAGCTCTGTGTATGTTGTCAATGAGTTACTGTTCAAGCGGAAGGATGACAAATACCTACTGGCCTTGCTCAGGTTAGTCCTGTTTTCCTGTCATGTTGTTTATAATATTTAGCTTAAAACGTACGTGCTTAGAGACGTACGTGTGTAACATAAATGTTAATCACAAAATAAAGTTTCTTTAGCGAAAATTTACAACAGTAATGGTTTGGAATACGGTGTTGTCACAATCAAGTTGTTCAGTTTGTTCAAGGGCTACAAGCCAAGACTAGTGACGGAGGAGATCAAAAGAGTGGACATCAACAAAATCCTAAGCACTGTCCCCCAGAACATGGACACGCTGATCAAGTTGGCCAACCGCCGGCAGAAAACAAACTATGCCCAATAGAGACCTTGGAGTGTTTGAAGTGGCAATTGTTAATCAAACATCATCCGTGAGTAATGTTTTATTGTTGCAGTTTTATCATGTGTTATTATTTTTGAAAATTGATTAATAGTATAGTGTACGATTTATACAAATCACTAATTCGTTACTAACCAATAGAAATGATTTAAAATTTGTTTTATATAGCGCTGGTTTTGAGGTTTCATGTCTCAAAATGGTCCTAACGCTTAAATATTACATATACCATTTACCAAATTATGATTTACTTTGGAGAGCAGGAAACTTTGGGGATAAGTTTATGACATAAAGACATAATTTTTATAAGTAAAGATAAAAATATTGTAAGTTATCAAATAAAAATAGAATAAAGTAATCTCTTTACCTGTATTTTCTTTGACAAAAACAGTGGTGTTGTATTATACTCATAGAGTTTCCAAAGATTTTATCTCATAAATGGTAGAACTCAACCAAAGTGTAGACTGGTCTGTTTGTAAGCTGGTTTGTTAGGTTGTTTTTCAGTTTTGCCAGTCAATATCCGTAGATGGTCTGGGAGATGCTTATTCAGTTTGTTGCCAATATAGTCATGTTTCTTCTCAAAAAGTGTCATGGAGTCACAAAGTGGGGTGCATCTCTTGTTTGATATCCATGGATATTATTATTTCTTTGTGGCTTTTGTTGTCTGCATATAAAATTACATCTCTTACATACAAGTTAACAACTGCCAAGTTCCTTAATTCCTTGAATGCATTTAAGCATGTTTCCATTTGCTGTAGGTTAGCAAGGATCCTTATTGCTTATTAAAAAAAAACCAAAACTCTCCATATTTGTCTTAGGTGTATCTCTATGCAATTCAATCATATCTGATGTAGGCCTCAAAGTCCGAAGTATGCTGTTCTAGTTGTGGTGTTGTCAGCAATGGTTTTTATTTTTTTTCGAGGTAAAGTGTTCAGTCAAAATCCTTTTGCGTAATTAGTTAATGTGGGGTGTCCGAGTTAGGTCTGCATCAATAACTAGCTCCAGGAGTTTCACTTCTTTTACAAGATATATGTTGTGAGCTTGCCAGGTTGTTTATGTTTTGAAAGAGGATTTTTTTTTTGTTTTTGCTATATTTGTGACTGGTAATTGTCTCTACAGTATTGCTAGCTACTAAGCTTTGTCAAGGCTTAAGTAAGTCCTAACCTGCAATCCATCGATGGTCTTGTCACTTAAAAAACTTCAGCATACATTAAGCGTGAACACGTTGTCCAGTTGAAGAGGAAGGTCATTTGTAGCTAAATTGAAGAGAACTGGTCCCAAAACGGAGCCCTGTGGAATACAACTGGTAAAATTTTTTTGAGTAGATTTTAAAATATCCAGCATATTGTTTTCTGAATATCTAACTTTCTTCCACTTGACTGCACCCCTTCAAGTAGGAGCGAAGCCAATTTTTTGCTTCACCTCTGAGTCCTAGAGCTTCAAGTTTTGATATAATTAGGTCATGTCCCAAAGAATCAGAAGCTTCGCTATGGTTATGTAGTATTCCCGAGACCCCAAAACCAGTTTCCTTCTTCAAGCTGGTTAATTATTTCTTCTATAAAGTTCACCAATGCTGTTGCTGTAGATGTTGTTTCCTCCTATAAATCCATGTTGTTTCTCTGACAGTAAGTAAAAAATAGTGTTAAAGTATAGAGAGCACAATATTTTCCATTACTTTAGAAAAAGTAGAAAAAATAGTAATTGGTCTGTAGTTAGTGGAATCACTCTGGGCTGAAGCCAAGTTGGCTTTATTTTCGAACACAATAATGTATAAAAGATGACAGATTCTATGAAGATTGTCAAAACGTATCTCTTTCAAATATGAAGTAAAAATCATTTTTATGCTGAAAACTTAAAGATTCTTTATTGTATTGTAAATAGAAATAAATGCAAAATTTATAAAGTTTTTTTACAGTTGAAAATTTTTTTTAGATTGCAATATTTTAAATGATGTTTTAACCTCATATGATGTTTTAGAGCCATCTAGATGGGGAGTACAAAGCTAGTTCTCTAGTTCCTTTCCCCACATTTAATCTGGAGGGATTGGACAAAATAGCATCCTGTTATCCTGATAGGTGAGTCATACTGATATTATTTCACAGTTTCCTTCCTTATGTTAGGACAGCTCTATCTTTTGAAATATAATTTCTTTAGTGTGTATTTGGTTTTAGTTTTATTATTTCGTGTCTATGAGCATTGTATATTAGACAATCGAAATTGTATGTGGTGTATAAAATCATTTATATCATCAATAGATGCTGGTGGATACTTAACTTTGTAGAAATTAATACTTTTTGATGGACTAGTTAGTTTTTGAGTAAGATGAAGGGACTAAAATTTTGGATGTAATTATTTTTGTATCTCTTAACTAACCATTTATTAATTACAGTAAAACCTTATTTAACGGAAATATGGGGAGGAGGCAGCAGCCATTTCAGATAAAAAAATTTTTAGGTAACCCAATTACATCTAAAAATAACCTATTAGAAAAGGTGTTTAGGAGAAGTGAATTACGTACAAACAATTTTTGTAAGTTATACTTTGGGAATGGTTGGTAACAGGGGAAAGAGATGACTAATAACAACAGCGTGGGCCGGCTCGGGTTTTGGTTAAGCCGGGTTGGAGAATGGTTACATCCTAAAGCATTATTATGTTGTTTGGTATAAATGGTGAAATTACTTATGAAACTTAAACTTATTAAAATAAAACACTGATATATTTTCAAATCATACTTGTAAGTAATAAAGTACATTTGAGCAAGAATTTCTGAAAGATCGCGTTAATGTTTTGGTGGCCGTTAACGATTATAATGTTTGCAATAGACTCAGACTTAAGTTTGAATCAGACAATTTGTTCCCAAGAATTTGGTCACTTCCATTTTCATACATTTGTCTGCAGGAGCAGCATTTACACGACTGCCACACAACGATAGATTGCTCTTTTCAACAGGGCAACTTTCACCAAATTGTCCGAAACTTGGTTTTAGTTTGAAACACTGGTTTCAAAGGTTATCTATACATAATAATTTTACCTGATAATTATTTTGCAGAATGTACTTGTTTCTTTGTTTAAAGTTCATTATTGACAATTGATGAATACAATAATTACAATACAATTCATATGAATTACAATTGGTTGAAAGTATAACAGTATTACAAAACTTGACCATCTTTAAATGTTTCAAAAATAAAATGTTTCAAGGATTGAAATATATTTTCTTCTTCAGACGTCAGTAAAAAAACATGACATATAAGGTTATACATGCACAAAAGAGTGAAACACACATCAGTATGACGATGAACGTGTAAAAATCAAATTTCACATTATAAACTATACATAAAATATCATGTTCCTGAAAGCGGTCATAGAAAGCAAGAACTGTATAATTGCACAATAAATTCTGCAAGCACCTAAGAAGATGAGACGCAGGGGGAAAAATATCAGCGTATCCCATGTGATAGCATTAAGTTCGATGGTGGTGATGGTTGGGAGAGGGTGAAGAAGAGCAGATGCTTTCAGACTTAAACTCTTTGTTCTTGATATCAAAGTCATAATGCATGTTTAAATTTTATTATCTGACTTTTATTTATTTTTAAAGTTTCACTGTTCATTCTTTTTTAAACATTTTAAGCCAAAATAACCTAATTTCAATAGAAGGTAAGTAGTAAATCAATTAATGTTACAAAGTCTAAATTACTTTATCTGTGAACCAGCACCGTTAAACGATTTTAGACTTTTGTTCTAACCCTTTTCTCGCATAGTCTTTTATTCTTTGACTCCACATTTATTTGTTTGTTTGTCTCTATTTATTGTATTGCTCATAATTTTTTTCTCCCGTTTCACTTAACACGCTGATTGACAGATTTTTTATATACTTTGCATCCAGTTTTTGTTACCGTTAAGATTTATTTTTTTTGCCTGAATTTTACAAAGTTTTAATTTCTAATGGATTATTTTGTTCCAGCATCAAGGAAACACTGAAGAAGTTCAAACGAGTTTCGATACCCCAGAACATCATGTCTCTACTGCGAGACTGCACAGGGTTTACTCTCATCATGTTTGGTGGGATTGACCTGCAGAGGAGGTTCTCAGACAGTCTGATGCAAACTTTACAAAGTGGTAAGTGCTGCGCTCCTATCTAAGTGTCTACTGCGAGACTGCACAGGGTTTACTCTCATCATGTTTGGTGGGATTGACTTGCAGAGGAGGTTCTCAGACAGTCTGATGCAAACTTTACAAAGTGGTAAGTGCTGCGTTCCTATCTAAGTGTCTACTGCGAGACTGCACAGGGTTTACTCTCATCATGTTTGGTGGGATTGACCTGCAGAGGAGGTTCTCAGACAGTCTGATGCAAACTTTACACAGTGGTAAGTGCTGCGTTCCTATCTAAAGTGTCTACTGCGAGACTGCACAGGGTTTACTCTCATCATGTTTGGTGGGATTGACCTGCAGAGGAGGTTCTCAGACAGTCTGATGCAAACTTTACAAAGTGGTAAGTGCTGCGCTCCTATCTAAGTGTCTACTGCGAGACTGCACAGGGTTTACTCTCATCATGTTTGGTGGGATTGACCTGCAGAGGAGGTTCTCAGACAGTCTGATGCAAACTTTACAAAGTGGTAAGTGCTGCGTTCCTATCTAAGTGTCTACTGCGAGACTGCACAGGGTTTACTCTCATCATGTTTGGTGGGATTGACCTGCAGAGGAGGTTCTCAGACAGTCTGATGCAAACTTTACAAAGTGGTAAGTGCTGCGTTCCTATCTAAGTGTCTACTGCGAGACTGCACAGGGTTTACTCTCATCATGTTTGGTGGGATTGACCTGCAGAGGAGGTTCTCAGACAGTCTGATGCAAACTTTACAAAGTGGTAAGTGCTGCGTTCCTATCTAAGTGTCCAGCTAAAGCATAATTAAAATCTTAGAAAATGACAATAATCTAGGTTATCAAGAAAAACCCAATACAATAAAAACTGCGGGAAAATCCTCATACCTATATTCTTCCCCTCCTCTTGAGGGTAGTCCCAAACAGCAAACCCTCCCTGTTGCTAACAAATGGCAGAAAGTTTCTACAATTTGCGATCGTAAGCCACGCAATTATCACCACACAAATAAGAAAATAATAGAACCTGACTTTACTTCAAAAAATCCTTATGATGTGTTACAAAATGATTTTGTATTTGACAAGTCTGTTGAACAGGACTGTAACAGTGTAAACACCTCAAATGTCAGCCAGCGTTCAAACCTAAAGAAAGCTAACTCAGTACAAGAAAAACCTCTCCACAAGTACAAAACCGTCAATAGCACAAGAAAACAAAAAAATGCTTGTATGTGCTGATAGCCATGGGCGCAACTTAGCTTTTCACTTGAACAAACAATCAAAATCATTCGAGGCCGTTGGTTTCGTTAGGCCGGGGGGTTTGGCTGGGCAGATATTAAATTATGATAACATTGATAGGGAGGAATTAGGTTCTGAGGATGTTCTAGTAATAGCATGTGGGTCAAATGATGTGGCTCATAATGAGGCTGAGAGAGCACTCGGTCCAATTTGCGAAACATTGAAAAAATACAGTGATACCAGAATAATACTACTAGATTTACCTTTTAGGCATGATTTAAAGGGATGGTCCTGTGTTAATAAAGAAGTCATAAAATCAAATACCGCACTTGAGAATTTAAGTAAAAAATTTCCTAATGTTTCTCTGGTCAAGATTAGTAAAGCAGATAGACTTTTCCACACAAGGCATGGAAGACATTTGAATCAAATGGGAAAAGATTGGCTTGCAAAGAGAATCTGTGAGGCACTGATCAAAATAACTGAACCGGAACTGCCCTTGTCCCAGGGCACAGACAATGACCAGACGACAGGATTACTGCCACCTTCAGCACGAGTAGAAGATCACAGCAACACAGATCACAGTATGCTGCACAATGAGACCATCAACTCTACCATTGCTGCTGGTGTCACGGACGTTACATCAAGCCCAGAGCTTCTAGTTGCGGAAGAAGAGGAGGAAGAGGCATCTTTAGGAAGATTCTCTAGCGTCAGCAATAACCAAGAAACCTACACTTTAAACTCAAGTGTTTGGCCTCCTTTAATACAAAAGTGACAAATAACAATGGTTATAACATAAGTGGAGGATGTAACTATGTGTACAAGGAAAAATTAACGGAATGTTGTACATTATCAGTGGATGCTGTAGACAAGATTTATAATGCTGATGGTTACGAAAACTATATTGATAATTTAGAAATTTTAGAGAATACTTTTGTGAACAAAACTAATTGGATAATGCATTATAATGTACAGGGTCTTATTTCTTTGGCTAAAATAACAGAATTACAAATATTTGTAAATAAATTTCCTGTAAGAATAATTAGTCTCAACGAACATTGGCTTAACAAAACTCAAATATCAAAATTAAATTCTTTGGAATGTTTTGAATTGGCTTCTCATTATATTAGAGAGAATGGTATCAGGGGAGGTTCTTGTATTTTAGTTAGAAAAGGCATGCACTTCACTGCTAGGGATGATCTGTTGATATCTCTAAAAGAAGATTTTGTTTTTGAGAGCTGTTGCATTGAAGTTTCTGGATCCTGTCATGAGAATTTAATAATTGTTTCCATTTACCACAATACAAATGTTTCCAATGTGGATCAGTTTCTCTTGAAACTTGAGAAGCTATTTAGGGCACTTAAAAAGGAATCTAAAAGGAAGAAGATCTATATTATGTCAGACTTCAATATTGACACTTTGGAGTCCTGTAGAAATTACAATATAAGAAATAGGTTTATTAATTTATTGTCTGCATATGGTTTTGTAAATAATTTTAAAATGCCAACCAGAGTGACGAAAGAATCTAGATCTTGTATAGATAACATTACCACTAATAAGAGAGTTAATGAAAGTAAGTTGTTAAATATTGAACTAGGATTGTCTGATCATAGGGCTTTGTTGATGTCTATTGAATACAGAAATGACTTGTCAGCACAACACTTTTCGACAAGAAAAAGAATTTTTTCAACTCAGAATATGGCTTGTATGGTAGGCTCTGTTAGTAAGAGTTCATGGAAATTTTGTGAGTTTAGCACAGCACAAGAGAATTTTAATAGGTTTCTAGATAGTTTTAAAACATGTTTTGAAGTTTCTTTTCCTTATACATCTGTCAAATTTAAATGTGGTTCCCAAAGTGCATTTAAAAATAAGAAATGGGTTACGAATGGGATAATTGTGTCAAGTAAGAAAAAAAGGGCTCTTCACAAAATGGCAAAATATAGCAATGATGTAAATTTTAAGAAATATGTAAAAGATTATAAACATATTTTTAAAAAAGTTTGTGCTGCTGCTAAAAGAATGTATAATTGTAAATATATCAAAGATTCTGAAAATAAAAGCAAAGCTGTGTGGAATGTGATAAAAACTGAATTAGGTATGAATACAATTAAAAAATCTGACTGCATGAATCTCAAGGTACAAGATGAAATGTATACAGATGCTAAGCATATTGCACATTATTTCAATACAATGTTTGTAAATATAACTAAGAATATTGGTGCCAAACCACAGATCAATTCAGCTGTTCAGCTACTAAGTAACGTTTCTTGTAATAAACAAGCCTCATTTGCATTTAAGTGTGTTTGTGCTCAAGAGGTTTATAGTGTCATAATGAGTCTGAGAGACACGAAGTCTATAGCATGGGATGAGATCCCAGTGGGAGTGCTCAAAGCTACTGCAATGTACATCTCACATCCTCTGGCTTTGATTATTAACCAATCATTCATGTCTGGTGAATTTCCCATCCAACTGAAATATGCAGATGTAAAACCAGTTTTTAAAAAAGGTGAAAAACAGGATCCAAACAATTACAGACCAGTCTCCATCCTATCCAGTATCTCCAAAGTCTTTGAAAAAATAGCACACAAACAGTTATGTAACTACCTAGAGAGTAATAGTTTTCTGTGTAAAAGTCAGTATGGTTTTCGCTCTGGCCATAGTACAGTTGAGGCTGCCTCTAATATGGTTGAGCAGATCCTGGGGGCTTTGGATGGGTCACGGAGTACTGCTGGTGTATTCTGTGACCTCTCCAAGGCCTTTGACTGTGTAAATCATTCCTTACTTGTCAGTAAACTAAAATTTTATGGGATTTTGGGCAACTCTTTAGCATGGTTTCAATCTTTTCTTCATGGTAGAAAGCAAAGAACGCTAATCAACAATAATGGCATAAAAAATATATCATCATGGGTGAATATATGTGCTGGTGTACCACAGGGGTCCATTCTGGGCCCTTTGTTGTTCATTATCTTTATAAATGACATGCCACATAATATTAGAAATGACCTGATTTTGTATGCTGATGACACAACATCTCTGGTAAAATGTAACAGGGAGCAAGATTTAAAATTAGAAATAATTAATTCCCTAATAGACTTAGAAAAATGGTTTACTTGTAATGGGCTCGCATTAAACAGTGATAAGACACAAATTGTAAAATTTCAGACTGTACAAAATAAGGCTATGTCCAATTTTAATATAGATTTTAAGAACTCAGTGATTGTTACAGTAAATACCACTAAGTTTTTGGGGCTAGTTATTGATAAGAATCTTTCTTGGAGACCACACATAGAACTGCTAAATAAAAAACTGAGCTCAGCTTGCTACCAAATGTACACATTGAGAGAGCTGGTTGATATTAAGACTAGGCTCATAGTTTATTATGCTTGCTTTTGTTCATTGGCACAATATGGGATCCAAGTGTGGGGATGTAGTTCAGGTATTTTCTCTGTTTTTAAAGCTCAAAAGAGATATATTAGAACCATGCTATTTTTGAATCAGAGAGATTCATGTAAAGATATTTTTAGGGATATGAAAATATTGACCATTCCATCATTGTATATCTATAGCTGTTTAATATTTATTCATAATCGCCTAAATTCAGAAACTATAATTCATCATGAACATCAGTATGGCACCCGTTTTAAAGACAATCTGCAATTTCCTCTTCACAAATTAACATTATTTGAAAGCTCTCCACATTATATGGGAATTAAATTTTACAACAAATTACCTCTACATGTAAAGCAGCTAACACTGTTCAGTTTTAAAAAATCTGTGAAAAGCTTACTAATTAATAAGGCCTATTATAATATTTCTGAATTCTTGCAGGACAATCTGCAGCTTGTGTAGTTTTAGTGAATTTGACAAAAACATTGTTAATGTATAAAATGTTGTACAAACTGTTTTTACCATATAGTATGTATTATTGACAAGCAACCTGTTCACACAACATGTATAGTTGTATAACTGTGGATGTTATGTTGCAATAAATTTCTTGATTCTTATCACCCGAGGGACCCAGTATGAAACATTGAAATGTTTGTGTATCATGTTATAAAATATTAATCAGAGCCTAGCTTAAAATGAAGAACTTTAAAATAATTTGTATGTTGTCTACAGTTTTTATCAATCAGGACAAAGAAGCCAGTGAGGAAAATCAAGAATTCTTCCTGAGCAGAGTGTACGACTTGCAGAACTTCTTGAACCAGGGAATTCCTTGTGTGTCCACATTCCTGTCTGGGTGAGTCGACCTCTCCACTATATCTCACTCACCACAATATCTATTCTGAGGCAATACACCAACGCCTCCTGTTATTCACATACTAATCGGCTTTTCATTTTTTAAATTTCAGATTCCTCTTGAACTGGGATGGACTGGTTCACAGACCTCAAATAATGAGTCTATTAGAGTGGGCTACATTTGACTCTTTCCAAGGTAAGACGCCATATTAATATAACTTGTTTTTGGGGAAATATTCAGTTTCAAAGGGGAATTTTATTAAGCATGATAAATCACAGTATACAGTACTTTTTAAATTTACCAACCTCCATATTCTACGCCAACTATATAACTGTGTTGCTGAAGTTGTTGACTGTTTCCATGACAGTGTAGAGGTGCTCAAGACAAAAATCGCGGGACATTCATGTTGAGAAAAAAAGTATTTTGTGACTTCAATTAATTTGTATATATATATAATCTATCCTGTCATTTTGTTATTGTACTCTGCTGTATCATTATTTATTTGAATTCATTGTTTTTATTGTTCTGTTTATTATCATTTATTCATATAAATTTTTCATTTTTAAAATTTTCGTCTGTATTATTTGCATATTATACCCTATCATAATTTATTTTCTATATTTATTTACTTTATTATTTACGATTGCTTTATTTAAACCATAAAAAAGAAAATTTTCGTTTCAATGTAAAATCAAATAAATTAAGGAAGTATACGCAGTGTTAGTAGTGAACTATTTTACTATTTTCTTTATATTTTGAAAAAGTTCGCTTAATTCTTGTGTTTTTCTTTTACTTTGAATCTGTTTATATTACAAATAGTAAGCTATTCACATGTAATTTTCTTCTTTCAGGTAAAATGTGATAAAATACATTAAAAAATTATATAACATATAAATATATCTATATATTCTTTAGCTAAATAGCATATTATTCAAAAGAATCAATAAAATGCTGAAAAACATCATTTAAGTATCTTAATATTTACTTGAATAAAACATATAATGCTGAATGCTTTTTACTGAAAAAATGTCATATCCTGAAATTTGAAATAAATTTCTTGATCCTAAAAGTGTTAAAAGTAATGAGGTACTTTCCAAACAACTTTTGTTTGTAGTCACCTGGTTCTTGTTACTTACTAACATGGATTGTTACATTACAGAGCTGTCAATAAACATCCTGAGGCCGCTGTACATGCTGTTTGTATCGTACAACGTTACGATGAAGCAACAGATTATCCAGACTGTCACTGCGCTTATTAAGAACATGGTAACAATCCGTTTCAACAATTATTTATTTGATAAACCTGCAAGTGAAGTGGAGTGAATTGTTGTCTATGAATAAACCATTATATTGTGTGCTGGCATTTATTGTAATTGGGCATCAAAATTGCCTTTCTACTGACTTTTTTTTAATTGGTGGCCATGTGCATGACGTGGACTCCTTCAGGAATAGCACTTGTTTTGTTACTGTTTAGACAGGATTGCGTTTTACCAGTTACAATCTACCTACATTGTTCCAAACCTCATTCTTATTCTAGTTTATAATACTCAGGTGAAGATCTGTAGCTTTTGAGGAGTAAGCAAAGTAAGGGATGTATTAATGCAAAATCTTGGAAATTAGATGGGTTTTTTTTAGTTTACATCTGTTTTTTGTTTGTTTTTTCTGGACCTAAAATCATTTGATAAATGAACAATTAATAACAATAATAATATAGTAATAATAAATCTTTATTGTCACAAATGTTTCATGATAATATAGCACAGCTATGAAACAGATGACATTGTCAATTATAACCTACACTACTCTTGTTTAACTAAATCTAAACAACCTAACACACAATACAATAAAACAATTACAATTAATTATACGTTAATTATGCCTAGATCTGATTTAGAGTCCAGTTGCATGTTTGGTTTGGCCCTTTTGTTTAAGAATGATTTAATCCTATTATAAGTTAACAAATGTAAATTGGTTTTTGACCGTTGGAAGGAAATAAATAAATAAATAAAAACACGCAAAACAGCAATAAAACACACACAATAAAACAGGGTATTAATTAACTTATCACAGGAAAGCAATATGTCAGCTTGTAAACCTACTTAAAAACACAAAAATCAACATTAACAAATAGTAATATTGTGCTAATTGTTCTATTATTTAAAATCAAATTGTTGATTTTAATTACGTACATTTATGTTTGAATTGTTGAAGTATCTTTGCTCTGACAAACTGCCGTAAATGTAGCACATTGAGTTGCTTTCATGAAAGCTAATAGTGTAGAGATAAAATGTAAAATATTTTTAATTGAACCTAATTTAGGATAAAGTACTTAGTTCTATGTAAGCTATAGTTCTTTAAAATGATGGGCAGGAATTTGGGAGAGGTGAAAATGGTGTGAATGAGATGGATTAATATGGACAGATGGGTGAGGTTAAGAAAGACTGTGATTTCATGTAGTCTATGTGCTAAATCTCTTGAATTTCTAGGAGGCAGTAGTTTGATAGAAATGAGCAGAGACAAGAGTGATTCAACATGGCATTGAATTACAACTACATTGCAATATAAAAACTCAACATAATACATAATACTGTAAATTTAACTTCAGCAAGAACATTAATATTGGAAATAGCCCTCCAACTGTTGTTCATCAAAATTTTGATAAACATAACCCTTTGTGGATTGTTGTTCGTCAAAATTTTGATAAACAAACATTCCCTTGCATAATCACTCATTACAGTATATTCCGGCAACGTATCGATTCGATTCATGCACCATTGGATTTGGGAAAAAAAAGCCTAAGGAATACTATAGTTTTTATTCTCTCTTTGTATTGTAGCTGCAACGTACCAAGGTTCGTAGTTTTGGAACGTAAAAGAAGATTGATGCAATTCATTGTGACCGCCATGTTGTCGATGCCGTCTGATTTGTTTATGTGACGAACGTGTTTATTTGTAAGTTTTATTTGTGTTTTAGTGTTGTGTTTAGTGTGTGGTGAGTTGTTAGATATTGCAGTAGTGCAAATAAATATATTTTAGAATAAAAAAACAGTAGCAGTCGTGGGACTGCAGATAGAAGTGAAAACAGAACTATTAAGTTGAGAGTAATTAAAACTATATGCAAAAATTATATGAAATTTTTTATGTTTTATTTATTAGTTACATATGATGGGTTAAACATATCATGAACAAAATATAAATACAAAGTGGTTGAAAAAAATAATTAATATACAATTATCTTAACAATATCTTAATAAAAAAGTACTGTAAGTATTAAAGAATATTATTTTAATGAAAAAAAGTTCAATGCAATCATTATACTTGTTGTAATTGCTCAATATTAATAGTTAGTTAAACATAGAATACAAGTGAGTAAACACCGAGTGAACAACAGTGAGTTGAACACCGTTGTAAATAATACAGTTATTGCTACGGATAAAGTATATAATTGCAATAACAATTAAACCCACAATATTTTTAAAACTAATAAATTAGTTTAAATTAACTTGGTTCTTTCGTAAAGGTATTTTTATTGCACAATAAAACTAATTTATTGAGTAATACGGTATCAGTGAGCCAATGCGCCAACTACAGTTCTGGCAGAAACGTTCACTCATCACTTCATACGCTACTACAGGCTAAACTAAACTTCCAATAAAAAAATGATAAATTAAAAAAAAAATATTCATCTATTTTCACACAACTTTCTCGTTGACAAATTTTGTCTGACCAAAAAATAAAAAAAATCCTCGCTTACTACTTTTTTCTTGTCATTGTAAACGCTATGTAAAATGTAAACAATAATCAAAATTATTTCGAAATTTTTTTAATATTTAAAAATGTAACCAATAGATTGCCAATATTAAGAGCTTTAATTTGACGCATCTTACAGAATTGTACGACATTGGCTTCACTTTTAAATCGCGAGAGTAAGCCGTAAAGGTCACTGATTTTCGCAGTCTGTTTTCATACTCCGCCCGGGACAGTTTTAACACAGCGAGACTGAATTTTTCATGCAGGTTAGTAGTCCGCGGCCAAGTCTACGGTTAAAAAACACAGCGAGACTGACTTTTTCATGCAGGTTAGTATCATTAGCATGTCGGTGACGCGAACCGTGGATTTTGCCCTCTAACCAAAACGCTCAACGCGCCTAAAGAAGTTTTCACTTCAAATACATTTCTTTTTACTGAAATATGTTTGATGAATTAATCGAATCTGTGTAGGCTATGGCAAAATGACTTGGCTAAAATTCATTTCACGTAGTTTGTTCTTGTTTTTCACTCACTAAACGTTATTTTAGGCACTCTTTTAGTTCTGAAATAACAATTTTTCACAACCAAATATATATTTACCGTAATTTCTTTGGTTATGTATGATAACTGTTTGGACCATTCCAGGGTCACTGTTAGTCGCGTAGGCTATATACTGTTATTTTAGTAATACATGTAGTTGTAGAATCAAAATATATGTAATATATTTAGACACAGTTATAGTTTTCTAAAACTACATAAAATTCCCATCATATGTAAACCATAGATTTATAAATTTGGATATAATACAAGCTTTGAAACACATTTTATACTTTGCTGTTTGAAAATTTTTCGCAAAAGTTTTGAGTAATGACAAAATGAAACTTTTTCGACTCTTCAAAAAAAAAAGTTATGGAATTTATTTTTACTTCTGCTGTATAGTTTACTTCATTCTGAGTAATAAAATATGCAACATAACATGTATTGAAGTAAAACTGTATTAGTAAAACTTTTATTAGCAAACTCTTACATATACACCCTATTTTCACAATTTATGCGCGTCGCTGCTTTTTGTTATATAGTGTTATTATAGTTTCATAAATTTGTATAATGCTTATGTGTTTCTGAAACTAGAATAAATTTGACACAAAATGGTAATCTCACTTTTATAGTTTTTCTTACTATAACTTGGTTTGCTAGGTATGGTCCCCCCCAAATTAAAAAAAAAGAAAATGTAAATTTTGGAATGTCATGGGAAAAAAATTTTAGTAAACATTTTTTTAAGGCCAAATTTTAAATACTAATATTATTATATGTTTAATTCTGAACACAAAAATATATACTTCTATATATATTACTTTTAATTTATATTTTTAATAAATTTTTTAAAAAAACCCTTGCACGAGGCTCGAAAACATGCCGCCACTACAGGAAAAAATGACCGCCAGTTGGAGGGATAGTAGTTTTGCTTGATGCTAAAAAAATACAAGATACACTTGGTTACAGTAACATTGTCTCTGTCCTCAGTATGTAGGAGAAATAGGCAGAGTTTCTCGCCAGTTGCCTCACCCTTTCCTCAACAAACCACGAGCGTGGACTTCCGAACCCATTGAGATGTTGGCACCCTTGGTTCGCTGGACGGAGGACCTCTGCAAGGTGGGAATGTGTCTGGAGCCCAAAAGTAGCACCCTGTTGCTGCAAGCAATCAACTTTTATGAGACGGTATGTTCTTGCTGATTTTGTATGACGATTATTTTAAGCCCCAAGTTGGTGAAAGCCACATTTACGGTAGTCGATCACTCCTTTTGTGGAACAGCCAGTTATTTAATAAAAAATACACATTTTGGTAATTTGCGTATATTTTTTATTATCTGTGTTTTGGACTTCAAACTAAGATCATTTAACATAAAATAGGTTTGTTGCTATTCTTGCTGAAGAGTTGTGATGACAGCAGTAAGGATTATAGTAACAAAAATAAAAGGCTAAATGTCATGCTGAAGTTGCAAATTGAATCTTCACCATATCTTACAGACAACTCAACAACTGCAGCGTACTGACACAAACGACTTCTTCCTCATCCGTTTTGATACTGACTTAAAAACAAAATAGACGAACACAGTCAAATTTTCACAATCACAGACCTTTCTAAACATTTTCCACATATATCAAGAAACTTGGGATATTGTAAGATATTGTAAAGTTTTCAGATAGACAGCACAGAAGGTATCGAAAAGCTAATACGTAGTTATCATAAGTGATTAAATGTAAGTGCAACTGTGTTGATGAGTTTTTCATTCAAATGTGTTTAGTAAAAATGTTGTAAAGACACTTGTAAGTGTTTATTTATTAAGGTAACTTACTTTCCGAACAAACAATGTTCCCTCGGACAAACAATGTTAAAATAAAATTTGTTTGTACGTTTTCAAAATAAAAACAATTCAACATGTTAACCAATTTTTGTAGTTTTAATTTCTAAATAAGCATAAGCCACAGCAGCGGTAGCTGATGACATGTTGTGTCCACAGATGAACGTGTTAGAGTCGCGCTACCAGTTACCCATGTGGACAATGATGTCTGCTGGAGTCATCTACCACAGTCTGTTCAAGGTGACTCCTGTCGCACTCTGCAGAGTGTGTAGGCTTCTGCTCAAGTGAGTTACAGCACATTATAGTTTGTTTCATAGACTTTTGGTAACTCATCGGAAAAAAAAGTTATATTACTGTAAAATGTATATTTAATTATATGATTCTGGAGAATAATGTGCGTACAATGCTCAGGTCGATGTTACAGATCCCTAGACATCGTAATCCATCCCAGAATGTGGGTCTTATAAATGTGGAAACAAGAGCATGACTTATTATGCAAGAGCCAAAAGCAGTTCAAGAAGTCATCTACCAAATAAAATGATGTTTTATTAGATTTGTGTAATGGCACAAATCTAATAAAACAACATGAGTGCAAACACTGCCCTGTTCAGTATATACTGTTTGTTAGGCCTATGTAGACTTCACATGTAATAGCCTATGGCCATTGACAAGCCATGCAAACACTGCCTTGCTCAGTATATACTGTTTGTTAGGCCTATGTAGACTTCACATGTAATAGCCATTGACAAGCCATGCAAACACTGCCTTGCTCAGTATATACTGTTTGTTGGGCCTATGTAGACTTCACATGTAATAGCCTATGGCCATTGACAAGCCATGCAAACACTGCCTTGCTCAGTATGTACTGTTTGTTAGGCCTATATAGACTCCACATGTAACAGCCTATGGCCATTGACAAGCCATGCAAACACTGCCTTGCTCAGTATATACTGTTTGTTAGGCCTATATAGACTCCACATGTAACAGCCTATGGCCATTGACAAGCCATGCAAACACTGCCTTGCTCAGTATATACTGTTTGTTGGGCCTATGTAGACTTCACATGTAATAGCCTATGGCCATTGACAAGCCATGCAAACACTGCCTTGCTCAGTATGTACTGTTTGTTAGGCCTATATAGACTCCACATGTAACAGCCTATGGCCATTGACAAGCCATGCAAACACTGCCTTGCTCAGTATATACTGTTTGTTGGGCCTATGTAGACTTCACATGTAATAGCCTATGGCCATTGACAAGCCATGCAAACACTGCCTTGCTCAGTATGTACTGTTTGTTAGGCCTATATAGACTCCACATGTAACAGCCTATGGCCATTGACAAGCCATGCAAACACTGCCTTGCTCAGTATATACTGTTTGTTAGGCCTATATAGACTCCACATGTAACAGCCTATGGCCATTGACAAGCCATGCAAACACTGCCTTGCTCAGTATATACTGTTTGTTGGGCCTATGTAGACTTCACATGTAATAGCCTATGGCCATTGACAAGCCATGCAAACACTGCCTTGCTCAGTATGTACTGTTTGTTAGGCCTATATAGACTCCACATGTAAACAGCCTATGGCCATTGACAAGCCATGCAAACACTGCCTTGCTCAGTATATACTGTTTGTTAGGCCTATGTAGACTTATTTATTTATTTACGGACAACCCATTTTAACAAAATATAGTACAAAGTTACAAAGGCTAATATAGATAAGCTGCAACACAATACAGTAATATTAACAAAGTACTGTAGTATGATAATATATACAAAATAAACTAAGATTAATTAATACATGTAAGATGCAAAAGACCAAATGAATTAGCAAACAATAAGAGGTAACAATAATAAACTATGAAAAATAACATGATGACTAACAGACAACAAGGCAATAAAATATGAAAGAGCTAACAATGATCAACTATGAAGAAAAAAAACAAAACCTAGAATATCAACAAACGAAAGAGAAAAAAAACACAACTTTTAACCATTATAATAAATAACAATGATAAATAATTTATGAACAATGAAACATAAATAAATAACAAATGAACAATTTGGTACTAATGAGCAGTGCAAGCAAGCAGAAATAGATATGAATCAATAAATTTTAAACCGCGATTAAGGACAAAATAGTTAATATACTGTATTAAAAAAGATAGAAATAAAATAAGTATTAACAGTAAGAAGCGTTAAAGTGATTACAAGCAATAAAGAAATCTAAAAATAATAATAAATTAATAGTAATAACAGAAACTACTATACGAACATAAAAAACAATGCATATTTTACATGGAGCCTTCCTTTCTTAATCTTCCATGGAGAGCAGTTGGTTAATCTGTCTCTTAAACGATACAGCACCAGTGTTAAAAATGTCTAGTTCCAGTGGTAGGGTATTCCCAAGCGTCTGGATCCGGACCATCGTGCTGTTCCTTTCGTAGCTTGTAGAGTAATGCAGTCTTGCAAACAGGTCTCTCGATCTTGTACTGGCAGGAACGTGGAACCTTACCCGCTCCAGTAACTGAGGGTAGTTGAGATCTCCATTAACCAACTTATATAAAAACACCAAATAAAAAATTCTTCTCCTCAAAGCAAGTGGTTGAAGGCCAAGTTCAGCCGCTAAAGAGTTCACAGGGACATCAGCATAACGATGACCCAGGCGATAACCAACTAAGCGGATGAAACAAGACTGAATCGATTGGAGTCTGTCTTGGAGATATTGTTGATTAGGAGACCACACAACTGTGCAATATTCAAAATGAGACCTAACAAGGCAACAATATAGAGTCTTTAACGCCAAAGGAGCTGAGAAAAAACGTGAGTACCTGATTATCATGCCGAGGTTCCTATTTGCTTTGCTACAAATGTGATTCACGTGATCTTCAGAGCTCAGAGAGGCAGCACACATCACACCTAGGTCTCTAATCTCGCTTGTTCTTTTGAGACTACATCCACCCAATTGATAATCATGGAAACGAGGAGATGTTATCCTGTGAAAGGTGATAACGGAGCATTTCGTTGAGTTTAAGGACATGCCATTATCAGAGCACCGTTTCTCAACAGCCTTTATACTTCGCTGAAGGATTTCAAAGTCGCATTCAGATGTGATTTCAGAGTAAAGTTTAATATCGTCAGCAAACAATAGGTGATTGGTAGGAACTACGTCAGATATATTATTGATGAATAGATTAAATAATACGGGACCCAAGTGCGAACCCTGTGGGACTCCTGAAATCGCCATGAACTCTCTGGAGAAAGAAGAAGAGAATTTCACCATTAGCTTGCGATTTTGAAGGTATGATGAAAACCACTCTAAAAGAGGGCCATGGACGCCATATGCAGAGAGCCTTACAAGCAGATGCAAGTGACTGACACTGTCAAAAGCCTTGGAGAAGTACATAAAAATTGCATCAACCTGTTTCCGTCTTGAGAAGGATGAGATAATGTCGAACTGGAAGACTACTAAGTTCGTTGCTGCCGATTTTCCAGGAGAAAACCCATGTTGATGGGAAGATATACACCTTTGCAGTAGGGGAGACACTCTAGAAAGCACCAATCTCTCAAAGACTGGAGATCACTGACTGGACAGCAATAGGTCTATAATTGGTAACTTCAGATGTTGTCCCGGATTTGTGTATGGGTACAACATAGCTTTTTTTAAGAACGTCAGGAAAAACACCACTGGATACTGATTTGTTGAAGAGCTCCTGGAGCGGACCAGATAAAAGGAGGTGGCAATACTTCAGGACACCAGGAGGTATCATGTCAGGCCCGGAGCTTTTATTTACGTTGAGATTGAGAAGCTCCTTTCTGACTTCATCTTCACTAAAAGTACAATGAGAGATAACATTGCAAGAGTCGACACTGTCTAAACTAGTAGGAGGTTGTTGTTAAGACGAACACAGAGGAGAAGAAATCAGCAAACATTTCGCATTGTTCATTCACACAGGTCGATGAAGTGCCATTATAAACCAGAGCTGACGGAGTTCCATGGTTCTTCTTTAACCCATCAACGAAGCTCCAGAACCTGTTGGGATTAGAAGGAAGGATATTTTGGACATGGTTTATGTAATTGTCGAAGCATTCTTGAGAAAGCCGTTTACAATTTGACCTGGTGCGAGAGTAAGAATAGTATGTGCAGTCATTCAAAGTTCTCTTATATTGTAAGTGAAGTCGTTTCTTTTCAGTTACCAGTCTCTTCAACTCCGGACTGAACTACGGTGGGAATGATGATCCGACTTTAATCAAAGGTGTATGTTTTAAGACAGAGGTTTTTAACGTTTCAACAAGGTTAGAGAATTGCATGTTTACGTCATCAGGTGAAAAAGAGTTTTTGTAACAAACACGCGGGATATCATGCTGCAGTTCTTGATAGACATTTATAAGGTGACATTTCTTGAAGTTATGGACGTAGGAAGTCTTGTTGCCAGCTGTGGGAACGGAAGGAAGAGCAATCCTAAGAGCAGGGTGATGTACATCCTCAGGTACCAGTGGCTCATCATCCCTGGAGACAACAGTGTGTATATCCGAGGAAAGGATGACGTCCAGAATTACACCACGAGTGTTTTCAATGAGATTTACTTGAGTTAAATCAAGAGTAGAAGTAAGATCGCTCAAGGCTCTCGCTGGACCGGAACGGAGATTAGTCCAAGGGAAAGTGCTCCAATCAATTTCAGGTTGGTTCAGATCACCCATAAGTAGCACTCGAGAGAAGGAATCCAACGTGACAGCTTCTTCAATTGACGTGACGTATGTTTCGTAAAAATTGACAGATGCGTCAGGAGGGATGTATACAACGCCTGCTAGAACTTTTACACCAGCTGAAGTCGTTACTGAGATTAGGGTTTGCTCGACAGATGCTGTTGAGATGGGCATACGCAGAGAAGGATAACAACACTTGACTGCCAACAGGACACCTCTGCCGCTGGCCTTGACACTAGTTTCGTAGGATCTGTCACTGCAAAATACGTTATAAGAAGAAAACCCCAGCTCGGCATCACTAATGTCTTGGGACAGATTTGTCTCAGTGAGAGCAATGATGTCAAAATCAGTTGTGGAGAGGGAAAGACTTAAGTTATTTAGTTTACTCCGAAGCCCATTTACATTTTGATAGTAAACTGTTAGTTTTGGTTGTCCGCCTTTACTTAGTTTTTTGAGTTATTTTTAACTATTCTGGGTACCCCATTCAAGTACTTAATTGTAATGCCAGTTTCTCCATTCGCAACCCTCACATCAAGTTCTTTGCGCAGGGCAGTAAGAGTGGCTCTCTCATTTGGAGTGCGGTCGCGGGAGACTGAAACATTATCCATAGAGGGATCAGCCAGGGACACTTTGTCCCCAGAAAAATTCTTCATAAAGATGGAAACCTCATTCTGGGAGCCCAGAACAATTTTTAGTGGCCGAGGCCCCCGATTAGATTTCTTGCCAACTCTATGATAGGAAAACTGAGTGGGCTGAAAATTTACAGCATCAAAGACAGTGTAAATCTTCTTTCGGTCATCTTCTTTTTTTCCAAAGGTAGTGACTTGGTGCTTTCTGGAATAGCGTACATAAGGATGTTTTTGGTCCTACCAGCTCTATCATGAACTTCAGCGACAACAGCGTCCAAGGACGTGGCAGGACTATTATCAATTTTATTTAACCTAGTAGTGTTTGACAATACTTGTGACTTTACGTCAGCTATTTGATTCTCAGCTGCAAGCAGATTTTTCTCAATCACCTCCACTCTGAGCTCCAATACAGATAAGCTAGCTCTTATTGTAGTAATCTCGGTTTTTATGTCAACAATATCTTTAGATATATCGTCTATCTTTTTAACCTTGCCTAAGAGATCGTCCAATTTGGTCAATACAGTTGGCATTTGGGAAGACAGCAACCTGAAAGGCTGATTAGATGACCCCAAGCAATCAGTTCTAGCGCAGTACCATTTATTTTTCGTATCGGCACATATACTTTGATATTCAGCTTTTGATATTTTGATACATTCCCTATGGAACCACCGCTGGCAGTCACCATCACAACCAATCCCCTCTTCGGTGTCCAACACCATCTTAACACAGACAGGGCAAGAATCAGACATAATGGATGTTATATAGAGCTGAGTTAACAATGCTTATCAGTAGCTACTCGATCCACCACTGATGTTAAGCTGTTGTTATAGTGCAGAATGTTGATAATAAGAAGATTACTTAAATTAAATAATAGATTAAGAAGTAAATACGCAGGTTGCAAGAATAAAATTAATACAGTTCACATGCACAATAATACTTTAAGGCTGCATGCATAAAATGACGAACAAGCTATAATAGGTAAATTGATACTTCAGCTGTCCATGATTGATGGGAAGTTGGTGAGTTGTTAAATCGTCTGCAGTTTGTATGTAATCCAAAGATAGGCTTTGCAGTTAAACCTTTACAAGAATTTTATCATGCCATGTTAGTTAGAAACTATATATAGTTAAAACTCACTCAGTCTGTATGATGCAATAAAACAAACTCAGGACAACTTGTGTACCAACCAATAGCAAATAAACACAAATTGAAAAACCACTAGCAAAAGTTCGTTACAATTCAAACAGCCATCCAAAGACCCAAAAAAAAGAGTTCATATGTAATAGCCTATGGCCATTGACAAGCCATGCAAACACTGCCTTGCTCAGTATATACTGTTTGTTAGGCCTCTGTAGACTCCACATGTAATAAGCTATGGCCATTGACAAGCCATGCAAACACTGCCTTGCTCAGTATACACTGTTTGTTAGGCCTCTGTAGACTCCACATGTAACAGCCTATGGCCATTGACAAGCCATGCAAACACTGCCTTGCTCAGTATATACTGTTTGTTAGTCCTATGTAGACTCCACATGTAACTGCCTATGGCCATTGACAAGCCATGCAAACACTGCCTTGCTCAGTATATACTGTTTGTTAGGCCTCTGTAGACTCCACATGTAACAGCCTATGGCCATTGACAAGCCATGCAAACACTGCCTTGCTCAGTATATACTGTTTGTTAGTCCTATGTAGACTCCACATGTAACTGCCTATGGCCATTGACAAGCCATGCAAACACTGCCTTGCTCAGTATATACTGTTTGTAAGGCCATATTCCATCAAAATGTAGACCGGATACAAAATAAAATTGAAATATTGAACCACACTCTCCTTCAGCTGAACCCAGACCTCGTAGTTATCACAGAACATGGAAACTCACCTGAACAGATCTTGAACACTAAACTGATAAATTTCTCTCTGGTGGCGGCTTATTGTAGGGAAGATCGCATGAAGGGTGGAGTTGCGATCTACAAAAATAATAGCTTGAAGAATGAAACATCTCATCTGGAACTCGAACACCTTAGTATTCCTCTTGTTTGTGAGGTTGCTGCAATGAGGATCACGCTGAGCAACTCCAAAGTGTTGCTTATAGTGGGGATTTATCGACCTCCTTCAGGTAGTCTAGCCCACACCAGACAAGCTCTTGAGATACTAGCGGAGATCCTGGATCTACTTCCTACAAATAATAATTCGCATGTCTTACTCATTGGGGACATAAACATTAACGATCTCGAATCAACAACTGAGAGAAACATGTTAAATGAACTCCTGGCATCTTTTTCCATGGCAAGAATACAACTTCCACCAACCAGGATCACCCCAACTTCGGCTACCTCCATCGATGCCGTATGTACTGACTTGAACTTGGACCAGGTAACGGTACGGGTGGTTCCTACTGGAATCTCGGACCACACTGGACAGATGTGCTCACTGCAGCTACCGATCTCTCTCAAGAAACCCATCATTGTATCCAGAAGAATCACCAATCTCACCAACTTGACCCAGTTAAAAAATCGTTTGGCTCTGGAATCTTGGGATCATGTATTAGGCTGTAGTGACACGAACGATGCATACAACAATTTCATTGCAACAGTCACACTGATCCTTGACCTTACTTGTCCTCCGAGAAAATCTAGGAGTGGGAGAAACAAAACAAGAGAAATTTTTCTGCAGTGAAGAGGTCAGAGAATTGAAGAGAAGGTTCTTGGAAGCCAACAATCAATATCTTCTCAGTGGAGGTCATGGAGATAAAATAAGAGCGAACACCTTAAAAAAGTCATATGACCTAAAATTAAAAGAGCTTCGTCGCACCTTTAACTCCAACCACATCAGCACATCCGATAATAAAAGCAAGGCCATCTGGGATGTGATTAACTGCGAGCGAAACCCTAACAAAGTCCCACAAACTGAAGTAAAATCCTTGTCTGTTGACGAAGTGAACATCACGGATCCTAATGAAATTGCTTCCTGTTTTAACCAGTTTTTTGTCGATATTGCGGAAAAAAACTCTTCAGTCTTCGGCTGTTGCCTCAGGTCACTCACCTCCTAATCCTACTGTCGAGGAAGTCTACAACGGCCTAGTAAGACTGAATGAGTTTACAGCTACAAACGAGGCGGAATTGATTAGGACGATCGACTCTTTAAAGCAAAAACCCTCTGCTGGTTTGGACGAGATCTCTTCCAGAATGGTTAAGTTCTGCAAGGAGGAGCTTCTGGTGCCACTTGTACACATATGCAATCTCTCCTTTCAGCAGGGACGCTTCCCTTCTAAACTAAAAGTGGCTAAGGTTTTTCCTCTCCATAAACGAGGGAAACAAGAGGACATGGGCAACTATAGGCCAATATCGTTGGTTCCAACTTTCTCAAAGATCGTCGAGAAGATTGTCGTAACAAGACTATTTCAACACCTCAATATAAATGGCCTTCTTACCAAATGTCAGCATGGTTTCATGAAGGGTAGGTCGACACTGACAGGTTGGGTGGAACTTCTAGAGGACATCATCAACAACATAGAGAATGGCTACTCCGTCTCCGGGATCTTCGTCGACATGAGTAAGGCTTTTGATTGCCTAGACCACGAATTGATTCTATCAAAACTGAGCTACCTGGGAATAGATGGAAGGGCTCTCTGCTGGTTCTCTGACTATCTGGAAGACAGGTCACAAATTGTGGAAATTTCTCACGTCACTGGGGGGAAGTTGTGCAGGTCAAGATCCTGTCCTCTGCCTGTACACTGGAAATAATTAGTCTGGGCTCGCGGCTCTGGCACTACTAGCCGTTCAACTAAGGTTCGGCTCGGTCGAGGTTCTATTTCGCTGTCACGCGCAACGTTTCACAAAACTCATTCCATTTTAATACATGAAATGAGCATTTTGCCATTACTTTATCGTAATAAAATTTATATCAAATTAAAGAACACATTCTTGTCTTTCCAACCAATACGTATAAAAAATGTCAATTCTAAAATAATAATGTCTAAATTAGTAAAAACCAAGTACAGTTTTAGTTTGGTTAATTTTATGACATGAAATTTTCGCTCTGCGAGGAAGTTTTTTATTATTCTGTCAGTATCAAACTTCCCGTGGAAAAGTTTTAGAAAATCGATTAAACTGCATTTTTTGTCTAAAAAACTTTTTTTCTACGACCCCTCATTCCGGGGGAAATTAAGCGTTATCTTAATATTTATAAACACTCGGCGCGCGAGCTTCTCCCAGTCTCAGTACGGTCTTCAGTTCTTTTAGCGTGAAAGCAATGACATTTTGGCTTACATATAAACCTCACCTAATATATTTTCTAGGATAAAATAAGGATAAAAGTTTAGTTTTAACATTTTAAATCTTAAACTGTCTTTAAATGGCTTAAATATAAAGCTAGATCCTTACATAATAGAATAGAACAGAACAGTGTTGTATTCAACATTCTCCACAGTTTTGTAATGACAGAAGTAATTTAAAACATGTTAATAAATAATAATAAAATATGTACAAAGTTAATACATACGCTTCAATCCAAATCTTCAATGCCGCTCAAATCACCCAAGTCTTCAATGCCGCTCAAGTCATCTGGCGCGTTTTCACTGCTTTCACTGTCACTGCTGCCGAGTGAAATTATCATTGATTCCACGAGATTGTCGATTTGGGGCTCAGCTGAAGCATAATCATTTTCAATTTTTTTTACGTGTTCGCACTTTCTGGCCCATTCCTCTGCACCTATAAGTGAAAACTTTTCTTCCGCTAAAGACTTAATACTTGAAAAACTGCACTGAATATTTCTACTGGCTACGTAGTTTTTCACTTCAGCCCAAATGAGTTCAATAGGGTTTAAGTCCGGGTGGTATGGTGGGAGCCGAAGCACAACATGTCCTCCACTGCTGGTCACTAGTTCATCAAGCTCATACCTAACAAATCTCGGTTTATTTAGGAGAATAATCCTGTACAGCTCCGGGACTAGCAAATCATCCGAAAAAGGTATTTGATGTTTAGAAAGCCAATCTTTCATCAATTGTTTCTTACTTTTTGAAGTAGGTGCTTTGTCTTTTTGTACATTGTGATAGGGGGCGTTATCAACAACAATAACTGATCTTGGTGGTATGTTAGGCAGAAGTTTTTCTCTCATCCATTTCATCATTGATTCCGTATTCACGTTATCGTGGTAATCACCCGAATGACTCGATGCCTTCCACATTGTCAATGCATTGGGAACAAAACCAGCTTCACTTCCTGCGTGTATCATGATCAACCGTTCCCCTTTCGAAATGGGAACACGCATTCCTTTAGTTGATTCGTCAGACCACGATGAACTTGACACGTGACTTGTCAGTATATAAGACTCGTCTAAGTATATAATTGGACGTCCTTCATCTCTGTAACGTTTGAGTGCTCTTAAATACGAAATTCTTTTTTCTCTTATTTCATTAGTCTCGATCAAAAGCTTGCGGTTATTTTGTGTCCTTCTCCACCGAAAACCAAGTTCTTTAAGAATGTTGTTGAGGCTTGATTTTGATCCTTTAAAGTCGATCCGCTGTTTCAATTCTTCATGTAACAAAGATACAGTTGGTAGCTTGTTTTTTAGAAGATGGAACTCGTACACAACTCGCCTTATCAGAGCTTTGTCAAAGTCATCCAATCCTGTAATAGGCTTTTTACGATTCCTTTTCAATTTGTTTGGGGTGAGAAAGCTACTTTCACCATTGTCATTATTAACGGTTAAATTTTTAAGCTCTTTATTAATTCTTGAGATTTCACGTTCTGAGACGCCTGTAGCTACTGCTGTTCGGACACGGGCCTTTGCCAAGGGAATACTTAAAGTTTTTTCATCAGCCTCCTTTTTCATGAATGTATATACATTACTGACAATTTCACGACTTTGACTGTGCAAAACTCTACCCTTCAGTTTTGATTTCACGCGGTCACACATATTGCTTATGAAGTAAGCTTCTTACTAAAACAAAATAACACAATACAAAAACACTGAACGTAATAATTATTCACAGTTAACTGCACACAGTAAATACACACAGCTTAGAACAACTCACTGTTAATACTGAAGTTTAGCGATGCTCACTCTATGACAACAGATGTCACACTGGTATTATATTGTTTGGAGGGAAGGTTTGCTGGAGGGAAAGATGAGTCACAAGTCAGCCAAGCCCTTCCGGCTGGCCCGACCTTGAAGTCCGCCACCGTGGCGCGGGCGTGATGTTTTCAGGAATGACCGATTCACACACCCCTCTTCCCCCCCGCGCCATAGCCTACCACCGACCGACCGGCCGCGCGCCCAGACTAATTATTTCCAGTGTACGCAGAGGTGTGCCTCAAGGATCAGTGTTGGGTCCTGTTATGTTTATATTGTTTACTAATGACTTACCATCTTATGTCAACCCCTATGGCAATTGCTATATGTATGCCGATGATACCGTCATCTTATCATCAGGGAAGAATGTGGATTCAGTTGAGGTCAATTCCTTCATTGCTTTGAGTGTGGCCTCTGACTACTGCTCCAGGAATGACTTGGTTCTAAACGAGGAAAAAACAAAGCAGTTGCTGTTTGGACCAAAGAAAAAGCTAATATGTGGTATCCCAAATCTTCTGATCACAAACAACACCAAACACCTGGGTGTTGTTGTGGATGTTGACCTCTCTTGGAAGAGTCATATAGATTGTCTTTGCAGGAGACTTAGCACTGCCTTATTTGCCATTAAAAGAATTGTAGCTGTGGGAACTGAGGAGGCAGTCAGAGCGACTTACTTTGCCTTGTTTGATAGCCATATGACCTAAGGGATCGCTTTGTGGGGTGGATCGTCCTGCTTCAATTTGGAGAGAATCCTACTTATCCAGAAGAGGGCGATTAGAGCAATGGCTGGACTGGGATTCCGTGAAAGCTGTAGGGAAACCTTCCGTAAGTGGGAAATCCTAACCGTGGCATCAGCTTACATCTTGGCAACTATAATGGAAGCCTGCAATAGTAACTCACCGATAAATTCATCTATCCACCAGCACCGAACCAGGAATGCGAACAATTTCAACCTTCTTTCTCATCGCACAGCGCTGTTTGCGAAGAAACCTTCCTACGCAGGGTTCCAGATTCTACAATCTCCTTCCGGATGAGCTGAAGAACTTAAGGGAGTTCACCTTCAAACGACACTTGAGGAGGTGGTTTGTGCAGCGGCCATTCTACGCAGTGAATGAGTTTCTCTCTTGGAAGGACAATGACCTAGCTTTTGCAAGTCTAGTCTAACTCAACTTGTATTTGAAATTTGAAGACTGTATTGACGCTTATCAAATCTTGATGATTGTGAATAAAAGATGTTCTCTCTCTCTCTCTCTCTCTCTCTCTTTGTAGACTCCACATGTAACAGTCTATGGCCATTGACAAGCCATGCAAACACTGCCTTGCTCAGTATATACTGTTTGTTACGCCTATGTAGACCTCACATGTAACAGCCTATGGCCATTGACAAGCCATGCAAACACTGCCTTGCTCAGTATATACTGTTTGTTAGGCCTCTGTAGACTCCACATGTAACTGCCTATGGCCATTGACAAGCCATGCAAACACTGCCTTGCTCAGTATATACTGTTTGTTAGGCCTCTGTAGACTCCACATGTAACTGCCTATGGCCATTGACAAGCCATGCAAACACTGCCTTGCTCAGTATATACTGTTTGTAAGGCCTTTGTAGACTCCACATGTAACTGCCTATGGCCATTGACAAGCCATGCAAACACTGCCTTGCTCAGTATATACTGTTTGTAAGGCCTTTGTAGACTCCACATGTAACTGCCTATGGCCATTGACAAGCCATGCAAACACTGCCTTGCTCAGTATATACTGTTTGTTAGGCCTCTGTAGACTCCACATGTAACTGCCTATGGCCATTGACAAGCCATGCAAACACTGCCTTGCTCAGTATATACTGTTTGTAAGGCCTTTGTAGACTCCACATGTAACTGCCTATGGCCATTGACAAGCCATGCAAACACTGCCTTGCTCAGTATATACTGTTTGTTAGGCCTCTGTAGACTCCACATGTAACTGCCTATGGCCATTGACAAGCCATGCAAACACTGCCTTGCTCAGTATATACTGTTTGTTACGCCTATGTAGACCTCACATGTAACAGCCTATGGCCATTGACAAGCCATGCAAACACTGCCTTGCTCAGTATATACTGTTTGTTAGGCCTATGTAGACTTCACATGTAATAGCCTATGGCCATTGACAAGCCATGCAAACACTGCCTTGCTCAGTGTATACTGTTTGTTAGGCCTATGTAGACTCCACATGTAATAGCCTATGTCAGAAAGAAATCTCATATCAAAACCTGACTTTTTGCTCTCTTTAATCTTTTAAAACCAAAAGATCCATCAGCTGATAGTGCTGTGTTTTGCAGGTACCACAGGGACTACTTGCCGCAACTACGGACGCACCACCCTCAGTTCTACAATGAATGTCAAAACAAAATCAGTATCAGCTCGAAGTATGTTCAAGAGCTTATCAACATGCTATGGACTGGACAGGTATGTTAGACTTCCGTCTCCTTCACTCATCGTCACACACTATTGTGGCTCCACGTGACAGAACTTGTTAAGTGAAAACGTAATTAACTCAGAGACAATTACGATTAAAATTACATTTTTAGTTTTATTCATCAGTCATAGGCGTGCCTCACAAACAACATCCATCCTGTTCGTTTAAGATATTTTGAAAACCAGTATCTGATCAGAGATACCTACTTATATTATAATGTAATCAATTTGATGAGAAGAAAATACAGAAGATAAGGATTACTGTGACTAAGCTGATATTATTCTGGAAAAGTGTGTAATCTGTCATTTGAAATCTAATCTTTTATTGAGGAAATTATAAATAATATTCACTCAAAACAGAAGAGCTCATACAGGTGCAAAAACCTGTGAAATTGTGTGTGAAGCCGCAGGTAACTGCTAGTCTATGTATAAATGTAAATATTCTGTTTAGTATTAATAGAGATTCTTAATAATAGAACTGTATTATTAATAGTAGCCTTCTTATCACATGAGATTGAATAAAAATATGTCACTTTTTAGTGTTCCCTTATATAAAGTTATGTTGTTTTTTTTTTTAACAGACAAACTGAAAATTCACTATTGTGCATAATTATTTTACTGTAAAATAATAAGTAGTCCAACATTATAATTTAAAATAATTTTTGTATTTACACATATCGACTCAGGTTAAGTTTAAGAAAGGATTATGAAGTTCTTCTGGTAAAATAAAGAACTTTTACCCATCAAAACTATAAACTGTCAGAAGAATTAGTGTACTGTCACTAAATGTTGGTGTGCATGTATGGCTGTGACAGGCGATGTCCAGGAGGGAAGACGGCGTTGTGTTAAAGCAGTGGTCCGAGGAGTCTATTACCAACCAGCTCAAGTGTAAGGTGGACCTGGACACGGTGATGGACCTCACCCACAACACCATATTTCTACCTTACTTCATCCGTGAGAGAGAGAACAACGGCATCGACTTTCTCAAGCAAAAGAAAGTCAGTACACATCTTTGGTTTTTTTTTTTTTTTTTTATTATTAAGGAACATATAATATTATTTTACGAGGGCTATCCAGAAAGTAGATTGTATTTTGGTATAAGCAAAAACAAAGTACAAGAAACAAATTGTATTACGTTACATTATTTTGTAAGTGACAATACAATACTATTTATCAACATAGTCACCTTACAAATGTAGGCACTTATCATAGCCGTGAACGTGAGACTTCAACCAGGTAGTCACACCCTCCTGCAGTTCCATGTTATCATCAAAGTGCTGCGTCACAAGCCAGGAAATAGGTGGTAGTCACTGGGTGCAAGGTCCGGACTGTAAGGCGGATGTGGACACATCTCCCACTTAAAAGCATCCAGGACTTCTCGAGTCCGAATTGCTGTGTGTGGTCGGGCGTTGTCGTGCAAAAACAAAATTTTTGGTAACCTAACTTCTGCGTAACAAACTTCTTAAAATTTGAGGAAAACCGTGAGAGTTCTGTTTATTGATGAATTGGCAGTCTTCTTTAATATTTTCATCAGCTTTAAAGACAATATCATCGGTCACAATGTTTGGTCATCCACTTCGTTCATCATCGTTCTTATTAGTTTGGCCATTTTTAAACCCAATGCACCACTGACGCACTCCATTTTCAGTAATTACTTCATTCCCATAAACTGGAGATATAAATCTCAATTGGTGTATTGTGCTTAGCCAGCTAAAACCGTATTACCGACCGCACTTCACAACTTGCAGGATTTTCAATTGCGTCACTTATTTTAAACTGCTATTGTAAAACAACAAGGAGCGACAGAAACCTTTCACGGCTGGATAGCCACTGAACGGAGAAATGCCCTGACATATAAAAACTGTGATAACCCCTAGCGGCTACATGTAACCTACTTTCTAGATAGCCTTTGTATGTTAAAGAGCATTCAATGAAAGAAAACCAAACATTACATAAATCATTGCATTACATATTGACTGCAGATTCAAAAGAGTTAATAATATATTTTAATGTAGATTAGTTATGTTTTACTTCAGAATTAGATTGGTATTTACTATTCAGTTGAATTTATCTTTTTAAAATTTAAATGTGATATGAAACTTTACTCTATAAAACTCACTCTTTTTGTAACATTATGAATTAAAATCTGGATGTTATGAAACCACAGATCTCCAAACTGAAATTGAATGGAACCACATTATGAACCTGGAGGTTATGAAATGTTCCCGTTAAGGTTCCTTCTGAAACCTCGTCAAACATTTTCTTCGTTCAAATCAAAGTTCCTGGCTAGATTGATCACACTCATTTCTTGATAAGAAATCAGAGCAAAATTGAAAATTGGTCAGTAACACAGTATTGCGTTAATTGACAATAACACGAGTTATTCTGAATTTACCATCCAAAGTTTACTAATGTAGAACTATTAAGTTTAAACATTGGTACTTGTGCCGTCTCAATTTTCTCTCTCTATTACTTGCCTACATGAAGCGCTGTTTATGTTATCAGTATTACCGAGCAGGTGAGAGAGTACTGTGTTAACAAAACATAAGTTAAATTGCTGTCCTATTTAAACCTGTTGTAATGTTTATTACTATCATTGACAGTTTAATGAGATGGACTAGACGATAATGTCCAGAAATATATTATTTCCCTTATCGATATTGCAAGTTGAGATTTTACTGTAGTTATTTTTTTTTATTTTCAGGATTTCTTCATAGTGATACAGTACTACCTAGAGGACATCACCAATTTTATAAAGTACTTTTCTCCAGTTTTTCAGACTCCTTGAAAGTAAGTGTCCATATTATCATTATAATCCCAGATCTCATGTTTATTACAATTTTAATAAGTTACATTCAGCTTGTTTTACAGTGATTCTATATGATCCATATGTAAGCATACTAATTTTTATTTTACTCTGGTCTCAGAGGATAAGTATCTATATTTTTAAAGAATTTCTTGATTTATGTACAATGATTTTAGGTATCACTTTATATGCATAATTTATATCAGTTGAAAGCTGTTAATATGCCTTTTATGGATTTGAAATTCATCCAACAATAAGGTTCTCCTTACGGTCTTCCAAAGTAACCTTAATCTTATGAAAATATTTTGTAGTTTAAAACAGCTAATTACTAAAAACACATGTTACTTACGCAGACATTCTCAATCAACTAAACAACTTAATATCAGCGGATTGTTTATAACATGTACTAACTTAATATGCTTCATTTAACGTTTCTTTATGGTGGTTTTACATGTATATTATTTTATTTCTCTTTATATGAATATTTCTAAGTTCAGCTGTTTCTACTAAAGGTTCAAAATTATTTGATAGAAACCAAAATGGTATATGGAACAATTGAAACAAACTCCCGTGCCCTTACAATGTAGCTACAAACACCAATATATCTGTAGACTCAATATATTAACCTAAGCTTCATTGAACCTCCGCAATTTTTTCTGTGGATTTGCGAAAAAGCCCAGGGTGATAATGGACCGTAGTGCAGAGTTGAGGAAAAATACATCTAATTTTCTTATTTCTTAAAACAATTTTGAGTTTCTTTTCTTTATTTTTCACAGACAAGTGTACTTTTAGATGGAATAGTTAAAACAGTACTTTTACAGAAGTTCATTAAATAAAAAAAAATTATGTTTGTTATTTTGTTTTGACATATATATGAAGGTAGAAAAAAAATTTGTAGCCCATAAAAAAATTAAACAATTTTGTTGTACTCATACTTCTTACTACACACACAAAATTTTGAAGAACTTACTGCATGAGTACATCTTCAACGCATTTGCACAAACGCATATCAGTATAAGTGTACAGATACGCATACTTATTCATATTCTTTTGAATTTATAACATTTGTAAAATAAAATAACAACGATACTTGTTTCATTTTTTAAAAAGGTGTCATTCAAAACAAGCATCATGGACACAAAAATACCACTGTTAACAATATTGTTTATCAAAATGTTTTCACTCACTGGTGACTTTTCTCTAAGACTTACTCATTTTTTTTACTATTAACACAATAAATCACATGATAAAAAACCGCTTTCTTTCATGCAAACTAATCGAGGTTATAAGTAAAAGCATACAACAGCAAATCCAGCAGATGTTGTCTGACATGGACAAATAAACTGTGCTCAACGACAATGAAATACAATGCCAATTGGAAGGTTTATTGTTTTTTGCATGTAGCCTGTTTCTTCACCGATCGCTATACTCCCCAAATACAGTTGTGTGATGGTTATTGCATTAAAATGTAGTTAAGATATCCGTTTAACATGTGCAAAGATTATAGATTTTATGTAATACTGTTTAAAAAAAATATTAAGGTGTTTCCAGATGTTTTACACACATGTGTATGTGATGGATATACAAATACATACATGTATTATAGTATGTCAAGGATTGTGCAAATTGTCTATTATATAAAAATGAAACTGTTCGTGTGTAACAGCATCACTCACAAACGGCTGGACGGATTCGCCTAATTTTTTTTTTAATTTGTTCGTCTTGATCTGTAGAAGGTTATAGGATACTTTTTATCCCTTTCCCGATTCAGGATTCCGCCCCACTGGTTACAGAAATACCCGTAAGAAATGCATTGCAGCAAACATATGTTATTAAGTGAAAGAGTCTTTTCAAATTTTTAATCAGCTGTTCTTTGTAAACATATATAATGCGACAAAAAATATATATTTATATATAATTTAATTACTACACTTATAGTTTTAAAGCATAGAGTAAGCTTAAGAGAAACGACAAATTTTGTTTAAACTGTTTCTGCAATCACTGTTAAACATAGACTTTACTATCCAGATAATACAATTCAAATTTGACGTAAAAATTCACCTTTAACTGCAATATTTATTTAATATAAACCATGCTCATGCTTGATCAGAAGAGCAATGCAGATATCATAATTACTATCTTACGTTGGCTACAAATATAAAGAATGTTATAAAATCAACCTTAGTTGTTTTTTTTTGACAGAAGTATCAGGAATGTGGTACATACCTTCATAATGCGCCCAAGAAGCTCACGAAGGAACGACTATCAATTATCTCAGCAATGTTTAGAATGTGATAGAAAATGAATAAGTGAATATAGTGTACTGTTTTTCAACGGGAAATTGCGTGCGAAGCCGCGGGAAACTTATTGAAATGCGCAGCGAAGCGCGCCGGGTCCGCTAGTACAATATAAAATAATGTTAATTTTGATGGATTGAATTTAGATATTACCAGTGTTAGGGCCAAAAGTGAAAAATCTGAACATCATGAAATAGTGAATGGTGCCTGAGAAATAATGAATAAAATGGAAGGCATCAACTTGTTTGTAAAAGGACATTGTACTGTTACAGATGTGTAAGAGCGCAACAGTTAAAGTTGAAGATGGAACCTTCTCTTGATGAAGCCACTATTTATTGCACTCCAACCAGAAAGTACATCATCCTAAGCAAATATAGCATTTTAAGGAATCAAGATTTTAAGTTATTTACTGTTATGAAAAGAAAAAGCAGTTTTATCTGCCAAATAATAAAAAAAAAAACTGCCAAATAATTAAAAAAAAAAACAAGATACGTAGTATTTTTTATATTTGATACAGTTTGTTGTATATTAAAAGTTAACAAAAATGTTCAATGTGTTTTTTTCTCTACCTGAATATTAATATTATAACTTTGTGAATATTGAGTTTAACTCCACTTTTTGCCTTCTGCACAGTGCAATGTCTGAAATCACACTGTTATCGTTTTGGCTCCTGGAATCTCGAGTAATGGAGCTAAACTCATTATTTGCTTTCAATCAATCCTTCCCCCATGTCATATGTAGAAAACTCATTTTAAATTATTCAATAAGTGATTAATACAAAAATCAGTTTTAGCTGGTTCGATTATATCTACTCAAATTCATGACAGTTCATAATATTTGTTTGAAGTTTCAGTTAATCGGGCATATCTGCTAAAAGTCTAGTACGAAGGATGAAGTCGTTTTTTCTTTAATTAATACATAAAAATCCTAGACTCATATTCAAAATTGTAACACGCACTTCTTTTTTAATTTTTAAGTTTGGTCTGTATTTTGATTTTATGACTGCCACAGCCGAGAGAGAAGTCTGCCAGGGTTGCTACAGGAGTCCAATAATGAAATTCCCTGATTTCCAGACCAGATTTTTTCATTTTTTTCCCTGACTTTTTTTTTCGACGCAATCTTGGACTTCGACGCAATCGTCTGCAGGCTTGGACTCAGCGCGGCGGCAGTTAGTTTATTTGTGTAAAAGGGATTTTTTCCCTGACCAACGTCGAAATTCCCTGACTTGAGACCAGATTCCCTGACTTTTCCCTGATTTCCCAGTCCCTGTTTTTTTTTTCCCTGACCTGTAGCATCCCTGGAGACTCACAAAGGTAGGAAGTAGCAAATGGTATCTACATGCACAACACTTTCCTGCTAGTTTGCAAGTATCGTTTTACGACGTTGAACCAAAACTTCTAACAAGGAATTCCTCCAGACTTAAACAAGTTAGGAAATCAGTTGTTTACTCTCATGAACAACTGATGCAAGGGGGTGGGTATTTCTTCTTAACATGGATTTGATACCATTGATTGTTTTAGGCCCTTAGTTGTGTTTGATTGTCTTGGTTAATGAGTTTAAGCTACTGAGTTAAAGCTTGTGTAGCAGTGTGTCCTGTTTTCTTGGAAATGTTTTTGTGTTCAAGGTATTAAAGTCTTGGTTTCTCTTTTTAAAGTGTACTTAGAGTAGAGAGGTTATGTTTTGTAGAGTAGCCAGGTAGGTATTTGTTGGTTTTTACCACCTAAACTTCACTAAAAAGAGGGAGCAACTATCACAGTATATGATGAATGTCCGCCATCTCGGTTGGAATATTTCGCGTGCCAGCTCAAACACCCTTATTCTTCTTCTAAGGGGCAGCCTATTACCTTACACTTAAGCCTCAAGGGCCTTTTGCACCCTTCGAAAGTATACCATGAGGCCACCAGCTTGCGGTTTCAGCAGTTCTAATATCGCTGAAAACAACTGATCAGGTCCTCCCTGAGAAATTCACCACCTTTGTCCAGACAGGGTTCCCACTCAATCTTAATCATCAAATTCACGAGTTTTACTGTACAAAAATAGAAAAAGTTGGTGTTTTTTCTCATTGAGTGGCCGATTTCAGTATCTAGCGCCACGAGTGCGTTAGATGTCTGTTGCAAGCTCTGTTACAAGCGTTTCCGTTTTTCAAACTTTTTCTTATTTCACTAACGATGTCGATAATTTGTGCAGAAATGGACGGATTCATCTGAAAAAGTAAGAATTGATTTTAAGTCAAGTCAAGTCAAGTCAAAAATCTTTATTAACAATTTCTTCAAGAAATGTAATAGAGTCACAGAATTTACAATCTTGTTTACAAATAAAGTTAAAGGATTTAACAATAAGTCAAAAATTGGTTTATTTATTAATTGTGTGCAGTTCTTCCTAGGTGGTCCTGTAGTTCCTGCAGCGGTCAATAAAATTCATTGAGGGTATAGATGGTTTCTTCAAGCAGCCAGTTTCGCAGTCTTCTTTTCAGAGTGTTGTTGTCTCCTCTCTTGATTTCAAAAGGAAGCAAGTTGAAGAGCTTTGCGCCGGCATATGATGGTTTCTTCGTAAAGAGTTCCATCCTGTGTAGTGGGAGGATGTAATCCTGTGCGTTTCTAGTTGCATGCCCTCGAAAGTCTCCAAGCTTCTTCAAGTTTTTCTTTGTGGCGTGAAGAATTACCTCCAGAATATAGATAGCTGTTACTGTCAGGATTCCGCGATCCTTGAACACCTGTCTGCAGCTTTCATGCGGCAATAGACCCACCATAGTCCTTAGAGCACGCTTTTGCAGGACAAGAACTTTTTGAATATTTGTACTAGATGTACTGTCCCACAGTACCACACCATATCATAGGTGACTCTCAAACAGAGCATGGTAAGCGGTGGTCATAGCTTCATCTGTACTGGTGGCCTTTACCCTTTTCAGAACAAATGTTGCTGTGCTTAGTTTTTGGCACAAGTAGTCAACATGCAGAGTCCATGAAAGACAGCTATCCAGAATCATTCCCAGGTGTTTTAGTGAGTCAGTCATTATTATATTAGGAGGTCCTGATACCCTATCTTTTAGTCGTCCCAGGTTCATCTGCTTTGTTTTTGTTTCATTGAACACAAGGTCGTTCTTTTCACAATAGTCTTGTGCCATACTTAGAGATATGTATGCATTTATTTCCAGTTCTTCCTGCAGACCTGCTGGTAGTGAGTAAGGCCGTGTCATCAGCATACATGATGGGATAGCAGTAAGCTTCTAAGTACTTTAGGTCTTGGCTACGACACAAGCAGCAAAGGGGTGGTAGCGTCCAAATGGTATGGTTTGTTAAATAATAAACATAAAAGGAGACAACATTTACAGCTTTTGTCATACCAAAGCTCTTACTATTACTTGGCCTGTAGGAGCAGTTCACACAAGCGGGAATTGCGCAAATAATCATGAATTTTACATGCTACTACCTGCACTTTGAGCTTAGGAAAGAAGCCATAATTTAAAAAAATGATTACCAAATGTCAGAAAAATCATTCTACGAACACATGCGGAATATGAACTTGTTTCTTGATTCCACAACACAGGACTACACTCTACTTCTATTATAAGCCGTTCAAAGTTTAAGTCGCCCTTTTTTAACAGGTAATAACATCAGAACTGAAAAGAAAACACCTGTATTCGAGCAGAATTGAGACGCAAGAACCGGCAATAGACGAACACGGCCCTTGACGCTAAACACTGACCATAACTACACAAATATTGAAAATTTTTGATATCGAAAAGAAACGGAGAAAAATTAAAACACGAAAGAAGAATTACACATCTATTTAAATTACAACAAAGATCCTCACAACATTTTAAATAGCAATCTAAAAAATAAGACAAAACCAATCTGTGAAAAAATTAAAATATTAAATACAGAATACTAATCAAAATTACAGCTGTGTCATAAATTTAACATTGTGTTTAAGTGGTACACATATGTATATTTACTTGTTCATTATCTATTTAGAGGTTGGGAGTGCTGATAGCTGAGAGGGTCTGAGTACAGATAGCGTGGGTTGAAATTCTATCTGTGACCTTTGCACTTTCTATCAGTACCATCGACCTTGTACTGTATCGACTCTCCCTCTTATTCCGCTTGTTAAGATCCTCGCACAGGCCAGTGACCCATGAGGACGGGCAGAGTAAGGCTTAAAGGGGGATCGGCTTCTCCTTGTTTAAAAAAAAAAATGTTTATACTGATGATGGTACAATACTGAAAGGTGTGGGTTTTAGTTGACCATTCATTATTCTAATATATATATATAAATTTATTGAAACAAGATATTTTCTTTGGCTAACGATCTTTCTCCCTTAAAGTATAATTTATCCCATGTCTTATTGTGTCAATACTGCACAATATTAAGATAAAAGTCAGACCTGCAACAGAGACGAAACCAGCTGACAATCTTGGCTCATAGCTGCTTGCCTGCTGCTCAAGGAGACAGAAGCTTGCCTGAAAACTAACCGTCCCATTGCCATTGTGCCAATCTTTAGTAAAATTATCGAGTCTTGCCTGCTGACACAGCTTTTTGATTACTTTGTAGATAGGAACTTATTGTATAATCTTCAATTTGGGTTTAGGCCAAAACGCTCTGCTGCAATGGCGGTTGAAACTGTTGTAAATGTTATATTAAAAGGCTTTGAAGATAAGTTAGTGATAGGCAGTAGTTTAGTCGATTTAAGCAAAGCTTTTGACACCATTGCTCACAGTGTCTTATGTAAAAAGTTAGAGTATTATGGAATTAGGGACAAAGAATTACAATTAATTGAAACTTATCTTTCCAGCAGGAAGCAGATAGTTAAGGTTAACAATATTGAGTCTGGTTACCTTAATGTTACTGCAGGAGTTCCTCAGGGCTCTATTCTGGGGCCCTTTTTATTTTTAATCTATGTCAATGATTTCAGTTGTTAATGTGCCTTGTCTTTTCAATACTATACGCTGATGATACCACAATGATTAGCAAAGGTTACGATGTTCCTGATGTTACTTTACAGCTAAAAACATCTTTAGAGTTAGCTAAAAATTGGTTTTCTGCAAACAAACTACTTATTAATGAGGACAAAACAGAGAATATAATTTTTACATTACGAAGTCAAATAAATAAAGAGGATGAATGGTTACTTAAACCTGTAAAGCTATTGGGTTTTTACCTTGATAGTAAGCTAAGCTGGCATGTACATGTTGACAATATTTGTAAGAAACTTGCAAGGGTAACTTATTTGCTAAGAAAACTCAAATTTTGTGTAGGTTTGGACACACTTGTGCTGACCTATTATGGACTGTTCCACAGTCACCTGTGTTATGGTATTCGTTTGTGGGGCAACTCAGGTGCTGCAAAAAAGAGTATTTGTTTGGCAAAAAAAGGCCATTAGAACAATTGCAGGCTTACCTACCCAGGCATCTTGTAGAAATAGTTTTGCTGGGCTCCATATTTTGACCTTGGCCTGTATTTATATTTTTCAAAATGTGGTCCATGTAAAGGAAAACTTGAATATGTTTGAGACTCACAGTAATATCGACGGCCATGACACCAGAAGTAAAGATACCTAATGTTAGGCTTGATAAATCTTATAAGAGTCACTACTATCAGCAGCTCAAACTTTATAATAAACTCCCCACTACCTTAAAAAAACTTGCCATTATCAAGGTTCAAACCAACATTGTGTGACTGGTTAAAGAAAAAGGAATTTTACACCATTGAAGAGTATTTGGCCTGTGATGATTTTGAGGGGATAAATGTAAATAGTTAGGGCTTAGTTTCTGTTAAAAATTTTATTTTGTTAAGTTTTGTAATTTTAAGCTATGTTGTTCTCATTTCGAACTCAGAACTAAGTGAAAAGATTGTACACCCTGTCCTTTTATTGGTTGAATATTATTAAGTACAAATGTTTAGTACTTTGTATTAGGCAACTAGACTGTATAGTATAGAGAACTGACGAGACCTATTGTAATTTTTCTGTTTAATTGCCTAAAGCTCAATAAAGATTCTTGAATTTTTAATTATATGTTTGTCTCGTTTTAATAGCTGTTATATGTCTTTGTTGTTATTTTAAATTTTATTTTAGTATTAGTATTTTAATCAAAAATCCCTTTGTTGTCTTGTCTAAATGTGTATCTGTAGAACAAAGTTTATAATATATTTTAATTATGCCATTGTTATTTTGTAATATTTTAATTGTTAATTTGTTATTATATTGTATGTTAAACAATATATAACTGTAATTGTTAGTGAGTATGAACAGAGTAATTATAAGCCTATGACTTGTCAATTACACAGTTTGTGTTTAAAGACAATAAAAAACTTCTTGATTCATTGGTTAGTGCTGAAGTATTTTTCAATGTCCAGTTACCTCATAATTAAAATGTTTTTGGAACAAGATATTTTATCAACTTACGTTCCTTGACTAAAAGAGTAATATACCGAATCCGCTAATTCTGTCAGTATCAAGTGAAATAAAAAAGTGAGAGCAAGCTATTAAAACTGAAACCTACCGACGACGGTCATTCATGGAGAGTTAAGTGCTCGTGTCTCATTGGTTGTAGTGAAGATCTTTAACGTCCAGTTAGTTATATTATAAAACCAAATAAATTAAGAATCATTCTTTGCTTGGCACACATCCGCCCGCTCATTAGTTGATGAGCATACATTCAAACTGTGTTTTCTTCAACTCTAATTATAATAAAACAATAATTGAGATATTGATACTTGTATGAACTCTATGCTGAAGTACACTTAACGGAAATATCATTTCCTAAAAGGACCTTTGCGCCTCCCTTACTTTTATTTGTGCCCTCAAAAACATTGTGCTTTGGCCCTGCAAACTTCCTAAATTGGTGTGCCCATTTCAAGACAGTTTGCCGGCCTTCACATTAAAATATAAAAAAATAATGAAAATATATGTGTATAATTACACAAATAAACGGTTGTTTTAAATAAATGCTCTATTACAATTTGTAAATATCAAGAGATATTTTTCTTCTAAATTTGTTGTGTGTAAGAATGGAAATCAGCTATTTTTTTTTAACAACAAATTGTTTTTTATAATGCAATATATGTGCTTTCTTCTCTGAATTTACCCAAGCGTTTTCACCAAATTTAAACTAGATTCTCTTGGTAAAATTTAGTTTCAATACTTTATGTAAGTTTAAAATCATTATAATTACCAGTAATGCAAAAGCTATGAATAAAATAAGCCACAACCAAGTTATATTTTTTTTTTGCTTTTTTGAAAAACTACACCTGAAGGAAAAAGCACGGTTTGAATGTCGCCTAACGCCCAGTTACATCCTAACGTTTAAATATAAATTAACAATATATATATAATATAAATTAAAAAAACCATAATTTTTCTGTTTTTTTTTTAATCAATAAAATTAGGTTAAGATTTAAATGTAATTAAACCAGAATATTTTCCCCATTTATCTCTTGTGCCGTGTAGTTGTATAACTATATACATTCATTAAATTTGTATAAAAATCGCAATAGCCTGATTTAATTTCAATAAAGATGAATCACAAAAAGTACCTGCTCCATCAGGACTCAAACCCGGATCTCTAATTTGGTGGGCAAGAATGCTACTTCTATACCACAGACCCCTTACTTTCATTATTATATTGTTTTATATTTGTCACATTTGTTTAAATAACCAAACTAATATATGATTGGAGGAACAAATTTCTTATCAATCAACTTTTCACATTCATTAAATCTGTATACACCCTGGTTTAATTTCAGTATAAATTGAATCGCAAAATGTACTTGCTCCGCTGGGGCTCGGAGATATATATACCATTTTTTGCTATAGATAGGAGTATTTAGAACTTTTCAAGTAAATGGTATATATTCTGGAAGTCCATTTTGTGATGAAAGTAGAAGATGGATGATATAACCCAGTTCTTATAATAACCATTTCTCTGAAGCTCTGCATATTCCTTAAAAGAGTGATATTCTTGGATTACATTTTACGTTATCAGGGACGTTCTCAAAAGGCTAAAATATAATATGACGCTTAGTTTGAAAACTGATTTGAAATTGAATTTAAGATGAAAAATACAGGGTTTGACTATCACTCATAAGAGTACATTAAATCATATAAGACTAATGGATATTACAATTAGGTATACTCATGGGGAAAAAATACACATTTTTATAAAATAATAAACAATTAGTTATAATTTATTCTTATAAACTAATCACTAAAACATTACAAGAGTACTTTAAATTAAGTTTTAACTGTTGAAAGACAACAGTATATTTTAGACAGAGTGGAAAGAACACAACACCAATTAATACAGTAATTGTACAACTTAACTTAAAACAAAACTACTATGAACAAGTAAAAAAACAAAGTGAATGCGCATCGTAAATACTTTTAAAATCTATACAAATAGATGAGTCTGTGCTTCACGCATTGACCACCAAACATTCTCGCCTCGTGTACAATGTGTGGTCTCGACAAACTACTTACTCGGATAAAATTGAAGGAGCTGAAATTAAAAAATATAATAAAATCAAAGATAAAAAAGTACTGGTACTAGCCATGTATATAAAAAAAATAATATCCATTTCTGAGACACATTGTTTTCATCTGTAAAACAGTGAGGTTCCTCCACAAATCACATTGGAAAACTGTACAAATACGAGCCGGTTTAATCCGAATCTTCAATATCAAAATCATACTTTATCGGTTTTCCTCGTCCTCCCTGTCGTCGATCGAGCAGGGGGCTTTGGCCTTCTCGTCACCGGAGGAGCTGATGATGAAGTCGTCTTCACTGTCTGAGTTTGCAGCTTTCTTCTTTTTCTAAAAAACAAATAGGTTAGTATACATTTTTTATTTATTGAGCAATAAACAAGAGTACTATAAACAGTAAATATTAATAAGCGTGTTTATATGTTTATAACCCCAATAAAAAATATATAGTTTGCCTTTTTCTTGTATCAAATTTATTAATTTTCTAATTTTTCTAGAAATATGTATTATATCAAGTTCCATGAAAGATTCCCTTTGAGTAGTAGCCAATCGAACAGCTTATACCAACTGTCCAAAAAATACAAATAATATGGACACAATACCTATCAAACCAAATATAAGCCTGAGAGTTCAACTCAGCTATGCTCAAGCCCAAAATAGGAGGCGGTGAGAAATTTACCACTTTGGGTAATATAATCCAGATTTTATTTTCATACTGATCTCACATTAACGTTTTATTTATGAAACACCACATATCACACACATAGGTTTAAAGCGCATTCAGGAACATGGATGTGCTCAGTAATTAAAGTTTATCTATTATTACACATATAAAAACTTATCTTGTGTATATTAATCAATACTGCATCAAATTAACACGATAACTCATTAAAGTCAATGATTCACTAATAATTTCTAAAATACACTGTATTAAAATGTGTGTGAACTCTCGCAGGTGTGGCTCGTTCAGGGTCTAAGGCCATTTCAAACATCGTATCCAAACGCTTTTCCCGCCATAACAGGAATCAAATTTACGTTTTGTAATACAAATTTAGGTTATAATGATTTAAATGTAATACGTTCACGAGGAGTTATTTCAGCCTGTGGGGTCGAGACTAGGTCACGTGACGTGGCCGGACGATTTGCCACCACTAATGTATGAATAAAAAACCAAATTCGGGAATACCTCACTGCTTTTTTCTTGGGCTCTTCACCGAACATGTCATCGGAGTCAGAAGCCTGCTGCTTTCTTAGGCCTCTTCGTCGCTGCTGCTTTCTTGGGCTTCGCTGTCTCTGCTTTTTTGGGTTTAGGGGCAGCTGAAAAAACAACACAAATTATTATATCAGAATTGTTACTTCAAGTTCAAGTTCAAAAAACCTTTATTTATTTAGGAATTTACATGTATTACTACATTTCATATGCCAACATGGCACGTGCGAAATGAAAAAAAACATATACAAATTTTATACAATTATATTCATCAGAGTCCTTCAGCTGGCTGTGCGGTTTTACTTTCAGTCTCTAATATATTGTGTACAAGAAAAACATACACTCCCACCCAAACATTCATGTGAATTACAGGACGGTAATATACCCATACCTCTATTAAGTATAATAACCAACAGAACAACATATAAATAAATTACTAAACAATAAATAAATAACTAATTAACGTATATAATCCAACATGATAATAAATAACTATAAAGACCTAACATAACAATAATTAAATGAATTTATGATATAATTTTTGTAATATTCAATAAAATAAATAATTAAATAAATATCCAACAAACATAAGTAACTAATGACCAATACATATCTAAAAATCAAAACCTGCCAACAAACTCCAAAAATCCAATAAATAAATATCAACAATTATACCTCATATATACGTACAATAACCACCAGAATAACATAATAAATAAGTTACTAACAAAAAATAAATAACTAATTAATGTATATAATCCAACATGATAATAAATAACTATAAAGACAACACAACAATAATGTAACAATAATTAAATGAATTTATGATATAATTTTTGTAATAGTCAATAAAAATAAATAATTAAATAAATATCCAACAAACATAAGTAACTAATGACCAATACATCTCTAAAATCAAAACCTGCTAACAAACTCCAAAAATCCAATAAATAAGCATCAACAATTATACCTCATATCCATTATCAACTATTAATGTATGAACCGCAATTCTTGCAATAAATTTATCTGTCTCTATTGGTATCATCACATCAAACCCAAGCTAACTATAAATTCCAAGGCCTTCATTTTAAATTTGGGTTTCCTCTCATACAATATGTTGTCGCCACACTCAAGTACGAAACGGTTAAACCATCTTATCCCTGAGTAGCAAAACTGTCTACGTCCGATTTCTTTAAGATAATTTGGAGTCTCTATGACCATTCTAGCAGATAATCTAGTGTCACGATTAAACTTTTGTAATTCATAATTTATTAAATGCTTTCTCATATACATTATTGCACTCAATATATATAGCTGAGAAAAAGTCAAAATTTTCTCCTGCTGAAATAAGCGTGACACACTATCAAATTTTCCTATATGGTACACATTCCTCACTGCAAATCGCTGTAACATTATCACCTGCCTCAAAACTGAGTCATAAGTCCCACCATAGTGTATAATACCATACCTTATGGTTCCCTCAAACCAAGACAAATATAGTTTCTTTAAATGGTCAGACTTTAGATACTCTCTCATATGGTATAAAAGCATAATTTATTTTTCTGAGCTTTCCTACTAGATATTTTGTGTAGAAGTCCCATTTTAAATTTCTATCTATTATAAGCCCTAAGTACTTGACATTATCAACTACCTCAATACCCTCACATAAACATTTATAAAGGCACAAATGTTGATGACAGAAAAAGTTATTTTCATTTTTTAGTTCTCTACATTCTTTATTTCGGTTAAAAAATAATATAACATTTTGACTTATTACTATTTATTATTATCTTATTTTGAAACTAACCAAATTGAAATAGATTTTAAGTCTTGGTTAACCATTTGTCTTAATGTATTTTTATTATTTGCAGAACAAACCATTGTTGTGTCGTCAGCATATGCAAATATTGTTGAGTACAAGGGAATTTGCAATATCTCATTTATATATATAATAAACATTAAAGGTCCCAAAACACCCCCTTGTGCAACACCATAATTTAACTGCAATTCTTTGCTCAAGACACCATTCACCTTTACAACCTGCTTTCTGCCATTACAAAAAGACCTAAGTCTCTTAGCTTTTTGGCATTAAAACAACAGACTCTTGTTAAACGCAGTTAGATGCTCATTAATGTACACTTTTGTTTCTGGCACATTGGAAACAAATCTAGTTGATAATAAATTATTCTTTTTATCTTTACTTTTAAGCAGTACCTCATTTCTCTTTTGTCTGTTTGAAAATTGCAAGATAACAGGTTTGACACCTGTTTTACTCTTTGTAGGTACTCTGTGGCCAGCCTGTATATCCCTAGAATAATCCAATTGCACCTGAATGATCTCTGCAAGTTTGGTTACAATTTCAGGTATCTTCTCACCCTCAACTTCAGGAATACCATCAATCTGGATGTTATGGTTGCGATTATATTGATCAAATTCCTCAAATCGCTCTTTAAGGTTACTTAGCTCATTTTTTAGTGAGATATTTTCCTTAACTAGACTACTGTTTAATTTTTCCATATAAATTTAATTTAGAAAGATACCCTACAACTTTTTTATCGTATTCATCTACTTTGTCAGAAAAAAAATTGAAGTGAAGCTTTAATTTCCACAATTTCATCTTTAACTAATTTTGTGTGAGTAATTAACTGTTCTTTTATTGTGCTTTCAATTTTCAATAAACAATCATGCATTTTTTGTATTAAATCCTGAATATTACCTGATGAAGGCTTACTACAACTTCTACATTTCCATTCACATCTTCTTTTCTGTCCCATCCTGGTCCAAGTTTGTTCTGCAATTCCGGCACACTCAAAAATGTAATCTACAGTTATTAACAGAACACAATGCATATTCACCTTCCTCATCCGGCACTATATCATTACAAAACTGAAACAATTTTCACTCATGATTGAGGTAGGATCACTAATAGACGTCTGAACTGCATTGGACGGCCGGGAAGGTTGGTACGTTTTGAAAGCAGGTAAGCAAAACTCGCTTTAGACTTACTGAGGGTGATCGCAACTAAAGAATGGCTCAACGAAACAATTATATGAAACCAAAGGAGACCTGTGGTTCTAACCAGTTTTTCTGGAAATGGGCGAAAACGGATGGAATTTGTCTTGGATACACAACAGATTTGAGTGTGTCAAGTCACTCACTGTATTGTATCCCATTGTTTTTTAGTCCAAGGAAGCACTCATTAAAAATAAAACAATTTCCAAGTGGTATTATCGGACAGTAGATGTTGCCAAGGTCACAACACAGCTCAGGTGAGCCAGACAGTATTGCATGTGATCAAGGAAATATAAATTCTCTTCAAAGAGAAATATCTTTCCTCTGTAATAGAACTCATCCTATGAGTAAAATGGGTGATTTTATTAACCAGTTCATCCAACTTACTTGCATTTTGGCATCTGATTTGTAGGTTTGAAATTTTTCAGCATTTTACAAGAGGAATCTCTATACGAGGTATGTTAGTAGAAAGACGTTATTTCGAGATATACCTGATGTAGTTGTTCACTTGTGGAGTACTTTCTTTAATCATCAAAACATAATTCAACTCAACGTTTTCATTGAATCAACCTTTTCCACCGTAGCTACGTTACGTGTAGAGACATGAATAGTTTGATTTCCAAATGAAAAATGAATAGTCGAATAAAGTTGGAGTGCTATCAAATGCCTAATCAGTTGCTTGGTCAACCAAAGTTTGATTAGCATCAGTAATTTAAAAGTGTCATCAATACTGACTATGAAATGCTGAATCACAGTAGAATCAATGTCCGATTCAGCCCTTGAATAAAAAGCAGTTGATTCCATTGTATATGCAAATGGTTATACAAAGAGCCTGAATAAATATTACGCACAACAGTGATTTTAAATCATGGATTGGCAATAGGCATAAATGCTTTACACACACAAACGTCCACGTGCACGTGCGCACAAACATTGTACTGTAATTAGAACAGAGTTGTGCTTAAAACAATACTTCATCTTGCATGCATATCAAATGCTTTAAACTCACTAAGACTAAAAAATATAAAAGAATTAGAAACTAAATTGTTCTGAAAATGGATTACAGTGGATAACGATTACTCGAATTTTCGTGATGAATAACAAATTAACATAGTTTCAAACAACAGTTTCTATTTATATTTGATATAAAAATATATTATACGATTAAAAAAAAAAAAAAAAAAAACAATAGCGATATTGAAAATTTTAAAGATAGTCCGTGTTTAAAACCAAACAATCTAAAAGTATATCTACTTACGTTTTTGATTTTTTTACAGGTGAATCTGGTTCTGTGCTATAAGTATCGACTGTTGTCTTCTTCACTGGTTCTGACATCAATAACGAGTCAAACAGGGCGTCCCTGTCTTCTTCCACCGCTGTGGGGCAAAAAACCAATCATTTTAATTATTGCTGTGTAGTTTTTGACCGGGATGACACTCAAGTAATTACTGTTTTTGAAAAACAATAACAGTTGCAGAAGTCCTTGCAGGTTTATCTGTTAGGGAATTTTTAAAAGTGTAACAATAACATCATTTTAACCCCAAAGTGCTATGTTCACTTGTAGCACTACATGTTCTTTAGGAGTTTTGCAAGCATATGTTGAAAATAGATTGTAAGTATAAAAAAAACTAACGCATTGTTAACATATTAAATTAAGAGGTTTTGAGATAAAAGTAAAAGTGAGAGTAATTAAAAATAAATTTCATCAAAAATTGTTTAAAATTACCTCTAGAGGGAGGTTGTTTCATTCCAAAGTCCGAGTCACTGTCATTTTCACTGGTAGCAGTGGATGTCACCTTTTTGGCCTTGGGGGCAGCTGTAACAGACACAATACCTCAGTAGCATATACACTCATTTGTGCCTGAACACGTTTTTGGCACTCACATTATATTTTCTATTGTCATTATACTGCAGCTGAATACATCTAAGGATAGTATCACAGATGTAAAACACATTATAAAAATAAAAATTTATTTACCTTTACTTTTAGTTTTCTTGGGTGCAAAATCGTCCTCCTCCGAATCTGAGTCTGATCCCTTCTTCTTCTTGGGCTTGGGTTTTGCTGGTGCTACAACAGCGTTTCTTATTGGTTAATGATAGAACAGAATCATAAAATAAGAGATATGACAAGAGAAAAGACTAACAAGAAATTCGTACAAAAGATGTATTATTCCTACTGTTAAATCAATGCGGTCATATTCAAACTAAAAGCACAGTTTAGTTTTAAGTATATTAAGTATGTCTTATTTAATTAGTCATATTAAATTTAGCTAAGAGGGAGTGAGACTAAACTGCTGTTGCCCCTTAATTAACCGTTCCAGCTCAACGACCGGCTTGGCTAATCAGAAGTTCACCAAGAGAAAAATGAAAGAGAGGTAGAAAAGGACAAGACAGATGCAGTAAATAAGTAGTTCCGGTTTTTCTTTCTTTTTTCCTAAGCTGAGGCACCACTTCACTCTTTGGAACCATGTCGAGAGGAATACAAAACAAGAATAATGGTATTTAAAGAGAACCTGAACACATTTTTTCTTACTTACAAAAAGAGGCTGAAAATTATGGAATGTCAGAAGAATTTAAGAATTTACATTATGCTGAGCGAACTATCCGTTTCTGTGAAATGTAAAAAATAACAATGATCTTACCTTTCTTTGGGTTTCTTAGGCTCTGATTCTCCATCTGAACCTGGCTTCTTCTTGCGGCCACCACCTGCCTTCTTCTTTGGTTTCTCATCCTCGCTGTCTGATGGCACGTTGTTCTCTGAGCTGTACAATGAACAACAATTTGAGATAAAAAATAAGTTATACTCCTCTAATTAATTGTAAATGATTGGGCAAAACATGATCTAGTACAATATAAAATATATAAAGCATGTAAAATTGTATCACAAGAACTATAAAATAAAGTACACAATTTCATCTATTTACTATATAGCAGAATCTTGTTGAGTCAGGCCAGCTGATCCAACATAATACAGATTTAGATGAACTAGAATGAAAAACAATGCCCTAGGAAACTACCCCTCCCAGGGAAGACTTTGTTTTTTCTAGAAGTTACTTACTGGAAGTCACCGTCGTCAAGGTCATCATCAATTTCCTGTTTTATATCATCTCCATTGAGTACAGCCTCGTTGTCCTTCAGTTCCATTTCTTCATCCGACGAGGAGTTCTCGTCGAAATTGAATTTTATGTTTGGCAGCTGAAACACGACATAGTTACAAAAATGAAATAGATATCTCAATACATACAAATTAAAATGAATAAACAATTAAGTAGAATATATCAAAGACAGAATAATAAATTATTAGTAATAAGTTATTCTAAGCTATTTAATTGTAAAATATGATCTTGTACAAGAGAATTTAAATGTTTATCCCTGATTTAACTTACATTAAAACAAAACCAATATTTAATACTTTTATTTTTTTTGTGAGGCCTTTCGATAGCGAGGCTATTTTTATGTTTTAATGTAAGTTAACAGTAACCAATATAAGCTCCATCAACAGCATTTTATCCCCGATATTTGGGAGGAAAAATAATTCCCAATACTAGACAGCTTCCAGAAAACCAACCCTTTTCACAACTAATTAATGACGGAATGAAGCATGTTGGAAAAAATAAACACCGTTTAATTTTGTTTGATATATATAACCAAATAAATGAATAAATGGCAAAAAAAGTTATTTTTAAGGCATTCACTTCTTTAGCAACATTTAATTTTATGACATAGATCTTGAAATTTGTGTATTCTAATTAATCTAACAATTTTAGAGTGTTTTCCATTAACATGTTGTATATTCTTAGTAACATAATATCATTAATTGTTTAAGTACTTCCCTTTTCTTAGCATGCACATCAGTTTCCATTTCATTAAATTTCAAAACTTTCTTCATATTATTATTACTATCATACATTTATTCCATTATTCATCTAAATTCTAATAAGTCAAACAAATCTGTGAAATTGGCAGGTAAAAATGTAGAAAGCTTTAACAAAGTACTCATTACAATATCTTGACAGTAGAAAACAGAGGTGCATGCTTTGTAATTAATATGAATTTAACAGACGATTTCACTGACCAGCAGAACGTCTTGCAGTGGTCCTGACGGGAGTAAGACTTTTCAGGTGGCGACTGATCGAAATCGCTGCCAGAACTGAATGATCCGTCGTCTTCAGAATCACTCCAGGGGTTTCTGCCCTTCTTCTTAGGCGAGCCTTTCGTTTTTGGTTTTGACTGTTTCGGTTCTGAAAATACAGTTCCAATGAATGCCAGAGAAAGCCAGAAAAGGTATCAAAACCCAAAAGCCATCTGCAATCTCACCTACATTGATCACTTTTGTCAGTAAAAATTAGAACAAACACAAACAAAAAATCACTTAAATTTCCTCACTAGTAAAGTTTATTTAGAATAATCAAAGAATGACACATACTCATTTAATTTACATAACATATAGACTTAAAAATTATAAAATTATTATGACAGTGAAAACAATTTATTATTTTAAAATAGTGTAAAAAATGTAAATAAACAATGCACATACCCCAAGTTCACAAAATATTCTCCAAAGAAACAGGGAAAAGACTAAACAACCGACCAATCTAGTAGTAATAAATATATGTTTTAGGTTCCTTTTTTTACTGTTCAGAAAGAATCCGAAATTGAACAAGCCACTGTGATTTAATTAATGGAGACTATGTTGGGTAAATTTTCTGCTGAATATACACTAGCGGTAAGGGTACACAAATAATTAAAACTCAATATTTTTATTATTTGACTCAGGTTCAATTGATTTTTAAGACTGACACATTCGGAGTAACAATAATTTTGCAAACGGCAAGTCTTGGACAAAAAAAAATAATATAATATTTCTTTAACTATTGATGTGTAAATTTGAGGTGATCAAAACGACTACTAAATATTTTATTAATACCAGACTCTAATGTTTCTATAGGAATACTACCAATTGTGTGCTGGGAACGGGGAATATGAAACCTCACCCATAGAGAACCAGCCAGAAGGGATTGTGTTTTATTCCTCGATTACTCACCCTTCTTCACTCCCTTAGCTTTTCTTCATCCCTTTTTCTGGTGAGTAGCCAAGTTTGTCCACAAGCGACTTCTGATCCTCCGCTATCAATGTCAAAACTCGTCCTTGTCATCCGGTTCTTCTTTTATCTTTTTCTGCAACCAAATAAGAGGTATCACGTGAGCAGATTTTACAAAAGTTTATTTATACTTTACCATTTGTAAACCAATATACTTCATTTTCAAAATCTACAATTTAATTGCATTATGTTGTAAGATATGATTTTTTACGATATCATGTATTAAATAGTTTTTTAACCCTTCGTGAACAACCTAAAAATGAGCAAAATACAACTTCCCTGTTATAAGAAGTAGTCAATTCTGTTGGTCAGTCCCGCGACTGCCTTCCAATTTTTAAAATTATATTTTCCAGATTACCTATGATAGATTCAGTTTTAAAATGATTTATATATATTTTTTTAATTGATATGGTTTAGATCCGATTTTGCGTAAGATATTTTGCATGAAGGGTTAAAAAATGATGAAGATGAGAATCAATAATACTAAGACCAGTTTTAAGCAATATGAAGTTACTATGAGGAAACTGCGAATTTATAAAAATGCCAACGGCCTGTTTTTTATCAGCTCTTTATTACCTGTGGCGTGCACCAATGATTATTTGCACTTCCATAACCCTATGGTCATTTGTTATACATTATTTTAAAACAAAGTAGAGAAGTGTTTTAAGTACTTGACATTAAGGACCAGGAACTGATTGAGATGTAGTTAATCTAAATAAATAGATCGTACAAATCAGCAGCAACAGCTGTCTACACTGTCAACAGACACGAGCAAAAGGGCAGTGCCCTTTAATTTTATGTGTCTTTCGGGTGAGTTCAACTATTCATTAACACTTTGTACCCTGGGCCCTTAATACATGTTTTGGCGTGGCTCCCTGGGGGTTTTATGATGCTTTTAAAAAATTCTGTGTTATTACAGTAATTATGTTATAAACTCATACTATATATATTTTTAAAGAATAGAGATACATACATTTTTTTAAATGTATACAAATTATTAAGTTTATTTTCAAAATAAAATTATTACATAATATTGAATTGTTATGTAAAAAATACAAAAAAAGTTTTTCCTACATAGCTTGTTAGTTTCAGGTAATTCGCCTTAGAGTGGTAATTTTTTAAAGTACAATGGTCTGAATCAAATACAGGATCCTCGCAAATTTTCGTTTAGATCGTATCTTTATAAAATCAATATTTGGTCCCAGGTGTGTATCAAAAATCATCGTCACTTTCCGACTCGCAGTCAAACAAAAGATCGCGAATTGCCATCACTTTTTGATTTTCATCACCCATATTATTTAAACTCGAACGATAATAAGTAAATTAATATAAAAATAAAATCAACGGAAAAGTCTAGAAGAAAGAACAAAGTGAGTATAAATACAAAACAAAACACATGGATAATCTCACATTCCTTGCATTTGCCTTTACTTCATTCAGTAAGAAACTAAAGTTATGATTATTTTACAAACAGTTAAATTCACATTTATAATACATTATAATAAATATTTGCTTCAGTATTTGTCGGCAAGATTTGTAGAAGACATTACTAAGACTCACAACAACACACAACGTGAAACACAACCAAAGCAAACTGACAGTACCGACGATCAGCCGCGGCGCCTACGATCAGCTGTCTAGACTCGCTTGTAGTACGACGATAAATATACGTATATTCATTACTAAAACGTGGACCCAGGGATCTCAAAACCAACAAATACGAACTTAGACAACCAATGAACAATAATCAAAATGTTTGAAATCCAAAAATAAGATGACTGAGCTAAATAATACAATTAAATAACACGACCCGATCTATACTCGGGCGACGGTAGCAGGCGCTTGCCGACGCGGCCCGACCTGTACTCGGGCTCAGGGTACGAAGTGTTAAAACTGGTTCTTTTTAATTTATTTTAATACAGTTTTAAAGTATTATTTGGAACTTACAATGTGTTCAAGTACCTATCTTCCAAAGGGAAACATTTTCAACTTGGATCACCTATACGTTATATTTTTGTTTATACTAAAATTTACAAAAACCTCTCTGAATCATAATTTATCATTGATTTAAATTATATGGATATTATTAATAGAGTATGGTGTTTACTTTATTATAACAATTATAATAGAATTATACATTGACAGTAAGTTTATATTACCGTTCTCTTCCCCTTGTTCTCCTTGGCCTGAATGGCCTTTTCCAGCTTCTTCTTGGTTTCTTCTGGGATTTTCGGCTCGACTCGACGGCCCTTGGGCGACGGCATGGTTTTCAGCTGCCAACTGCTGTGCCTTCTTTCGACATGGTGGCGCCAGGGCTTGAGCTTGAGAGGTTTCTTGCCACCTGTCTGCGACGATCCTGCCGCCTCCTCCAGCCTCTCCTGAGTCTCAACCTCATCCATCTGCCACAAATGGACAGTGTCAACTCACATTTTAAACTTTAAGTCAACATTCAACTACTTCATAAATATAGAACTGTAATTGGAAAACTAATAAGGATTGAAAAACTAAATTAGAAAGGACTTCATGATAAAAAACCTAATATTTCTTGAAAATTATTTCTTGTATTCTTACCAATTATTTTAGTAAAGCATAGGGGTTGTATAAAGGAATATTATATTTGTATACCATTGTTCTCATTAAATTAAAATATTACGAGAAAAGAAAACACTTTATTTTGTAAAATGAAATATACTTATTTTTTGGTTTATTTCTTAATTTGTACAAAAATGTTCCGGCTAAAAGTACAAATAAATGATAAAGCAATAGTTAAATACCATTTAAAGATTGATAAATTGCTTCAATACACACCTGATGATTTGTGGTTTGAAACAAGGTTTGGCAAAATAGACAAACATGATTTTAGTCAATAGAAATATATGCATTGATTTAACTCACAAATTCATATTTTCAATGGCACCTCAATCATGTTGAAAAATTGATCAGCATGGCAAATCGCAAGAATTAAGCATAGGTACATGAGTTAGCTAATCAGCATAAGCTAGAAAACTAATTAAATCTATTATTTTTAAACCTCTGCCATAACTGTAAGACTATTTATAGAATATTATATTCTTACTTTCTCAAGAAGATTGTCCAAGTCCTCGTTCCAGATAATTTTTAGGGGTTTTGGCTTGCAGAATCCTCAGTTCGGTTTGCTTTTCGTCTCGTTTCCTCAGCAGTTCGTTCCTTCTTCTCCTTGGTCAGACTCCACATGGTCATTGCCCAGCAGGTAGTCATAGTCTGGACCCTTCGTACTTTTCCTCCTCCTCCACCTCCTCCTGGCTATCATCTCCCTGCTCCTCCTGTAATATATTTAGATAAATCCAGCATACCATTACAAAAATTATTTAATACAGAGTTAGTTTGTGTCAAACCACATTTATAAGACTTTGTACCTTTTACAACGGCTCATAGGCTATTGAATAGAGATTTTACTAGAAATTATTTTTGGGGGTTCCATTGTTCTATTTTTCTGAGAATATGGCATCCTAAATGCATAAAAGTTTAATGTTAAAACGCTACAATACCAATTCCCAACACAAGACCCAGACACAGCCATAATTAAAAGTACGAGGCATGGTGCAGGGAAAAACTGCACGCGATTCTGTAAACATAGACAAGGCACCTTCCCCTGCTGGTGTTATATGCAGACCGATGTTTTTACTCATGGCTGTACAACTTTGGCCTACTCCCGTCGCCACGCACACGTAACCTTACTTATCCTTCCTTGAAAACAAGGGGGGAATCCAATGACCGCACAGTCTAAAACTTTATCAGTGAGTCACTGACAGCACAAGTTCCATTCCTGTGAGTGTTTTGCACATTTTAACAGTACTGTCGACTATGTACTGTATCAACTCTCCCCTTCATCTGTTTCATACGATTCTCACCATGAGAACGCACCCAATGGGGCTAAAAATGGGATTGGGCCTTTAAAAAATAGCAAAAATATATGTGAATGAGGAGTTTCTTAAAATATGGAAATATTTGAGATGGAAATGAGTATAATTAGTCAATGTTGAATGTCAATCCTGAATGTATTAATTTGATGAATTCCAATTTCTAATGTCAAGTTCATCTGCTTGCCATCAATTACAACTAACTACAATATTAGACACCTATGCTGGCCGGTGGACCGTCTGGTTGGAACACGCTTGCCTACTCTTGATTGAATCAAAAAGTAGTATACCAGAGTTTGATCGTTAACCACAAATTAACTAATAGAACAAAAATTATGGGAGGTTACAATAAAATTTAGCTTGTTTATTTTTTTGTCTAGACATATAAATGAAAATATTTACAAACAATAATTATAACATTAACAACAAATGCACTGTAGCTGACATGCATACAAACAAACACGAACGTCTATGACTAGTACTGTTACAGATGTTTTGATTATGTTACAGTCATATTTTATTTGGAATGACTAACATTTCTAAAAGGTTAGGTTATAACCAATTTAAGCATTTAATAGAAAGGAATTGATTTTCAATGAGGTTTAAACACTGGTGTTTACAAAACAGAGAGGGTTTCAGATTTAATGAGGTTGGTTCTTAATCTAGGAACAAATTAGTTTTCTTAAGTTAAACTTATGTTAAAAGTAACTTGTTTCATATTAAAAACAAAATCACTATATTATTTAATTATGTACGTTTTTAACAATAAATTAGAATGTTAATTTATTTAACCTCTTCAAATGTTAATGTTTAGTTAACCTCTTCACAAAAATCTCGTTGCTTAATATTCAGGTTTTTTGGAGGTTTAAAGTGTTTAAAAAAAAAACCTTCAGACAGTTTTTGATACGTATAATTGGAATTTACACTAAACATGCTATTAATAAGTGCTAAAAAATATTTTTGTTTAAGGGTTTATAGAGCTTTTATCATTTTTGCTAAGAAAATTTTCATCCCAGCTAACCTGCACTCAAAGTAAGTTTTTAGACATAGAAAGCAATACTAAAGGCAATTAGAAACTGATCAACTTAAGGTAATAAAAACAACTATTTAAAACTAATATATTCGAGAAGCCCTCAAGCACAAAACAATAAGTAAACGGTTTTGGAGCAGAACACCACAACTAGTATCTTGGGAATAGTTTATACTCAACACTTACTGTAAAAACATCTATTCCGATATTAATTTTACAACAAACATGCACACACACAACAAACAGTAGTTACGTACCCCCGCTCATCTGCAGCCCAGAAGCAAAACAATTAAGCAATGTTAATGATACAATTGCGGACATATTTCTGACAATACTACTCGTATATGAGAAAGGAATGGGTGCCTTGGAAAGGAACGTTTTTTGAAAGTTAAAAAAAAATCAGGGGATAGGTAAAAATTCAATATTCCAAATAAAATATGAGGCTGATCTAAAATTATATTGACTTGAATGGAATTATAATAAAACTCAAAATTAGAACCATTTACCATTGTTTTTTTTTATTGGTGTTGATGTTAAAGCAAGATAAATAAAAATTAGTACTGATTCAAGAGTTTAAGTTTACACATTTTAAAACTTAGACACAGACAGCCCTTTTTAACCCTTTGTGCGCCGCCGCTCCCGCGCGCCGTCGTTCGCTAGACCAGCCAGACGTTTATTTTAAGCACCGCACGGATCCAATAACCGGCCACGGCAAAAATCACCCGTTTTTGCATGGTCACATATTAAATTACATAACTTTCGTAAATTTCGAGCTAGCCTTTTAGTTTTGGTTTTGTTTTTGAGGGGAAGAGAATGTACTTTCAGTTGATGTAATAAATTACAGTTTTATTATTTTTTTTACATTTGTTTAGTAGTATGTATGCCTGTCGTAATTAAAAAAATAAAAAATCTTAAGTTTGAGGTCCAAAAACACACTGAATAAGTAACTTGGGCTCAAATAACGTTTTTATAACCTAAAAGTACGTATTGTTTTGAGCATATACTAAAAGTTACAAATATATTCCACCAGAAATTGCGGTTTTTCCGGACGTTCGAAAAAACATCGCAAAAATCCCCCGCGTCCGGTTTTCGGACGTTAAGAAAAAAATTTTTTTTTTATGTTTATTAACTCGTAATATTTATATAAATTATATATAAATGTTCGGAATAACATATACCGTTATAAAAACATCGATTTATTACGCTATAATGTTTTATTACTGCACAACAACTTATTTACTTCTTTCTCTTTGTGTTGCGTCATCAACTGTGCTGAATTTTATCAGCAGTATTTGTTGGGTTTCATTCCAGCTTGTTGTTGAGAGGGGTAATAACATAAGTATTACAAGTAAACCAAAAATGATAAGGGAGTACAATGACTTTATGGGAGGGATTGATAGAAATGATCAGATGCTATATCATTATTTCAATGAAAGGAAAACCATCAAATTTTGGAAGCAAACTTACATTTAATATAATTTCTAGAATGGTCTTAAATTTATATACATTGTACAAAAACAACACAGATAATCCTGTAAAAGTAGGCTTCAATACATATCAAACTTGGTTGATGAATGGGCACATGTGAGAGGAGTAGGCCTAGGTACTCATCAAAATGAAGTGATGAGTACCGAAAGTAATGCAAACAACGTGGTGGTTACAAAATCATTTTTTATTGAAAAAAATACCAGAAAATAAAGACACAAAACTGCTGTGTGTGCAGTGCAGAAAGTACAAGGAAGTGGAGGGAAAATAAAAAGTCTACTTTTATGTTTGTTAACATGCAAATAAGGGGCCTGCACCACTATAAATGTTATCCCTTTTCCCATAGATGTTTTTCTAAAGAAACAGAAAACAAAATTTTATTGACGGATGGTAAATTTTTAGTTTTTATTTTGTTAGGATTAGGAGTATTTTTTTTTAGAGTTAAAAATAATGAAATAGTTTCATGTGTTTGCCTATTGGGACATCGTCAATATAGTTTTGGTTAGATACTATATGTTATGTAGAAGTGGAACATGATATGACCATATCGTTGTTTATAAACTGGGGAAAACTCTTAAACTACAGTGGATTTAAAAAAAAAATTCAGAACTTTTTTTATTTCTCAACATATCAGTGTGAAGTATGGAATTTTTTTTGAAATGACTGGTTAAATATGGTTTTGTCAAGTGTTTTTAATCAATCTTGGTTAAAATAATTTTTTTGTATGTCCCCAAAAATCCAACAACGCGAACAAAGTAAAAAAATCCTCAAAATAATTTTTTGGTAAGTACATATTATTAAAAAAAAGTTAATTGTAAATATGTTGCCATGTTCTTTTATATTTTATTTTATGAGTTATTTAATAATAAACATGTTTTAGGAAGCTTAATACAACACTTAAACTAATAAATTTGTTCAATAAATAAATTTTTTATGGGGTTTTCTCTAGTAAAACAACGACCAAAAATTAACTAAAAGGATCCTGGGATTATTTTTGGGTATGTCATTAGTTAAAAAATACTTAGGATTTTTTGGAAAAAATTTTAAAAAAAGTTGTCTGGGATGGAAAAGGGTTAAGTAAAAAGTTCAAAATAATTTCAAAAAATATCCACTGTAGGATGAAGATATCAACTTGTTACTATAGAAACAAGATAAATATCAAGTATTTTAATGAGTTGAAAAAAATGAAAACAGAGTCAATAACAATTCAACAGTTGATATAAATATATTTTTATATAAATTATGTGTTAAACTAATAAGGACAAAGACGTAAAGTTCACAGAGTCCACTATAGTGGCCCCGCGGCGCTCAAGGTTACCACGCAATAACAGCGTAGCCAACTAATAGTGTGGCTCCCAGCCGGCGGTCCAAAGGGGTTAATAGCAATGTAGTGCAAAATCTATTTAGTTTCAAAGCCCATTCCTGAAAATATGCATTGTAATCTTTTTGTATTATTAGTGTAATATTATTTATTAATAGTGAGCTGATCTAAATGTTTACGTTTCCATGACTGTCCAAATACAACGGACAATTGTAACCCCCACCCCCCCCCCCCCCCACCCCCCCCCCCCCCCACCCCCCCCCCCCCCCACCCCCCCCCCCCCCCACCCCCCCCCCCCCCCACCCCCCCCCCCCCCAACGGATTTTTCACAAAAATGACTGAAATAGGATGATAAGTGAAACACAAAAAACAAACAATATAAAAAATGAATGTTTTTCTGTATGTCCTTTAAAGAATCGTAATCTACTTGACCGATCATTATGAAAATTTGTACGTATATGTATTTCTCCACGGAGAAGGTTTATATGCTATCCGCATTGATGTAACTAGCCACCAGGCGTCGCTGCAAGATAAAAGTTTTCAAAGCGCCTGCACATTATAAACTGCAATTCGAGACAATTACGTATATTAAATTGCCAAATACTGTTTGAAGGCGCTAAGTTATGATGTATATTTGTCTTTAAAATAAATGTATGATTGATCTAAAGCTTGAGTGTTAGAACACTTTAGAATAAAGTACATGTATGTGTACAATGGCTACAAACGTACACTTTCGACAGATTATCTTGATCTTGGTTGTGGCAACAAGGCAAACTCTACACTGGAGTTTGAAATATAATTCACTTGAAACAGAAGTGCTCAAGCACGGTAAAGCTTGCGAAAAGTGCGCGAAGCCGCGGGAAACAGCAAGTTTACTATGTGAATAGATAAATGTTAACTATATCTCTTAGTTTTAGTGACTTCAATTTACATATGTCACACGCAAGGTTCAAATTCCAACAAGTTTAAGCTAATTAAAAACTCCTGTGCATTGTAAAACTCATTGTCTAAAAAAAGTTTTAAAGTTTCATTTCGACTTTTATTTGTCTGACTAATAGAAGTTTATTAAGAAACAAAATGCCCGCATGTGCCACCTTTATCTCTCAGACTAACCTAGATGATGTTTTGAAATTCGAAAGGGCTGTCCAAATTGACTGGGAAACCCGTGGTTTCTTTGATTGTTGTAATGGATCCTAACTTAATTGGAGCAATTAAAATTATGTTTAGAATATAAAGAGAGGGAAAGATATTCACAAAAACCGTGGAAAGCACCTCTTTTAAGAGTTGAAAAGAGATCTATAATTCGAGCAACTTTTTTGTTCAATGAAAGCTCTGTGAACATAAGCAGAGCCTCTCCACACCTGCACCATATAAACCATGAGAGAGCATAAATCCGTCATATACTGCGAGCAAAGCTCCCCAGTCCATCAAGTCGTATAGTGCCCTTAAAGCAAAGGTAACTCAACTTAGTCTGGCTCATATATGATGAAATACAAGAGACCCAAAGTAAAGTAACTGTCAACTGTGATGCCGAGAACCTTCACGATTGTGTATTCTACAATGCTGGAGAACGAATATTTTTTAGGCTTACTTCGCGTGAATAAATGAAAAGCCAAATTGATTTTACTTTGACCAGTTTTATAAAATCACACATCGTCCTGGATACTATATTCAGCCAAATCGCAGAAACATGGCTTCGCTTTTGCCATATGCCGTCAATAGCAATTGTAATATCGTTTACATCTTCATTTACTGATATTGCATTTCGAATAACATTATACATAGATAAGAAACATACATCTTTAACAGCAGAACTTAGTACTGCTACATACCTATCAAATATAGATGGTGGTGGAGTTATATTCGTGACAATACATAGAACTTGTGCTGCTTTCGAGATTTCCCGATGGCCTTTAACCCATAGACTAGTCTTGTCCTGAAATCATATTTCCACCTCTCCATACGTTAGGAGAGGACAAAAATGAATTTGCAACGTGAAAAATACAACTTCTATTTAGCACACAAAACTTTAAAGTTTTGTGCTATACATTTCTAAGGCTACAGACTCACATTTGACACATTTTACTGAATAAAGTAAAACGTCTGGGAATAGTGACAAGTTCATAACAATATTTACATTTTATCTATCTTTGAGGTATCTTAAAATTCATTAGACTTATAGTCTATATCTCCAAGTTTCTTTTTAGAAACGCTTGTAACCTCATAAGGTCCAGAATCATCCGGCCTATCTTCTGACATATCTATGATTACAATCACACTTGAGTTAGGCATATTTACATTACAATCACGTGTACAATAATACTTAGGTAAATAACAACTCTCCTTCTTTCTCCTTTAGGCATTTTTATAACACTAATGAAATAATCCACAGAGCACAAAAAATTTAAAGTTACAGACTAATCCTAGCAGAAGACTGAAGATAAATCATTCAAATACAAACTAGTTAGCTGCATGCTGTCTATTGATTGCAGGCTCGTATATACATTGCAGGATGTCTATTGATTGTAGGCTATCTATTAGATTGCAGGCTATCTATTGATTTCAAACTGTATATAGATTGCAGATTGTCTATAGATTGCAGACTGTCTATAGATTGCAGACTGTCTATAGATTACCAACTTCCAATTGATTGCAGGCTGTCTATATTGATTGCATGCTGTCTATTGATTGCAGGTTGTCTATTGAATTCAGGCTGTCTATTGATTTCAGACTGTATATACATTACAGATTGTCTATAGATTACAGACTGGCTATCGATTGCATATCACCCACTGCATTGAGTGTAAACATTTGTAGAACACTGGTCTCAGGGTTGCATATTAATGTACTCGTAAAAGTTTCGATTACTCAAAAACCTTACAAGACAAATATTGTTATAAGCATATACATTTGTAAGAACTTGGGCGTGATCTAGTTATAAATCAATTCTTATTATGCTTGTTAACATGTTCACTTTTAATTATTCTATGTACTTGTATACTTCCAAATCTTTTGAACGCCAGCAATATTGAAATCTCAAGAGTAAAAAAAGTAGTAAGAATAACGTTTAGAAAGTGTAGGTTCTGATGAATGTTATGAAATGTCCAAGATTGGAATGTTACGCAAATGCTAATGGCCATAATCTCGTAACGCTTTATTGGTTGTGGTAAGGAACGTAAAAATTACAGCCATCGCGTGATCACCATTATTTCTATTATACTGTATATTATTAAAACGTAAGTACCGCCGTTATACGAAAAGCTTTGCGAGGTATAAAATACACGCAACAAATGTTATGAATGGTCTGAGTGGCGGAATAAAGTTTGTGCGAAATATTGTTTTTCTGAATGTTTCTTTGTCACCATGAGTCAACAAGTCCCAATTTCTCCGACTACTTGAACTTCAATAGGGAGTTTTCGCTCTCTTCCATCGAAAGTAGAATAAATTGCCGGAAGAAGATGATTTTAGACCAACGTAGTCTTCTCAAGCCCTACACGCGTATATACAGGTATGTATAAAATTCCATATTACACATATATAGATACATCCGACCTTTGTCATCTCTTTCCGATGTAAGATAATTCCAGTGTCACAGTTCAGTGTGCCTTTTGCCACTGTATATACAGTGGAATGCTCTGCCGGAATGCTTGCGTAAATATTGAGTTTACAGAACTCCCTCTCATTTCTAAAATTATTTGTTTGATGGATTTGATGGATGAGAAAGGTTCCCTTTCTTCGGAAAATAATATTAACCGTTTTTATTTCCTATGTGAGATAGAATGACCATCCAAATACGGGAAGAATTGCGTCCTAATACGAGATAATGGCTCTTTCAATGTTTATGTCCTTTACAATAAATTTTTAATGCATGAACACTCTTCAGCGATCAGGTAAGTACTCATCTACCTTATAAAATGTCTTATTAACATAATATTATCAAAATTTTACTCTGAAGACTCCCCTTGAAGCTGTCGGCAAGAACTATGCTAGATGAAAGTTCGCTGGACTGTGCTTTTGAAATAATTTACCAATTTCAACTCTAAATTTTCTAAAATATTTTTAAGTTTATAAAGAAACAAGTACGTAAATAGTATTATTGTTAATGTACTTTTAATTTTACATTTTTATAATATTATATCAAATATTAAGTATTAGATATAAAATACAAAGTTACTATCTAACTTTTACTAGATATTTAAGACTGTTGTAAAACCCATCATGCATCTGGTCATACACTTGCAATGCGTTAAATTTCTAACAAAGCAGCGGGTAACTGCTAGCAATACATGTAGACTAAGTAGTCTAACTAATACTGTACATTTAAAGAGTGTTTTTAAGCCAATCTTAGTTGTCTCTTGACAGAAGTAGGCTTCTCAAAACTGTGTTTATAAATATATTTCCTTGATCAGGAAAAGGCCAAATCGACTTTGGTAAAACAAATAATCAGGCGGAGTAAATTACAATGGCCATGAATATACACTTTTTAACAATTTTTTTCATCGTAGCAAGAAGGCGAACTCAACATTGTCGTTGGAAATACAATTCACTCCAACCATAAATACTCATACAGGTGCAACAGCTACGAAATTGCGTGCGAAGCCGCGGGTAACTGCTAGCGTTTTATAAAAATTTAGTATTCTGCAAATGAACGAATATAATGTGGGTTTGGCATCCATACTGTAATAAATAAATTAATTACTTGCCTACAATGATGTAAGGCATGAAATCATAATATTTTTAAAGTTTTTAGCATGGATTCAAAAGTGTTACTCAATTACGATTCATACGTAGTATCATGAATCAGTATACAATTATAAATGTATATTAGTAATTATAGATGTGTTGTGCTGGAATAAATAAAAGAAGCCCCCGACTTAGCGGATAGAGTGGAATTGGCATGGTCCTGATGAAATATTGCCAAACAAGTGTCGACTATTGGTATAAAATAAATTTTTCAGAGGATGCATCCCTCATGTGCTCTGACCGCCGCGCCGTGAAGATTATCTGGGCAGGGTGACAGTTTTGACACCCGGACTGACCAGACTAGTCACCTTTCTCGCAATCGTCAGGTAAGACTCTTTAGAGAGAAATGCACAGATTTATATACAACATATAGAGTACATATTAAAAGTAATATTGTACGATTATTTCTTAACCATTCTAACGTGTAATATAATATTAAAAATTCTATATGTTCACATTGTAAATTTGGTTGCATAAATATACAGAGTGTAACAGAAATACACCGACAAACTTCAGGAGGTTTGTTCCTGGGGCCAAAACAAACCAAAAAGTTCATATACATGGATGTCCTAAAATGAATCGTTTTCCGTCATTCCATCTGTTTTGTTTTTTTACATTAAAGTTTTTTTAACAACCATTAAAGGTACAAAGTTAAAATTTTCAACATATGCTAATCTACTAAAGATCGTTAATTTTAAAATATTTAATATTTTTAGTCAACAAAATTCAAAACACGGATTGTTACAATCTATATAACAAAAGCTGTGGCATTATTTTATTGGCATTTGTTATATACGATATATATTGACATTTTATTATTGGCACCTAGTAAAATATATCATATTTACAAGTTTTGAAAATTTAAGTATTATACAATTAGTGTTAAGAAAATTGAACAAAAATATCTCACCATCAAAAAGACTTTTAAGCTGTCATTACATTTTCATGTAGTCCCCGTGAAGAAAATATGATATACATAGGTCTTACTGAGAAAGCTATTTCGGTCAAAATATGTCTATTTCCAACCGTTTTGATTTAATTATAGTGTCACAGTTGAGTTTGCATTGTAGCCCAAATAAAAAAAATATTCACGTATGCAGCTCTCTGAGATCTACTTCGGTCAAAAAACGTCTACTTTCTGGTCTTATAATTTACTTACTCTTATATTTCCAGTGCCATACTGATTCATTCCTCTTGTCCCGATGAAGAAAATATATGTGGAGAACTTCGCATTATGTAGAGGAGGGAATGAGGAGGGAATCGCATCAACTTCATGTATTATTTCAAAATTATCGTGATTAAGATTTTGTGTTATATAAGTCTTGTTTTTCGGACTGTAGTCTGGGAAAGAATGTATTGTTGAGGCATGTTAGTGTTCATTTCTGTTTTCCTTAAGCCACTCTTAAAATTCAATACACAATGCCCACCAGTTTCGAGTACCTTAAATGAAAGCATACACAGCTTTGTTCATTAAAATAAGTTTTTTAACAATGTTTAAATAATATTGCCAATGCATTAAATGTTTGGAATTCGTCAATGGCGCAATCTGGAGTAAAAGTTAGATATCAACTTTGTCTTAGCTATCTGGATCACTACCGATCAAGCACTGTTCTTAAATGTAAATAAATGTCTGTGCCTCTTTTTACTGTTAATATGCCCTCCTCCGTAGACTAGTGGATAATAGTCACGGCTCTCTAACTGAGAGATCGCGGGTTCAAATCCCGTGGAAGTCCCATCATGATGTGACAGCAATAACAGCCACAGTGACCCAGACAAGCCAGCATAGCCAAGAGCTGAGGCTTAGAAGAGATTGAAAAAAAACTGTTAATATCAACAGCTGTTTGGTATCAATTAAATATTTTTATTTTATTTTATTTTTTTATTTTTATTATTTCAACGGCATAACCATTTTAACAAGTAAGTTTCAAAACAATAGAATACATAATGAAACAAATAGATATGAATTGTAAGATGCATAACAAGAAAGTATAAATAGATAACAAGTAATGTGTAACAATAAATAGATAAATATTATAACAATAACAAAGAAAGATGCTTAACAAGAACGATGCAAAACAAGAAATGAAATATTACGTAGGTAACAGTTTTGAAAAACAATAATAAAATAAAAGACTGAGACACAACACAGGCAGGGTAAGTGTAGAGACGAGCCAATAATAATAACAGCCAATAATGTTGATTGTGTTACGTAAATAGTAGCTTTCTACATCTTTCTCTGCATATAAACATTCTTGCAATTTCAACAACTATTTAACACAAAAGAATAGTCGAATTGTTGTAGCCTTTCTCGAGATTAACTCTTAGCTACACATTTTACGATTCATTTTTAATTATGAGAAGATTGTTTATTGAAATGTATTGAAGAAGATTGTAGATATTGAGACAGACAAACCAATTTGTATTCATGTTTATAATCTATAAATTTATAGATTATTGCATTATTAAATCCACTTTCCTGCAAGCGTCGCAGCTTGAATGATAACACCACAGTAATATAATCTTTTCCATGATTGAAACATTTGCAATTTGTAATTTGAGAACTGCTAGTAATTTATATCCGTATCACAGATTGTTATTTTATAGACTTATTCCTTAAGACATTTTACTCTGTAGTATGCCGAGTTTTATGTACAATACGCAACATTATGCTATATTTGCTAACAAACACATATTGCCATTCATATTGGGCTAAACGTAACGCCTAAAACTTAATTCTTTCGAGAATGTTACAATATACTCGATAGCATCTAAGGGTGCGTCTTGTGAATTGTGTTGTAAAGAAGTGTAAACTTATTACAGTTGGATTGATATATTTGGCCAAACCATTTACTTAGATGAGGTATATTTTTCTATATCCAACATTACCTTTATATTCTGAAAAGTCGAAATGTATGTGCCCTAAATAAAAAAGCCTTTTTATTCGGTGTAAATATCTACTGTTCCAAAATTAGTGCATAGCACAATGAAGTGTTACTATCTCAGAATCTGCATGTACTTTTTGTATCCTTTTGTTAAGTCTGAATGTACATTTGCAATAATCCGAAGTTGTAGACGCGGCCCGTGAAGCGAACAGGTGGGACCCTTGTTTTAAAGTAAAGTAAAAATAAAGATGTCTTATTTTACCAGGCGAAGTTACAGTTGAGAAACCCTCTCTAACACAATGTGAGGACCAACGGCTTAAAGGTGACTTCCGAACCACCACCAATGGCCGGGCAGGCGGGCTGCTTGCAAGAACAGGATCACTATGCGGTCAGCTATCCAAGCAGCAGCCACGCTCGACGTTGCTTGATCTGGTTATCTTGCGATAACCGTTGTACCCGCTACACTGCGCTTCCATTGGGAACTTGATGGGAACTTGTTTCAGATTAAGCTCTCAAATTTACCATAAACACTGTACCGTTAATTGATTAATTAAATTTCATATAATGTAATTTTCGCAACCTAGTCAGCCAGTATAATTTAATATTATTTTTATCCAATGTTCCGGAACTAAATTATTGGGCGGAGAAACTAACTAATTGGCACGCGTATGAATATCTTCTTCTAACCCTTTGTAGCAGCCCAACTATGTGACCGAGCAGACCTCGCGCGCTTTGTCCGTAAGTAAAATTTATCTTTTCGTATTATTAAATTAGCCTTTTGATGCCAAACGTATAAAAATGAATGTAACGTAAAGTAAAGTTGTAAATAGTAAAGTTACTTACCCTTGAAGATCTTTTATTTGCTTGATTGAGATAGATAAAAGTTGTGGCGTCATCCTTATGGCGAACACGTTTTTTATAAATAGTAATTTGTATCATTAAATGGCTAATACCGTCGCGAATTTGTTTTAGGCGAGTTTACGTGTCCCACGTGTCTCACGGCTCACAGGGCACATATTATTTGAGTAGATGGCTACCAGTTTCCCAACTCTACTCCTCTTCTAGAAATAACCGTTCTTAGACTGCAGCTTCAATGTCTCGTGCCATGACGCCGACACCCGGGTTGTGAGTCTACTTATTGCGAAGGGAAGTGAAATCTTATTGTTTTATAAAGTAGAACGTCGTAGGCTTAATTCCAGAGAACTTTGGATATTTTAGGCCCACTTAGAAGATATTCGTTTTTAGTTCTTGTGTTCAAATTGGCAGCAACGTGGCATTACATACTTTTCCTTTACTATCTAAAAGTGGTGCTTGTAAGTTTTCGTAATTAAACTGAACTTATAAGAAACTTTGCATTTCTAGTATTTATTACTACGACCTCAGAAGTCACCACCCTCATGTGCTATCGTCCAACGGTACAACACAAAATTGTATTTTACTTTTAAGTACTGCTATGTCTGGTTTTTATAATTATTCTGTTTAAAAGACCTCTCACGCAACAGAGTTGGTGCTAATGAAGCACGACACCACGGAGGTTGGAAATAAACACACGAAGAGAGAAACAACTACATTTGTTGGTACTATATCACGGAGCGTGCGGAATATACTTGCATAAATTATTAATACGCCACCTTGTAATAAAGTGGTTCATGTACATGTTGATTTGCCACAAACTGTACAGATACGTTGACGTACTTTAACTGACAGTTTATATTTTTACAATGTGTTTAACCGTTGATAGTATTAGAATATCTTAATTTAGTATAAAATAAAATAATTGATGTTTGTACTCCGATCATGTCCGTCAGTATTCAAAACTACCAAATACGAATATTTATATGTATACACAAGATGTTCATAAAAGGAAATTACAAAGTTCCGTTGCTAGTAGTACTTATGCGTTCATACAAAAATGTCATATTAACTTGTCATATAAAAATGTCATATAAAGTGTCATATAGGTCGAGAAATATGACGTTAGGCACAATCCGCCATTATATATTTTTATAAGAAAACTATTATCTCTAGAACTAATAAAGCAAACCATTGAACATAGGTAATGACAAATAAGAAGAAAACTTAAAAAATAATTGTTTGATCTGCTTTAATATTCACAAAATGGGCCACGTTGAAATATTTTTCAGTTAAAGGACCAACACCCCGAATAGTTATAAAATTCTACAACATACCATCTGTTTTTGCAATTTCTATTACAATTTCAACGGGTTTTAACAAAATCCGTTAACGAAAGAGCGAGCATGACCACTTTAAGGTACGTTCTTTTTCTTTTTTAAGCCTCAGCTTATCTATTCTGGCTTTGAAGTGCACTGTTTTTTATTTATTTGCAAAGTACATTGTTTATTCGTTTATATGCACGATTGGCCCTCTCCGGGATTTGAACCCGTGATCTCTCAGTTAGATAGCCGAGACTATATTCACTAGTCTACGGAGGAGAACAAAGGTACGCATGTTCAAGCCAGGAGCAATAAACTCGTCAAAACTGCTGTTAAAAGCTGAGTTCAACAGAGAGAAGTGGATCCACCAAACTCAATAATTTTATGTTCAATGGTCATATAACTAAAAAGTAAATCTGCCACTCTCAGTACGTGAACCTTACAACCCTTCAATGCTCCCCTGACTGAGCTACTGAAATCTGGTCCCAACACCTATTCGGTAACCTTCAAAAGTTCAACCCTCTAATCTCTGACCTGGCTGAAGCGTTGTTTCAGATTTACAGTGTCCACCTGCTCCCAGCTGGGCTCCGCCAAAAGCAAATATTATCCGAATTATTGACAAGCGCGAGCGCTTTTCAGCTGAAGTTAGGGCCTTTCTGCTGCGGACTCGGCGGGAGAGACGGTTGTTGGATCTTGTGGTCACACTTGGGGTAACTGCGTGTAAGCTGAGTGAATGGAGAATGAAAGCTGACAAGGATGTCACAAAGTCTATTAGTTGATTATTGTATTAAAGATAGATTTGTTGTAGTTTATAACCAATATACTCAAATTAAAATTTTTTATGGTATATCATAATTAATTATTAAACGTAATTTTGTTTTACATGCCAGTTACGATTTTGTAATAGGAATTATGTTATTTAATTTTCTTGTGTTTAGAGGTTAAGTGGAAGAGAGAACTTTTATTCCTAACGTTGCTTCTGTAAGTAAAGGCATTTTATCATTTAATTTACATTGTAACGGATTTTTCGTTTATTTTATTTGTTTAATCTTAACCCAGCGAATGGTACAATATTCCACTCTATAGGAAAATTGGTTTCAGTGCACGCTTAACATTTACAGTCACAATTTTATCCGCAAACAAATCTCTCCTCGAATAACCAATAAATACTAATTCTCCTTTTATCTTCCCTGTACCGAAATGTGTTATCAATGGAAATTTTCTCGAAATAAATGCCTTATCTCCTGAACCAAATACTCGGATCTCTTTACTTCCTTCCTTCCCCGCCCATCATCTGTCTTGTATATACCCTGATTAAGCCCGTCATCGTCTTTTAGGCTCGATGTTCACTAAACTTGCGTTTTATCAAGCTGCGTGCACGCTTAGCGAGTGCTACCTTGTCAATACACACTAGAGCAAGCGGGTGGGGTCTCGGCGGCTTAGCACTAACGATAGGAGAATCGAATACTTAAATGAATCGAATATTGTGTATTCAAAAACAGCCTTGCATTCGAATACTTTTTCTAACAGACAAGTCTAGACTTGTCTTATTTCTCTCCCATAACCCATTGTTTCGTGGTTATTTGGAATTGCCTTGCCAAAAAGGTGGGAAAATCCTTTGCCTGTTTGTGCCTCTTGCAAACATGTCATACCCATGGTTTATGTACTCCAGAAAACATATTATATATATATATATATATATATATATATATATATATATATATATATATATAAAATGCATACATTCTTTTATAACCTGCAATGAATATGAATACAGAACTTGAATACTGTATTTGAATATTATTAGTCCAAACGAATGAATACTTGGTTTTGAGTTCGATTCTTCCAGAAATATTTTATTCATTTCAGAAGCATTCGATTTAAGTACTCGAATATTTGAATACCCGAGCTGTATTCGAATACTATTCTATTCTGTATTCGATTCTCCTCTCACTACTCAGTACTGTACTGTCGACGACCGACCACAGGCAACGAATTCCCTTTGTGTTGCCGTAATGAGTATTTATATTAGTACCCATGCACCGCTGAGTCTATCCACTCGCGTGATTTGTGTTGCGGTTTTGTGTGCAGGTTTTGTGTAGTTTCGTATACTGTGTTTACAACGAAGTTCGGAATAACGCTCAAAATTTCCTTTATTCCACAATCTTTACTTGCATTCACATTACATACAGGGTGATTCAGATAAAAGTGCGCATTTTTTCAGGGTTGATAGAGGATGTGAATACAAACATGTTTGTCCAATACACATGGCGTCACAAATGTTTCTTTCCCGAGAAAATTTAGAATTTTCAAAACGCTTTCTTGTGAATAAAAATGTAAAAAACTACTAATACAGCAAATGTTCAGCATTTCTCCCGTTTGTATCGATGCAAAGCTGAGAACTTCGAACATCAACTTTCTTACATTTTGAAAGAGTCGGGGGCTTTCTCCCACTTCTACTGCTTAATAATATTTTTTTTAATTAATATTCTTTTACATTCTTTTTTGCATGAAGTGGTTCTTTTATTTTTTTTTTTTATTTCAGTAGGTTTTTGCATTTTCTTGGCCGAATTCCAAAGAGAACACTACGCGTTGTTTACAAGTAAATATTTCACACATTTTCTCGGAAATGGAACATTTGCGACCCAATGTGCATTGGAAAAAATTTGTTTTCACGTCCTCGATCGACCCTGAAAATGCGCATTTTTATCGGAATCACCCTGTATCATCCTTTTATATTACTTCGATATAATTACACAATACAATTCAAAATTGTATTCTATATTAATGCACAAAACATTATAATATACAATAATTTTTGTCAGTATTCATTCTTATTTATACAGCACTATTTTCAGAGAGTTTTTTTACTTCAAAAATACTTTTACCTACTAACCCTTTTTAACTGACTTTAAATAATACATTTGTCACTAATATCCTGAGTTGATACAGATACAGGGTTCAGGGAAAGAAAAGAGTTGAAACGTACCCAAAAGCTGCTTGGAGTCCAGTACAATACAAAAATACTTTTTCTTCTTTCTGTTCTTTATTTTTGTTTCTAATAATACCTCTCTCACCTGACGAAGAGGATAGATTCCAAACCTAGAAATGTTGTGTTTGTTATACCTTGTCTAACATATAACGAAGGCATATGTCCAAAGTCCTCTAATCTTTCCTTTTTATTTTTATTTATTTTCTTTGCTTATCTGCCTCTATCCAGCCAATGGTATACATAAAAAAATCCCGAAGTTTCTCTATTTCATGATTACCAAATGACAAATCTTGTAGAGTGTGTTGGTAAACCCTGGATGGATCAAAGGTTTTCAAAAGTATATAAAAGTTTCCAACACTTCGCATTAAATAGTAACAAGTCAACCAGAGAATAAAGTATTTTTGGAGTTTGATTCGGTCAGTAATTGGAATTTACTTAGAACAAAGTAATAATTCAGCTGACTGAGTCCAGTATAATTTAAATACCTGGCGTATTCAATGTTATAGTTATTGGTTTTAATGGTTCGTTGAACTTTAAAAAATAAACCCCAAACCGTACAGTCAAGTTCTTTACAGAATAACTTTAATACTGTAATCTTTATTTCATTTTATAGTTATATTTTGGAAAGTTTTATTCTTCAGTGCGCGAAAAAAATGACGGGTGGTTAATGACAAAGTCGCGTGAGGATTAAACGGGTTAATTTGAACGTCTTTGAATACAATTACGTCACTCGCGACAACTGCACGCAACCTCTCGTCGCCAACACCTCACGGTGTTTGTGACCCATGGGTAGTATTGTGACCGCCATGTAGGAACCACCATCTACAGGTAAACTGTACAGAAACTCTTAAGAGTTCCGATAAACTTTAATATTGTGGTCGTGTGGAGATCACACTGAGGTATCTGAGTATTTTTTATCACAAAGCTTTTTATAAGTTGTTATTTTAAGACATAATAATAATCGTTATTGAATTATACCTTCTGAATCTATAGTTGACAACCACATTGGGGTTGTAGTTAAAATAATTAGAATATAATTTTAAGATTTTTCCAAACATTTGCCATCATTCAGTGATACAAAAAATCAGTATCACTACGTTTCGAAATCTGCAATCAGAACTCTTCTTCAGGTAAAACTTACCAGAAGAAGAGATCGAATTGAAGATTTTGAAACGTAGTGTTACTGATTTTTTGTGTCACTAAACGATGACAAATGCCCGGAAAGAAATCCTGTTTACTTCACAATCCCTCCATCGTAAAAAATAAACATCAAACCAAGTAATCGCTGATGCTGAAGGGTCAGTCGTGCTTGTAAATTACGACTACGATTGCATCGCTATCAGTTACTGCAACTAGCACATACGTCACATGTGTAGATACTACGATTACTAAAACTCGAAACTGTACCTAAATCGAAACAACTCCGCCACTGTTGATAGAAAAATACAAACACGCCTAGTTATAATCAATCACGGGAACTCGTAAAACAGTGCGATATCTAAATCGTGAAAACTCCCTTACTGTTGATACAAACAATATAAATATGCCTTTACAATCAATCACGGGAACTCGTAAAACAGTGCGAATCTAAATCGTGAAAACTCCGCCACTGTTGATACAAACAATATAAACATGCATTTATAATCAATCACGGGAACTCGTAAAACAGCGCGAATCTAAATCGTGAAAACTCCCTTACTGTTGATACAAACAATATAAACATGCATTTATAATCAATCACGGGAACTCGTAAAACAGCGCGATATCTAAATCGTAAAAACTCCGCTACTGTTGATACAAACAATATAAACATGCATTTATAGTCAATTACGGGAACTCGTAAAGCAGTGCGAATCTAAATCGTGAAAACTCCGCCACTGTTGATACAAACAATATAAACATGCATTTATAGTCAATTACGGGAACTCGTAAAACAGTGCGATATCTAAATCGTGAAAACTCCCTTACTGTTGATACAAACAATATAAATATGCCTTTACAATCAATCACGGGAACTCGTAAAACAGTGTGATATCTAAATCGTAAAAACTCCGCTACTGTTGATACAAACAATATAAACATGCATTTATAATCAATCACGGGAACTCGTAAAACAGCGCGAATCTAAATCGTAAAAACTCCCTTACTGTTGATACAAACAATATAAACATGCATTTATAATCAATCACGGGAACTCGTAAAACAGTGCGATATCTAAATCGTGAAAACTCCGCCACTGTTGATACAAACAATATAAACATGCATTTATAGTCAATTACGGGAACTCGTAAAGCAGTGCGAATCTAAATCGTGAAAACTCCGCCACTGTTGATACAAACAATATAAACATGCATTTATAGTCAATTACGGGAACTCGTAAAACAGTGCGATATCTAAATCGTGAAAACTCCGCCACTGTTGATACAAACAATATAAACATGCATTTATAGTCAATTACGGGAACTCGTAAAACAGTGCGATATCTAAATCGTGAAAACTCCCTTACTGTTGATACAAACAATATAAACATGCCTTTATAATCAATCACGGGAACTCGTAAAACAGTGCGATATCTAAATCGTAAAAACTCCGCTACTGTTGATACAAACAATATAAACATGCATTTATAATCAATCACGGGAACTCGTAAAACAGTGCGAATCTAAATCGTGAAAACTCCGCCACTGTTGATACAAACAATATAAACATGCATTTATAGTCAATTACGGGAACTCGTAAAAGCAGTGCGAATCTAAATCGTGAAAACTCCGCCTTACTGTTGATACAAACAATATAAACATGCCTTTATAATCAATCACGGGAACTCGTAAAACAGTGCGATATCTAAATCGTGAAAACTCCCTTACTGTTGATACAAACAATATAAACATGCCTTTATAATCAATCACGGGAACTCGTAAAACAGTCATCTAAACTGTTAGGAGTTGTTTACTAAGAAAGTTATTGGTGAAATTTATGTCATAATTACAACTTCGCATCTTTTGTTACACAATAGGAGTTTACTAAGAAAGTTATTGGAAATTTATGTCATAATTACAAACTTCGCATCTTTTGTTACACATAGGAGTTTACTAAGAAAGTTATTGGAAATTTATGTCATAATTACAACTTCGCATCTTTTGTTACACATAGGAGTTTACTAAGAAAGTTATTGGAAATTTATGTCATAATTACAACTTCGCATCTTTTGTTACACATAGGAGTTTACTAAGAAAGTTATTGGAAATTTATGTCATAATTACAACTTCGCATCTTTTGTTACACATAGGAGTTTACTAAGAAAGTTATTGGAAATTTATGTCATAATTACAACTTCGCATCTTTTGTTACACATAGGAGTTTACTAAGAAAGTTATTGGAAATTTCATGTCATAATTACAACTTCGCATCTTTTGTTACACATAGGAGTTTACTAAGAAAGTTATTGGAAATTTATGTCATAATTACAACTTCGCATCTTTTGTTACACATAGGAGTTTACTAAGAAAGTTATTGGAAATTTATGTCATAATTACAACTTCGCATCTTTTGTTACACATAGGAGTTTACTAAGAAAGTTATTGGAAATTTATGTCATAATTACAACTTCGCATCTTTTGTTACACATAGGAGTTTACTAAGAAAGTTATTGGAAATTTATGTCATAATTACAACTTCGCATCTTTTGTTACACATAGGAGTTTACTAAGAAAGTTATTGGAAATTTATGTCATAATTACAACTTCGCATCTTTTGTTACACATAGGAGTTTACTAAGAAAGTTATTGGAAATTTATGTCATAATTACAACTTCGCATCTTTTGTTACACATAGGAGTTTACTAAGAAAGTTATTGGAAATTTATGTCATAATTACAACTTCGCATCTTTTGTTACACATAGGAGTTTACTAAGAAAGTTATTGGAAATTTATGTCATAATTACAACTTCGCATCTTTTGTTACACATAGGAGTTTACTAAGAAAGTTATTGGAAATTTATGTCATAATTACAACTTCGCCCCTGTTGTTACACATAGGAGTTTACTAAGAAAGTTATTGGAAATTTATGTCATAATGACAACTTCGCATCTTTTGTTACACATAGGAGTTTACTAAGAAAGTTATTGGAAATTTATGTCATAATTACAACTTCGCATCTGTTGTTACACATAGGAGTTTACTAAGAAAGTTATTGGAAATTTATGTCATAATTACAACTTCGCCCCTGTTGTTACACATAGGAGTTTACTAAGAAAGTTATTGGAAATTCATGTCATAATTACAACTTCGCCCCTGTTGTTACACATAGGAGTTTACTAAGAAAGTTATTGGAAATTCATGTCATAATTACAACTTCGCATCTTTTGTTACACATAGGAGTTTACTAAGAAAGTTATTGGAAATTTATGTCATAATTACAACTTCGCCCCTGTTGTTACACATAGGAGTTTACTAAGAAAGTTATTGGAAATTTATGTCATAATTACAACTTCGCATCTTTTGTTACACATAGGAGTTTACTAAGAAAGTTATTGGAAAAGTTACAATATAGGAGTTTACTAAGAAAGTTGGAAATTTATGTCATAATTACAACTTTATGTCATAATTACAACTTCGCATCTTTTGTTACACATAGGAGTTTACTAAGAAAGTTATTGGAAATTTATGTCATAATTACAACTTCGCATCTTTTGTTACACATAGGAGTTTACTAAGAAAGTTTTTGACTATTTATAACTCAAAATTATAATTCGAACTAGTTTTAACACGTAGGTGTTTTTTAAGATATTTATTAACAATTTTTTAGTTTAAATTACAATTTTGAGCCTGATGTAAGAGAGGGTCTGTTCACCCGTTAGGTCATCCTTCGGCCCGGAATAAAACTCGGAAATTTTGTTTAGGACGTACTTAGCAACTACGTTTAGTAGTTAAAAAATCTCATAATCAGGTTTCATTTACATGATTATCAAATATTTAGAATACAGTATATTTTCTTATATTAAATTTTCACTACATTCGATGCAGCGAAATACGAATACCCTAAAATTTACAGATTAACCACGAAGACTCGTACTTTTAACTTCGACTTTTATCATTTTGAGAAGTATTGAAAAAAATCAGCTCATATGAGTTCCATAGGTTATCTAACGACAGCTTTTTGCATTCTTTCTTAACCCATTTATTTCAAACAATAATTTTTATCATAGCAGTTGGAATGGGAAAAAACATATTTTTCTTTTTACGCGTACCAACTTTAAACTTGTGCATTCAAATTCTAAAACAGTGTAAACAAGATTGTTTTATTTGGAGACAAGATTTAATCTTCCAGAAAAACTGTCATTGTACATTTTTAATCGGATTTATCCTTGTCTTTGTGGAGTTGAAAAGGTCTGGCATTAATATCAAATTAATAGTGACTTAATGTAAAGTTACGTCAATTTAATTGTTACGTAATTTAAAGTTCCGTATTATCAATATGAAGGTTAATGAAACAAATAACTGTAAAATGATTTATAATTATATTAGTTTCATGAAATTATGTAGGGGCGAAAAATACAGTATGATGTTATGCAAATATACTCGTATAACGTTAATAATATAAAGTAGCGAGACCTACACAATTCAGGAGTTCCGTGTGAAGAAGTTGCGAGACTACAGTGTACAGTTACCAACTGCTGAGTAGAAAAGTTGAGGGAACGTAAACACTTTACAAGTAGAATAGAAGTCGAATGTGATACTCGGGTATGTAAGGTGAAGGTGGCAACACTGCCTGTGTTGCAATTCATAATTTTGGAATGGATTTCTTCTTTCACTAATGGTATAAAAATATCACTGAAATTTACGGAAGGTTGGGAAATGAAATTTATTTTTTTAAACTGCCATACATGCACTTTCAATTTTATTTCTTTTAGTCCAGGAAGATTCTTTAAAAACTACACTAGATGATTCAAAATTTATATGATGATTTTGAAAAAAACCCGATTAAAAAATGGTCCTATACAGTAACGCCCCCTCCCTACACTACAAGTACCTAGAGTACTACAACAGAAGATCAAGGAAGCGCGGTATCATGGGCGTGGAGGGTCGGGTTACTACTGCAGAATAGGACATGTAGTGCATGGTGTGCACAAACTATTTATTACATATATTTATCATTTTATCTAGATAAGAAAACAACGGAAATTAACAGAAATCGACAATTAATAAAGTAAAATGTTGTTTAGTAAAACTCCAAACTATCCTTAACAAAGCACTGGCCAATACATTGGATTCCAAATAAACTAAGGCAAACTCAAGCCTAGAGACCATCAAATAGGGGTTGAAAATAACTTTTTGTTATTTTCAACTTTTTTGAAACTCTCACAACTCCTTATAATGAAACTCAATGATAAATTCACTCTTTTTACGACCTCCGAATGCTTAGACCTCTCATAATTAAACTATTTCCAACTATAGTTGGTATATTGTCAGTAAGATATTAATTATTTACTTTTATAAGATATAAGAGCTCACCAATATCAGCTTGCAGAACCAAGGCGTCTAATATTCATCTCACAATTCTGCACATTTTGTAAGAGCCCGACAATCCCAATTTGCAACACCAAGGCATCAACCACCAGTATCACCTGGCTCTGCCTGGCTAGGGACGCTGTAGAATATGTAGAATATGAAGTATCGCCACACCATCTCCGAGACAACACAGGGTGGGCTATAACTATCGATGAGTCTAATTTCGCACATTATACAATCGATAACAATCCCGAGTTGACACAGTTCTGGGCGTGCTTGTAAATTGTACTTACACATCTCAGCTTACCCTGTTTTCAGAGGCGCTTTAGAACAGAATGTACCTTAATAAAACTCCGAGACAACACAGGGTGGGCTATAACTATCGATGAGTCTAACTTCGCACATTAACAATCGATAACTATCCCGAGTTGACACAGTTCTGGGCGTGCTTATAAATTGTACTTCACACATCTCAGCTTACCCTGTTTTCAGAGGCGCTTTAGAACAGAAGGTACCTTAATAAAACTCCGAGACAACACAGGGTGGGCTATAACTATCGATGAGTCTAACTTCACACATTATACAATCGATAACCATCCCGAGTTGACACAGTTCTGGGCATGCTTATAAATTGTACTTCACACATATATGCTGGTCGTACTTTCAGAGGCTCTAGAATATAAAACAATATCGCTAAATAATCTCCCAGGTAACACTACGCTGCACACAAAGTAGCTGACCCTGCTTTATGGTTGCTTTTACGTTAAAAGGAATAAATAAAACATATAGTTCGTTTGAAAACTAGGAGCAGTCCAAGCGCTAGTTGGACGTCACCATAAGTCGCCTAACATCTTCGTTCGAAGCCACAGTTACCTCGACTGCAATAGTCGAATGGCCCTTCCAAAATCCTAAAGCTTGGTTATAAAATTCAAAAACATTAAAATAAAACCTTAGAAACACAAAAAACCCTTTGACCGTTTATTGTTTCAAATTATTTTACCAGAAACCAAAACCTCCGATAATATTACTGAACAACATATTTGCCATAAGTGTACGCACTACTTAACACCTTTCTACGGATGTAGTCAATTTCAAATCTGACCAATAAAGGAGGTTTATTTTATTTATAAATCAATACTCTAACCGAATTCTTTACCGGACCACATTCAATGGAGCATGGGAGCTTGTGGGCGTTGTGAGAAGGAACACGACATCCTTGATAAATGAAGAATGTACACTGCATCCTTGACAAAAAATGAAGAATTTACACTGCATTCTTGATAAATGAAGAATTAACACTGCATCCTTGACAAATGAAGAATTTACACTGCATCCTTGACAAATGAAGAATTTACACTGCATCCTTGACAAATGAAGAATTAACACTGCATTCTTGACAAATGAAGAATTTACACTGCATCTTTGACAACAAGTGAAGAATTTACACTGCATCCTTGACAAATGAAGAAATTACACAGCATCCTTGACAAATGAAGAATTTACACTGCATCCTTGATAAATCAAGAATTTACACTGCATCCATGACAAATGAAGAATTTACACTGCATCCTTGAAAAATGAAGAGTATACACTTCCACAACTATTCTTTGAGAATAAGTTGATTTTCACTGTGATCTTTTACAAAACATATGTACAGGAAGAGATAGATCTCACGTGGTGTTTGCTTTATTCCAGTACCCATTCACATGAGTAAAGCAATGCACCATCTCCAGAGATTAGTCAAGTTGAGCGAAATTAAAGCTAAGACCTCTTTGCGAACCTACTACTCCATTAAGCAAGATGAACTCATAACACTCTGTTCGTACTTTTAATAGTAAATTTGATAATCAAATATGTAACTGTTTTACTATATTATTACTTTTAAATTGAATGTATTATTTTACATCATGCGCTCATAACCATTTTCCTAATATTAGAATAAAGGATTACGTCCAATAAACGAACTCCTTTGCACAAATCCATTGGACCAATGTTGAATGATCTCCTTTGAAAAATGATGTTGGTAAGATTTTTTGTAGAAGGACTACTTGAGTGATATTTTTAACTAAACTTTCACCTCAAATATTAATTAGATACGTTATAAGTAATTAAGATAAATTAAGTACAAAATCACTTGCACAGAATTTACTTGATGTCCAAACTATTCTTGGCTCTCCTGAAAAATTAAAAAGGTCACCACTTTTATCCTTCCAGACCTTCAAATAAAGTTATGGTAGGGTTTAATTTCTTTTAGCTACGATTGAGAAATTCATATATCTGAATTACAAATGTGTATTTGAGATTTTGGTAACTATTTTACTCACAATATTGTTTTAACATTTTACTTATTTACTATATGTTCAATTTGAGAAGAAACATTAACAATTTCAATTGAGTTAGATGTTAACTACTGTTAACACTAACATAATTAAATCAAGAACCTAAAAGGTAGATCCAGGATAGAAGTTCGGTGGAGTCTTTATAGTTTTAGAATTAAAAAGTAGATTTACCTCAAGGTGGTTTGGATGATCTTCCAATATGAAAGATAATTGCGAATGAAGTTGATAATTTCTTCTTTGACTGTTGGGATGATCAAACCTTGATTTAAAGTTTTATTGGATACATACAATGGCGGTTTTGCAATTTTTCTTAACAATTTTAATTGATACCAATGATATTATTGATACCTGCACAACGCAACAATTTTAAGATTTTATCATTGAATTATGTAGCACTAAATTTACGACAAAAGGGCATCCAATCCAGATCCATCATGGTGTGCGTACTTAATACCGGCCACCACAAATAATGACCGTGATCCCATCCTTTGATGACGCTATATTGTCGCGTCACGCATTAATGAGTTTCCAGTCCCGGTAAGCCGCTGATGTTACCTGAAAGCCTGAAGTAGCTTCGACACTGAACACTTGTGTTGCACGCTATTATAATCACTAATTTAATAGATCTGTTTAATTTTGCTTAATAGTTAGAACAGAAATTTTAGTGTAGAATGTAAAATATCTGACTGATCTCTCAGTTGGGAAGCTAATAAGCTTTAGCCTATTAAGCATCTGTTTGGAATATAATGGAATTATTGCTCCTATATCTACAACGATTTTCAAATTAGGGTCAGTGTCCTCAAACCACACAACATGCTGCTTTCAATCCCTGTTATCTCATTTAATATCATATTTCAAATTAGGACTAGTTTCCTCAAACTACACAACGTGCAGCTTCCAATTGCTTTTTAATCATTTAAATCATATTTCAAATTAGGTATAGTGTCCTCAACCCACAAAACATGTAGCTTCCAATTCCGTTTTAATAACTTATAATCATATATTTCAAATAAGGGCTTGTGTCCTCAAACTACTTAACATGCAAGTTCCAATTTCTTTTTACTAATTTAAATTTCTAAATTAGAACCAGTGTCCTCAAACCACATAACATGTAGCTACCATGTAGGTCTGGGGCACTGATGACATGCGTTCTCGTTTCATGACAGGTGTCTGGGGTATAGATGGCTTGCATGCATTATAGATTCATGGCAGGTGTCTGGAGCACTGATGATGACATGCGTTCTCGTTTCATGGCAGGTGTCTGGGGTATAGATGGCTTGCGTTAGAGATTCATGGCAGGTGTCTAGGGCACTGATGACATGCGTTATATATTCATGGCAGGTGCCTGAAGCACTGATGGCATACGTTATAGATTCATGACAGGTGTCTGGGGCACTGATGGCATGCATTATAGATTCATGGCAGATGCCTAGAGCACTGATGACATGCGTTCTCGTTTCATGGCAGGTGTCTGGGGTATAGATGGCTTGCGTTAGAGATTCATGGCAGGTGTCTAGGGCACTGATGACATGCGTTATAGATTCATGTCAGATGTCTGGGGTATAGATGGCTTGCGTTAGAGATTCATGGCAGGTGTCTAGGGCACTGATGACATGCGTTATAGATTCATGGCAGGTGCCTGAAGCACTGATTGCATACGTTATAGATTCATGACAGGTGTCTGGGGCGCTGATGGCATGCATTATAGATTCATGGCAGGTGTCTGGAGCACTGATGACATGCGTTCTCGTTTCATGGCAGGTGTCTGGGGTATAGATGGCTTGCGTTAGAGATTCATGGCAGGTGTCTAGGGCACTGATGACATGCGTTATATATTCATGGCAGGTGCCTGAAGCACTGATGGCATACGTTATAGATTCATGACAGGTGTCTGGGGCACTGATGGCATGCATTATAGATTCATGGCAGATGCCTGGAGCACTGATGACATGCGTTCTCGTTTCATGGCAGGTGTCTGGGGTATAGATGGCTTGCGTTAGAGATTCATGGCAGGTGTCTAGGGCACTGATGACATGCGTTATAGATTCATGTCAGGTGTCTGGGGTATAGATGGCTTGCGTTAGAGATTCATGGCAGGTGTCTAGGGCACTGATGACATGCGTTATAGATTCATGGCAGGTGCCTGAAGCACTGATGGCATACGTTATAGATTCATGACAGGTGTCTGGGGCGCTGATGGCATGCATTAGAGATTCATGGCAGGTGTCTAGGGCACAAATGGCAGCGTTATAGATTTATGATAGGTGCCTACAGCACTGGTGGCATGAGTTATAGATTCATGGCAGGTGTCTGGGGCACTGATGGCATGCGTGCTCGTTTTATGGCAGAAGTCTGGGCCAACTATAGCATGCTTCGGGAATAAAAGTGTGAATAATTAGAATGGATGCTTCATTTATTTACTACGCATTTATAAATCAGTAAGTTGTAAAATAATTAAATGTAATACTATGTTTTGTTTTTTGTTTGTACGGTTATGATCCTTATGTTAATCACTATATTTTAAACTGGGTTGTAAGTATGTTATTTTGTTCAGTTTTTATGTTTTTATCAAATAACCTCTATACGTTTCATTGCGATAAACTATTCTAGGTTTAAATTAAAAGAGAGGCCTTCATAGTCATCTTCATTTTGTACATGAGAATCATTTCTGCACAGCCAAGTTTGTAATTTACATTCGTCATATGAGTAATCATGATGGTACGAGAAAAGCAAAATAAATAAGTTTGTAAAGAAACACGTCAATCTGTTGAGATTTTAGTGTGATCTTTTTCAGTTTTAGAGAGAAAATATATCCAGAATTGTTATTATTTTAACACTACTACGAAACATGAGATAAACAAAACCGTGAATGCACGTGTGCCAATATACCTTAGAAATATCGAGAAAGATCTGTAGACTTTAAATTTTTCATGAAACTTAATTTTTAGATGCACAAGAATGAGTTAAACAGGACGTCTCGAGATTGGAATGAGTTATAGATTTGAAGAATTGCAAGCAACGTCAGCGAGGCCTGTTGCCCAACTCGTGGTGGGTGGGTATATATTTTTTTGGATAAAACAACACCACTACTTTATTGCGGTCATGTGTTCAATAACATGCGGTTAGTATTGTTTCGTCAAATAAACTAGTGTAATATACACGTGACAGTGAGCATTGTAGATCAAACCCAGCGAACAAAGGGTGAAAACCTCCAGTTTGAAACTAATTCCAAATTAATAATTGTTTGGTATATTTGCAGAAAAAGACTGACAACCATACAAAACACGTTATATACATTACTTCGTAAATGGCTATTTTGGAGTTTGTGAAGGATAAGAAGATTTTTAAAATCGTAATTTAATATCACAAACACAAACTCAGACCACATTCAAATATTCATTCCCCGTTCCTTCCCTACCAATTATACCCGTTTCCAGCGCTGGAGTCCCTTTCCTCATTGCTTAGTATCCAAATAAACTGCCAGAAATTAGTCAACACAATGAAAACCGTTTGACGCTAAACATAGTTTGAGACACCTTGGGCGTAGAGGCGTTTTTAACTGAGTTTGGCAATCTGTTTATAAAATGAAAACCTGCCTGTGAAAGCAAATTTTCATAACCACCATTATGTCCAACCCTGCACAAAAGATATCCCTACCTCTTGTCCCATAATTTATATCTCGTACTCTGGTTAAGGCACATTTACAAAAACAAGGTGTAGAGACATGGCGAAAGCAACAGGTACCAATTGTCGAACACTATCCAGACGGACTCGATAAGGTACAAACTTGGAAAATCATAAAAGTTCACATCGATGTACTCTGATCGTGACTCTCGTACCTAAAAATTGATCTAACCTTTCCAAGAATGTTGTGCAAAGTGCCGGTGTATGAAGAGAAGTTGAAGTTCATGCAGTTGTCTCAAACACAGTACTTAACCTTTGCAGAAATAAGGCAGCGAAACATTGTACGTTAAATTTCTAATATTTACATAATATATGCACACCATCGAAAATTCAAATGCTATTCCTTGTTGCATTTTAAATTCCGCCTTGCATCTTATCATGAAGCCGTTTAATGAGCTAGTGCCTACACGCGTCTATAATAGTCCACAAAACTCCCCCCTCCCTTCCCTACGACGTTTAACCTATTAACATTGACTGCAGCGAACCTTGTACATTTCATTACTAATACTAAGTAATATATGTATTCTACGAAGCTCCTCTCTTGACATTTAACTTTAGGTCTATCAGATTGTTGGCAGTGAAGCATTGTACATTGCATTACTAATCCTAAGTAATGTATGTATTCCATAGAACATTCAAATAATAGTTCATGAAGATTCTTCCCGGACCTTTAACCTTTTTCGATTGACGGTGGTGAAATCTTGTACATTGCATTACTAATACTAAGTAATGTATGTATTCTAAGAAGCTCCTCTCTTGACGTTTAACTTTAGGTCTATCAGATTGTTGGCAGTGAAGCATTGTACATTGCATTACTAATCCTAAGTAATGTATGTATTCCATAGAACATTCAAATAATAGTTCATGAAGATTCTTCCCGGACCTTTAACCTTTTTCGATTGACGGTGGTGAAATCTTGTACATTGCATTACTAATACTAAGTAATGTATGTATTCTAAGAAGCTCCTCTCTTGACGTTTAACTTTAGGTCTATCAGATTGTTGGCAGTGAAGCATTGTACATTGCAATACTAATACTAAGTAATGTATGTATTCCATAAAACATTCAAATAATAGTTCATGAAGATTCCTCCCGGACCTTTAACCTTTTTCGATTGACGGTGGTGAAATCTTGTACATTTCATTACTAATACTAAGTAACGTGTGTATTCTACGAAGCTCCTCTCTTGACGTTTAACCTTTGGTCTATCAGATTGTTGGCAGTGAAGCATTGTACATTGCAATACTAATACTAAGTAATGTATGTATTCCATAGAACATTCAAATAATAGTTCATGAAGATTCTTCCCGGACCTTTAACCTTTTTCGATTGATGGTGGTGAAATCTTGTACATTGCATTACTAATACTAAGTAATGTATGTATTCTAAGAAGCTCCTCTCTTGACGTTTAACTTTAGGTCTATCAGATTGTTGGCAGTGAAGCATTGTACATTGCATTACTAATCCTAAGTAATGTATGTATTCCATAGAACATTCAAATAATAGTTCATGAAGATTCTTCCCGGACCTTTAACCTTTTTCGATTGACGGTGGTGAAATCTTGTACATTGCATTACTAATACTAAGTAATGTATGTATTCATAGAACATTCAAATCTTGACGTTCATGAAACTTTAGGTCTATCAACCTTTTTGTTGGCGGTGGTGAAATCTTGTACATTGCATTACTAATACTAAGTAATGTGTGTATTCCATAGAACATTCAAATAATAGTTCATGAAGATTCTTCCCGGACCTTTAACCTTAGGTCTATCAGATTGATGGCAGGGAAGCTTTGTACATTGCATTACTAATATTAAGTAATGTATGTATTTCACAGAACATTCAAATAATAGTTCCATGAAGATTCTTCCCGGACCTTTAACCTTTTTAGATTGACGGTGGTGCAGCATTGTACATTGCATTACAAACCTAAGTAATGTATGTATTCCATAGAACATTCAAATAATAGTTCATGAAGATTCTTACCTTTAACCTTTTTCGATTGATGGTGGTGAAGCATTGTACATTGCATTACAAACCTAAGTAATGTATGTATTCCATAGAACATTCAAATAATAGTTCATGAAGATTCTTCCCGGACCTTTAACCTTTTTCGATTGACGGTGGTGCAGCATTGTACATTGCATTACAAACCTAAGTAATGTATGTATTCCATAGAACATTCAAATAATAGTTCATGAAGATTCTTGACCTTTAACATTGACGGTGGTGCAGCATTGTACATTGCATTACAAACCTAAGTAATGTATGTATTCCATAGAACATTCAAATAATAGTTCATGAAGATTCTTGTTAACCTTTTTAGATTGACGGTGGTGCAGTATACATTGCATTACAAACCTAAGTAATGTATGTATTCCATAGAACTTTCAAATAATAATCCATGAATTTTCTTCCCGGACCTTTAACCTTTTTAGATTGACGGTGGTGAAGCATTGTACATTGCATTACTAATACTAAGTAATGTATGTATTCTACGAAGCTATGTATTCTATAGAATATTCAAATAATAGTCAACGTAACTTTCTAGACGTTTATCGTTTTCAGTTTGACAACAGTTGAAAGTTGTACATGTCATTACCAATACATAGAACATTCAATTTGTGTCTGGATGGATATGAAGTTCGAACTAAGAAGTAACTTCGAAAACTTTAGACCCTAATGCATATATATAAGTCTTAATTATAATAATTAATAATTAATTACAGATGATTGTGTAAAATGCCTAATATCTAGTTCAAATAATTAGCCCCAACAGGGGTTTAGTAATATAAACTTTGATCTGAGACGGTTTTTTATATTATTTATGTTAGTAAAATAATAATTAAAATTAATGACAATAAATTATAACACTATAGATATTTTGCAAGAGACACACTTCATTGTAAATAACACTATACATTTTCTTTTTAGACATGACACTGTTATATATTTAACAGTGGTTATTATCATTTAAAAGATTGTACATATAAACACTGCTAGGCTAAACGTTAATCATTCATTCGTAACAATAAATGGTGCAATAAATGCGACATTAACAGTGAGACAGTCCGGTCTTGTATATTATCGATATACTGGACTCACCCACGATGGTCGATGTAGGCTATAAACTGTTGCACTTTCACACAAAGCGAAGATTTTGTTGAAGGCGGCCCGCGACACAACCGACCTTACCGCACACCTCCAACAGACTGAGGGTTGAGGGTTGTAGTACGAGCTACCCCCACCCCCACAATCGATACCCTCTCCCTTTCAGCTCGCTAACGTTTACGTCCGAAGCTCGACTTTAACCGGAACCGCTGACTAAATGTTTACACCTGTAGTTAAATTTTAGATGGTCCATCCCCCCACGTTGCTGTGACGCTGTGTTCTTTCCTGCACGATTTTATTTCAACCCTGTATGGGACGAAAATTCCTGTATTCGCTTGAAAAACTCGCTTAAAGTTGTACTCCAAATTGTGGATTTTCATAATAAAACTGTAAGTTTTGTAGGAAAATATATGAGAGGATAATTCAATCAGTGTTTAACACATTGGCCACATTACAATATTCTTTTTAATATAGGAACATTCTGCTAACATCCTCAGACAACTTCTATTTTTTTCATAATATTAAAAAATTAAAGTAAATTAATTCTTGGAGAAAGCCATTTCAACGTTAAAGCCACATTATACAATATTTCGCACAAATATTTATGCACTTAGACTTTTTATAAACATTTTACCGAATTAATTTAACGTGTTAAGAATATAATATGTTTTGAAATAAGTAATGTATTCAAAATTTAGTTTGTAAGATGCAGAACTTCTGTTTTCCCGTCTATCATAGTTACCTTACCGAGTTTAACGGTCTGACTCAAAGTGGTCGGTTGAGTGAAAAAGCCTACGTAGCCAAAGTTTTCCAGTCCGTCCCAAAATTGTGTTTCGCTGCCAGGATACATGTTGTATGTTTGAATATACAGGGTGTTCACAAAATGATGTCACAAACGTCTGTGGATGGTAGTACTCATGATTCCAAACAACAAAATGTTCTATAAATATACCTCGAGAAATGTGACGTACAGTATAGCCGCTACCCGCCATTTTGTACTTTTATACAAAGATTATCTCTAAAACTCGTAAAGCTAGGGTTAATTGTAAGACAGGGCCTTATGGACCTAAATTCGCCCTTTTGTATATATAATACAAATAAAGTCATTTGAATTTGAAGTCATTTGAAGCTAAAGATACCAAACTTTCCACGTAGATTATGAAAAATAAGAAGAAACACCCAAAAAATATTGTGTGATTTGCTTTAATTATTAAAAAACGGCGCCTGTTGAAAATATTTAAAGTCAAATAACAAAGAAAAACAGTATACCGGTAGTTATAAACAATTTCCCCATAAACCCCACCTATTTTCCCATTTTTTTTTTTTTTCAATTTAAACAGTTCTTTGTTCAACGAAATCCGTCAACCCATAAGCGAGTACGACCACTTTATAGGTACGCTTGCACAAGCCGTGTGCAACAAACAGGTCTTGGTTGAAAGGCATCAGCTGCTTGTTGATCCAGTGATCCAGGCTTGTGCAAAGGCACCTTTGTAGTGGTCGTGCACGCTTATGTGTTGACGATTTCGTTAAAAAAAAGGACCGTTGGAATTGATACAACATTGCAAAATAGTCTGTATCTTGTGCACTTTTTACTACTATCCTGGTTCTTGCGATTCTACTTAAAACAGTTTTCCTCTTATTTTTATACCCTGTGTGCAAAGTTTGCTATATGCAGATTTAATAGTTCTAGAGATAACATTTTTTCATAAAAGTACAAAATGGTGGCTGGCGGCTAAACGACACATTTCTCGAACTACGTTATGGCACATTTTTAGTTTGGATCATGAGTACTATTAGTCACAGAAGTTTGAGGTTTGTTTTTGACGATGGAAGGATTGTGAAAGAAACAGGATTTTTCCGGACATTTACCACTGTTCAGTAAGTCTGAATAAGAGATCAGATTGCAGATCTCGAAACGTAGTGTTACTATTTTTCTTCTTTATATTGTATCACTGAACGATGGCAAATGTCCGAAAAAATTCTATTTCTTTCACAACCACAGAAGTTTGTGATACCCTTTCGTGAACACCCTGTATATCAAGATATGTGTCTGTATTCCATTTTTATTTCTATTAGCAATATATATGAGACCTGTTATAAATCACTTTTACAGTATTAAAAGGTCAGCATTTTTCTCACAATTCTAGTTTGTGTTTTGGACGCCAATTAATTATTTAAAATTATAATAAAGTATTGGGCGCTTAGTATACAGTATATAAAGTAGTCTATAAATTTAAACCGTTTTTATTACACTGTTATTGTAAGTTTCGCAATGTAAGTTTTTAAATTACCAAAAACTGCCATGTTTTATTGTAACCCGGTCAAGTTTAGTGAATCCGGATTTAAAACTGTGGCGATAGCTTCCTCCGGGAATAAATTTTCAAAAATTGTACACATTGAAAAAGCAGCCTATAAATTTGAGAGCACCATATTCCACCATATGTGCTTAAAGTTCACTCGAGAAACCTCCTGCAACCTGCCGTAAAAGGGTTCATCCGGAAACTGAGATAACAATACACAGTAACGGTCTAGCATCACTGTTTTGTAATCTTATCTGTACTTGCAATGTTCAGTTTAATTCCACTTCACCTTCCGCTTGGTGCAAGCAGTTGTGCACCTGATGGGACAATGAGAACATCTCTTCATCTGGAGTACACTGGATGGCTGCCGAGTAAACTAGAGCTCTTTTTAAACCTAGGTGTGTGATGTCGAAAAGATTCAAATATTTCATTTCTGAACTTTGTCGCCGACATTTTTCTCTCTCTTTAGACGTGGACTTCAGATTCCAGGAGTCAAATATTGGAAAGTGCCAGATTTCAGACGCTGCGCTCAACGGAATTTGAAATGGAGCTAAACACAACATTCGCATTGAATCAACCCTTCCCACCATAGCTACGTTATGTGTAACTGTACTATTTCCACGCATGGTTAAGATCTGCTGTTTAGTCTCTACTTGATATTTAGGCGGTGCAAATCATATTATGTTGGTTTTTACATGATTACTTCGAAACTTAAAGATGGCAGTTTGATATTCCTAGTGTTGTGTTGTGCTATTTTTTACTTGACAGTGAATGCTTATTAGAACAATGTGTTTGTTTGAGATACAGCACAGGTATTCTAAGGAATGAAAAATAGATTTCAATCAAATCTTAACACAGTCAGTAACTGGGTTAAATTTAACTCATATGAATCAGCACTTGTATCCGGAACTTCTACTAATAGTAAACGGCCTTAAACCGTTTTTACACTGTGGGAAAAGAGCTCAGTATTGCAAAACTCACAGTTTATCAAATACTTACTCTCGTATAATTTCATCGCTACAAGATGAAAATAAATCTTGTCTTTTACGTAACTTCCACTTTAACCTTCATAACAAAGCTAGAATATCCAAATGTGTTCCGTATAACGTAATGAAAGAATACCTCAGACCAAGTTTCACGTAAAAGGCTTTGTTGTAGTTTCTAGCAAAATTTAAAGCCTATAGGTCAACTCGACAACGAGATATCCCTTAGAGCAATAAGTTTTGCTAACGATCTGCCATATACTACTGTGTAATCTGACTCGATCTTTGCCTTTGTATAAATTAAAGTTAATACATTTGCTACAACCTTAGGTCATTCCGTTCTCGAAATATTATACGAAAGATAGACAGACAGACAGAAGAATTTTGGCAGCCCACAGAGTGGTAGCAAAAGATGCAAATTTTCAAATCTTTAGCTCAAATCAATCTTGAGCAATCTTTCGTAAAGTTAAGTTACTCCCGTGGATGCTCACACCGTCAGAGAACTTGATATTGCCCACATTAGAACGAAGGCCTATACCTCAAATTAGTTTTCGGGAATCGTAAGGACAGATAAACTGACCGAATAGAAATGTTTTATGTCGCCAGATTAAAAGGCTTTGCTAACGCTCAGCCAATTAAAGTAGCCCTTACAACATGGAGATAGGACGATTCCTTCTCTTCCCTTAGTTCTCTTCTGATTCTGCATACATCTGGAAATGGCAGGCGAGATGTAGCAGGTTTATCTTGTGGCTCTCGTAAGTCACTGTGTATACCCCATAGAGATCGTGTATAATGATAAAAGCAAATATTTGACGGCGTGAGACTGAGTTAGAAATGTTAAATTGGTTTTGATAGCTTGGGTGTCACTCGTTTGGGTTCAGCGAAATTGGAAATGGCAGGCGAGATGTAGTAGGTTTATCTCGTGGACTGTGGTGTGGGGCAGAGCAATTCGTGCAGCGTTGTTGGTCGAAATGCTCTGAAATGTGGGCTTTGAGACAGATGATCAGTAGGTCAATTCTTCAGCGTTTGCAGACCAACTTCTCCTGTTTGCGACGCTCTTAGACAACTGTAAAGCAAGTGGAGCAGGAGGTGGCAGTGTAGTCTTATCTTGATGAGTCCATTGATTTGTCTCTTGTCCGGCGGTCAAAGTTTAGAAAATCTTTTTTATAAATAAATTTATGTCGTTTGGCACATAAATTATGGAAATTCATAGGTTTAAACAGTAGTCTTCTGTCAAAGAGGTCGTATGACCATTGAAATCTACGCCCGGTGTAGCCTAACGTATTTTCGGTGCCGGTAGCTTTTAGAGAGCTTAATACACATGTGTCTGATTCCACCTTTCTAGGACAGCGGGAAGTTTGAAAACTAAATATAGTTTTTTAGGAGTTGCGGCTCTATTTAAACCCTTATAGAATGTTGGTCTTCATAAAAATGTACCGATTGTATTAAATAGTAATTTTGGGGTAACTGGATTACCGGTCGAAGGAGTAGGTCCAGAAGAATGATAAGGACTGGACAGTACAAAAAAGCCTTCTATCAGCGAGGCGCGCATCGCAGATGGGAGAGTTTGATAACGAAATTAAGAGGTGGGGTGAGGTAGACGTGGTGCCGTACCTCCCGTCTCAGTTGATCTGTAGTAGTGGTTACGATATAAAGCCTTTGAAAGTGTTTAGAGTTTTTCTTGCTAATCGTCATCGAACCTGCGGGTAAGTGAATTTTTAACTGGAGTCCAGTTAATATTCATTCTTAGTTATTTTGAATAATCTTGGGGAAAGAAATACTGTAAAAATTAAATTTAATGGGAATCTAGGAACTTGTCCTTTTGATCTGTGCAATATAAAACTTGTTGGTGCAGTGAGCACATGTATATCAAATGTTATGTAAAAAATACTAAAAGAGTTTTGTGGTTGTTACAGATGCTTTCAGCAATTTAATTCTCTAACACTGAAGAATATCTTACCATATATTACAATATAATATAATACAAATATTTTTGATATTTAAAGTAAAGTAAAGAAATTAGTAACAGAATAAAATTGAATTTTGAAGATAAATTAAAGTGAAGAATTGCCAGATCAGATTAGAGTGTGAAAGTTTTGAATTTTGAAAATTGAATAAAAGACAAGCTGTGAGAACTTTGTACCTTTCTTGAGTGACGAATATATTGCAAGTTTGAACTTAAAAGTCATCAAGAAGTATGTATTTTAATTTTAAATCCAGTGATTGTTTTCAAAAAGAAGTTTTATTTTAGTTTGAACTTTATTAATTTCAAAAGATTTTCGTTTCCTTTTTGAACCTTCAGAAAACTTAAATTTCAAAGCTAACCCCTCATGTGCCAGTAAAACGGTACATAAAAATTCCTCTTTTCTCTGTATGTTATGAGCCACTTATGCGTGGAATTTCATTTTTCTGATGTATCAGAAAGTTTAAGAACAAAAATATAGTTCTACGAGTTACAACTAAATCTCAACCTTTATGGGTAATTGATCAGCGTGATAAACTTCTTTGTCTGTTTATAACATAACACACATGTATTAAAATTCATCGTCGTGAATTTTAAAAACAAATATATATTTTTCCAGGGCTTGCAATCTTATTTCAACCCCTATGATCTACCCCTATCTTTATGAAAATGCTTTACTTTTTCTATTTAAAGCATGAGGTATTTTGTTTCAAATCTCATCATTATACGGCGTCGGTAAGATTAAAAATAAACTTTTCTAAGGTTATAACCTTATTTTAAGCTCTATGGGTGGTCGATCTACGTGAAGACAATTTTGCTATTTAATTCATGATGCACGTTTGTGTCAAATTTCATCTTTTTAGGACATCTAGAAATTTAAAAACAATAGTACTTCAATCCCTGTGGATGTCTGATCTTTGTTAAAATATTTTAGTTTTTCTATTCAAGCCATGCATGAGGCATGCCAAATTTCAACTTTGTGAGATATCGGGAAGTTCGAGTGATGAGCGAGTGAGGGCTTTGCCTTTTAAATATAGACATTAATTCATATTTACATTATAATATTTTTTTATTTTTATTTAAACATTTTCTGAAAGAAGGACAAATCGCATTTTATGTATTTTTACCACAGTGTATGACATATTATAATATAGACTAATATCTAGCTTCCAGTAGTTCAGATATGACGTCAAAATAACAAACTCACAAGTGGTTTTACAACATACAGTATGTCAGAATTCGACACAACAATTTGCTCAGCGTTGCCATCTGTAGGAAAACTATTTCAACAAATTACCCCCAATGAAAACAAAAACATGAAAATCGTCTAAAAATGTTTGACCTTAGCAAACCTTGGCCTCATTTTTTTCGAACACAAGGGCATCTCGATTTTGGTTTAAACACGGTTTTCACGGGATCTATTGCGCATACATTGTCCTTTCAGGTTTAAGATATTTTAAAATCTCTGAGAAAAATTTGCATTCTAATTTGTTTAATAGTTGTATAATATTGACAATATTAACTATACAATTAATTGTATATAAATCTTAAAAAAACATACGAGATGATTATGCACAGACAGCTGATCTCTCCTCTTGTCTCTGATTGGTCGGAGATCGCGCTATGTTTTGAACGCAACGGCCAGACCCCACTATACTCGAGAGCAGTAAAGAAGACGTTTGGACCCGGCCAATGGTGGGTTGGTGTGTCGTCACTGCCGCCATATCGCTTCACCTCTGGCAAAAACATCTCTTAGGTCTTTGGTTTACAGTTTTGGATCGAAAAATCCACGTAGCATTTTACACAAATACTTAATTCTACCCAACATAATAAATCATAAGACACTTTACATTTCTTTTGAATCAAGGTATTTTACAATTACAATAAAGTACACACATTTGTGGACTGTCACTGTATTATAACATTTAATATAAATGTGATTTGCTTCATGTTTTAAAATACCTAAAATATTGTAATATTTTTCATTAAAAAGCTTATAATTTTAGTATCAGTATACTAATTAACTAAAACCCTTTTTTAAACATTTATTTAATTATATTATTAGCTATACGCTTTTCGACATTCTGCCATCTTCAGTGTACATTAACCTCTAATCAAAATAATAAACAACTAAATATACACACGTGGACCATTTAAAGAGATGGTAAATTTATATGGCACAGTTGTTTGCCGGTTGTCCACAATAGATGGCGTAGTCCAGTGATGTTCCAAAGACTGTACAATAAAATATTGTTTAAAACGAGGCTTAACGTAGCATAGCTATGGTAGGAAGGGTTGATTTATTTTAATTTTGAGTTTAGCTCCAGTTATCTTCCTTTTTGTTAGAGCGTCTGGTGTCTGACACTGTCTCAGACTTGACTCCTGGAATCTAGAGTCATGTTCCTCTGAAGAGATATAAATAAAGTCGACGACGAAGAATCTCAAAACGAAACATTTATAGACGTTATGTGTAAAAAAACTCGGTTGCTCCACCGTACTTAGAGATCGTGTCTATCACATCGTAGTGCACCTATTTGTGTATCTGATGAGACAATGAGACTACCACTTCACCTATTTATAGGTCTCTGACGTCGAAACGATGTAAATGTTTCGTTTTGAGCTTCTTCGTCGTCGACTTTCTTCGGGTCTCTTCAGACGAACATGACTCCAGATTCCAGGAGTCAAGTCTGAGACAGTAAGATAGCGACGCTTCAATAGAAAGAAGATGAACTGGAGTTAAACTCAAAATTCAAAGGCTTAACTCATCTCCAATCATGGTTACATAGTGCTTGTACTTAGTGCATACTAAACGGTTTTCGATATAAAAAAGACGATTTTGCGTATTATGTCATATCAATAGACTTATAGTGTAATCAGATTCATGGGGGAACTCTAATGTACTTTTGAAGTTGAACATGAGTTCACTCATCTATTACGAGAAGAATAAAGTACAGGACGAATTTTTATTTAAGGTGTGGGTAACTTCTCGCATTTCCTAAAAAAGCCCAATTCACGTTAACTACATAAAAGTAAGAATAGTAAGATATTGGACAATTGTCATGGTTATATGTTTTGAAAAGTGTAAAACTACGTTTCGAGGATTGAAATTACCCTCTTCATCAGGTGTCATAAGCCCTAAAACATAAAAATATGTACATGATGATACATGAATGTGTCCAAATTGAGCTATGACGCTGCGTCTATAAACTATGTTTTACTTTTTAAATTGGAAAAGTGTTTAGTATTAGATGTTAGAATAAAGAAAGGTTTACGATAAAATTTTACTTTTGCTGACAGCTAAGGTTTAGTTTAGGGGTATTATAGCCTAATCATGTTCCGACGCTGTGCAACGTACAGAACATTTCGCTGAATATCTCGTTTGTAGTAAAACAGCAGTAACTGTAACACGATACTCGGCCAGTGTTGCCATCTGGGCAGATATAAAACAACTACTTTACGTTATTCCTGAGCGCGCGGGAGTAAAACCAACTCATTGCTCAGGAATAAAACAACGCTCCCATTTCGTCAGCAGAGGGAGAGCCGAGCTATGAAACTACCGCCTATATTATTTATCGTACTGTACAGCCGCAGGTAGCCTATTATATATCACCGTCTTTCAACCCAACTTGTTGAATTAGAAAATATACTAAGCTCTCAACATTGCATCGTATTTTTGTCCATTAACCCTTGGCCTGGACGTACCTCATTCTGTAGTAACAGATTATTAATTGATTAAATTTAAATTAATATCAATAGAGATTTCGTTTGTCCAAAATGAAGATACGTATTGTTCACTAGCAAGCTTTCTAGTTGTATAGGGTGGCGCAGAGAAACGGGAAATTTTGAAATAATCATAATAAACCAATGAATTGTACAAAAAACTTTTTAATGCTTAAAATGTGTTAGGCAAGAGTGGAAATTGCATGAGAAACGTTGGAAATAACAATAAAGTTAGTAACTTAAAATAAAAAATATATTAGTTAAGTGCTGTCCATTGCGCCTAACACATTCATTCAATCGATTTCGAAAACTTATCACTGTGCGACGCAATGTGTTCTCTGGGATGGTGGCGACGTGTTCTTCAATCTGAGTCTTGATCTCAAGAAGGTTTCTTGGCCTAGTCTGGTACACAACGCTCTTTAGATGTCCCCATAGAAAGAAGTCGCATACTGAGAGTCTGAGACCGTGGAGGCCAAGTGACGTTAGAGTTCCTTGAAATGGTGCACTCCCCAAACAAACGCCTCAGTGCTGCCATTGACAGATTAGTAGTGTGTGAGGTGGCTCCATCCTGTTGAAACCAGGTTTGCTGAATATCAATATCTAGAAAAGCATGAAGCCGTGGAGAAAAAATGTCTCCAGCAGATGAATGTAACGTTCAGATGAGACAGTTACAGTGGAACCATTACCATCTCCAAAGAAGTAATTATCCCTCGACAAGACACTGCACACCATACACTAACTTTAAGGCTGTGTAACGGACGTTGATGAAGTTCACCGGGATCTCTGCGAGCCCAGTACCGCATGTTCTGCTTATTGACATGCCCATTTAAATGATAGTGGGCCTCATCAGATATCCAATGATTTTCAAGGAAATTTGTGTCCTCATTGATTTTAGTCAATAGCTGTTCACAAAATTGTAAGCATAATTCACCGTCATTTGGTTTTAGAGATTGAACTATCTGAAGCTTTAAGCATGAAATTGCAGGCCGTGCAATATTCTTTGCACATTCCGACGCTCAAGTCGCAATGATGAGTTGATTTTTCGTACAAAACGACGCGAAATCCTTTCCACTGTGACTCGCATCAACATTTTCTGGGGTTCGAACAGTCACTATACGCCCAGGAGGTTTTTTCTTTAAGGCCGAACCAGTCTCTTCAAAATTCCGAACCCATGATGATATGGCATGTGAAGAAGGAACTCGACTACGAGGAGGAATATCATAATGGCACTCGTTGTGCAGCTGTTACACTATCACCATTTTTGTAATACGCTCTCACGGCAACCGCACGCTCCATAACACTCCACTGCTCCATCTCAACTAAATGACCGTAACTACTTGGCATTATGACTTCCGTCCCCCACTCCTACAAGACTTATAGGTGTACCAACAACAACTTCCAAATTTCCCGTTTCTCTGCGCCACCCTGTATTAATCAGTGGTGTACTGGTAAATTTTCCAGTGTGGGAACGCTACGTACATTTGAAAAATTGTAATGAAATTTGAATGTATCTATATGATTTCCTAGAATGACTACAATAGTTACGAGCATAAAATTGAATAATGTATGTAAGTTCACGGAATAACACTGATCCTTCGGGAAGTTTACGTTTCTTGTATTTAAAATTATAGAAAAAATATAATAAAGTAATAGTAATCCTATTAAGCATTGTTATGAAGGTTCAACTAACTTTACTATCACAACCTATTACAAACTCTTTCTTTAAATTAATATAAATAATATATAAATATTATATAAATTAATATAAATAAATTATACATTCAAAAAATCACAACGAGAGAAGTAGAACAAAATATAATTAAATGTTTATTGAATAGTCAGCAAATACGTCGGTCAGATTCCGTTATATACCCCCAACGCTTAAACTTTGTTCAATGAACTTAGAACGTTATAAAACGATGTAGTTGAGTAACAGAACTAACATTCCATCAATCAACAAGCATTTCCAGGTATTGCGATCGGTATTGTTGTCGCTATTATCTTATCTTTCTCGAGAATCCCGATTACGGCAGGCCGTGCGGCATCACATGATTATTTAAGTTTTTTGCACGGTACATAATTGCCTTTCCATTAAAATTCTATTTATATCTCTGATCAGCCCCTTAGAATTTGATATTTTACTGATAGGAACTATCTTGAGGGATATTTTTCCTTCGTTGACATCAGCGCGGAGCTGCCGAAGCCCACGCTGATGGCCGGAGGCACTCGCATTTTGAATGGCGGAAGGTGATCAAGAATAAAAACAAGTTTTGTGTGTGTGTGTTTTTTTTTTTTAAAAAAGAGTTTATTTTTTGTTTTGTAGTGTTTGTTTTTGTTGAATTTTTGTGTTTGGAGAAATGTAGGAGTGTGGTCGATATAATACGTAAGTACCCTTTTTTTCTTAGCTAGTAACCAATTGTAATTCATTATAATCATCCGTAAATGAAAAATTAGCGTTGGGAGCATAATGTTAGTTCTGTTACTCAACTACATTGTTTTATAACGTTCTAAGTTCATTGAAAAAAGTTTAAGCGTTGGGGGCATATAACGGAATCTGACCAATACGTTCTCTTCCACTTCTTTTCTGTCAGGTTAAGCTCGTCGAATTCTTGTATCGTCGGCTGTGCGGTGCTGCAGCTATGTCCTGACGTAGTCCTTCGGTTTCCATGTCCGGATGTTGGTCCATTCAGCTTGATAAACATCAGCGCTGATACATGTCTGATGGTAAGCCTCGATCTAGATGGCGATATGATTACGTTCATGTGACTAAAGCTCCGCTCATACTCTGATGAACTGCAAGGAATGAGCTTGCAGCGATTGATTAGGGGGTTTAGATCTTTGGAATGGTTGTGCTGTTTTCTAAGTAATCTCTGAAGCTTTTTTTAATCTTGTTTGAATTCAGCTCGAATCTTGCACAGAGCTTTTCTATTTCTATTGGATTTTTCAGGAGGCCGGTATGGTTCATGCAGTGCCAAGGAATAATATTGGGAAACTGCTGTAGGAGCTTTTCTACGACACCAGATTTCTCACTAACATAACACTAGCGCCATCACAGGCAGATACAACTAAATTCTCTTTTAAGTACTCGTAAACAAACCCATACATTTTCAACAACCTAAACGAGTTTTAAAATAGAATCAGAAGTTTGATTAGGCAACTCAATCAGGTCCAAGAGTAAGATATGTGGTGGAAGATCTTTCCTGGTTTCACATTTCAAATAAACAATTAAAGATGTATCGCTTAAGCTTGTAGATGCATCAATCAGAATTTAAATTTTACTAACAACACTTTTAATATATTGAACAATTCGTTATTTCTTCTCATCAGAAGTTTGCTCAATGATTTCAGTACCACTAAATCTAATGTGTAAAACCTATACCAATGGCCACACTATTCATATTCTGTCGAAGTTCCAAAAGTTTGGTATTATCAGTAAAAGACCTATATTTTTTCCAAATAGTAAATTGGTATAAATATTTTAATTGTAGGTTAGAGGTTTTTTTCCTTCTGAGGGAAGAGGACACTTTGTCCCCGCACTTAGTCCTAAAAGGATCTTTGCGCCTCCCTTACTTTAATTTGTGCCCTCAAAAACCGAGGCTTTTGCAAAAACCAATCAGATTTAAGGGCTCCTGTTCTCTAATGTCCTTGGGGCTGAGGAGATATGCTCCCAAGCAACTTTTCCTAGTCTCTACGATGGCAGGACAATCCAACCAAATGTGCTCTGCTGACTCCTCCTCTTCTCCACAGAGTCTACATTCGCTGCTCCGACTAAAGCCTACCTTCAAAAGGTGCTTCCTCAGAGGGCCATGTCCTGTCAACATTCCTAATATCAGTCTTATATCCTCCTTATTCTGGTCTAGGAGAGCTATCCACCCTTTTGCATAAGGAGAGATAAACATTTTGGATATTCTTAAACCCGAGGCTCTACTCCAATTCTTGTATCTTGTCCTATTTTCTCAATCTTTGACCAGAGCTTTAATGTTGGAGAAGGCTATCCCACAACCTGGCTCAGGCCCCACCAATGTGGATTCTGCTCCCTTTTTGGCGAGGATGTCCGCTTTTTCATTCCCATGAATTCCTTCATGACCCGGCACCCAACCGAGTGTTACTCTGTTATTTGTTGCTAGCTCTGCTAGAGCATTCCTGCATTTCCAGACCGCTTTCGAATCAATCGAACAGGTATCCAGTGCCTTCAGTGCAGCCTGAGTATTAGGTATGATAATCTTTTTGTCCTCAACTGTGTGAGTCTTCTGGAACATGAATCTATTGCCATGACCTCCGCCTGAAAAACTGAGGCATGTCTTCCTAGGGGCACAGCCATGTCGACTCCAGGTCCATGTATTCCATATCCTGCCCTAGAGTCTAGGAGTGAACCATCGGTGAAAAACTTCAGGACTCCTTTTTTAGGGTAGGCCTCCCTTTTAATCCATTCCTCCCTACTTCCGATGGAGACCGTATATAGTTTTTCAAAGGAGTATTTCTTAACCATAGTATCAGATACTTTGGTTAGCATTTCAGCCTCAGGAAAATTTTCCAATATCTTCATGTGGCCTTCTAGGGAGGTAGCATTTATTACCTTTGTTCCTAGAAGCTTCATTGCGCTCATCGCAGCTGTTCTCATCACCTCCTGGCCAAGAGGAGTGTAACCCAGGACCGCTTCCATTGCAAGTGTTGGGCAGGAGCTCATTGCTCCCGTGATGCTTAAGCAAGCTAACCTTTGAAGACTCTGTAGCCTTTTTGCAGCTGTTGTTTGTTCGGCCTTCGGCCACCACACTAAAGCAGCATATGTGACCATTGGTTTTACTATGGTTTCGTAAATCCAATATATCATTTTGGGTTTAAGTCCCCATTTAAATCCAAAGAGTCTCTTACAGGCCCCAAGGGCCATTATTGCTTTGGATGTCCTGTTTCTAATATGGGAGTTCCAAGTGAGCTTCCCATCCAGGATTAAACCCAGATACTTCACTTCCTTTGTTTGGTTAATGTTGATTCCCTCCAGGACCGGTTTTGCTAGCTGGAATTTCCTTTTCCTGGTAAAGGTAATCATATTAGTTTTTGATGGGTTGATCCGCAGACCTTCCCCATGACACCAGTTGCTTATGAAGTTCAGTTCTGTTTGTATTAGGCGTTCCATCCTGCCTATGTTTTTCCCTTTAATTATAAGCACTAGGTCGTCCGCATAACATAGTAGCCTTATTCCCCTCTTCTCTGCTTTTCTTAGGAGATCATCCACTACCATCGCCCACAGGAGAGGAGACAAGACTCCCCCCTGGGGGCAGCCTCTTTGGGCCGTGATCGCAGCCGATTCGTCCCCGTACTTGGCTTTCACCTGTCTGCTTTTTAGGAGGGCTACTATCCATTTGACTACGTCTGGGGAAACTCCAAAACGTTCCATCGCAGTCTCCATGGATTGATATGCTACTCTGTCGAAAGCTCCTTTAATGTCCATAAAGACGCTGACTAGGGCTTCCTTTTTTTCGAACTGAACTGTGGAGAGCAGTGGTGGTTGATTTTCCTTCTATGTAGGCGTGTTGTGTGGGACTAAGCGGGTGTTCCAGTAATATTACGTCCCTTATGTGTCTATTTATTATTTTTTCCATAGTTTTCACCATGAAGGAGGTTAGGCTTATGGGTCTGTACGAACTGGGTTTTGTTGGATCCCTGTCACTTTTTCGCAAGAACACCACTAGTGCTATCCTCCAGTTCTTTGGTATATATCCTAAGGCGAAACTGCTTCTAAATAGAATGCTAAGGGTATTTAATAAAATATCCAGCCCCTCTTGAAGAAGGGCTGGAAAAACTCCATCCGCCCCAGGAGATTTAAATGGCTTGAACGATCTTATCGCCCATTTAATTCTTTCGTGTGTGAATAGTCTGTTAGACAACTGTCTGGCTTTTGCCACCTCCCGACTGGACCCCCCCCCCCCATATAGAGAGTAAGTATCCTCATTACGAGTTAGCTGACCCCCCGGGAAGTGTGTCTCCAGAAGTAGTTCTAAGGTCTCCTTCCTGTTCATTGTTAGGTCTCCATTGTCCTTTACTAGGGTCCCCATAGAATTAGTATGCTCCGTTTGGAGAGTTTTTGAAGCCTGGATGCCTCGGGAAGACTGTTAATATTTTTACAAAAATTCCTCCAGGTTCTTCTTTTATTCGTTCTAAGTTCTTTTTTATAATCATTTTGGGCTTGTAGATAAGGGAGCCACTCGTCTGTCCTTTTTGCCCATTTTAATAATTTCTTCATTTTGTTTCTTAATGTTTCCAACCTCCCAGTCCACCACGGCACCTCCCTCTTCAACCGGTTTTGCCTGGGAGGACAGTTTTTCTCGTAGGCCTTTATTATAGCTTGCTCTACTATTTGTGCAGACCTTTCTAATTCAAATTCATTTTTCTGAAAGGGTCCTATTTCCTCCAACTCTTCTGCTAGGGACTCTCTGTAACCTCTCCAGTTGGTAGATTTAGGAACCCTGTGGGTCACGTATCTTTCCCCTATCTCCTCTATGTCGAACCTAATTGGACAGTGGTCCGATAGTGAGGCCTCCTTGAAGACGTGCCATCTTTCAATATTTATGTTTTTGAGTCCTGTAGATAGGGTTATGTTTAGGACTTCTTTCCTATTTCTAGTTATAAAGGTTGGGCTTGACCCTCTATTCTCTAACACTAGGTCATTGCTGAACATAAACTGTAGAAGTTCCTCACCTCTCTTGTTTATGTTTGGGCTTCTCCAATACGCATGGTGAGCATTGCAGTCGCAGCTGAGAATGAGGGTCGAACCTCTGTCTCTGCAGCCCTGCAATAGTCTTTCTATTTCTTTCGGTGGGCAGCTTGTTGACAGGTTGGGGAAGTAGGCTGAGGCTATAGTAACCTCTCTGTCCCCTTGCGGTGAAGCCACCTTCACTGTAGCCGCCACCAGATCTCTTGTTATTAGATCTGTAATCGGAAAGGCTGTTATTAGTTTTGAAGTTAGAATACAAGTTCTTGGGTTTTCAATTGTTCGATCATAAATGCGATTACCTACCTGAGTAGTCAGTCCTCTGATGCAACCTCTATTGATCCAAGGCTCCTGGATTAGGGCGATATCCAGGCCTGTTGAGATAAACCTTCTTCCCAAGATGTCAGTTGCGCCCTTTGCATGGTGTAGGTTTATCTGTATTAGGCGCATACTTACGCCTTTTTCCCACCTCCCCCAGGTGGTCCATCGCCGTCTCTTCTTTTGGATTGCTTGGAGACTTTGTCCCCTTTTCTTCCTCGAGCCGAGACGGATGGTCCTTTGAGAGAAGGTCCCCTCTTCAAGAAGAGAGAACAGGTTGGTTTATGAACTTCGACCGCTTGTGGAGTAGACCTTTCAGGTAAGGTATGTACAGATTGCTCTGACACCTTCGTGGCCTCCTCCACTTCCATTTCTTCAGTGGTGCTTTTTTCTGTGGTGACCGTCTCAGATTTCTCTGAAGTCCCCTCTTCCCTTGTGGGTTGTTCTGTGTTTCCTTGGTGTTTCTTTTTCAGTCCAAGCTGAACTTTTCCAAACTTGTAGCCGACCCATGGACCTTCCTTCTCAAGCTTGTTCGCTGTAGTGCAATCGACTGCCAGGGTGAGTAGAACGGACTTCCCCTCGTCGCTTCTACGCAGAACGTTCCATTCTCCGACAGATAGCTCTTTGTTTTGTCCTTTTAGGAGCTTCATTATCTTGTCGGTAGTATCGTGTGTACTATCAGGAAGATAGACAGTCGCAATTCTCGCGCGAGGGATTTCTTCCTCTGGTACTATCCTTAGACTGGCCTCTTCCCAAGGCTTGAGGGAGTCTTGCTTTCCTTTAAGCCATTCAGCTGTTTCAGTGTTTTCGCAGGTAAAGATTAGAACCCCTTGTCTCCTGTTGATACCGTAGAATCTTGGAGAGTTGGGACCCTCCTGTTCTTCCACGATAGCTTCCAGGATGAAGCTCTGGATCATCTCCATCTGTTCCGTTGTGAGTAGGGTCTCGGGAAAATTGGAGTGTAAAACCCCCACTCTTATACCAGCTACCGCTTATTTGTAGGAAGGTTTCTGGGGTTGTCCAGATTGCTCCTTGTGTTCCCCTTGATTTCCTTCGTTCTTTGTTTTTTTCCTCTGATGGGCCTCCGGAGTGGATCCATCAGAGTGAGGTCTTTTCGGTTTCTTTCCCTCCTTTTGTTTGTTTAATTTTTTGTTTCTTTCTTCTGGAATTGGTTTTAGGGCCAATTCCCTGGCTTCTTCTTGGGAGTACCCTCTTTTTCGAAACCAGACCATGCGTTTCCCGGCGGCTCCACTTAACTTAGGCAGTACTGGGAGCTGTCTCTCGACTTTTGCTCCCTCTTCCTTCTGGTGATCGCCCTCCAGTATTGCATCGGTTTCGACTCTGACCGAGTCGGAGGCTTTTGGACTTCTAGGAAGTCCGCCTGTTTTTTGGGTTTGTTCAGGATTGCTAGGGTCAGAGCCCATCATCAATCCCTCTATGTTTCGTGAATTTTCATTCACTTTTTGAGTGCTACAAGAGCTCTCTGGTTTTGTTTGGTTGTCTTTAAATTCTGTACTCATTGTGTTCCCACGAGTAGCGGAGATCTAAAGGTCACCCCAAGCATTGTCCCGCTCTACTTGGGGAAGGCTAGGTTTAAACTGGAGGTCGCCAGGTATCCAGAGTTCGCATATTAACGACCAAGCTCTGCCTTGATCACGCAGCCCTCGGCATATGCTGTTCCACCTTGGCTTGGATACAGAGAGAAACTAGATTTAGAATAGTTTAAGATAGATTGTTGGGAAGATTACCCGACAGGTGAGAGTAGTAGGAAAATAAAATTAAATATTGTGGGATAGTTTACAGAAAGCCCGCCAGATCAGCTCAGCCTGATCGGAATTATCAAAAAAGACAAGATTTGGATCAGGCAGTTCCCAGGTGCACGCGCACGAAAAATACAGCACTTGAGAAGAGATAAGGTGGCTGTGCATGTGCTTCGTGGACGCTCTGGCTTGGCACATGTGTTGGGGTATGAAGACCCCGCCACTTCCGCACCCTAGATTAGAGGTTGGATACGTTCATTTTATCACAGACATTTTCGATATTTTCCTTCTCTAGTTTAGCAGATATCGTCTCGTCTGTCAAATGGTCTGCTGATCGTGTGTGAAGAAAAGTTAGTTACTTAGGCAGACTTATAAAACCCATTACACGTCAGTAAAGGCACGCCATTCCTTAGAAATTTAAGTACGTTCCTTTTTGAAAGCACTAAGGTGAGAAACTTGTCCACATAACGTACTACCTAATAAACCATTCTTGCAATCTTGCCAAGGAAACCCTTCATTTTGCGCTTCCACTTGTCCTAAGACCACATAGAAGGTCATTTCGATTTTCTGTATCGGGTGTTACTAAAGATGAATTATTTGAACTTACAGTTATTTCTGGCAAACCACTTGCATTACCTTAAGGCACGGGAGTATAAGTCCTCCATGAGGCAGTCGCTTCACTACTATCACTTGTCTTTATTTTGTTTAGTGAAGAATGACAGAAGTGGTTTTTTTTCTTTTTTTATCTTGGACGATTCCATAATATAATTTATTGAATAGTTACCAACAACGTAAAGCGTAATGACTAACGTACCGCACAAAGGTAAATACAATGAAGATAGACACACTGACACGTCACCATACCACACGAAACACTGGACGCTGGATGACAACAGACAGCCCGACGACGGGGTGGGAGATTAGGGAACCAAAGATGGGGGAGTCACCCGCCACCTGCCGACGATTACCGTTCTAGAGAACGAACACCCGAGTCGCACGGTCTGCAATATTCTATGCACAGTTAAGAGTACAAGAGAGGTTATCTTTGAAATCAGATAGTATTTCATATTATTAGTTAATAAAGAAGGATTGATCAACGTTAATCTAGTTCTAGTTTAGTAGTGTTTGTAAATTATTGTTTTATTATTAAGATAAATCATTTAATGCCAAAATTAGTATTCAGCAAAATATTTGCCATTTCTCTATCTGCCCAAAACTGCCAAACCAGTGTGGGAAACGCCGTTCCCACGAGTTCCCGCTCCACTACACCACTGGTATTAATTATCCAGAGTGTAATCGCGATAATTACGATGGAACCGTTTACTTTTTGTTATAACGGCAGACATTCTTTGCAACAGTCGTAATGTCACGACAGTTCCAGTAGGAAATTTGACTTATCCATTATATTAGGCATTCATTGCAACGGCCGTGTTTTCGCAACAATTCCAATGGAACATTTTACTCCTTGTTGCAACAGTCGTAGTGTCACGACAGTTCCAGTGGGAAATTTGACTTATCCATTATATTAGGCATTCGTTGCAACGGCCGTGTTGTCGCAACAATTCCAATGGAACATTTTACTCCTTGTTGCAACAGTCCTAATGTCACGACAGTTCCAGTAGGAAATTTGACTTATCCATTATATTAGGCATTCGTTGCAACGGCCGTGTTGTCGCAACAATTCCAATGGAACATTTTACTCCTTGTTGCAACAGTCCTAATGTCACGACAGTTCCAGTAGGAAATTTGACTTATCCATTATATTAGGCATTCGTTGCAACGGCCGTGTTGTCGCAACAATTCCAATGGAACATTTTACTCCTTGTTGCAACAGTCCTAATGTCACGACAGTTCCAGTAGGAAATTTGACTTATCCATTATATTAGGCATTCGTTGCAACGGCCGTGTTGTCGCAACAATTCCAATGGAACATTTTACTCCTTGTTGCAACAGTCCTAATGTCACGACAGTTCCAGTAGGAAATTTGACTTATCCATTATATTAGGCATTCGTTGCAACGGCCGTGTTGTCGCAACAATTCCAATGGAACATTTTACTCCTTGTTGCAACAGTCCTAATGTCACGACAGTTCCAGTAGGAAATTTGACTTATCCATTATATTAGGCATTCGTTGCAACGGCCGTGTTGTCGCAACAATTCCAATGGAACATTTTACTCCTTGTTGCAACAGTCACGTAATGTCACGACAGATCCAGTGGAACAGTTCACTTTTTCGTTAGAACGGTAGTTGCAAAAGTCGTGAAATCATGACAGTCCCAGTGGAACATTTTACTCTTTGTTACAACGGCAGTTGCAACAGTCGTAACTTCACGACTGTTCCAGTCATGTTATATACATATATTATTATATATATTATGTTATTAACTCCACATTATAGGGTTATCTTTATATTAGTATAATGAAAATTCAACTAAAACCCTTTTTAAAATGTTTTTATTGCTATACACGTGTTTCGGTATTCAATAATTGTGCACTGATGATGGTTAACGGATGATGTGCATATATATGTTAACGGAATTAACGGTACAACACCCAGTTTATAAATATTACAAGTAGATCCGAATGAAACGAACAATAGATAATAAGTATACAATCAAACAAAACAATATCAAGGTATTTTAACATGCAGGAATTAATTGTAAAACAGAGACTACGTAGCTCATGCACCACGCATCACTTCCAGTCTCTCAGGAAACCAATAGCATCCGTCCTGAAAGAAGAATTCCCGAAGAAATTGACGAAGGAAGAAGCCGCTTCGCCCGTCCTCAGGAGTCTGGATATGCCGTGGTTTTGAGTATAATTAGTTGGCTGGAAACGCCTACTGAAAACTGACTTCGAGCGAGTCCCTCTCAGCACAGTGAAAGACACAGCTCCCAGCAGGTCAGGACAGTCTATATCGCCGTTGACCAGCCCTCGCAGAAAGTTGAGGTCTTGTTTCCAGGAAGCGGACTTGCACTCTGTTGAGCATTTCAATGTGAAAGGCTTGATGAGGTGATTCCAACAAAGGACGAACTATGGTTTTATAAAGAATAACAAGGGTATGGGGAGATCTGAGTTCTTTAGTAGAGCGGAGGGCAAAACCAAGAAGGGAAGAAGCTTTTGAGGAAGTGTTTTGGAGATGAGGAAAAGGAGATAAGGAAGGAGCAGTGATGACACCCAGATCCCTCACCTCATCGACCGTCTTCAGCTTGTTCCCATTGATTGCGTAGCCATAAGAGGAAACCAATTCACTGCGGCTAAAGTGCATCACGACGCAAATTTTTGTATTCAGCTCCATTGCATTCATCTCAATATACACCACTTTCATATACTATCAATGGAACGCTGGAGTTCATCTTCATCAAATGAAGAAGTGACTCTGTTAAACAGCTTGATAACGTCCGCAAAGAGAAGGAAACGAGAGGCTGCCACAATGGTGATGTCGTTTAAGAAGATGTTGAATAGTAATGGTCCTGGGTGAGAGCCCTGAGGAACATCAGACAGTACACGAAAAGTTCACTTCTCCATCGCACCTCACAATGAGAAGACTATCACTCAAGTAGCTTTTAAGCCGCTGAAGCAGCGATCGACAAACGCCATGACCCTCAAGCTTTGCAATCAGCAAACGATGGTTCACGCTATCAAATGCCTTGCTGAAGTCTAGATAGATACTGCCCACCTGTGAAGAGTCCCTGAACGCTGCCATCACAAACTCCTAAAAACCAATAGGTTGGTGGCCGAAGATCGTCCACGAAGAAACCCGTGTTGTTCAGGGGAGATACGATTGTGCAGTTAAAAGTATAAATGGTCAAGGATGAGACTCTCGTAGACCTTGGGTAAGACTGACTGGATGAAAATGGGTCGGTAGTTTCTCACGGTACATCTAGCACCACTCTTAAAAATGGGCACAACAAAACTCTGTTTGAGGACGTGAGGGAAAATTCCCGCAGAAAGAAGTTCTCTGAAATACACAGTAAGGTGGGGGGCAAGAACAGGAGCACAATACTTCAGGACTGCCGGAGGAATGCCATCTGGGCCAGCCCCTTTGTTTGGATCAAGCTTTTTTAGCTTTTCTTGGACGTCAACGGCAGAAAACGTGCAGTAATTGTTAGACTGCTCAAAACCAAAATCAAAAGAACGAACAGGGACATCAGTCACCCCGAAGATGGATATGAAATACTTGGAGAAAAGTTCATATTTTTCATCAGGTTTAGCTGCCCTGCTTGAGTCATAAAACATAATTGGGGGTAACTTGGCGGAACTCTTCAAAGTGCCTAATATGAGACCAAAAAGATTTCATGTTGTGGGAAATGTTTTGCTCAACTTAATTTATGCAATTGGAGTAGCATGTTTTCGTTAGCTTTTTGCAGGCCCTTCTCCCCATTCTGAAATTTACATAGTCATGTATGGAATTTTTTGCTTATACTTTTTATGAAGAGTTTTTTTCTTGATCACAAGTCTCTTCAAAGCACCCGTGAACCAATGAGCAAAATTGCTTGAGATCTTCTTAAGAGGAGTGTTGGTTTTAATGGTAGCACTTAAGTACTTGCAGAAATCCGTAAAAGAATCCTCCAAGTTACGAACATTCTTATTTGTTGTGGGATAGTATAGTTTGGAGTTCCCTGAGGACAGCATCTACATCTCGACGTCGAAAATCAAGCAACTCTCGAGGACTAGTGACTGGGGAGGGCAAGGTACCATAGTAGTAGATAGAGCAGGATGATGCCTGTCCTCGTCCAGCAATGGATCTTCTGCTCGTTCAACCTTCAAGCTTGGAACTGTAGAAAGCACCAGGTTGAGATATATGACTCCCTAATCCTCCGCTTGATTGAGGGGTGTTTCACACACCCCAGCTCCACCTCTGAAAGGCTATTAAATTGTTTAGGCTGTAGGCTATAGCCACTATCATTAGTTCTATAGCTTTATAGTAGGTTGCTTGCTTATAGTAGGTGCTTGTAGATTATTGATTTTATACCTCTGTACCAAATTCCTTAATTTACCGATTGTCTAGGCTTACTACCACCTGTACTACAATACTTAAATGACAGCTGCAAGTCACAAAGTAGATCCGCTAGATTCCTAAGTCTCCTGGTGCATATTGTTGTGTGTAGCAACAGTATAGGTTTTAATTGTCTAACCTAAAAACTGTTTGCATAGAATTTTCTAGGGGTGTTAAACCAAATTCAGCTAATATTCAAATTAACAATGCAGTTAACAAACAGAATGAATATGTTAAATATTTGGGAGTACAATAGATGATTACCTCACTTGGTGTATTCATATTACAAAATGTGCCAGCTCTGTCTCTTCAACTGTATTCCTGATGTGCCAACTTGTCAAGTACTGCAGTTGTTCAAGCCGTTTGTGTTCTTGCGAACCTAGGTAAATGAGACTCTTGTAAAATTGCTTTTTACTTCCATCCCTACACATTTTGAAACTGTATGCAAATTTTAATAGTGTATCAGCCACTGATGGGTCCGTGGTACATGGGTACAACACCCGATCACATGTGAACCGTGAACCTTGGCAGTGATTACAGTTGTGTGTGGATCACGATATATTTTTAAGAGTTACACTTAGAAATCTTATCCCTATCTACCTTGTGCTTCATTTCTCTTACTCCTTTTTCTATCTGTTACCTTTAGAATCATCCAGGCCATGGTAGAATGAGCCATCTGTAGAGGATTAGTTGACTGTTTAAATTAAATTATTAAAGATTAAAAATTAAAGATTGTTTGGTGCTGGGTTTTTGGGTAGGTAAAATGTTTCAAATTAGCCGCATATTTTTATCAGTGGTATGTATATTTCAAATAAAGTACAATTATCACTCACAAGAGAACATAACATATTCTTTATCTACCTTATTTTTCTTATTTCACTTTAACTAATAAATATTATAATGCAACATAATTTTCTGAACATTGTGTAATTAAATGTATAACACAAATTTTCCACTTTCCATCCTCCTAATTAATAATCAGTGTTTAACGCTTATATTTTTAAAAAGTACAAGTTTTGTGGGTTTTAATTTTTAAATTTCAACATACAGTCGGTATCACAACATAAAGTAAACATGCATCTTATGTACAACTTTAAAATCTAAACTAAAACAACTCTGAAATTTTGTATAAATGTTTATAAGTACAATGTTTGTATCTCACTAAACAATTGCCTTCAATTTTAATAATGCAAACAAAAGTGTCCTAGACAACTTTCAATGCAGTAATGTATAATATAATAAATAGATCAACTATTCAAAACTAAATCTGGGCAGTGAATCTGCATTGAACATGACTTCGGTATAATAATAAAAACTATACAAAAGTACAGATTAATAAACTCATTAAATAAATAAACAAGGTTAACAGTAACTATCACAATAACTACTAAATAACAAATCTATAAACAATTGAGCTTGCAATTTGCAACATAACATTTTACTGAAAGCACAAAACCTATTATTTAATCCTAGTTTGGTCAAAGAAGATCATAGTTAAAAGTAAACCATAACAAATTAAATATTTATTGTAAAAACAAGCTACAAATTGTCAAAATGCTTATCACAAAATATAATTGTAAACTGTGTAAAACAAACAATCAGTCATTTGCCTAACTCTAATGACTATGAGCCCAATAGGGTTCGTAACATTGACGTAAAAGATACAAAAACTAACAAGCTTGGTCAGCATCAACCAAAATGGATTTGAGGAGCTGGATCATATTGTTGAGACCGAAGAGGAAACCGTTGTCGGGACCGGAATACAAAACTCTGTCATCCATCGCACGGTGGGTCGAGTGCGCAAAGTCAATAATGCGCACATCCGTCAAAGGCTCCTCTTCTCTGTGCTTCTCCACAGGCCTGAAACTGGAGACACAGGATATGTTCAATCTAGTTTTGCAGTAATGTTTGCGCAATGCAAAATCAGAATTCCAAAGAAACCTCCTGATTTAGACAATAAGAAAGAATAAGGTTTAGCGAAAATAAAACATTATACCTGACTTAGTCCATACAACCTTCTACATAGCCTGTGCCTAACTAACCTAGAAATAAATTCTTGATCACAACCAATAAATTGTCAGTTCACTGTATAATTATAAGAAAAATATTTAGAACCGCCACTAAATTGTCTAAGCTATGAATTAATTCACTATGTATAAATGTGTACAAAAAAGAGTAATAAAGATGTAGTAATAGGAATTAACCCTCATCCTAGAGCGATAAGAGTTGCCCTAATCACCCTATTGCAGTAATAGAAGTTTTCGATCAACCGAATGCAGTAGAAAATAAGATGGAGTTAACATAATCACCCTGGTACAATGGTGGGATTTTCACTCCCAATTCACTCAAATACAGTACATAATAGGGGTTACTGTAATCACTCTAGTGTGTTAGTAGTTTCCATCACCTATTGTGGTAGGTGATAGGAGTTGGTTTAATCACTCGGATGCAGTAGTAGGAGTTACTAATCACTCAAGTGCAGTATATAATAGAGGTTGTTGTAATCACTGTAGTGTGTTACTTGGAGTTTCCATCACCAGGTTGAGAGTTATAGGGGTTGGTGTAATCACTGTAATCACCAGTGTACAGTAGTGGGAGTTACCAATCACTCGAGTGCAGTAATAATAGAGGTTGTTGTGATCACTGTAGTGTGTTACTTGGAGTTTACATCACCAGGCTGTGGGTTATAGCGGTTGGTGTAATCACCAGGGTACAGTAGTGGGAGTTACCAATCACTCGAGTGCAGTAATAATAGAGGTTGTTGTAATCACTGTAGTGTGTTACTTGGAGTTTCCATCACCAGGCTGTGGGTTATAGCGGTTGGTGTAATCACCAGGGTACAGTAGTGGGAGTTACCAATCACTCGAGTGCAGTAATAATAGAGGTTGTTGTAATCACTGTAGTGTGTTACTTGGAGTTTCCATCACCAGGCTGTGGGTTATAGCGGTTGGTGTAATCACCAGGGTACAGTAGTGGGAGTTACCAATCACTCGAGTGCAGTAATAATAGAGGTTGTTGTAATCACTGTAGTGTGTTACTTGGAGTTTCCATCACCAGGTTGTAGGTTATAGCGGTTGGTGTAATCACCAGGGTACAGTAGTGGGAGTTACCAATCACTCGAGTGCAGTATATAATAGAGGTTGCTGTAATTACTGTAAAGTACATTAGTAGGTGTTGCCATCACCTGGTGTGGCACATGCTATGGATAGATTTAGTACAATGCCTGAAGCATGTGAGTTTAAATCAATTTTTTTAAAGATTTAGTTCTCCCAGTACATGGTACTCAATAATGTATTATAACTATTATTTTAAAGATATATTTATATTTTATTTAACAATGGGATTGAGATTATATCAGTCTAATTTAGTACATCACTTCATAAATATTACTATTTGTATACTTGTCAAAATTAATAGCTAGATAAATCTAAATATGCAAACTTTTTCTATAATTAAATGCATATTTTTATTACTTCTCACATACGAACTTGTTTACTGTTAAACTTCTTATTTTGTTTCCTAATTTTAACTTACTTCAAATTTTGCACTAAGGTATTGATTAAAATGCAAATAGAAACAGCATAATTGTGCAGAAATGCTAATGTAAAATCTTCAGATAACTGTTTGTACTATAGTTCTATAATACTCTTATAACATCTACACTCAAAGTCCTCTTTTGGTAGATGTTAGTCATTCAAAATAAGAATTATTTAATCAAACCGTTAAACCGTAACATCCTACTGTACCAATTTGGACACATCAGTTCATAAACATTTAAATTTCTTTATTTGTAGAATTGAAAATGGCAGCTTACTGTGTAAGTTAATACAAACCGCAAGTGAAATAAATATTCATAAGTATATTAAATAACAAGTGAGCCGCTGTCTCAAAATTCCTTAAGTCTGTAGATAGTTCCTCTTACTGAACGGTCCTAAATGTTAATTTATACCGTTTTCACACATTTCACACTTTTTGTTGTTTAATGCCAACACGACAGTCAAATCTTTTGTGTTTGCATAAAGAGAATTAATTTGGGAGCTACGCAAATTGATTGTTAGTATCTTGAAAGCTACTTATATATTTCAGTTTCACAACATCTGGGGAACTGCCCCAGACAGACAATTCTTGTTGCCTAATTGTTGGTTTCTCACAAAGCAGTTATTTGCAGCTGGAAAATCTGTTAAATATTTTGAAAGGCTCCTGTTAAATCAATCCACTCAAAAACAAACAAATGTGTCAGATAATCACGGAGAACCAGCACATTGTGGTAAAACTAATTGCAAAAAACATAAAATCCTGAAGACAGCAGAGTCAACCATTTTACCAGCGTGATGTGAAATTCTTCACATTATGTTTGATGAACAATGTGAAAAATAGGTGAGGAAAATTTCATCATTGGCAATAAGTAGAAATATTCAAAAAATATCTAAACATGTTGAAACTAGTGATGGGCCAATTCTAAAGAGATTCTATTCCGATACCGATACAAATATTGTGGTCTCAATTTTCGATTCCAATTCCTGTGTTATTTGTTACTAATAATAACTATTACATTTTTATTAGAGATGGACCGATAGCAAAAATTCCAAAAACGATGTTGATACCAAAAATTTGGTTTGAACATGAATTTGATAAAGATTTCTGTATGAATAGTAACTAAAAATAATAAATAAATAGTAACTAGAGAATTTAGATAAGATAGGATGCGCAGACTTACCATTACCTCAAAAAGAACTCTATGAAGAATAAGATCAATATTCTGCCAATATGGTATAGGTAAGCCTGTTCTTCTGACCTTTTCAAACTTCTCATTTTAAAACTTGGCTTTTGACCCTCTTTGACGATAAATTGTAACTAAGAGTTTAACATGCGAAATGATTTTGTTTTGTTACCATCTGACTCACAAGAGCGGCTAGTCAAAATGTACAAAACGCCCTTAACCATGATACCCATTTTAAGATACAAAGATACAAATGATACAATAATACAAATGATAAAATAAACAAAATTTAGCGAACGTCATGTTTGTTACAACTAAAAAGCAGATGTTCCCAGTTAAACACAACAGTCGCGTCGATGAACAAACACAAACAGACTTTGAAAATAGGAACTGCAACCTAAATCTTATTTACAAGAATCCAATAATGTGTTAGTTTGGTTATATAAATATACATTTCCACACGCAAAATACAACAAACATACTTTTTAACAACCAGTAATTTGCAAACTGTCAATCAGTTGTTGCCCGCGAATAGACATGGTAAACTCGCTGTGATGCGTGTAAATTAAAATACAAAATTATGAAATGTAAGCTAAATATTATTAGCTGTACAACTATGATAATTTGTTAATTTAATTATGCATCTATATATGTTTTCAGACACAAAATACAACAGAAAGTTATAATCGGTAATTTGCATATTGCTGATCAGTAGTTCAAAGAAAAAGTCAAAACCATTTATTACATCTCTGAACATGACATAGCTTTTTGTGTTAGTCAAGTAAGACAGTATTAAAACTATAATGAAGATTCACATATGGTATAAGCTTATACGGCGTGAAAAAAAACAACCTGTGAAAGAACATCTACAAAAGAATACTAATTTAATTTTCACAGACAAATCATCGTACAATGGACTGGGTAATTCCAGAGTTCTAAAGGTAAGATAAAATATAAAGAAAATAAAAGGAGCTATTAATTGGCAGGGACTATTTTTGTTTTTAGGTTGTGGCTCATACATCCGTAGTCTGAACCTAGCCCATTCACAACCCAGGTGAACCAGTAAGCAGATGTCTTCACCCACAGTACCAACCGCTCCTTCGCAACTTCCTACTATACTCTAGCATGTCCAGGCTGAGGAATATGAGCTGACAAACAATAAGCATGAACTTTTGACAGTCATAAATCACTAACCTAGAGGCCTACTGTAACTCTCACTAACTAATACTGGTGGTATACAGCCTATACATTTTAATAACAGAGTGGCGAACAATTCAATAGAGTAACACATAGCATAGCATTACAGAGGTAGGGTTAGCTAGCACTAGATTAGCTTAATCCCAAAACTATTTTCCGCAGCCCACGTTCTAATTTTCAACTGCAATTTTACTAAGAAGGCTAACGCCAGCAACAAGATGCTACTGAAAATATCTGGACAGTTACTTATTAGTAATCCACTAGATCATTGGTTAACCCAGCAGAAGGCGCATCAAGAATTTTTCCTCCAGATACGTAGTTTATCACAAAAGAAACTTTTGTGCATGTGGCAGCCTTGAGTATCAAGTTACTTAACAAGTCTCTTTCCAAGAACTGAATCCGACACAGTAATCAACCCCCTCCAACCCCCGCTCAGTGTCAGTTTAGATGGCGTAAAGACTTAGTTGGTTCCTCTGTGTACGCCAGCTCACGTGATTGTTTTTTATAATGTGCTAATTAATTTATTAGCGCATTATTTACAGCTTTTTCTATTGGCGTGCTTTGTAAAATGAATACGGACAAAGAAAATAGGATCACCAGAATTTTCAATTGTATAAAGATGGGTAAGAATGAAGTTTTTAGACCTTATGGAGGGTTTAGGAGAGAACTCCTTAATGAAGACAATGATTAAAAACTTTTTGAAGTCAATGATGATACTGAAGATCTTGATGGTACAGTAGTTCAATAAGCGATGGTGGAGCAGAGCTAGAAGAAGGTGTAGTAGAGGAATTGCCATGATTCGTATCAGAAAATACGGAAGACCTTGAAAATATTCCTATGAAAGACAGAAAATAAAAGTATGTATGACTTGTACTAGTAGAAGATTTGCTTGTAATGTTGAAAATACTAATATATGAATAGAGACACATAAAGAAATGTTTGTGAGAGAAAGCGACTGTAAACTTTTTACACCAGCAGAGATTATGTTTGGTATTTTGTATATGGCAGGAGTTTCAAAATCATATTGTCTAAATTTACATGATCTTTGGTCTAAGAATGGACTAGGTATTAAGATTTTCTGCTGTCATGTCCATAAAATGATTCTAATTCCTTCAATGTACAGTAAGGTTTGTTGATATAAATACGAGAAATTACAGGAAATTGATCAATAAACTATCACCAGTCAGAATCTTATTTACAGAGTTTGCAGATAACATGCAGAAATACTATGTTGTGAGTAAGTTAATCACGTTACAGAGTCTGTGAGCCTCTAGCAGGTTAATGACTTCTATGAAGATTATTAATCATTTCTGAGTTGCACTAAAATAATATATTTAATACCCAAAAAGTTTACTGTTATTGCCTTATAAATTCTAAGCTACGCAAAATTGCGCAACCACATGCAACAGGCTATAGGTGCAACGTGCAATAGCAATTCAACTATCGTGGGCTGGAATTACTGACACTACTAAATCTTCTTCACTCACCACCTGGCGGGTCTATATATATATATATATATATATATATATACGTTTTTTCAGTAATTTATCTACAAGACCCAGCAATAAACGGCTTTCAATAATGTCTAAAAACTTCATATGCCAACAACGTCGCCACTGAGACAGGAAAACTCTCCTCTAAATGTAATTATTTTCTTGGCAGTCGGACATCACTATATTACTTTAATAATTTGAGTTTTTATGGATACACCACGAACAATCAAAGTGAAGGTAATGTTAAATCAGTCAGAAAATGCTTCCTACAATTTTTACCCAGTTGCAGTCTTCAAACCGTTCTTAACTCTCTCTTATGGAGAACAAAAACTCTTTTGAAAGTATCCTGAGAGGTCAATCCCCCTAAATATTATCCCGTAGGGCAGGAAGGACTGGATAACTCAATAGTAACCAAGCAATAGAGCTTCTCGGGAAGGGAACCAACATTATTTCAAGACTTAAATAGATGAGTTAAGTTTTCTGAAGGGATTATCTATATAAATATCCCATTTCATATGATTCGATATCTTAATTCCCAAAATTCATTAGTATAGAAAAAGAAATGAGACTCCCATTATTCAGCTTAAAATATAACAGAAGGCCAGAAAGATGGTTAGATAAGATGATTATGGTTTCAGATTTAGTTAATTGATAGTTAAATGAGAAGAATAGTTATCGTGTTTGTATGGGCATTGAATTACGACAGTCAAAGGGAAGACTAGTTAGTGTAATCATGAAACAATAATACTTTTGAGTTATGAAGAGAGTCAGAATTAGTTACAAATGAAGGCCTCTTTAGTGAATATTAAAAATAATAACAATCCCAAGATAGATCCCTGGGGAACACCCATTTTTTAGGCTGAATTCAGAACGACTCGCCATTAGATATTGGGAGATTTCTACAGTTGAATTCTGCTGGTCACATACAATGAGAATCAGTTTAAAGCCACTCTGATCTAACTGATTTTTTTTAAGAAGAATTTAGTAGTCAACCACATCAAAGGTTGGTTAAGATCATAAGAGAGGCTCACTTAACAGATATCATGAGTCCAAACTGAAATGAAGAGAAAATGTTGTAACTCGTTAGAAATTATTATCTCTGGTGAAAAATAATTTCAAAGATATTAGGACAAATTTGAAATTTTTTAATTCTGTTGATATATTTCTTCAGGTAGAGAATGATTGAATACAAAAGATAATAAAGGTGCAAGTTAATTTAAGAACTCTTTAATTAATGAGGAAGAAATATCAAAACAATCCTTGGCTTTGCTGTTTGACAGTGAGTTCATAGCTTTCACGATATCATACATTTCTACTTGATCTGGTATTAAACGGTGCTGTCATGGGATACTGAGAATTGTTAGGAATTGAAAACTTTGGGATTGATATTGTGAAGCTAACATAATCGCTGCATTAATGAAATGATAGTTAAACAAGGATGAAACTTACCCCAATTCATAACCATTTCCCCATCCTGTTCAATCATCCAGTTTTTCTGCATCGGAGTCCAAACTCCGTTTACAACTGTTTATTAGGTCCCACGTTTTTAAGGATTGCTGCTGCATTGAATAGTCTCGGCTGCTTGTTTAGCTCTTGTTTGTTTTATTTGCAGCTCATGTTGAAAAGGCAGATTTTTATAGAGCACTTTGCGATCCGGTCCTCCGGTCTTCTGTAAAATGAAAGCTTCATGTACCTGCTACGACTGGTTTTTCTTCAACGGTAAACAATTTAGGTTCCGGAGGTATAAATGAAGTTTTAGTATTGAATTATTAAATTGAAAAAACAAATATATTCAAAAACTTCTCAAAGATACTAAATGCATAGGAACCTTTATAAACGCGTTGCTCCAACTTTCGAATACAAGGTAACACCGAAATTTAGCTTTATCCAGTGTAGAAAACTAACACACTTTCACATTCTGCAGTGTATTGCTTATCTGTGGACTTCGTAGACTAAAAATACAGCTGTCTCCTATGATATGACAAATTTATTTCAACAACTTGAGCATGGTACTTAGTTTCCAACAAGTTTGTTAAAATATTTTTGATATATGAGCCTCCTTCATTGCAATTTTTAATTACTGTGTAAATAACAAAGTTCATTCATGATAAGATCGACAATATAAGTTTTACCTCGCAAAATTTTAAGAAAATCAACATTAAGGCAGTGCAATCAATAATTGGGTTTGGAAAATATTATTTACGTTAAATTTATAGCCTTGTAAGACAACTCCCCTGATGAGAGAAAGAGTTAAACATTTGTTTCAAAACTCCACATGAAACATTTAAAGTTAAAGTAGGAAATATAGGAAATGTTTTCAGGCCCAAATTAAAAATAAAATGGTAAGTTTTTACAGTGTGTACAAGACATAGCCCCAGAGAATTACATGGTTTTGTATTCATTAATTATTTAAGGAAATACTATTTTTGTTTTTATTATTATGTTCTTATATCACTTATGTACATACAGTAAAAACTTCATATTTTTAGCTTGATCTGACCTTATTTGGACTTACAAAATTTCCTACTTTGCACACATCTAATTTTACTTGGCGTTATCAAAAGGTCTTCCAAAGTTTTTATGTTTTCAAAGAATTTATCTTAATGGACTTTGAATTTAACATAAAAATATTTTCCAATAACAACATTGAAATACACCATCTTAAAATCACGACTACCAATACTCGGCAGCTATAACTTGAGAGCTCGCTGAAAATAAAATATATCCTTTCAAGAAATACATCAAACAATCCATATAGAGTCCAATATAGGCATACCACAGTGAGTTTAAACTCTGCATAAATATAACAGTAACTTTGATGTTCTTCTCAACTATGCGCCGCACGTGATCGTCATGGGTTTTATATTGTGTACTAAATTATTCTGTACAAGAATGCAGGCTCCACCATATTTTTCAGTTCTACAAAAAGGACAGGTGAGATTTAATGTTCTATTTCAAGAGAGGCTTTACTGGTTCACTCAATCTAAGTTCGCTAAGGCAAGACACGTCACTAGACATTTCACGCAGGACAACCTCATTGTCCACGACTTGTGGTGAAGAACGAAAATAAAATACAGAAAATACTAATTTTTCACAAAATATAATTTATACAACTACTATCATTTGCGTACTGCCGATCAGTTGTCGTCCACAAATCGACGTACTTCAATTCAAGATCTAGCTTCCACACATCACAAGTCTTGTATTGTGAAATAGTAACTTTCCCTAGACGTTTATTGTGAGATAGTAACTCTCTCTAGTTGTGTATTGTGAAATAGTAACTTTCCCTAAATGTGTATTGTGAGATAGTAACTTTCTCTTGTTGTGTATTGTAGGATAGTAACTTTCCCTTGTCATGTATTGTGAAACAGTAACTTTCCCTAGACATGTATTGTGAGATAGTAACTTTGCCTAGACCTGTATTGTGAGATAGTAACTTTCCCTTGCCGTGCATTGTGAGATAGTAACTTTCCCTTGTCGTGTATTGTGAGATAGTAACTTTCCCTAGACCTGTATTGTGAGATAGTAACTTTCTCTTGTTGTGTATTGTGAGATAGCAACACTCCAAGTGTATTTTAAGCACTTCTGTTAATTTTATTCATAATTTTTTGTAATAAACTATTGACATTGGAATCAAGTGAAAAGAGCTGCAGTATCAAGAATCGCCGTTACCTCTAAGAATCAAAGTATCAAGTATTGAAATCGAGCGATCCCTAGTTGCAACCCAAGTGAGAGTGGTGAGTAAGGGGATAGTCCTCTCCTAAAAAAACAACCTGAATAAAAAAACAAAGCAGGGGATATTTTCTCTTCAAGTAGATGAGTCCTCAATAAAAGCGCTCTCAAGGCGTGGTATTTGAACTCAGAACCTTGAGCTTTAAAGGCCGACACTCTACCACTGAGCTATCCAGACTTCCAATAGCTTAATAAAAATTAGTAACATATAACTCTGTTTGTTAGACATTACAACTTTGTATGTATTTGTTTCAAAAATGATATCTCGAAAACCAATTAACTGATTTTAATTAAATTTGGTACACATATAGCAAATACTTAACTCTTTCAAATTAACTTATCCATGAGGTTTCATTGATAGAAAAGTTTTAAAGTTATTGGAAAAAATCGGAAACTAAAAAAAACATGTATTGAACCTATTTTGAGTTCTACTTAAAATTTCATTAAAATAAAATTTTCAAAATCCACTCCAATCACCCCTATCTTAAAATTGTAACTATTTTTATGAAATTTGGTATATATCTTCAGTAAATATTAAAGAACTTTTTTAAATCATCACTTCCGTTCCAACCCTTACAATTAACTTAAAATATATTTTTCTTTATATCATCCCCATTTTTTTTACATTTTCTCTTGGAATTAAAAATGAATATCAGTACTTCTATTAGTGTCTATAACATTTGAACAAAATATAAAACATATTTAAGGAACCGTTTATAAAATATAAACGTTTATAAAGGTTATTTATTGAATTTTTTAAAATAAATCAATAAAAATGCATTTATTCAGCAAGCGTATTTCAAACGATTTATCATTGTTTTGCAAATCTACTGTTGTCAAATCAAGATCTAGTTCTAAAATTAAAATTAAAAATACACACACATATATACACACTACAACAATACATGGATTAGTCCAGTCCTATCTAGAAAATGTTGCACCTAATAATTTCCTAAGCTTAGTTTTAAAACTAGCACAAGATACAACATTCCTGGTGTTTTCAGGAAGGCCATTAAACAAATAGGGGACCAAATACTAGAAGCTCTCCTCCCGACTTCCAGCCTCACCTTAGGGAAGTGAAGCATTCTGTCCAGGCGGGTGCATCATTCAGAAACCTCCCCACAGTACAAGAGCCTCTTGACTAGGTACTGTAGCTCTCCAATCATGAGTGCCTTGTGAATCATGCAGCATGTCAGAAATTTACATACTACTTCCTTAGGGAGCATTTGAGCAGCATCACAAAAAGGAGAAACATGATCATGGATCCGGATATTGAAAATGAACCTGATTGCAGAGTTCTGCAATTTCCGGATTCTATCCATGTCGCCTCCTGATATGCTGTTCCCATAGACACGATAACAGTAACTAAATACTGACCAACCTATGACTGCATAAGCTGCAGCTAAGCAAATTCTGGTAGTAGTGTCCTGAACCTGTGCAGGCCTCTCAGTCTACCAAGAGCACGTTGGGAGGTGTGAGAAACGTGGTCAGTGAAAGTGATATTGTCGTCAAGCACAAGAGTCTTAACCTTGTCCCACACAGTCAAAACCCCGCTATCCAGAACAACCGCCAACCCACCCCCACCAAGGGCCTGCACCAGGTTGTGTAGGCCAGTATGAAGGACTGAACATGTGTCTGTGTTGAGACTATATTGTTCACTGACAAGGTTCAGACAGTTTGAAAGTCTGTGAACATATGATTAATTGCAGTTGCCATTTTGTTAGAGTATATGCGAAATGTAGTTGGCAGTCATCTGCATATAAATGAATAGTACAATATATGTCACAACTGGGGAGATCAGAAGTGTACAAATTGAACTACCTTGAGGTACACCTCGCGTTTTAAAGAGAGGTTTAGAGGTCCCGCTGCTAAGCTTGATGATCTGCTGTCTTTCTTTTAAATAAGAATTTAGCCAGCTTATCAGCCCATCACTAAAACCATAATAAACCATCTTGACTAGCAACATTTAATGGTTAGATGAGTCAAATGCTTGAGAATAATCAAGCAAAACAAGGATGCTCTATCTTCCCTTATCCTTTGCTTCAAATAAGTTACTAAACAAATTGGTGAGGACTGCTATGTACTGTGATTTATTCTGAATCCTGACTGCAGTTTTGGCAGAACTTCTTCAGTATTGATATTTTTATTATTTACTTTATCTCTTCATGTTGCCACACTATATACAATTTTTTTCTTGAACTTTGTTTTTTGTTTATATCAAAACGTTATCTACTTTCTGGATAGCCCTTGTGTTGTTATTAAATTTGTAGAATAACATTATTAATAGAAGTATTCTTAATAATTCTATTAATATTCCATATATTTGTAACGTATTTTTACGTGATTTTAATATAATTTTATTTGTTTTTAATACATTTTGCATTATTTTTTAAAGATTTTCTATTTGTTTTTGTAGATTTGTTTATGGCATTTTAGACAATATTTTATAATGATTTTCTGTTGGCTCTGAAAGTGGTCTAGGAACTCCATAAACTCCATATTTTGAACTATTTATATGGCTCCTGGTGGTTTTGGGGACAATCAAAATACTAACAGAAAATATTATATGAACACAAAGTAAAATACTGTCTAAAATACAATAAAATGTTTCAAATACAGATGAAGTCGGAACATTCCAGAAGGTCAGAGGAAGTAGATAAGCTAACCGCATCCTTCCTAGATGAAATTATTTATTACAAAACTTGCTACTTGCTCTCTGTTGAAAACACTGTCAATTGACTGTAAGAATTGTGTTTTCAAAATAAAGACTCGTAGTGATTAGTAAATTTACTCAACAAAATGTTTATTAACAGTAAGATTTTGTGTAAAGTAATTAATAAAAATGTTGTATTGCAATTTTTATCTTTCTTCAAGAATATAAACGGTTTTTTACTTCATTAATATAATGAGTGAAAAAGTTACTAAAATTATCAATGCCTTCTCTCTAAGTTACAGTGTACCACAACAAACTTTTCATCCTTTATTAGTGTACAGTACTTTATGACAAACTTTTCAACTTTCTTTCTACAAAAGACTACATCACTTTACAAAACTGTTAACTGTTTGACTTTCCTGCATAAATCTTCACAACTACAAGAACTTCTAGTCTACTATCACATCTTCATATTACATCTACACTGCAACTACAAACTTTTAAATTCAACAGAAAGAAGACAAAAACTCCATCAATCATCGTCACGGTATTTTGAAGAATTATGAGCATTACAGATAAGTACATTCTATTCTTCTTCTTATTGGAATATAATACTTAGTTTATAAACAAACACTTCAATAATTGTTGAATTTTATTTTTTTGAGAAGCCTTTCGTGTTCAAGGAACACATCATCAGACCCATAAACTTAAATAAAAATCATTCAAAAATAAAATTCAACAATTATTAGAGTGTTTGTTTATAAATCAAGTATTACAGATAAGTTTATACATAATTACAGTTTTTATGCATATAACAATCCAAACTTGGCTTATAATTATCTCAATGGTATAATAATCAAAAACTTAATAAAACAACTTAAAATCAAATTTCAAAATATCAGTTGACAAAAATTGGATTACAGTTGGCATTAAAACTTCAATAATAGTTAGAAATAAATTTACACATAAAATATTTGTATTGGCAAAATTGTATAAATAATTAATTATACATTATTATAACATTTTAAAAGAAAACTAATACAAGGAATGTGTTCAAATGTCGTCTCGTCTAATGTAAAAACCAAATGGAACATTTAAAATAAATTCCTAAACAAAATTAATAAACTTTGTGGATATACAGGTGACATATACGCACCATCATATGTTTCTATGTAGAAAGATCATTAGTGTACGACGGCTAGTGTTGAGTCAGTACATAGCATGGTAGGTGAATAGGTGGAAGATAATGAAAAGTCTAAAAACAAAATTCCCCTGAACCAAAACTGGCAATTTCTTATAACTAAATATATGTAGAGTTGTGGATCTATGAAGTGTAGTTTTTTACTTTAAGGGTGGTGTAAGTATATGGGTTAGTATTATTACTTACTAGTAATGATATTATTCATTTATGTACCGGTATTGTAACAAAAATAATATAACTAGTTGTAATTTTAACAGTTTGTTACGTGTTAACGACACTGACTCAATTGCTGCGCTACGCAGCGCTCAACTGAACTCTAGTGCACCCTCGATTTTCCTCAAAAACTGCTAATTATATTGATATATAGCAATATTTCTAAATTTAAGCGTAAAAACGAATATTTAGCCATTGGTAATTTATTAGAAATAATACGCTAGTTTTTTTTTTCACAAAAGTAGTAAATATTTTGCTATGTTTTGTAACATGGCTGTGCAAATATTTGCGTTTTTCAAAATGCTTGCAAAATGGTACCAAAAGGGAGGTGGGGGGAAAAGCTCAAGGGGGAATACTGGGGACTTTTGTAAATATATTTGTTTAATAGTGTTCTGCCATCTGTGGAAAATTCAGCTTGTAGGGAATTATTTCTAACATTTGCCGATTTTAGACCTTCACTGTCTGCGTATCTCATTGTTGTTTTATTATCATTAGGTTACAACAGAACTGTAAAGCTAATCTTCATTGTTAATCTCGCTCAATAAAGGAATTATGACTTCAATAATAGTTTTAGGTGCCTAAATCTACGCATAAAAATCAAAAAGTTCTTTCAATAACTTATATTTAAAAACTGTTGCACTATACTAAATCTATACACAACTAAACTATAAAACTAAATCTACTTTATCCTCTAGTTTTAAATTATTATAGATTAGAACTATTTTAATTTTTTATATTGTAGCCTATATATCAGTTGTTAGTGCAATGGGTTAAGAAGGGTTGAGAAGAACGAAGATAGAACTGAGTGTGATACGACAAATCCATTTGTTACACTTTTAAAGCATAAAGGCTAAGACATAATCAAATAATTATTTGGCTCATAAAATAACGCAAAGTTGTATTCACCAGAATCCAAAGAGAATCTTTCTTAGAAGAAAAATTGATGCTGTAGAAGTATTTCGTTTGGGTTTGAAACTTGAAGTTAACATTCTATTAATCACCAGAGCCTAACTAATTTTATTAGTTACGTTGTATTGTAAAGCTTGTTGAAAGATTTTCTCAAATATTTATGAAAAAATAGAAGCTCTGGAGATAGGTCTATACAAGTTGGAGTATTTGAAGAGTTTGTAGTAAAATAACTATTTTCTTAATTTACATTGAAGCATTGAAAAATTGCATTAAGTATACTGATAAGAAATAGAAATCTTTTTGTACCTTTGATGTGTATTGACAGAAAATAAAAATAATCCAAACTAAAAACCTATTACATGTAATAGGGCCTGTATTACCACTGAGGCCGTTACAGTTATTACCTGTATCTTATGGAAATATTACTGAACTCTGTATCCTCAAAATAACTTTCTTAAGGAGTACAAAAGATTACATTTTGGAATTAGATCAAACCAATTTTGGGTGTTTAGAAATAGTAATAACACGGTTTTATAACAGTGTGCTTAGCGACTACATATCTTTAATGTTAAAAGGTCTTACAGTTTTTTTTCGTTGGCATTACAGCTAGAGCTACATCGTACTCGGAAGTCGGTAGGTTGTTTGAGCATCTCGTCCTGCCTATCTACACTGTTCGCTCTCTCCGCTCGCTCCTCTCGTTCAATGCTTCTTGATCTTCTCATTTCGTTCTTTTCTCCAGACGTTTCTTCATTACTGGTATCGAGTCATCAGTTAGTAATACAACACAAGAAATGTAAAATACGGTTAGAGCCATTCAAAGCATACTGCAGAAAGAACTGATTATATTACTTAAATTGTGTTTACAACAACTTCTACCCTAAACTATCTTAAAAGGAATTGATTAGGAACATGCAAATCAAAAAATTAAAATGGTTCTCATTCTCAATCTTCAACTTGTTTACTTTAGTCTCGGTGTTCGAGCTAACATTTCTAAGACATTAATGTCTGTATTTCAAAATTATAAGAAAATAAATGGTTAAAAATACGTTACATATATGTAACAATATAATACAGTAATATGATATAGTAATAATGTAATGCTAAGCGGTGTACATCAATTTTAAATTTTAGTCTTAGAAAGGTTTACTATAATTTAAAATCTACTCTGCTGATGTTTTAAAGATGAAAATCTAAATTTAGTTTACAAGACTAATATTTTATATTAAATTATTAAAACTAATGAATTTTCCTTTTTTTTCTACTAATATTTATATTTAGTTTAATTTCTATAATTTATATTCGTAATCATATTTTGTTGTGTTTATTAAGACAAACCAAATTGAAAAATTGCTATCTCATCTTGAAATATTTGGTATAACTGTACAAGCCATCTTTAGTCACCAAATGTTTGCTCGTAAATGGCTGGACCATTAATACACTTCCACAAGTGAAAAACTTAGAAATTATTTAGAAGGAAAATTCAACAAATATGACTTGAGATATTGAAAACATGGCAGTCTGTAATAACATTCTGTGATAACGATCGCTGATTTTTCAGAACGACATGTGATTGGTTCGCTCACATACAGTCTGCTACAGCTCTCCACAACAAGCTCGAAAATTTCATAATTTGAATTGTGTTTGCTATTTTTGACACCGTTTCAATCAATTAGTTATAGTAACTCATATTCATGAGCCAATGCATGGAATCACAATGCTGAACTATGAGTAAAAAAATGAAGGTATTTTGAAACAGAATAAAAAAATATATAGATATTGCATTTATTTGATATTTAATGTATAGCATGAGTAAGTAAACTCAGAACAAACTAAATAAACAGCAAACGTCTGAAAAATTATACACTACGAGAGATCTAAATGCATGTTTGTAATAAAAAACAAAAAAAAACTCTAGATTGATTCTCATTTATAACAGGTTCAAAAAGGGATTTGGACAGGATCTCGGACATTTGCCATCGTTATAGCTTATAAAATGTATAACACAATGTTTTGAGGATTGGAATCTATCCTCTTCGTCAGGTGGAGGAGGTATTAATACATACAAAATTAACTAACAGAAAGAAGTAAAGAAGCGAAGAAAAGGGTTTTACCATACCCCTGCTTGGAGTTCACTCCAAGCGTTGTCACTGCACATCATGCTAATCCTGAGCACAAATCACAAGTACGAGGATCACGATCGCACATCACACTAACAAGTAGTATCCCACTGTAGTCTGTGTTAGTGTGATGTGTGATCGTGATCCTCGTACTTGTTATTTGTACTCGGGACTTGCATCCTGTGCATTGACAACGCTTGGACTGGACTCCAAGCAGCTTTTGGGTATGTTTGAACCCTTTTCTTTCCCTTATTTACTTCTTTTTGTTCATTAATTTTGTATGTATTAATACCTCCCTCAAGTGACGAAGAGGATAGATTCCAATCCTCAAAACATTGTGTTATACATTTTATAAGCTATAACGATGGCAAATGTCCGAAATCCTGTTATCCCTTCAAACCTTCCATCGTCAATAACAAACTTTAAACAAAGAAATGAACACTACCAATTTTACTTACGAGATAGAATGATGACCCTCGTAGAGGAGTAAGAGAGATGTTGTGTACAGTCTGATGGATTCTAGCTGCATGAGAGCATTCCGCAACTCCTCTAGCCTACGTATCAGCGGAGGCAACGCGTCGGTACGCAACCGTGTTCCATCATGAAGGAAGTTGCGTACAGCGCTTTGGAAGCCTGCAGCAGTTAGAGTGCGCCCATACAGTTTGTTACGACAGAGGAAACGACCAGATGACGCTTGATATACCTGGGTTACACACATGACATATCAGACGCTGCAAATGTGTTCGGACATCAAGAGCAGTCTGCCTGAAATAATAGCTTTGAGACAGAACTTAACAACTTACACTTCCATGTACTGATTACTTGCAGAAAATATGGTGGTCAAAAGCAACACAAGAGCCGGCTCTAGTGAAACAAACTTGAGTTTTCTCCATAAGAACAATATTAAATCTATTTCTAATCATTGAGTTATAAATGATAACTCATTTTAAAGATACAATTAATACGCATCCAAACGCTGTTTTTTAGTGAATACTTTTTGAAAAGTTATACTATGATAGCAAACAGTTGAGAATTTTTTTCTCAATAACCTACAAGATATCAAAACACTAAAAAGCACTTGGATGTGTATTAATTATAACTTGAAAATGAGACATCTTCCGTAATTCTAGAACTAAAAATAAGGTTGAAAAAATGCATAAGGTTTAACATTGTTCTTATACAACTTCAATCAAGATGATTACCAGCACAGCTTGCTTTTATACAGTTGTTTTGAGTTCAACAATAGTTTAATTAATGTAACAATCTAAACAGCTTAATGACACATTGCTTTCCTTGCATATTTTATAAATTGGAGATATGTACTATGTTAAATCAATCAAAGGGTTTGGACTTCCTGGATGATGCATTGGACTGGAATGAGCAGTTGGAAGAAATTGAGAGAAAACTAGCAATGGGAATATTTGTTTTGCGGAACCTCAGTAAGTTTGAAAACCTACAGTCTCAGAGCTGTCTACCACTGCTTGTTTCAGTCACACATCTCTTACTCAGCAACATTGTGGGGAGAGTCTGAGTTAAATCTACATCAAATATTTACGTGGCAAATAAAAGCAATTCTCAACCTTCTTGTAAGAACTCACAATAAGGAGTTCTTCACCAGTCTGGGACTGTTAAAAGTTCCCAGTCTTTATATTTTGTAAAGTTCCGATGTACATAAATTAAACTTCCTGGAAATAAATAGCACAAAACAAACACCAGAAATAAGAATATTTGTAGCGAACAACGCAATCTTGTCTTAATGGAAAAAAGCCCAAGTATTCAGGAATGAAAATTTTACAACTTTTGTTCCCTAATATTAAATCACTAAAATTATGTAAAGAATCAAGTGCAAATAAACGAAACGAACATAAGTCAAGTCCAACCAGGGCCACCACCGCATAGGGTGAGATATTAATTAAAGAGTAAATGTACTAGTTTTATATTATACAAGACAATTATATACTAGATCATGTGTACAAAAATACTGTTATATTATCAAGTCAAGTGTTTCTGATATTTCGTACTGACTTCAATTTTAATTTTATGGATAATGAGGACCAAAAACAAATACATATTTAAGTATACTCCCACATACGTAGTTTAAAAATAGCTGTACCAAACTAAATATTATTATGTGTGGTTTTAAAGTCAATTTTGATTACCATTAAAATAACATTTGTATTATCACAAAACTATAAAAGGTTTCTCAGCCTGTATTTATATGCAAAATAAATATATTTGTAAAATTAGCTATTTTCTGAATGTATTATGGAATAGAATATAAAAATCACTCACTTAAGTAATTTAAATCCAGATTCTAGTCCAATTTTAAACCTTGAAACAGTCCATTCACCAGTCAACAGGAGCACCTGCCTTAATGCTTATACGTCATTCCCTTCCTCTGTGAACAGCGTCCAAATCTCACTTTTCCTTAGCACCCAAGAACCATGTAAACTTCAGAAAGATTTTAGTTCAGTTTTAGATTTGGTTCTGAGTTTAAGTTCGTAGTGTTTTAGATAAATAGTAGTGATGAGACTTATGTGGACGCCACAGAGAGCAGCCCGGCTGATACAATTGAACTTTTATCTGGACGCAGATAAGATACTTGTAATTTAAGTACTCGCACTGGCCACACTACTTGTAAAAGTGGTCAGTCTTTCCAAAGATTGTATTTTGTTAATGACTGTACATATTTGCTGTTGGAAATAAATTCAATTCAATTCAATTCAATTCAAAAATGTAATGACACATGGAGCTGATTCTCCCTACTGTTTAGCAGTCAAGGGTGACATCCCTACAGTAGAGGGTGTTGATTGCTTTTGTCACCACCTCCAGTATTGCGTATCAACCTCCTTTCCACCTATTAGAATTCCTGCAATTTCGATGTTATGGAGGCAACTATTGTAAATTACTTGGTCCTATGCGTCTGAATCTTCATAATATACCCTTCTTCAGTAGGACTTTTCATTATGTCCTTGAAAGAATCACATTCTATCAACAACGCCTTAATATCATCTTTTAACAGCTGCACTGTAAATGTAACAACTGACAAAGATAATCTGTAGTACTTTGAATGGAAGAAAATTTATGTCTTAGTCAGACTGTTTTTATGTAAACATTCATTGAAGTCTGTTCACGCTTATACTGTAAAAATTAAAAACAAGAAAGTAAGAAACAGGAAAACTATCCGATTGCTTATTATTTGTTGATAAAATTATAATAATAATCTTATTATTATTATTATTATTTAATAAAGGCCTTCAGAGACTTAAGCAGTTCACAATTTGAGATCAGAAGCGCAAACTTTCCATCTAAGTCCTCCTTCTGGTTCAGCATCACTAAGAGTGACATATAGCTAGTTCTTAGGGCAAAACTGCTTGCCTGTTACTGTATGACAGACAAGATGTCAACTGCTTCCACACTGCAGTCCAGTTCACAACTGTAGCGCAACAGAGGTTGTTACAACTGTAACACTAGACTTCCCAGTCAGAAAGAGACAAGAGATGTTACTATCCCAAAACAGTTCCCTCAGCCAGGAATAAATGAGCCTCGATTCTGCCGAGGAAGATATTGTGCGGATATTTGGAAAGGGAACTACGTATCCTAGAATTGAATTAGTATGACGAATACCAACTGGTTGTAACAATATATTGGTTTAATTTCATAAGTGTGTGCATGCTGTATGTACGTGCGCGTACGTGCATATGTGTACATGTGTGTCCGTACATGCGCGTCATACGTGCATGTGTGTATATATATTATTTGTCTTTGTTTTTTGTTACACTGTTTAGTTGTTATCTTTTATAAATAATAAAAATTGTTTAATGATTCTTATCCTCTTATTTAACAGTGTAATATCACATAATAATATTACCAAATGTTACATGACAGAAACTCTCTATTGAGGAATGCCAATTAAATTAAAGTGATTTATTACTTTATTTCTATAATACGTATGTACTGTGACAATGTCAACTGCACTTTCATTGTATCTAAAGACTAATAAAGAATCGTGAGAATTTAAGTTCCTGAATATTCTGTCAGAGGAAGTGATCTTAAAGTGTAAACAAAAAAAGCTGCAAAGTATCTTTTAACTGTAATTAACAATGTAATTTTTTTTTCTCAACTAAATGTTATAGGTGAGGCTTTATTATTATCGTTTGTCAATAATTTGGCTGTTTTACTTGCAATACAGCAATTTAGTTTAGTATAAATAACTGTAAGTGATATTTCTCTGATTCACTTGTAACTATGACAACTAACCTTTTTAATTTTTCAACCCTTTTATCCCCGTTTAAATGTCCAACTTCAAGGAAAGATAGCAATTCTCAATACATCGTTTTAGATCTATATTATAATACAGAACAATAACAAAAAACAATTGAAATCTTTATGACTTTATAAATCTACCATCGATAATGAATTTAAATTAAGATTAACAAAGTGGTTAAATCACCTGCATGCCTCCTATCCTGAGACCAAGTTTAGCCGAAGTCGTGGTGACTACTTTGACCATCTTGCTCTGTCGCTTCGCAAGGCTGTCGTTGTCTCCGTACTGTCTCGTCCCCATCTTAAGGTCCAGGATACACGGCAGGCTGAACCTCCACGTCAGATTCTCTAATACAATAAAGTCTGTGGATTCTGTTAAGCTAAACAGCAATATAGGTTGAGTTTCTGGATACCAAAGTTGTAGATCAGATAAAGTGTACTTACAACTTTTTTCGATTACAGGATTTTTAGGATGACTGAATTGTTAAGGGTGAAGGATCAGGCCCACCATGAGGAGAAGTAATGGACACTATCTTTTCACTTAGTTATTTATTTTTATTGGAATGGTCAGTCCAGCCTCTGGCAGCCAAAGAAGGCAGATATGTTTAGGTTAAGTAAATCTTTAAAAACTACAGGAGTTTTAATCAATCTGTCAAGTTTTATCTTATCACAATGTTTTGAAATCTATTGTGCCACTTCTGGACATCCATGGGGTCACTCCAAAAATTTTGAAATATATAAGAGTTTTTGTTCTATACTTATCAAGCATTAGATGTGTTCAAAGTTATCTCCTCCAGCATGATGCACTTTTGGATTCAGACTTTCTGCTCGTTTAAAGTACCCAGCCATCTAATTTTTGGAATAGAGTCAAACTATTTGCGAATCACATCATCAATTTCAGCTTCTGAACAAAAGTGACAACCATGCAAATGTTTCAGTTTGAAGAATAATCCCATCACAAATAGCGAGATCAAGTAAATAAGGCGAGTGCTCCATTGTTTTGATCCCTTTTTCTGAATCAGTTGTTTTTGCAAAAATGTGAGAAGAGACATATTCGTGGTGCCTATAATAATAAACCTTTAATTTTCAAGTCCTGGAGAACTTCTGGCAAGCATTGATTAGTGTACTAATTTGCTATGGCTCATCCACACAACCTATACGATTCTCTCCTTGAGTTCAAATGCAGTAAAATAGAGTATGTACCACCAGTAAACATTTTAGATATAACCTGATGACCACTGTTACTAAGCAGCTGGAGGGTCTTCTGAATTGTGAGATACCCATCAAGAAACAATTGTTCTAAACGAGGAACTTCACCTTTTACAGTGATAACTAAAAATATGATTTTAGAATTTTAAAACTTAACTGCCATTTTCAAATATGGTGACCAACTTTAAAATTCTTCATGGAATAGAACACTGATATGATGAAATATAAATTTAACAGAAATTTCTTAGGCTGTGTAGGCTAGATTAGTCTAGGTTGTTAGGTTATGTTAGGTTTGGTGGTAAGGTAAGATAAGGTTGTTAGATCAGGTACTTAGGTTAGTCTAAGTTGTTAGGTTAGATTAGGTGCTAATGTTAGGTAAGGAGGTTAGGTTAGATGGTTAGGTTAGGTGGTTTGGTAAGATTAGATTAGGTTAGGTTAGGTGGTTTGGTAAGATTAGGTTAGGTTAGGTGGTTTGGTAAGATTAGGTTAGGTTAGGTGGTTTGGTAAGATTAGGTTAGGTTAGGTGGTTTGGTAAGATTAGGTTAGGTTAGGTGGTTTGGTAAGATTAGGTTAGATTAGGTGGTTTGGTAAGATTAGGTTAGGTTAGGTGGTTTGGTAAGATTAGGTTAGGTTAGGTGGTTTGGTAAGATTAGGTTAGGTTAGGTGGTTTGGTAAGATTAGGTTAGGTTAGGTGGTTTGGTAAGTTTAGGTTAGGTTAGGTGGTTTGGTAAGATTAGGTTAGGTTAGGTGGTTTGGTAATATTAGGTTAGGTTAGGTGGTTTGGTAAGATTAGGTTAGGTTAGGTGGTTTGGTAAGATTAGGTTAGGTTAGGTGGTTTGGTAAGATTAGGTTAGGTTAGGTGGTTTGGTAAGATTAGGTTAGGTTAGGTGGTTTGGTAAGATTAGGTTAGGTTAGGTGGTTTGGTAAGATTAGGGTAGGTTAGGTGGTTTGGTAAGATTAGGTTAGGTTATGTCAAGTAAGACACTGCACTAAGCAGAAGGTGTACTAAACATGCACACTTTGGGTATGCTATTCAGGTATATGATAAGGCACCTGGATGTATACATCTGTTGTAGATAGTAAAATAAATATTGAAAACATTTGAACATCCACAATGTCACTGTAGGTATTGTTTATTTTTTAAACTTTGTATAGTTCCACAATAAAAAAGATCAAGGTTTCAAAATTGTTCACTGATTTTTTGTTAGATTTCTTCAAAACAGCTTAGGAATATACAAGCAAACAGTTTAATAAAGTAACAGTAAAAGAGTTTTGACTTGGTTAGTTAGACAATAAAAGAGTACAAGATTTACTATTTGTTCTTTGTAGATATAATTATGACAATAATTTTATTTTATTGTCCCCAAAAGTGTTAGAAACCTCACATTATTATTACTATATTGTATACCTTTTCTTCACCAAAGTGATGTAAAATACAATAAATATATAAACAGATTTATGTAATATCACTGTAACTCAGCATCATCCATGGAATCTTCTCAACAATCAAAGTAACCCTTAAATCATGCAAAAATACCTATTTACTTTGGTGCATTATCATCATAAATAGCTTTCAACATCTCAACAATACTTTGGTTTCACACAATTTTTATATTGAGCTTTTATTCAGCCATTTTACTACGTTCATTTAAAGTCTCTGAATAATTTTCTGACATGTTATTTAGCTGGAAGTCCAAATTAAATTTGGTTATTACTTGTGTAACATACACCAAATTGTATCATTTGTTTATTTACTGAAGAGAACATAAATATGAAATTAAATTTAAAATTGCTGTATTTCTGAGGCAGCAATGATATAAAATGAAATTAAATGAAAATTCGTTTATTTAAACAGGCAAAGTTAGGGCCTCATGGCCCTTTCTTACACTTAACCTGTCTGATCAATAATTATTAACAAATATTAACGAAATTAATATTAACACTAATCTACCTTACTAATTACATTAAATTAAACATTAATATAAACACTAAAAATTATAAATATGATACTTCTAAAGAAATAAATAAAAATATAATTATACAATCATAACACAAAATAATATTACAACTTCCATTTTTAATAAGAACCAAACACTATAATTAATACCTAATAAAAATAATTTATAAATATATAATAAGAATATTTTTGAAATAAATAATATATATGGTGTTTTATCTCACTCACACACAATGCCAGCACCACACCCACAGACCCCTAGGACGGACCCGCCCCGACCAACCGTTCATGGTACAAACGTCTCAGTGCCGCCACAAACCGCTGATCTCCCTCAATGGAAGTGATTTCTGGGGGGAGGGAGTTCCACAAACGACAACCCATCACTTGAAAAAATCTATCAAATACTACAGTCCTGTGTTGGGGCATTATTAAGGTACGAGAACCAGAGCGAGTGCTTCTTAGACTATCATGAGATATAAATTGAAAATAGTTTGAAAAATATTTTGGAAATCCAGATTGTAAAATTGAATGAACTAAATTTAGTATTTTGATTGATTGTTGTTCTTTTAATTTCAAAATATTTCCCTGAATATAGTACAGTGTAATGTGTTGGTCTCGTCTCACATCATAAACGTAACGTAAACAGTAGTTTTCAGTCCTTTGCAGCTTCTCACTAAGTGCTACCGTCATGTCATTCATCACAGAGTTGCAGTAATTGAAGTGTGGAAGTACTAGTGATTTTGTCAACAGTAGTTTGATCCGTTCAGGTAGAAATCTTTGTAAGTGTTTCAGTGAGTGGACAGATGCGAAGACTTTTTTACATATATCCCTCACCGCTTCCGTCCAAGTCAAATTCGAGTTAAATGTCAAACCAAGATTTTTCACTGTTTCGTAGTATGGTAGAGTAGTTCCGTCAATAATTAAGGATTCAATAGTGTTCGGGTCCAGAAAGTTCCGTAAACGTGTGTGGGATATAAGTATTGGTTTGGTTTTTGCATGGTTTAGTGTAAGCCCATGGTTTCCACACCATAAAACATAAAGCAATGGACTGCTTTAACCCTCTCTAACACTTAACCCCAAATTGTATATACTGCGGATGATACAACAAAAATGTTTCAATTCCTTATTGTTCACTAGTAATAAATTCACCGACTATCCCTACCAGTCCATAGATACAAATACGAATCAAAGGATACTGAGAGGACAATGTTCCTCCTCCAACTTCGCCATGAGCCTTGTGATGTACTCTTTGTGACACTTGAGTACCCAGGGGTTGATAGTAGCAGCATCGTCGTCCACTGCTGGCTCTGCATCAAACATGGCCGACAGTGATGCCCCCTCCACTTCGATGCTCCCATTCCTCCGCAGTCTTAGTCTACAAACACACACTTGAGTCCAGATTACTATTAGAATATTGTGAATATCTGTAACTGTCCAGTAATCATTGGTGAATTGCTACCAGTTACATAATTCAATTAATAAATATACCTTAATGCTGAAATTAATCAAACTTTAAGATTATAAATTAATAGAAATGTTACATTTTTACAGTGATTATAATGCCACGGTATGAATAGGCCTAAATGTTATTTATAAAGTCTGGTAGTGAAATTTCAACATTTCTGGTAGCAAATCAGCTTAATGCTAAATGTTAACTCAATAGGTATAAACTTTATATAGACGAATGGTAATTGCTCAATCACAAAAATACAAATTTTTACTTAGGTTTTAAAAACTAATTCAAAATACAAAACATCACATGCCATCTTGGTCTTCCCCACAGTGTATTTGCTTTTTGAAGAAGATAATTTATTCAAACTTTGACCCCCTGATGCTTTTTGTATATGACCCCCTGATGCCTGAAGTAATATTTGTACAGCAATGATACAAAATTGTATTTTTAGAAACTAATTTTGTATCAATGAAGATGTTCCGTTTTACGATCTGATTTGTCGTAATATTACACAAGAAATAGTCCTGTACCTAGTGATTGCCATTCATGCAGTTTTGCCAATTCCCACTAGACTTCAACACCTCCCTCTGTAATCCACTGTGAACCCTTAGCTCCATGGTTCAACTGAGTTTATCCATTGTGTTAATGGATTTATTCATATTGTATGATTATATCAAATGATAACAGTGTGCAATGGCAGTCAAACGAATGATTCATTACAGGTTGGCAATGATGACTCAGAGAGAGAGAGAGAGAGAGATGAAAAGTAGTAGACTAAACTGAAAAGGTTGTGGCAGATTCCAGTGATGGGGAAGAAAATATGATCTACATGAATATATAACAGACTAGCTTTTACCCGCAGCTTCACTCGCATTTAAGCTTTTAAATAAGCATCGGAGATCGTTACTATAGAAATGTATTAATAGGATAGCTATATTTTATTGCTGAAACATTACTACACACAATGAAGCTTAAAAAACAAAATATGCTTTATTAAATTATATGTTAAAATATATTTTACTGCAACAAAAATAAATAATTTTGATTTCTAACAATTTAAAAAGATAAAATGCAGAGTATCAATGTAGAATATTTTTGTAGATTATATTATAAGTTTTCCGTCAGGTGCAAATATGTATAAATTCCGGTTATTAGACACTCGAGAACAGGCTACATATAGTTGACCTTGAGAGAAGCATGGCTTTTCTAAATGCACTCCCGCTACCTGTAATGTCTGCTCTTGTGCTTTGTTTATAATATTAGTAGGAATTCCAAACAGCTGAAATTATAATCAATTGGATGGATTGGATTGGATTAGATGTTAACGTGACCATCAATAATACAGTGTGACGGTATTACAGTACTCATTGTACTGTAATACTTGAATAATAATAATATATGAATAATAATTGACGGGTTGGAAGTTCATTGCTAGATGGTGTTGAAGTAGCTATATTTTGATATTTTTTGACAAATAATTTTTTTATTTTTCGTAAGGAATAAATCTTGTTTATTAATAAAAAGTATCCTATGTTACTTATAATATCTCCAAGAATATGTGTACAAAGTTTCATGGTGATCGTTTAAGTAGTTTTCAAATGAAAGCGTAACAAACAAACTTACATTCACATTTATAATACTGGTAGGGACTAGACATGTTAGTGCAATTAAACTTAAACCGCTCCACTTTTACGTGTTTGAGTGTCTTTGGTGATTTTAAATAAGTGGAAAGTTCTATTTTCAGGAAGCATTATTAACAAATTAATAATACTTTTGTTGGATTACATATTTTTTTATTTAAATTAAATAAGACTCAAAATGTACTAACAGTAAATGGGTTTCATACAGTCACCTTGGCAGTTTAATACGTCTTTTTGTAGAACAATAATAAGTTTCACTCATCAAAAATACTTTTTTAAATTAATAAGAAAGCAATAATTTACGACTGAGGCTTAATAAAATCAAAATAAATAGGATTAAAAAAACTGCTTAGGACTATGTTATGAGATGAGTCAAGTATGCTGGTTTATGCAAGACATTTGCTTGAAGTAAACAACTGCACAGAGTAACAATTACGTTTACGCCAAGTTCAAGTTTTGAGGCTCACTGAATCACAACTACCACAGAGTGTTTGGCTGACCAACAACTTTCACTCTAATTTTAGTCTCCAGCAAATTACGTTATCAGTGCTTGACAACAATGGACACAAACACAATAGACAGCAATGTTGACTCATAAAACAATCAGTCTAATGTTGACTCATAAAACAATCAGTCTGATAATTTTTAAATGCTCCCTCCATGCCTTGTACTGTTATTTACAAACACTAGTATAAATAAATCTGTCAACCAGGATTTTTTTATAACATATAGCATAGATGCAAGTAATTTTTAATTTAGTGAAAACAAATTTCACTAAATAAAGTAGTATAAAATTGTGCCAACAAATTAAGTCAACATAACAAATATGATAAAAAATACCCACTAAATAAAGTAGTATAAAATTGTGCCAACAAATTAAGTCAACATAACAAATATGGTAAAAAATAGTCCAAAACGAACACAATCTCGTAGTGATGTGAGAACTAGGAATCATATATCTACAAAGAAAAACTGTTCATCCCAAGCAATTGGGATGAACTAGTTAGAGTTCCACCTGTTGTCAAGATGGTGAAAGCCAAACCGATATCAGACTGAAAAAATAGTTTTAACCAAAGAACTTTTGAGTACAGAACGGCTGACTGATGAATCTATTTCTCAACATATAGATTTGTTAAACAATATTCTATTAAAAACCTACGATCTTTACATTCTTCCCCCACTAATAGTACAAGCTGTAAACTGTGTAAGCAGTTATGCTGAATACCTTGACAGAAAAATTTTATTTTTATGTCCCTAAATAATTGTTAAATGACGTGGGAGGATCACATTGGAGCACATTTATTTATATTAGAGCTACAAAAATGTTTTTACCACTACGATTTCCGTCTCATTTATCAATGAAATTGCTTTTAATTGAAAAGAAAAAAGAAAAAATCTTGACAAAAAATGGGTAGAATTGTGGTATGTTCATGCTTTATGCTGTTTATTTGCTTATTTAAAGCTTTCTACTGACTAAAACACTGGACACAGATAAATGAAAGAACTTGATTCTTTGATGGCTTACTATGTTGTAGAGATTTCCTGACAGTGTCGTCTCAAAGAAAAACATGGCTGGATGTGTTTAAGTTTTGAAATATGAATGTATTATGTTTGCCATGTTGAGATCCAGGAGTAAGCCTGAGATCTTCCATGTAAAAATGACGTTGACTGACAAAATCGGTTGGATCTTCTTGTCAACGTGAAGTTGAGTTGCAACTATTAGTTTGCTGGGAAGATATAACCAGTTTGCAGTGTTTACCATACACCAACTCGGCAATAGAAGAATTTAGGTCTGGTCGGGTAGCACTGTCGATTCCAAGAAGAATAATGCAAAGAGTTTTTTCTAACCATGACACATGGTGGCAGCTTTGAGTTGTCTGTGAAATCGTTCAACCATGCCATTGGCACAGGGTGATAGCTGCGGGTGCAATGACTTTTGCTGCCAAGTAACATTCCAAGGAGATGGAATAGATTGCACTCAAATTGGATTCCTTGATCTGTCATTATCCAGCTTAGTGTACCGAAGTGAGATATCTAGCAGTTGATGAGGGCGTCAGCCTTTGTGATGCCTTTGAGGGGCCATGCTTCTGGCGATGTGGTGAATCTATCTAATGCAGTCTAGCAGAAGTGATAGGGACCAGCTAGTAGAGAAGGTCCAATGCGGTCTATTTGGACATGTTGAAATCGAGCTGAAGGCAGTGAATAAGTCCTAATAGAAGTTTTGAGTGGAAGGAAGAGCTTGTAGGTCAAGTGGTGTGGATAGAAATCATGCGTACATCCGAGACATTAAATCTGCGCACATGGTGGATGATCCACAAACAAACTGAATATCAGTTGTGTATTGAGCATTGAAGGAAATCTGATTAATCCAGATAGGTGGCAGTTAGTCTTTATGTTATTGGATAACATACTTGAGGGGTTTGTGGTCTGTAAATATTGAACAGTGTTCATTAAGAATTTAAGATGTGGTGAACTGCAGAGTAAACAGCTAGGTGTTCTCTGTGGTAAGCAGACCACTCAGATTGGCGTGGTGTGAGTTTCTTGGAGGAGAAAGAGAGAGGTTCCCAGTTGTTTCCAGCACGTTAAAAACAAGCATCAACACCTATGTTTGACACATTGGTGAAAAGTCCATAAGGGTGTTTTGGGATTGATGTATCTGCTCATACTTTATTGCTTGTTGATGAATTTGTGGCTAAATATTAAACTGTAACAATGCACCGTCCCCCATATTCACCATAGCTCTGTGTGACATTTTTCTTTCCCAAATAAAGATAACCATGAAAGAACAAAATAAGGTCACTAAATTATTGAAGGAGCTGATGGCCATATCAAAAATTGAATCTTAGAAGAGCTTCAGGGAGGAGCATTGGCACAGGACCATAATATCTGTTGGGAAATACTAAGAAAGAGATAACACTAATATATAGTAAATTTTATTTCTTTGTACGTACTTATAAACACAATTTGAGCTGGATTAGATTATTTAAAGTATAGTGCAAGAGGAGCAAATAAAACTTAGTTGGAACTGGAAGCATTGAAGGAGAAAAGAATGAGATTAACTGGTCTTCACGGACAAGGACTTGTGGAAAATAGGGACTAGAATTAATGTAAAAATAAATATGATAGGATGAAGGCAACCAAAGGAAGATTAAAAACGGAAGTTACTTGTTTAAAGGGTAGTTCAGTAAATGATGTTATCACTCACCGTTTTAAAGTAGAAGAAGGCTTTGGGCTGTAATTGTCCGGACTAGAAGCCAATAACGTAATGTACTCGCCCTCTTGGATAAGGCGAACTTTTATGATTCCATAATAGCGTGGTACAAAAGATCTCAGGCTTTCGGGAAGACTTTCGTAAAACAACTGCTCACGCTCGACAACAGGCTTACAAACGGTCGCTTCATCCAGGCAGAGCATTGACGAATGACCGCCTACTTGGTGAATGAACGGCTGCAGCTGTATCACAAATATACCATTTAAGGTTCCCTTATTGAGAGTAAATCTTAGAATTACATTCCCACCAGACTTCTGCTCTCATTACTGTCACAACATCGTTGAGTTATCTTAAATACATGAGCCCTAGTCCAGTCAAACATCCTAGTTCTGAATGGACAGTAAGGAAAGAGACATTGATGAGAACCCAAAGTATTAACAAATCAATTATTTTAATTATCTTTTGAAGAGTGAAAACTGCAATTCAACTTTGTATCAATAAATAAGTTCATACAGCAACCTCTGGTGTTCAACTGCTACTTCTGTGAAAAATCAAATTGAAGGAAAGTTAAATTGGTACACACAGTTGTAAAGTGTGTTCTTAGCACCTACACAACTTGTGTCACAGTAAAGGTGCTAAATCTATACAATATTTCAAACTGTACACAATGTTCTAACAATGGTGAAATGACTTAGGCCTACAATTTATGCGTATTCTTGAAAAACAACAAGCCAACTCCACCTCTATGCTACCTCTTATTAAAGTACAGCCATTCCTGTGCACTAACTTAAAATGCTGGCAAAATAATCGATTGAAACAATTGAATTTGGTTATATCAAACTACAATTATCGATATATAAAGATTTTACTAAAATAATTAAAAAAAGGCTGTGAATGTTTTGTTTAAATAATTAGTATTGAAAATACTTGTAATTATTTATATCTAGTGGTTTTATAAACAACAACCAAATGAAAGAATCAAAACAAGTAAAAATAGTTAATTGCATGAAACAACAATGATCAAAACATTGACAGATTTGATCTCCTATTGTTTTCCAGATAAAAATTCCTATCCACTATAAGAAATTTAAAAAATTAACTCTTATCAAATAACCTTCCTTCCATCATGTATAGGTGGAATGACGACTGCTTTATAACAACCTTGTTTCCAGATTTGGTTCTCTTTTGGTGTCTTAAATGCATGTTCCTATTTGTGGAACTAAGATTTGCTGGTAAAACCATAAAAGTGTTGTGTCAGTACTTTTAAAGGTAAATCTTAAGCTCAGCGACTACCGCTCTAATTGCCGTGATTTTTTGCATACTAACACAGGTTAACGTAATTTCACCGAAAAAAATAATCCCGATTATCGCCGTAGCCGTTTACTCCCCCCCCCCCAAAAAGAAATGTCGGAAAAATAAAATTAGAAAAAACCTGACTGCTTAAGATTTACCCTTTTAAAATATGATCTTACTCAATCAAATTAACGTTGTTGCCATTTTCAAAATAGATACGACTAATAAACAAAAGAAACAAATATTATACACCTAGGACTAATTTAAATTTATGTTTAGTACTATAAACTTGACATTACTAAATATAAATTAAAATGTTGTTCTTATAGTTGTGGAAAATTGGTATATTCTTGTACAATCTTTATTCAATAAATTATTATAACATTGTATTACTTTCACAATATCAATATCAATAATAAAAATCTATGTATCTAGTCAATTATTTTTATAGCTTCTTAAGGAAGCGCAGCCCAGACCCTCTTGTAAAACAGTGGAGTACCATTGAAGGACAAGGCATCCATATATTCAGTGAAAAAGTATTAAATATGATTACACTGTGTGTAAAACATACAGGTACTTATTGTGCACTATAGAAAATTAGCTATAGCAAGCACTATAGCAAGCACTATAGCTAAACAGTGATTGTACAGTAGTTTAACACATTGACTGCAGCAGATGCTTTACCATGCAAGAATGTAGGAAGAGTAGTAGATCTCATTCAGTATAGAGATTCAGTAAAGGTGTTAATGAGTCAGTGTTTGTTCTCTGACAATGTAGCCTACAGAACAAGTAAAACCACAGCAACTGTTTGGGAATTGAATTATGTTAACTTATGTACATTACTGTGTGTTACTTATAATTATTATGAACTTAGACTAGGCTCAATAGAATAGCCTTTAGTCTAATATGGCAGTGTACCTTTGCACCTGAAACCTGAACTAACTCTAAAGAAGTTGTGAATAGTTCAGAATTTGTAATTGATAAATAGTAACAACAATATTACTTTTTTCAGATGCAGTTAAATTAATTGTAAATACATACTAACGATTAGCAATAAAACAATCACATAGCCTAGTTAACTACTACCAATTCAAAATATCATAAAACCTACAGATACATACTGAAATATATTTCGTTCCATTATCTGAATTCTCTTCCATCGGCAAACCATATATAATATCAATGAATGAATAGTAGTTGATTTAAAATTAGTTTATTACTCGTATAATTGTACATATAACCTCAACTTGAACATGAAACATTCCCTTTGCTCCATCACTCCTTAAGTATCATTGGTGCTGAATAGCTAATCAATTAATAATTTTCTAGAAAACAAACAATGTCATTTATTCGAGATATTAATTAATATACTTTAATAACCTATTTATGATAAAATCAAGTGAACTTGAAGACAATTCTATGATATTGATAACAGATTACATGTTTGTCGTCTGCACCTTACGTTAACAGTAGTGACTAATACATAGTGATGGCAAGATGGCATTGGGAACTACATGACAGAGCTAATACTTATTCACAGGTAACAAAAACACAGAGAACTGTGGCTCTCTAAATCGAATTTACGTATCTTATCGATTCCAAAAAAGCTCCCAACCTTACAAGTTCTCTATTTCAATAAGAATCAGATTCGAAGAACCACACGGAATTAGAACTGATATAAGATAAGCGATAACTGTTCTCGGCATAACTTTTACATCTCTCTCTTTAGTATTTTGTCAATAACCTATTGCCAAAATAACGTGGTCAGTTGATACTACGCTCCAGTATCATGTTACCGTGGTAACATTTTACTATCTGGCCCACGAGTGGTATTAATTAGCATCTTGCCCTTACTAAACTTACGGCATTATTGGTACCCCGGTAACGTGTTACCACTTACCAACCAGCCTAAGCTTGAAATTAGCATCAATGATGTTATTGAATCGATACTACTCCTGTTATCCGATAACACGTTACCAGCCGACCCACTCTCACGCTGTAACTGAAGTTACGTTATTAAGATGCAAGTAAATTGACTCAGATTAAATCAAAATGTGTAGAGTTATTAACACATTACTTTATAACACAAAGTAAATGTGATTTTATTCTAGTACGATATGTTAACTGCATTTCAAATTGAGATGTTTTTATTATACCAAATGTGTGTATTACGTTGCAGAATAAAAATACACAAACAAAACAAAATTGTCCTAGATTTCAAACACACCCTAAATAAACACTTATTTATTATGTTCAAATTTATGATCTGATAAATATGTATACAATTAATTCTTCAAGATGTGTGAAGTATTACAAAATAAAAATACTTTTGAGTGTGTGTGTGTGTGTCGTGTGTGTGTGTGTATGTATATATATATATATATATATATATATATATATATATATATATATATATATATATATATATATATATATATATATATATACATACATACATAATATAGAAATATACAAAATTAGCTGACAAAATCTTTTCTTCTGTCTAAGTGTAAGAATGATTACACAAAATTTGAGTTACAATTTTAAATAACTGTGCAGCTCGCTTGCTTCTTAGACGTGTGCTGCGTTCTGAGATAAGATTACCTGCTGCAGAAAAAAGGTATTCGCAGGGAACGAATGTTGTTACAACATTGAACCTCCTCTTGAATAATTTACCCAACAAAGAGAAATTCCCTTTATTTTCTTTCCACCAAATAAGTAGATCCTTATTTCTGTCAAGGTTATCGTCCTCTGAGTAGCGGTTTAGTTCTTGAATTGCTGCAAATGATTTTGAGTCTAAAATAAAAACCAAGTGCTAGAATAAAGATCTATTATCTCATTACATTGTGATAACCAAATAAAATTGAGGATTTTGTTATCATAAATAAAGTTTGTATGTTTTCTTAAACCTAAGTAATAATATTGAAAAATATAGGTTCTTCTTGATTACTTTTAGGTTTTTTTTTAATTCTCTTCTAAAGGACTTCCCAAATTGAGTTTCTATTTTAAAAGTTCTTTAGTCAAACCTTCTGGTGTATCATTTTGTACTGATGAACCTTCGTCATCAGGCTCTCCAAATCTCTGCCAAAAGCTCTGCACATTGCTTTTTTATTTCTTCTGCTGCGACTTCACTCGAAAAGGGAGCTAGGTCTAATGTAGTTGCCATACCATAGTTGTACTATGTTCTATGTTTTCAAGTTGAACCTTTAATCTACTTAGTAGTTCACATAGTAAGGTTTTTATTTATTATTTGTGTGGAGAAATTTTCCTTTTGCATCTTTTTCCATACGCCAGTCAAGCCATTTACTAGTAATATAACTTGACTCCCGGTGACATAGCGTTCGCCTCATACTTTGTTGTCACTTCTTCAAATTATTTGAAAACTATGTAATTTCCATGTAATTTCCGTTAGAACGGGAAAGACTTTATTGGTCAAAGCAATTGTGGTCTATATATCGTCTGAAATTCAACAAAGCGGGTAACCATATAAAACGTTGAACTCCATCTGGTGGTACTTGTAAGATCAGTTTCTTAGGTTATAATCCCGATTTGTTTTGTAAAACGAAAAGCTTTTCCTTAGCAGTAGTAACTCTTTTGAACAAAATTACAATTTCCTTGATTTTTCTAGCAAACTATTTATATTTATTTAAAGAGCCTTGCACAATAACGTTGAGGGTATGAGCAAAACAGCCAAAATGTTTCAACTTAAATTCATTTGTAATTGCGCCTTTAATGTCACTAGCGTTATCTGTCACTACAAGTGAAATATTATTGGTCTTGTGAAATTTATTAGTATATTTTTTATTCCCACACAAGTTGGCCCTAGTGTGAGGTACAGACATAGATGAACATTCCAATATAATAGATTTAAGTTCTAGGAATCTGTGATAAAATGAGGTGTAATAGCTATATAACTTTGAACTTTTTTATATCCAAGTGTCCGTTGTTAAACAAACAATTTCAACATTCAGTAATCCATTGACACATTTTTCATACTGTGCAGGAATGAGACTTTTATAAAATAATGGTTTTCATATCAGGAACTGTGTAGGCAGGGTTTAGGGTTTTAATGAAACCAGAAACCCCTTCACTATATACCATAGTAAAGGGTTGAAAATCAACTGTAAATAGTTTAAATAACAAAGTGTCAAGATTCCTTTTCTGTGTTTTACTTCATTTTTTGATGAAGGTAAAAAGATTGTATTGTTTGTTGACTGTTTGATGTAACATTTTGCTGTATGCAAACACTGGTGTTGGAGAGAGATAAATTGATTCCTTAAGTTTGAAACAGTGGATTTAAAGTTTAAAATTTGCTTCCATAAATAATATTGCTACTTTACTTACATTAGCCTCCACTTTGAAGTACGACCATAAATAGCTGGTTTTCAATTTCGCAACTCTACTCATATAACAATATTATATGAGTGGAATTACGAACTATGTTACAATATGGTAATTTAAAATTTTGACTACACAATGCAATTATTGTTTAGTTTTAAAATTAACTAGTACCCTACAGTATAATATTTGGTCTGGTATACTACCTTAAAATAGACTAATTATAAACGTATTTAATCCACTGCACAATACAATTATATATTACTTATAGACTACTTCTAATTAATAATTACTAAAACGACATGACATAAGAACGAATAGGTGAATGACAAATATTAAAATTAAATTGGAGTTTTTCACTTTTCCAGAAACAAGTCTGCACAGGTTCATTTCTATTTTTATAAATATGACTGATAATTTTATCTTTTGTTCCCAGCCCCTCCCGCCACTCGCTCCTCAGTCCAGCTCACTTTTCTACGTTATTGGTCTCTCAGTTACGTAATACCAGGAAAGCTTTATCAGAACGATAGTGACAGTGAGAACTTGAGTCACATATTCAGCCCACCTATTACTGAAATGACAGGGAGTTACTGGTAACACGTTATCCATAACCATGTTACAGACACTAAAACGTTATACATCGCCCATCTCAACTATTTAGTTCATGTTTCTAGTAGTGACCTTTGGCTGTTCATATAAGTACACTCAACAGTGTTACCAGACGTCTGGCTTTAGGAGGACATGTCCTCCTTTCAATTCTTTATCCTCGTATCCTGCCGGCTTATGAAAATTATGTAAAATGTCTAGCTTGTTGGCGAATGTACAAAAACAGTACCATTACATCAAACAATTCCTTCGATTTCCGAAGTTCGAAGATAGACAATAAAAAGTTATTGCAGCGCACACGAAATGCCATGGCTTGTGAAATAAACTGATGTTTGATTTAATAATTGTAAGTTGAGTGTTGTCTATAGGGGCACTAACTTACTGTTCTTTCTATCCGCTCAGCTACACTGGCACTACTACCCCTATGATTTTCTATTTATGTATTACCAGCTGTTACCTGCGTCTTCACTCGCGGTTCTCTAATTCAAAGTCCTTAGCCTACTTTGTAAATCACTTATGATATAATATGACAGTCAACTATATTTTTAAACGTAAGTAGGCATACGACCAGGTTCATTTTATTTCAGTGTTCATGGTTAGACGATCAGAGGTTAAGGAACTAAGTCTTTTATCAAGTTTAGCGTGTATAATAACATTTCTGGTTAATTGATTATATTATTTCCGATGCCACAACTAATCAATAAAATGGATACATAGGTCTCAAAAACCTACTTTGGTTACAAAAAAACTTATTTCCAGCTCTTGTGCTCTCTTCCAGGTCTGATGTATCTCCAACGCAGTACCCGGGAAGTGGCCGGATAAACCGAGGTGCGGTAAAACCGAGGCCGGATATGAGGGGTTCTACTGTAGTAGAATTTGCCTCGTCGACCCGGTGAAAGAAATATATTTACCCACTTAGGACTGAGAAGCCTGCCTTAGTCAAAAAGTGTCTACTTCCGGGCGTTTAAGTTCGGTTCTAGTCTAATGTATTTACAGTGCTACAGTTGAGTTTGCATTATTTACCCGATCAACAAAATTATATGTACACACACACACACACACACACACACACACACACACACACACACACACACACACACACACACACACACACACACACACACACACACACACACACACACACAATATATATATATTTTTTGTTATATTATTCTGTTATAGTGATAATTTCATATATGTGTTAGTATATCTTACTAATAATGAAATGAATCAATGCAATGAATATATTCCAATTGTTGCACAACATTTATTTTTAATATCATTCTAAACTTTTGTATCCAAATTAGTTATTTTTTAAAGAGAAAATCTCTTCCAATTCAGACTTATGCCACATACAAAATAAAAGCCTCAAATAATACTTTTATCAATGAATATAGTCTGATAATATTTCATTTTTCTATTTATACGTAATAAAAGTCTTATGTGTTCAAATGCAGTACTAATTTGTAATGTGTTTTTTTAATGTATAAATATATGACTTTTCGCAAAGTTTATAAGAATATTTAATACTGTCCTCTTTTTCACTTTAATGTCCTCCTTTTTCACCCTTATAGTCCTCCTTTTAGGAATTTATGACTGGTCACCCTGCACTGCATTAACAAAAGTGACTGTTCCAATAGTATTAAATTACTTACGTGCTTGATTGATACTGGGAGTTCGTTTAGCTTTATGAGTTATTCATTAGTAAAAATTAAAAACTTACCCTTGTACTATCGGAGAAGTTACTATGGCGTCTAAAACTCTCCGTTCTCATAAACAAGGTACAAGTTCAGTAAGCACCTTTATGTACTTCCACAAACTGCATCCCTCATGAGAGAATGTTTGGTTATCAAAGGCGATCTGGTAGCGGAGTGTCCAACTTGGCTTATGAAATCCAATCCAGCAGTTTTGATGAACTCTAAATATAATTGTTTGGTGGAAGGCGTAACGTTGATAGATGGATATGCTGATTATACTCACGTTCGTCTTCCTGGCGGTCGAGGAAACTACCATATCGACAAGACACTTAGCTCCTGCAGATGACTATATGATTTAAAAAGAGGGCAAGATATGCCTACTGCAGGGCATAGTGAAGAAGACATTACTGCGAGAGAAGACCTTACTACAGATCAACCAGGCCCACCATCAGAAGTCATAGACCCGCCCACCCAACAACAGAACCATAATTCCGTCAGTCGTCAACTGCCTCTTCCTTGTGAGGGAAAGAGCTCTAGTCAGACGTCATCCAACTTATCTATCAGATTAAAACTTTAACTAAAAAAGAGCTGGAGAGAATGTAAATTATCATATGTTAATTCGTTATCATGTTTCGTTCTTTAAATGAACAGTTGTGTTTATGTGTATATTGTTATAAAATTGTAACTCAGATTATTATTTTTTTAGTCTCATTTAAGCCTCAGCGTCAGCTATGCCGGCTTCGAAGCGCACTGGTTTTTTTTATTAAAGTACAACGTACATGATTGGACCTCCCCGGGATTTGAACCCGTGATCTCTCGGTTAGAGAGTCGAGACTATAACCATTAGTCTAAAGGAGGAGGACTTTAAAAATCATATGAAGATCTTAGAAGCCCACTTCGGTCAAATACGAGTATACTTAAGGTCATTGTAATTTACATGTAGTCTAAGATATTTCCGGTGCCAGAGCTAAGTTTGCTTTGTCACTGTAATCAATAAAATACATACAAACGCAGGAATAAGGAGCCCATGTTTATAAAAATGTAATGTGCGTTTTACGACAGTCTTTAAATCTGCAGCAAAAGCCAGATAGTAACACTTTTTTAGATATCTATATTAAACTACTGATCAATCACTGCATACTTAATATTTATTTATAACAATTTACAGTTTAAAGTATTTTATTTTTACAGAATTTGAACCTCCAATACTATGCAAATAAATAATACTACATCATCGGGTGAAACCATTTATTGATTTTAAGGTGTCAGAATGGCCATCTATTTCAAAGGGACTGTCCTGCTAATAATCAAACATTCGTATGTGTGTAAGAATGATTTCTATATTGTGCTGTTGTCCATGTGCTTGTGAACTATCTTCACAAGTATAGATCTTTGCAAAGTAACTTTAACCTCTTCATGCATGATGATATCATTTGACACCACTCAATAAATAAATATATATATATAAAATGTAAGATGTACTCCATACTGTCTCTATCTCATGTAGTTCACTCAAGGGTTCATAGGTACTAGCACAAGCCACCCTACATCACAGTGGAAGCAACAGTTCATTTTCCTTCAATTTTTATTCAGTCCAGCATTGTTGTTATTAGTGAGAGGTTATTTTGGCAGTTTCATAATTTTTTCCTGATTAATGACGAAATTTTATCAGGTAAGAAAAATTATTTTCTGTTTTTAAGTATTATATACTAACATATTTACTAAATATATTGTTGAAATTGATAAAATAATAAAAATTAGCCACAAATTATTGATGAGTGGCAAATGACGCCACCATGCAATAAGTGAAACTATTCCAATGCCCATTACTGATTGGTATAGTTCACTTATTTTATTTTTTTCTTCTTTGTAAGTGTAAGAAAAAATGGATACTTCTGTCTTGGATGATAGTGATATTGCTGAATACTTGGAATTACCTAGTGAGAATTCTATTCCATCTGGGTCAGAGGATGAGGAGTGTAGTGTATCAGATGACGAACTATTTGAAGTTGATGTTGCCCAACAGAATATTTTAGAAGATACTGAAATACCAGACGATCCTCCTGAAATTTGCACAGATTTTCAAAATTTTCAGTCAATACAGGAAAACCAAAAAGTTATAACAATAACTCGCCCTCATGCTATATCCGAGGAGGAGTTGACATGGCGGACAGAATGATAGCACATTAACCTCATGGCATCAAGTCTAAGAAGTGGTACCTTAGAGTATTCTTTCACCTCTTAAATATGTCCCTAGTGAATGCCTGGTTGTGCTACAGGAAATCGGTTGATGGAAAAATGGACTTGTTGTCTTCCAAATCATCTGTAGCCAACACCCTCGTTGCGAAAGGGTTATGTGACACGAAGAAGAGAGGAGGGCTCTCGTCAATGTCTCCTAACAACACTCCAAGTCTTAAGAAAAAAAGTAACCTGTAAACATAATCCCAGAACTGAGATACGACAAAGTTGACCACTGGCCATCGAAAGTCGAAAACGCCAGGTAGCAGCGATGCCGTTTTGGACACTGCAAGAAAAAGCCAGATTCCAGTGTAAAAAATGTGTGATTTACATGTATGTCCAGACTTTATGGAAGCTTTCCATAGTAAATTGGATGTTCTTATATGGATATTTCAAAAAATAAATTGATTTTAGTTTTTAAATTGATTTTTTTTAATTTAAATATATTTTTATTTGACAAAATGTGACTACATATAATGTTAAGAGATTAAATACATTTTTATACATTTATAACTTAAACATAGTACTTATTTCATGTACATGTAAGAGAATTAAAACAAATTATAAAAAAGTTAACATTCATTTTTTGTTACCTTATTGCATGGTGGTGTCATATGACGTCAGGTCAGCCATTTTTTAACTAAGACGCAAAAAATTTGAAAAAAATTATTTTTGTTATTAAACAAGCCTATTCAACCTCTTCATGCATGAATTATTATTAAATAATACGAAGAAAAATGTTTTACTTGTTTTCTTGTTAAATGAAAGTAAACGATCATTAACGAAGTGACTGCAACACATGTGGTGATAAATCTAATTTGATAATTCTTCACTGTGTACCCTGTTTACCAATTTGTTTATTCCGTATTTTATTCTCGTTGTCTTCGTAGTTACCTTTAACACAAATGAGACCAGTGTCACGTTTTGACAAACAGAAACTAAGACTTCTAATTGACCGATATTTAACATTTTTTTAGTAGCTATGTAGAGATAGCTGAGATAAAGTTTAAAATTAAATTTCATTTAGGTCAGATCAATCGACACAATATATTGTGTAAACAGACATACAGAAATCGGATTTCGTTTACCAGCAACTGAAAAGAGAGGATGCGCGTTTAGCGAATCAGATTTATAAACATGCAAAGAATTTAAATTAGAATTAAAAATAACACTACGCTGAAATATTTAATAATATAATAACAATTAAATAATATTGAAGAAGAAAATGTAGTTGTGGACTGTTTTTGAGAGTGGCTTTAGATAATATAATATTTTAGATAAGCCAGGATAACAATTTATGTGTTTAGTAAATAAACTGCCAAGAGGTATATTCAATGGGAATATTTAACTATAGTATAATAAATAGAAAAGTTTATTAAAGCCCTTTTTAAACACACATACCCTATTCAGTGATACTCCGAGGGCGTTAAAGGAAAATCCTGAAAATATATGGCTAAAGAAAACAATATTATCAACATTTCAACAGCAATAACAAAATATCAGGGAAGTCAGATCAGTTTAAAAACTAGAAATAAACAACTGTTTAATGCATTGTGTGATTATTCCTTAAATAAAAAAAATCGTAGGCAATCAACCAATTTTGTGTCAGAAAAGTAAGATTAATGTTTATTAAGAGTTTATTACTTGGTGAGTTTTGGTGATATTAAATATCATTATAGTGATATTAATCACTCACTATAATGATTTACCATTTATATATATAAATAGGATTTCATATATTGTAGCATAACCTATTTGTAGTTTTTGAGAGGAATTGACAACCTACATCAAATTGATTATTTCCAAATAATAAACGAGAACTATGTAATATAATTTATTAGTTTTAGTCTATTATAGTTTTTGATGTAGTATACAAGAGTGTTTTAGTTAGCCTTGAAAATTACAAAAGCTAATTCAAGGCGGAAATGTTCGTTTGTAGTTAATCCAAGGGCGGATAATACAGATCAGCTGATTAACCATTAACTTTTTTTGTGTTCCTTTCCCATTGTCTCGCATGTCAATTCGTTTCCTGTGATTGGTGTAGGAGTTGCGAGGAAGTCTTTGGTTGAGAACGAGAAGGTGACGGTGACGGTAGTTCGGATTCCATTAGCAAGCGAAATGGACGCCGTTATGTTGCTCGTCAATTCGTAGTCTTAATTGAAGGGTGCTGTAAGCAGTGCTCTACTTTTTTATATCAGAACCTTTATTTAATATCTGTGTATTCAGTTATTTTACTTTTTTATAAGATGTCTTTTTCTTCTACTTAAAATTTTACTACAAGCCACTTCTTAGTATGGCGGTCGTTAACAAGCAGTTGCGGTGATCTAGAACCCTTGGAATAGAATTCAGTTTTAGTGTGTTACTTTAGATCTTTATCCTCTGATTATTTTTATTAATTGGATAGTTCAAGACCCACAAATCTACCATGGTGAAAGAGAAACCTGGTTCTACAAGAATCTACGACGAGGATGGATTTAGGAGAAGGGCTGCCTGTATTTGCGTGAGGAGTGAATCAGAAAATGAGGTAAGAAAAATTATAAATTTTATGTGAAATTGTTGTTGTATTTTGAAAATAGGGATGTTGACTGAATATTAACACATCATAAGGTAAGTTGTGCCAGCATTTATTTATTTCTTGTACATTGCAAGTCCTCCAGACCTTAACTAGGACTAGGCCTAGTTAGTTATGTTTTATTTCTTCATATTAATCTGTTTTATAGTTTGATGGAGATGAGTGACTGAAATATCTAGGTGCAGTAGTGAGTAGAGTAAAACAAGTAGCTTTTTATGTTGGATATTAACAATTGATGGCCTAGCCTATGTTTTCATTAGAGCTGTCAATATTTTCACCTTATTAACTATGGCTGCAGTATAATAAGTGGAATTACCACCACAATGAAATCAGGGCACCAAATTATTGGTTAGAATACCAAAACTAGGCTATCGAGTACAAAAACATTCTAGTTATAGTTATTTACAATTAGTCAGCTCGGGTAGATTTTAATAAGCGGCCTATACTCGTTATTCGATTGCTATTATCAAATGGTTCAAATGTTTTTATCTGGAGGATAATTCGATATTACAACTTATTTAACGTATCATATGATTTCAACCTATTAATTATAGTAATTTTAATGTCAGCAATAAACAACAAGAAGTAGGCCTAACTAATATTTTGAGACTTTGAAAATGGCGATGAATATATGAGGAAAATATATGCAAGATATTTCACAAGGGAAAAGATTTTTTTAAGTAGCTTCAACATGTGGGTTTGGCACCTGGTAGCACAAGGGGTGAATTCTTTCCTTCATTTCACAAAAGTGGTTACTCATTGATATCAAGCTGGGCAAGTTGTAAATATTGTAAGGTTTCTTTGGGTAGGGTACGAAGCGGAACCGGTTTTTTACATCGAAGAGTATAGTCATCGATACCTAATATTCGCATTTCAAATCTTAAACTATCAATCGATATAAAAGTACCTATAGTCTCAATAACAATCATATATATTTTAAATTAAAATATGAATTTAATATTTACAGTGATCAAACAAATTATTATAACCAAAATTAGGAAAACTGAAGACGACTATATTTACTCCTCTCACAGTTACAGTTGTTTCTTTCCCACAAATTTCGCATAGGCCTAATGGGTTTTACAGTACGAGTCCAACATGTTGAAGCCACGAAAAAGCAACGTCGTGTAGTTAATTATAAAATTGACTGCCATTTTTAATAATCAGAATTACTTATGTATAATTGAAATATTATCCTACGTGTATTATTTTAGAGTTTTTACAGCTGTTGATATAGATAATTTAAGTTAATAGTTCAAAATAATAAATCAGTATCGATTGATTATATCAATGGTTATGATTAAGTAATATCGTTTGCCAATTTCGATATAAAAAACCGGGTCCGCTTATCGTACCCTACCCGTTTCTTTGATCTCTAAGTCTAGGCAATAGTTGGTTTTGTTGTTTTGTAATGTTATTGTAAAACTTTTGTATTTAAAATTGTAATGTACAAGATTCTTCTTGTCAGGGTAATTTATGATAACTCTTATTGTGTACGATTTTTACATTACATTGAAGTTGGATAATGTATCAAATTGTTCGATAATACCAATCAAATAACGAGTGTAGGCTACTTATTAAACTCTTCCTGTCAGTTCTTTATAACTCAATGTGAGATGGTTTTTATTCAGGGTAGACTTTAATAAGTGGCCTACACTCTTTATTTGCTTGTTTTTATCGAATGGTTTGATTGTTTTTATTCCAGTGAATAATTCAATATTACAATTTATTTAACAAAATAGACTAGCCTATATGATTCCTACTTATTAGTTACAGTCACATAACAAATATGTAAGCAATAAACAGCAAGAAGTAACAGAGAGACTTTAACCCTTTTAGTGCCAGAGATAGCCTAAATCAAATCTATGAAGGAAACAGGATTTGGTACTTTGGGATTATACCGACCACACTAGTATGAAGAACACAAAAATAGAAATTTATAGAAACAAACATGATAGAACGAAAAAACAACTCTTCAATTACAAAATTACAAACTTACAAGCATTTCCAGGTATTGTGATCGCTGTTATCTTATCTTTCTCGAGAATCCTGATTACGGCAGGCCGCGCGGCATCACGTGATTTGCACGGTACATAATTGCCTTTCCATTACAATTCAATTTATATTTCTGATTAGCCCCTCTAGAATTTGATATTTTACTGATAGGTACTATCTCGAGGGATGTTTTTTCTTTCGTCGACATCAGCGCGGGGCAGCACCGAAGGTGCTGTCAATGCCCGCGCTGATGGCCGGAGGCACTCGCATTTTGGGTGGCGGAATGTGATCAAGAATAAAAACAAGTTTTTAGTGTTTTTTTAATAAAGAGTTTAGTTGGTGCTGCCAAAGCCCGCGCTGATGTCGACGAAAGAAAAACATCCCTCGAGATAGTACCTATCAGTAAAATATCAAATTCTAGAGGGGCTAATCAGAAATATAAATTGAATTGTAATGGAAAGGCAATTATGTACCGTGCAAATCACGTGATGCCGCGCGGTCTGCCGTAATCAGGATTCTCGAGAAAGATAAGATAACAGCGACAACAATAACGATCACAATACCTGGAAATGCTTGTAAGTTTGTAATTTTGTAATTGAAGAGTTGTTTTTTCGTTCTATCATGTTTGTTTCTATAAATTTCTATTTTTGTGTTCTTCATACTAGTGTGGTCGGTATAATCCCAAAGTACCGGTAAATGTTTGTTTTTGTTGAATTTTTGTGTTTGGAGAAATGTAGAGGTAAAACACGGAAGTACAACAAAGCGATGCACCAGCTGAACGGGCGGCGAGACTGCAATCACGTTATCTACTAGACGCTCGACTTTGACCTCTGTCTGAGGATGGGGAGGGGTTTGCGATAAGACAATTCCTGTTTTATATTGACGAAATATTGTTCTACGCTAATCTAGTAATCAGTAGAAACGAAATGTGAAATAACGATTCATGTCTGGGTGTGGTCGGTATAATCCCAAAGTACCCAGGATTTTTCCTGACATTTGCCATAAGTGAAACAAAAAATCAGTAACAGTACGTTTCACTTAACAATGGCAAGTGTCTGGAAAATCCTGTTTCCTCCGCAATCCTTCCATCGTCAAAAATAAACTTCTAACAAAGAATCAAATCCATGTTTTTACATTTCAGAAAAACGTTACAAATACAGCTTGCCCAGATAATAGTGAGCAACTGCTTTTGTGTAATGGAGGAAAGAATTCTCCTCATTGGTAATCAGGAGCCAAACTTATATGTGTATATAGAAATATCTGACATTATTTCCTCATATCGACCACCATTTATAAATTCTCTAACAAGTCATTACTTCTTGCTGTTTATTGCTTACATTACAAATTACTATAGCTAAGTTGAAATCATATGTTTAAAAATTGTAATATTCATTCAGATAAAAACAATCAATCCATTCCATAAAAGCAACCGAATAACAAGTGTAGATCGCTTATTAAAGTCTACCCGAAGTAACTAATTAGTTGAGAATTTGAAAATGACGATGAATATGAGGAAATTATGTGATAAATTTCTCGATATACATGTGGGTTTGGCTACTGCCTTTACAAAAGCGGTTGCTCACTGTAATCTGCGTAATCTATAAATATTGTAACGTATTTATGATGAGTAGGTCTAGGCCATTGTTGGATTTGTTATTTTATAAATTTATTGTTACATTTATGTTATTAAAATTATAACCTATCATTCTTGTTAATGTATTATAATTCTTGTTTCGTACGATTAATATATATAATATTGTATTTGGATAATATATTGAATAGTTCGATAATAACAATTGAATAACGAGTGTAGCTCGCTTATTAAGTCTTACCTTTTTATAATTATATTATATTTTTTTAGATATAAAAAAGTATTTACTAATAAAAACAAAACTAAATCATCTGTTTTTATTAAAGAAACATTAAGTAATTGTTTAGGAATATAAATTGAGATTGTATATTAAGGTTATCTAGTTCAATTTTGTTGATTAACCCTTTTACTAATGGGTTTTTTGTTCTCACTAAAAGTGATCTAAAAATCAGTTTTGATTTTTTTGTATTTCTACTGAACTTAACCCTTCCCACACGGCAAACAGATATATCCGTTAGGCCTAATTTTGACCGAAACGCGGTAAACGGATATATCCTTCAAAGTCTATTTTGTGTTATTTAATAAAATTGTAGTTGCCGTGGAATCCGCTAGAGTTTAAGGGATTGTTGAATACTTGTTCCGAAAAGCAGATGTTACAGTTTGAACCTCATTGGCGCGTCGCAGTGGTGGGAGGGCGTGGCTTTGTCCTTCGTGGCGTGATTTAGCCTCAGTTTGCGGCGAACCATTACGCGTTAAATGGATATATCCGGGCATGGCATGTTTTAATGTTTAACGCTGTTTTGCCATATTTCCCTATTTATTGTTCGTGTTCCTGTTGTATTTAGCGTTTTGTTATCTTTTTATTTTGTTATTACTTTATTTGTTATGTCGTTATAGGCCTATATTGTTCTATGCAATGGCGAATCCTGACGATTTTTTGTAAAATTTGAAAGTTTGTTAAAAAATATAGGGGTCTGATTATTTTGTGATACTGTATTATTTTTTATTCCTAATAGCCACCACTAATTAAAAAAAATTAGAGTGGGTAAAATTAAAAAAAAATTTAAGTTAATTCCGTGTGGGAAGGGTTAAGCTAATTAAATGCACTAAAGTTATCATATTTACAAAATATGAGAATAAGATAAAATATTCAATATTGGTACTTTGGGATTATACCGACCACACCCAGACATGAATCATTATTTGACATTTTGCTCCTACTGATTACTAGATTAGCGTAGAACAATATTTCGTCAATATAAAACAGGAATTGTCATATCACAAACCCCTCCCCATCCTCAGACAGAGGTCAAAGTCGAGCGGTCTAGTAGATAACGTGATTGCAGAGTCTCGCCGCCCGTTCAGCTGGTGCGTCGCTTTGTTGTACTTCCGTTTTTTACCCCTACATTTCTCCAAACACAAAATTCAACAAAAACAAACATTACCAAACAAAAACCAAACTCTTTATTGAAAAAAACACTCAAAACTTGGTTTTATTCTTGATCACACTCCGCCACCCAAAATGCAAGGGCCATCAGCGCGGACTTCTGCCCTGCGCTGATGTCAACGAAAGAAAAACATCCTTCAAGATAGTACCTATCAGTAAAATACCAAATTCTAGAGGGGCTGATCAGATATATAAATTGAATTGTAATGGAAAGGCAATTATGTACCGTGCAAAAACTTAAGTAATCATGTGATGCCACGCGGCCTGCCGTAATCGGAATTCTCGAGAAAGATAAGATAACAGCACAACAATACCTGGAAATCCTTGTAAGTTTGTAATTTTGTAATTAAAAAGTTGTTTTTTCGTTCTATCTAAGTCGCAGTAAGTCTCAGTGGAGCGTCTTAGCCAAAAATTGGTCTGTAGGCACTTCTCAAGCCATTTTACGTAACTAGAAATTACACAAACAGCCATGTTTATTTACTCACGATAAGATTGAATGAATGAATGAGTAACGTTTATTCCAGCAGTTTATATGTAACATATATACAATGTTTCTTAAATGAAATAGCTATTATTATATATACAGCAGCTTATATATGTATAAGAAATGTAAGAAAAGTGTAACAAATAGCACAATAAAAATAACAATACTGGAAAGCCTACATGGGCAATCTGCCTGTGCGCAACTGAGCAACTACAACCAATACCAACTAATTGATTGAACTGATTGATTGGAGCAACTGATTTTAAAAATACCATCACATGTCCTGAATACTGTTAATTGGCTCTGATATAAATAAATCCATGAAGCTGTTATCTGAAATATCTAATTACTCTTTAGTCTCCAATGTGACCTAAACTTAATTAAAATATTCAATTACAATTTAATTAATGATATAAATGAGTGGACTTGGTGAGTCTATTTGTCGGCTACATAGTCTCCTGATGCATCTTTTAATATTGTCTGTGAAAGGCAGCCAGATACTAGGATTTATCTTTTCGCATTTCTGAAGGAACTTTTGACAAGAAAACTTTGTTATTACTTTATAAGGCTTTACAGTTCTTCCTCATCTCGAACCCTGTACTCTAGTTTGGTTCCCCCACTATGTATCTCATATGCACATTCTACAAAGTGTGCAAAATATATTTTGTCAACTCATGTGATCCTGGAGGGGTAACTCTTATCTAGAAGTCTGTGTCGGCACTCGGGCAGGAGTTTCTGCTACTTCCACTGGCATCCAGAAGATGAGAGTTTGGCATTGTATTTCTGCACAAACTTATTAATGGAATAATAGAATCTCCAGAGCTTCTCTGGGCCATGTCCTTCTTGGTACCTGCAAGAACTAGATCCACAAATCCTTTCGCCATCACTCGAACAACTACAGCTACTATGGTCCTATCGCCCGTCTTGACAGATTTGGCAGTGGGGTACTTTGGGATTATACCGACCACACCCAGACATGAATCGTTATTTGACATTTTGCTTCTACTGATTACTAGATTAGCGTAGAACAATATTTCGTCAATATAAAACAGGAATTGTCATATCGCAAACCCCTCCCCATCCTCAGACAGAGGTCAAAGTCGAGCGGTCTAGTAGATAACGTGATTGCAGTCTCGCCGCCCGTTCAGCTGGTGCGTCGCTTTGTTGTACTTCCGTGTTTTACCCGTATATTTCTCCAAATACAAAAATTCAACAAAATCAAACATTACCAAACAAAAACTAAACTCTTTATTGAAAAAAAAAAACTCAAAAAACTTGTTTTTATTCTTGATCACACTCTGCCACCCAAAATGCGAGTGCCTCCGGCCACGGGCTTCGCCCCGCGCTGATGTCAACGAAAGAAAAACATCCCTCGAGATAGTACCTATCAGTAAAATATCAAATTCTAGAGGGGCTGATCAGAAATATAAATGAAATTGTAATGGAAAGGCAATTATGTACCGTACAAAAAACTTAAATAATCACGTGATGCCGCACGGCCTGCCTGCCGTAATTGGGATTCTCGAGAAAGATAAGATAACAGCGACAACAATACCGATCACAATACCTGGAAATGCTTGTAAGTTTGTAATTTTGTAATTAAAGAGTTGTTTTTTCGTTCTATCATGTTTGTTTCTATAAATTTATATTTTTGTGTTCTTCATGCGGGTGTGGTCGGTATAATCCCAAAGTACCGGCATTGGTGTTCATGAAAGTGTGAACTTCTTTTGTGATAATATAAACCAGCTGAAGAGTAAAATTGCGCCGTTGATGCATGTTTAATCCATAATTTAGTTTATGTTTATTTAATAATCCATATTTGTTCTTGTTAATTAATTCGTTGTTTGTTAATTATTTCATAATTTGTTATTGTTAAGTCTTGCTGTAATTCTAGTATTATGTTTGTTCCAACAAACAGGTGGTCAATTCAGTGCTCCCAGTCATAAAACGAAATGAAATTTATCTTCTTAGTAAAGGAACCAGTAAAGGCCATGGTAATGATATCTGTTTAATATTTTTAGAAATAGTATGGTCCATAACAATAAGGAGTGGCTAACATGCCCCTTCGACCCTGCATCACAGGTCATTCCTACGCTCTGCTCCTGCTTTTGCTGTGTCCATTCTCGGTTCTATCATAACCAAACAGATAGTTCTACAACGAGACTAATCTTGTTGAGACTTTGTTTGTCTCAGTTGGAGCAGACTTATTTAATTAATTGTCGAATTAAGATAAATGGAAATAAGTTTAAAATAAATAAACTATTCATCTTTAAATATGAAATTTACAAAAGACTGTATAAACTTAATTGCTTGACAAGGGCGCTTCACACTACCTTCAGGGCTCTCTACTAAGCTTTAAAATTTGTAACAATAACAAAAATTATCATTCTTCTTTGATAATGTGGAAGAATAATAAAAACTCTACCAAATTGGAATAATGGTGTAAAGTGGTGTAATCGGTGTCAGGTTGAAATAATTAGTCTTACTATCTAGGCCTACTTAACACATTATATATTTATAAATTTAAAGAAACAAAAAGTAGCAAAATCCATGCTGAGAATATGCTTTAGACTCAGAATTTAGGGTTATCTTATAATCAGGTCCAAAGTAAAACGGTTAAAGATAAGGATGAGATTATTTTATGGGATGTACACAAAAGATACATATCAGCGAGGGAATTATGTGTGTTTTATCTAAAATAATTCATTTCATCAAGAATAACTTTATTATGAAATATTTCATTTTTATTAATTTTTACATAACATTTATATTCTTTATTTCTGTCAAGTTTGATGATGGACCATGTCACTAGATGGGATTTGGCTGAAGGTTAGCAAACATTTTTACATTGGTATTATGGGTAATCATGATGGCATAGAGAAAAACATATAACAAACTAATTGCGTTCATTCAAATGACATTTTAACATGTGATATTTGGTATATCGGTTGGTACGGCTTTGGTTACAATCCATTGAATCCTTTGGTTACAATCCATTGAATCCTTTGGTTACAATCCATTGAATCCTTTGATACTCCGTTGTAGCCTATAAGTTTATTGACTGAGAGTTAGCGAAGTCAGGCAACTGAGGGACTAATTCCAATTACATCTTCATGGTATCTTGAAACATTATATGATAGTCTAGATTTTCCTGGATGTCTGTATTAATCAGAAATCGTTGTTATTGATATGTGAGGAGTCTGAATTACCCATAAGGTAAGACTAAATGAAACTCAGGATTATAGAAAGTCTGTTTTATTAAAAAAACTGAATTAATAATGAATGCTTTGCTTTAAAGAATATTCATATCCATATCAGCATGAGCATGAGTAAGTATTGTGTATCTATGTATATGTATGTATTTACGTTTCCTGTATTCATGCTCCATGACTATTCACTCTATACTTTGGTTGATAATATGAAGGGATATTCACTCTCAGGTGTTTTACAGGTTCTGCTGGTAACATCATCTAGCCAGGCTGACCACTGGATCGTACCAGAGGTAGGGGTGGAGTCAAGACACCTTTTGTTGATAATATGAAGGGATATTCACTCTCAGGTGTTTTACAGGTTCTGCTGGTAACATCATCTAGCCAGGCTGACCACTGGATCGTTCCAGAGGTAGGGGTGGAGTCAAGACACCTTTTGTTGATAATATGAAGGGATATTCACTCTCAGATGTTTTACAGGTTCTGCTGGTAACATCATCTAGCCAGGCTGACCACTGGATCGTTCCAGAGGTAGGGGTGGAGTCAAGACACCTTTTGTTGATAATATGAAGGGATATTCACTCTCAGATGTTTTATAGGTTCTGCTGGTAACATCATCTAGCCAGGCTGACCACTGGATCGTTCCAGAGGTAGGGGTGGAGTCAAGACACCTTTTGTTGATAATATGAAGGGATATTCACTCTCAGGTTTTTTACAGGTTCTGTTGGTAACATCATCCAGCCAGCCTGATCGCTGGATCGTTCCAGGGGTAGGGGTGGAGTCAGACGCCTTTTGTTGATAATATGAAGGGATATTCACTCTCAGATGGTTTACAGGTTCTGCTGGTAACATCATCCAGCCAGCCTGACCACTGGATCGTTCCAGGGGGAGGGGTAGAGCCAGAAGAAGAGCCCCGGAACACCGCCATCCGGGAAGTGGAGGAGGAGGCCGGAGTATTAGGGAAACTTGGACGGTGCTTGGGGGTCTTCGAGGTAAGGGTACGTTCCCTCTTCCTTTTATTTTGGTTCTCTATTTTATTTTTATTTTGTCCTATTTGTTTTATTGTCCCAATATGCTTCCTATACGTTAAAATCAATTTTAGTTGGTAAATTAACTAACTTGATTGCCATCTTGAGAGCAAATTAGCATCAGATTATCAAATTGTCTGAATTACAAATGCCACAATATAATTGGGTGATAGTGATAATCCAATCTCATGATACATTTAAGATTTAAGTTTAAAGATGGAGCTATGAAGTCAGAGAGTAAAACGGTTTTAAATAGGTACCTCTGAAATTTTTCAAATGTCTCGTCAATATTTCACGATATTTTATTGAATAGCTTTAGATTTAGTTACAATTGAACTATTTTAGGCCGATCGGGATAAATGCTAAAGAGATACTAATATGTGGTGAGTAAAAACACATTTACTATCAGCTGATTGAATCTAAATAATGAAAGGGTATTTTCAAGACCAGTTGGGCAGAGCCTGGAGGCATGTTCTAAATAGCAATTATAGGCTTATAAATTATTGAGAGATCCTAAGAATATCCATGTAAAATTTCAGTGCAGTTGGTTTAGTAATTTATATGTGATTGAGTAACACACACACACAGACAGACAAAAACCAATAGTATTTTATATAATACTTTAGATATGTGACAAATAAGTTGCAATTACCTCTTCATGTATTAAGAATCTATACATAACCAATCTTCACAACATTAACTGGATGCGCTCAAAGGCACTGGCTGCCAGTGGTATTACGATAGCAAGCTGCGGAACGTGACACACTGGCTGGTAGCTGACATAAAATGCTCATGCACACATAAACAGTTTATAGCATTACCAGGATGTGCTCAAAGGCACTGGCTGCCAGTGGTATTACGATAGCAAGCCGCGGAGCGTGACACACTGGCTGGTAGCTGACATAAAATGCTCGTGCACACATAAACAGTTTATAGTATTACCAGGATGTGCTCAAAGGCACAGGCTGCCAGTGGGATTACGATAGCAAGCCACGGAGCGTGACACACTGGCTGGTAGCTGACATAAAATGCTCGTGCACACATAAACAGTTTATAGCATTACCAGGATGTGCTCATAGGCACTGGCTGCCAGTGGTATTACGATAGCAAACCGTGGAGCGTGACACACTGGCTGGTAGCTGACATAAAATGCTTGTGCACACATAAACAGTTTATAGCATTACCAGGATGTGCTCAAAGGCACTGGCTGCCAGTGGTATTACGATAGCAAGCTGCGGAACGTGACACACTGGCTGGTAGCTGACATAAAATGCTCATGCACACATAAACAGTTTATAGCATTACCAGGATGTGCTCAAAGGCACTGGCTGCCAGTGGTATTACGATAGCAAGCCGCGGAGCGTGACACACTGGCTGGTAGCTGACATAAAATGCTCGTGCACACATAAACAGTTTATAGTATTACCAGGATGTGCTCAAAGGCACAGGCTGCCAGTGGGATTACGATAGCAAGCCACGGAGCGTGACACACTGGCTGGTAGCTGACATAAAATGCTCGTGCACACATAAACAGTTTATAGCATTACCAGGATGTGCTCATAGGCACTGGCTGCCAGTGGTATTACGATAGCAAGCCGTGGAGCGTGACACACTGGCTGGTAGCTGACATAAAATGCTTGTGCACACATAAACAGTTTATAGCATTACCAGGATGTGCTCAAAGGCACTGGCTGCCAGTGGTATTACTATAGCAAGCCGCGGAGCGTGTCACAATGGCTGGTAGCTAACATAAAATGCTCATGCACACATAAACAGTTTATAGCATTACCAGGATGTGCTCAAAGGCACTGGCTGCCAGTGGTATTACGATAGCAAGCCGCGGAGCGTGACATACTGGCTGGTAGCTGACATAAAATGGTTGCGCACACATAAACAGTTTATAGCATTACCAGGATGTGCTCAAAGGCACTGGCTGCCAGTGGTATTACGATAGCAAGCCGCGGAACGTGACACACTGGCTGGCAGCTGACATAAAATGCTTGTGCACACATAAACAGTTTATAGCGTTACCAGGATGTGCTTAAAGGCACTGGCTGCCAGTGGTATTACGATAGCAAGCCGCGGAACGTGACACACTGGCTGGCAGCTGACATAAAATGCTGTATTAACTCGTGCACACATAAACAGTTGTAACAGCATTACCTGGATGTGCTCAACGGGCTGCCAGTTGTATTGTGTTAGCTGGATGTGGGACATGACACATTGGCTGGTAGCCAATAGTGGTTTTACGGGATTCTCTTGCTAATTGTCTAAGACATACATTGTTGCTTATATTTAGTTATTTTAAAAGAGATTTATTCAAATATTTTTAAAGTGGAGTCCAAAACATCAGTTTTTGAGCTATTTTAGACCTATTACTGTATCCAGTGTGCCAGTAGACTTTTTAGAGAAATGTGTTAAAAACGTAAGTTCGTGTCAGCCATATCTTATGGAGTGGCATGCACCATAATCTAACTTTATGTTACCTATATAGAAATGAAGTTTTATACAAAAGTTAAGGCTACTGTATAGGCCAGTTCGTTCGTGATATATCTTGCTGACAGACAGATAGAAACAAAATTTTTCCTGCAATATCCTTCACTAATGCTCAGCCAGAATTTTCCTAAACTTTTTGTTACAAAAAATTGTTTTACATCTCAAAACAGTTTTCAAGATATCGACTACTTGTTTTTCATATAGGATGTTTTCAAACAACAAAAATTGGATAATGTTGCAACAATTTCAAATTGTTCAAAAATTGATCTTTAAATATCTCGGCTAAGTTTATTTCTTTCTGGTATGGCAGACATTACAATTTTTTATTAAATTCATTATTTTGTCTTATAGACCTAGAAAATTATTTTTTTTGCAATGTTTATAACATTTACTAATATTTTTGTTTGTATCTATAGGACTATATAAAAATGTTTTTGTACAAATGTAGAATTCCAGTATTTCTAAAGTAATCCATATTAATATTTCGATTCAGAATTGTTGAAAACCTCTACAAGTCTATATATAAAAGACAGCAATATTTGTGGAACACCGTTAAATCTGTATCTCAAAATCATTAAGGAATTAAGGGATAGGAGTCAAAATAGGTTTTCTTTTATTGTGTATTATTCTGTGTATAATTCTTTGTAACTAAATAAACTTATTTTTGTGTCTCTTACATTTTTCTAGAGCGTTGATTTTATTTACCGATCTCTTTGTTTTTGGAGTATGAGCTCCACGTACAGGTCAGAATTAAACCCACTGAAAATAACCGTTTTGAAATTGGGTACCACCCTTTTTAGAACCACTCTGAAGGTAGATGAAAGAGATGAATTGGATGGCTGAGAAGGTGGAGGCTGATTGATGCCAAGGTGGTAGCTATTTATGTTCCCGATTGATGGGGGTAATCACCTGGTGAACAGGTGACGCGACGTTGCGATTGTTTACCGTGGTCAGCAACCATTCAAACATTCTCTTCTACATTATATTTTAACAGTTTTGATAACCAACAGCTAATATGACAATCAAGTAAGTAAGTTTTTGAACAGCCCTAGAAAGAATAATAATATCTTTATTAATGCTGGTTTATTAATGAGTTCTGTAGTATTTTGTACAATTGGTTTCTCAAAAATATAATTTAACCCTTAAAGCGCCGTAAGCGCATATGCGCGCGAGGATCGACTTTGCTCTGAACGCCGTAAGCGCGTAGACGCGCAATATACTTGTTTTTACTATTTTGCACTGTTAGTTCAGAGTTTGTCCGCTAGACTGTGAGGGGTGTATGTTACAGTAGTGTAGCGGGGCTGTGCCACATCACGTGACAATCTTTGTGTTTAACGATCGATACTGAACCGGTTTTTGTTGAACAGCTGGCAGTTTGGTAGTATTGCTCAACGCCGCAAGCGCATTTATGCGTACGTCACTGCCTCGCCGCGCGCCGCCGGGCAGCTCTTGTGTTCTTCTTCATATCCTGTTGAAGCAGTGCGAATAGTTGATCGGTAAACTACTGTGTAGTTTTATGTGTTATATGATCATCTTTTTATGAAAGTTATATATTTATAAACTTTTGAAATAAACAGTTTCTTGAATGGCGATAAAAGTCTTTTTTCCTCGTAGAAATATTTTTACTCCTTATATTTATAATAATGTATTTTAGCTCTTGTTCCGAAATTCTACATTTATGTTTATTTTTTTTATTTAGGCTTGTTTTTACTCCAATAAGTGTTACAATATTTTATTTACTTCTATAAATATCTGAAAACCATTTTGTAATTATTATAAAAACAACACCCGTTAGAGGACTAAGAATTTGGAAAATATTTGGTTTTCAAATTGTTGGCATGTAAATTTAATTTTTTATTATAACTTTGTATTAAATATGTAATATACTTATTTTCTAGTTCTATTTTAGTACATATAAGCACGCAATGTCATCATGGATATACATAATAATAAAATAAAACAGTAAGCATTGGGTAAAATTTATGTAAATCATGTGTATTTTGGGCAATAAATATGATAAAAGATATATTTTTGCAGTTTCTGTTTTATTTTGTTACCTAAAAAAAGAAATTAAAATTAGCGTTGAGAAAATCTAATTTTAATTTTTTATAATAAATGAGCGCTAATCCAGAGCTTAGCTGAAACTGTTTGGCGCTTTAAGGGTTAAAAAAATAAAATGTTATATTTAAAAAAAATTTAATTGTAGAAGAAATTAGCGAAAGAAAAAATTTTAAATTGTAGAAGAAATTAATGAAAGAATTGATTAATCAATTTATAAATAATAAAAAGAACAATAAGCTATTCAAAAGATTTTATTAAACATGTAACTTCTGCCATTAAAAGTGTTAAAGATTAAATTAAAAAAAAAAATAAAAATATTATGGACTTTGTTCCAGTTGTTTTACGAATTGCAAATATTTCAATAGCAGATTAAATTAAAATTGTTTTGTCAAAATCTTACGTATTTGGTTCCAGTTGTTCGACAAATTGTAAATATAATACCAGAAACGGAAGAAGAGTCTCAATTACCAAATTAAAAACTTACTAGTTTCAACACCATCTAGACCTAGAACTATTAAAGAATCTACAGTAATGGATCCGATAAGTTCTGGAACAATAGATACAACAGTTAGTAATATTTGTAAAAAGTTTCTTCTCAGGGCAAAAAATGATAAATTTGGTTGTGTTGGGACAGAAAAAAGAAAAGTGTTATGATAATTGATGATTTAAAATATAAGGAACTCAAGGTTTTTGGAGTTTATTATCAGACAACAATGTATCCTTTAACTCCAATAAGCCGAATAATATAAAAAGTTATGGTATAACCATGACTTAGCTAAAATGAAGGCATTATCACAGTATAAAAAAATGTTATGTTAAGACAGCACTTGTAACCCTGAGATAAGCTATTGCTTCAGCTAACCGCAAAAATAATGAAAAATACCTAAATTAAAGCAATAATAAGTGTATAGCTGCATGGAAAATTATCAACAGCAACACTAGTCTTTTAGGTGGAAATTGTAATAGTAGTAACATTACCCCTGATATTTTTAATAATTTTTCATTAATTCTATCATAGAAATTAAAGAAGGTTTGGGAAATTCTTCTCTTACTTCAAGAGAATGCTTACAAAAAATTACCACCAGAAACATTTGATTGGACAGACATCAAACCTGAGCGTATAATTGAATCTGTTAAAAACGTAAGCAACGGTGACATACACTATTTTCAATAACGTCTTGAAGAAAATAGTTATGGTTGTTATTTTCCCTGTTACATTTTCTTCAACGTTTTAATCTCTGCTTAAAATGCAATCGATTTTGGGTTGAAATAAATTTTTAAAATTTAATAGTCAACAATCCTTCAAGGTACCTTTCCTGAAGACAGATAAAGAACAAAAAACGGTTTTGGTGTCACTTCATGAGAAACTTTTGATAATTTTTGGTCCTTTTTTAATCAGGCCCAATGAAAAACGTGTGATAAGGATTTCAAATTTGTCTATAATAAGTATGAGAAATATAATCGGAGGGATTGACATATTTTTTATTTTGAAAAACATGAATAAATTTTCCATTATGTTACAAATGTTACGGAAAAGTAAACATTTCATAATACTTTAGAATTAAAAATATGTTACTCCCTCTGAGAGAATTATATCTCTAATTTGGAGTTATTAAATTGTACAAAAGACATTCATATTAAATCTGTGTTGATTCTTAAAAAAAAAACCTTGCGCCTTTGGATTGTCAAGTCTGCTTCCTGTCGTACTGCTTGGGGATGCATGAGCAGGACCACACTCACCCTTCCCCCACCAAAGGGGCCTTACCCCTCCAGCCCATCCATTAGTTTCTTTCTTCCTTCGCTCTGCACTTGATGTCACCGTTCTCTGCTCTATCATAACTAAACAAATAGTTTTACAACAAGGCTAATCTCACGGAGTCTTGCTTGTGTTAAGCTAAGCATATTTATTTAATTACATTCTGAATGAAGATATATGTCTATAATGTTATACTAATAAATTTCAAATAACTAAACCATTCAAAACATCGTTAGATGTGAAAATTACAGTGGACTGAATGAACTTCGACGCTTGACTACAAGGGCACTGTACATAACCTATACATACTTTAAAACTTTGCATTCTTTTTCGTTAACGTGAAAGAAAAAGAAAAATTATCGTTCTTCTTATAACATACAAAAAATAAATAAAAACAAACACTACACTAATTGATATCAGCCAGGTTAGAATAATTAATCTAACTTTCTAATTAGTTAATTGTTTATCTATAAATGTGAAGGCAGGAAAATTAGAAAAAAACTATATAAATTGATCAATTGACGAGGCTATGCATTTGATGCAGAATGTGGGATCTATTGTATAATTTGGTTCAGAGTAAAACTGTTGAAGATAAAGGTTTATGGGAAAGATACATTCAGTGCAGGAATTTGTGTTTTATTTTAAAATAACTAATCTCTTAAAGAAAAACTTTTAAAAAATATGTGGTTTTCTCAAATTATGATTACTGCCATTGTACTCCTTTTCAGAATTTATAGTTTTTACTATTGTTAAAATGATTTTGTATTAGATTTAGTTAGATACTAATGAAAAGTATATTTATTAAACTTAACTGTTTACCTTCTCAATCATGTGACACCATTCATGTACACCATGTGTAACAACTAAATAAAGATTTTTCTGATTCTGATGTGATTCTCAAAATCACAATCACAATATTACTCAAGGTTATGTATGCAAATGTAACAACTTCAGATAATACAGAAATTATGAGTATAATGTTAACTTTACTTCTTGATTAAAGTTTTAAGTTTGTGTTTTGTGAAAATGCTGAAATTAATAGCAACTTAAACTTTACACAAAACGCCATCTGACCTTTCTCAATTTGGAAAATGGGAAAAAATGTGTCTTAAGTCGGCTCTACACTCGCGGTGCGAACGGCCGTGAAAGCCTATGACAACTGCGAATCACGAGTGTAGATGTTCACGCCTTGTCGTTCGCGCTTCGCGCCGTACCCCGATCACTGTCGGTTTTTTGGCCCGCGACAAAGGGTTTGCGGCGGGGAGAACTTATGAAATTCTCCTGATGGTTCAGCAACTAATTCACTCAACTGTTCATCCCTTGTTGCACAGAAAAAATAGGTAGATAAAAAGAAAATACAACTAATAAAATGTGCTAAATACTTCGCTAAAATGATTAATTTACCTGGTTCTGTTGCGATGGAATCGTGTCATCCACCAACGCCTTCTTCTCCATCTCTTTTTTATATGCTTCTTATTTTTAACACAGAGGTAATTGTTATACGCAATGGCGAGCAGTGACACAGCAGCAGCAGAAGTCACGTTGTCGTCCATCAGTCGCGAGCGAGACTGTGAAGGTTTGAGAGTTGGAGGGTAGAGTACGCGCGGATCGCGACGTGTATTCACGGCGTGACGTCACACCAGTGTAGAGCCGGCTTTACACGTCACGTAATTAAAAGATAGTTGTCTCTGTCTACTGGAATAGTTTTTTTAATGAAATGCCAGTGTTATCCTATACACCGTTGTAAATCCCAATATACTATATTTTTGATAGAATCCAACGTAGGACTTTCAGTTCAGGAGCTAAATTGGTGATTACCGTTTACATAAGTAGGTATCAATAAGGGAGTAAACCCACAAGCTTATCGAAAAAAAAAAATTAACACGAACGGAAAGTGACAAAGTAATGTGTCAATCACAAAGAAAAAATGTGTCTGCCCCTTGAGTGATAGATAGGCTTTAATGACGTTTTGCCAAATTCAATGCTTGGTTATGCACCATTATATAACTCATTTTTGCTTTATTAGAGGTTTAATATTAATTATTATAGATCCTGAATTTTCTCTTTAATACAACAACTAACTACTAGCAATCTACTAAAACAAAATATACACAGTTGTGAAAAATTGAGCAATATATTTATGTACCACGGAGTAAAGTTCAGAAGAATGAGTTTTCTAACTTTCTAGAAGTGAAAGTGGTAAAAAAAGGAAAGTTAATTTTAGTTAAATAGGTTATATGTACATTAAAGTGGAATTAATTGGTTATCTATTGCCTCCTAGTACTTTATGTAGTTTTCTGAATTTTTAATCTGACAAGTTTCCTTTTTAAATCCTCACAGTTCTTTTTTATTTTAATTCTCCACCAGTTGGTTGAAATTAATTCGTGGAGTGGGAGGTGTGTACAGTACTGAAGATCAAATAGTCTGTTGGAAAACTTTATCTATTTAACCTTGATTCCTATTGCAAAGGCCTGTTAAAGACACGATCATAGTCAAAACTTTAAAAAATTTGAGAAGGTGCCAGAGTAGGTTACTGGTATTGTTATGTCAAGTGACCAGGGTTACGTCAGTGTTGACGTAGGAGATCCACAGACAGACAACCAGTCCTGCCAACTGTAAACAATTGCAGTTGATTTTGGCCCCCCATGTGCGGCACACTTATTGGTTCTGACCTAATAAGGCTTCACATATTATTGTACGAGACTATATAACCATGCATTTATTTATATGGTTCTTCATCAGCAGGAGAATTCACAGAAACAATATTGTTGGTGTTCAAAACCAATTAAATTTCGTCTTGATTTAACAAATTGCTTAATTTTGTTCACTTCGTTTAAACTATGCCATAGTGAGCTTCTCATGTTTTCAGACTTACATACGAGTACAATGTCTTTCACTGGACGAACCAAACTTAACCTTGGCATAGAAAATATCTTAGACCGGAAGTAGATTACAAGGGTCGGAAGCAGACCCTTTTGTTTCGCATCGGAAATATAATTCATTTCCAAGCACGTGCTCCTGCACGTACAAAGACTAATATTAAAATCAGTCCCCAAATACGCTTAATCCCTGATCCTCTTAACCATGAATACTTAATAAGTATTATTTACATCTGATGTATGCTTAATTACTGCTCCATCATAGTAATCATAATTGCTATCACTATAAAGACTATGCATTTCGATTTTGAAAATTGCGTGCGAAGTCACGAGCGTTTAAGGCTAAACAAAACATAGCGGAAAATCTACGAAATTTATCCGATGGGTGGCAGATCACCGCTGTGGCCCAGACAACACAGAATTGGATGTATAGAAGCAAAAGACTTATTTTATTTATAATAACAAAACTGCTGTTAAAAACTTCTATTGGAATTTGAAAATGAAAATTTCCATGTAATCATTTTGTGGGCAATATTTTTGTATGGATTTAGAAATTTTTATTTTTAAACTAGGTTAAATACTTTGATCCTAGTCTTTTTTATTTCCGGTACTTATCTCACCCGCCGCGCCGCACTTCCGGAGTGCCGGAACCTGCAACAAATAGCAATGCTTACTATAATAGTAATGCTTACTAAAGCAATCCTTACAGGGTGGTAATCTAAAGGCCAAAATTTATGAACAGTAAAATATTGTACAGGAAGGTCCCGTAGATTAACTGTTGTTAATAGCCTCTCATGGTTTTAATAGCGGTGTGTTCGTTAATACTAGTTTAAGATATGTTATTTTTACACATTGTGATTGTGTTTGAAACAGTGTGATTTGGCAAATGCCGTTATATAAAGAATCATGAAAATATACAGGATTTTAATAGAAGTCCCAAACTTATGTTCATAAAGTCTTGCCATTTGGTAGAAGTAGTCCTCCAATATATTCAGTATTTAGAGATATACAAAAGTCGAACACTTTTACTATTCTATTTGTTGGAGACATACTGTGTGTTTTACTGGAATGTTTTAATGATCATATTTCCAGTCTAAGATTACTTGTTGTTTTGATTATATAAGTGCGAAGTTTCCCTTTTGCCACGAGTATGGGTTTTTGTGTTGTGATGAACGCCCGTTCTGTTTGGCTTTATTATAAAATAACTATATCTAATGGTTGGTAACGCTGTGTTTAACTAATATAATAACATCTTTATCAACATTTGTTATTTTACTACAATGTTAAAATCATAACCTAAAACTTTTGACCTAAATATTTGTATTATCATAGTGAAAAATTATTTTTAATCTAACAATACTTTCTTTTTATGAATTTTTAATAAACACAACAAATTCGCCCAGTGTAACTAATGTTCGATGGTATAGTAACCATTGATAATACTTAAGATTTCCTACTTAATTAAGTAACTTATGTAAAAACAGTTTTGTATGGAGTCCTAGTGTTAGTGAGTAAACATACATAGTACGTGTAGTTAACTAACATTTTTGTATCAACCATACGGAGAAAGTACTGGTAGACAATGACTGGTATGAACAGACGTAGACAATGGTGTGTTCAGTAGAAAGGGCCGGACCGGCTATTTTGATCTACGTTAATCCATGAGGCAGCTATCGCCATTTTCGAAAGCAGAAATACTAGTTAGAATAGCGATGTGCTAAATCAGTACGAACCTATAACCGTCACTTCTGATACCGTTACTCGGCGATACTGGTTACAAATACTGAATACTTCATATCAGTATTTTCGTACTGGTAACGTTTTAACTACCAGATACATCAAATCAGTATTACCGTACTGGTAACGTTTTTAACTACCAGATACTTAAAATCAGTATTTCCGTACTGGTAATGTTTTAACTACCAAATACTTCAAATCTGTATTTCTGTACTGGTAACGTTTTAACTACCAGATACTTCAAATCAGTATTTCCGTACTGGTAACGTTTTAACTACCAGATACTTCAAATCAGTATTTCCGTACTGGTAACGTTTTAAATACCAGATACTTCAAATCAGTATTTCCGTACTGGTAACGTTTTAACTACCAGATATTTCAAATCAGTATTTCCGTACTGGTAACGTTTTAAATACCAGATACTTCAAATCAGTATTTCCGTACTGGTAACGTTTTAACTACCAGATACTTCAAATCAGTATTTCCGTACTGGTAACGTTTTAACTACCAGATATTTCAAATCAGTATTTCCGTACTGGTAACGTTTTAAATACCAGATACTTCAAATCAGTATTTCCGTACTGGTAACGTTTTAACTACCAGATACTTCAAATCAGTATTTCCGTACTGGTAACGTTTTAACTACCAGATACTTCAAATCAGTATTTCCGTACTGGTAACGTTTTAAATACCAGATACTTCAAATCAGTATTTCCGTACTGGTAACGTTTTAACTACCAGATACTTCAAATCAGTATTTCCGTACTGGTAACGTTTCAACTACCAGATACTTCAAATCAGTATTTCTCTACTGGTAACGTTTTAAATACCAGACACTTCAAATCAGTATTTCCGTACTGGTAACGTTTTAAATACCAGACACTTCAAATCAGTATTTCCGTACCGGTAACGTTTTTAATACTTGAAATCAGTATCGAAAACACAGTTTTCTAAATGCTTTGATGTAATAAATAGTATTCAAAACTACAACGCAATTATGTAAATAATGTATAAACATAATTTACTATTATTAAAAAGTTTATACTTTTTGAGATGTAATTAATGAATTGTACGATAAATTGAACTTCTGCTTCTTTGAATGGAGTCAAATGGACTGTTACACTGGGTTTTCTTTAAAACTATGAACATAAAATAATATTATATAAGTAAACTTGGTTATTCATAGTTGCGGTAATAACTATCTTATTATACGTGTACCTGCGAGGTAGTGGAGCAGGTGGTTCCTATAAATACCTTGGAGTATTTTTTTATTTTCGGATGACCTGAACCCACCATATAGATATATGTTAGTACGAAATATTAAAAAAATTGTCTTTGCTTCCAGAAAAATTAGTGAAATTTTGACGGAAAAGAAATTAAATTAACTTACTACGCTTACATTCAATCACTTTTTTCTTTTGGAATCATTGCTTGGGGAGGGGCAAGACCATCTATTCCATACCCCTTCTTTGTTTCTCAAAACGCATACTAAAAATAGGGTTTAACAAAAGTCAACGTTATTCTACTGACACTCTATTTGGAGAATCTGCCACTCTTACTGTTCGCCAACTTTTTTAACTCTCCAGACGTACATTTACTTCAATTTAAATACAATTTTTTTCAGAAACTACCCATCATCATGATACTAGATATGCGCATAATGTAAGGGACTGTTACTGTACAGTTACGTAAAGAGTATTCTACAACAAACCCCATTTATATCTCCAACACTATATATAGAAATATTCGTGTTCATCATAATAGCTGCACTTTCTTTGAATCACCCTCTTTCCCTGTTTTCAAAAATAGAGTGGAACAATGGCTACTCCAATTAGGTATCACACAAGCAGAGTCCATTATATCTGCAGATTACGGAGCGGCCTGACCTGCAACCACCCATCCTCAGGCACTTTATAATATTACACCCGACCACTAGACCACTAATACACTACACTACCATTCAAACTAGACGCTACATTAGTGCACACACTACTATACTTTTATTACATAGAACCATGTTGACTTGATCTCTCCTGGGCCAAGCACAATGATGTGATGCCGTTGCTTTATTACAGACTAACTCTAAATCGTGTTTTATTAATTTTTACTAAACGTAAAAAAGTCAATTCTCATATTAAATCGTGTTTTTATTTCTTTTATTTTAAATTACAAATTTTAAGATAAAAATTCTAGCACATTTTAATGAAATTAAAAATGTCAAGTTCTTCATTTTAAGTTATCGTGGCGAACGATCAACTGAAGTCTGCGCACAGGCTGAATGCCCATGGAGGCTTTATTCCTTATTAATTATATAATTTATATCTTAGGTAGATAACTAGTAAAACTATTGTTTTCAAAATAACTCTGTGTAGTGCACTACTGTTGTACTTTTTAAGTGTATTTCATGTACAGTTGCTGAAATAAACATTCTTCATTCAAATTTAAATTTCTTCGGTGCATTTTTGGCACATTAATACAGTTTTGTATACTCATCATTTCAAGTAAAAAGATAAAATATCTAATCATAGTTTACACAATTAAAAACTTTTAACTCAATGTATTATACAGGGTGCGGCAAAATAATCTCCCTATTTTCATTGCTTTATTGTGAGTAGAGGGAGGTACTCAGAATGGTGGTGATAGCCACAATCGACGCAGGAGAGGGGGAAGTTTAAGTGAACGAGCTCCGCCCGTAGGCACCAGTCGTCAGTCGCCATCATGGTGTGGACGAGTGCACAGAGAGCGTTTGCGGTCGAAGCGTTCATTCGTAACAATGAATCAGTTATCATGGCTCAACGCGAATTCCGAACGCGGTTTCAAATTCCTCCTCGTGATTCAGTACCGGACCGCAAGTCTATTGTGCTGTGGGTGAAAAACTTCAGAGAAACTGGTTCTGTTGTGAAAAAACGAGGTGGAAGACCTCGTACACCAGAAAACATTAATGCGTTAGGCAATCAGTTTTGCAGTCTCCTCAACGATCAGCTCGCAAACATGCAGCCGCCCTTTGAATGTCCGACCGTAGTGTTCGTCGAATTCTACACATGGATCTTCATTTCCATCCTTACAAGATGGTTGCTGTCCAAGAGCTGTCTCAACGTGATTGGCAGAGTCGTATGGAAGCTTGTCAAATAATCTTGGAAAGTCTCCCACCAGACGCTGTTGTTTTTTTCAGTGACGAAGCGCATTTCCATCTGTCTGGAAGTGTGAATAAACAGAATTTTCGCTATTGGAGTGAAAACACCCCGAAGGAAATCCATGAGAGACCTCTTCATAGTGAACGTGTGATTGTTTGGTGCGCGTTATCACGATGTGGAATCATTGGCCCTCATTTTTTTGAAGAGGATGGCAATGTTGTTACTGTGAACTAAAACAGGTATGCCAACATGCTAGCAGAATTTTTTGAACCTGCCCTACAACAGAGGGCTTTCGAGAATGTGTGGTTCCAGCAGGACGGTGCCACAGCACATACTGCCCGAATAGCAATGAACATTTTGAAGCAAACGTTTCCTGGCCAGTTGATTTCTCGGGGAGGGGACATTGTGTGGCCAGCGCGATCACCCGATTTAACCCCATGTGACTTTTTTCTGTGGGGTTACTTAAAGGCCAAGGTGTTCAAACATCGCCCCAGAAACCTGCAAGATCTGAAGCAAGCTATACGGGAGGAAGTTCTGCGCATACCTCAAGCCATGCTCGAGAGAGTCCACGACAGTTTCAGAATTCGCTTGCAACAATGTATTGATAACCACGGCCACCACTTATCAGATATTCTTTTTTAAAAGAAAGTAGAAAAAACTTTCCATGTCATAGAATAAGTTAAAATGAATAAATTTGTGTTTTGGAAAAAACTGTGGTTTTTTATTAGCATTTAAAAATAGGGAGGTTATTTTGCCGCACCCTGTATGTATACACTGTTTAGTTTTCTTTGAAAAAAATATATTTCTTACTTAATAACTAATTCAAAAATATCACACTGACACCGGGTTTGACAAGTGATTTAGATTGTAAAGTAGCAGTATTTTGCAGTTAGAGCGTTATGATCGCGGTATTTATTTTGTATTTGTCAGCCTCGAATCAGTATTTCAGTGTTCGGTATCAGTGAGGATGTGAGTACTTCAGGACCAGTAAAGTAATCAGTAATAGAAAATATCTGTATCTTGTAACCATATGGAGTACTAGATACAAAGTATCTGTCACCAGTATTTTTTGATCCCAGTAACCGTTACAGATACTGGAGAAAAGTAACCGTTACAAAGTACTGATTACTGAAATACCGTCTCACCTCTAGTGAGAGATGTAAACAGACAACACTCGGACACTTTGAGTAACGTAACAAACAGTCTTGTATAAAGATAATTGATCAGAAGCCTCCTCAATTGAGGAACAGGACTGCAGTAACGTGAGGCGATACAATAACAACATCTCCTGGTCAATTATCTGGGCAATAACAGTCATCTAGATGATAGCCATTCTGAAGGTCACCGCGGTCTAACAATAGACAGTCACAGAGTTGTCTGTTAGTAAACAAGTCTGTCCACTGTCTCAGTTGGAGTAAAAAATATTTTTAGAAATTACTTGTGCTTTCACTAAAATTGTGTCTATTTGGACCCGCCCCAAAAACGTATATTTGTAAAATCCCAACAATTGTAATATTGTCAGTGGTAGATGAATCATCTTCTGAGTGTCCACCCCCCCCCCCCCCCACCCCCCCCCCCCCCCACCCCCCCCCCCCCCCACCCCCCCCCCCCCCCACCCCCCCCCCCCCCCACCCCCCCCCCCCCCCAACTGTCCATGACCTCGACTCGTCGTACTTTGATTTGTCGAAGGAGGGTACGATGATCCTGACTGTTCTCTATATGATGAAGTACCTGTTTATAAAAACTGCATTAAATTATACATAGTCAAATAAAGTAAACATCTCTAGCCTAATAAAGAAAAGCTTTGAAAAGAGCTCATTAAACTGCTTGAAGTTGATGTTGAACAATTCCTGCATTTTGTTCTTTTTTTATAAAATAGGGTGGAGGAGCAATTCATATTTTATAACCCAATAAGAATAATAAACTAAATTAAATCTGTCAGTTAACATGAAAAGGGTAAATTTAAATCATAAAAAAGCTACTTCCAAACCATACCTGTCGAGATTTGGACTAAAATAAAGCTTCAAACTGTAAATAACTCTGAGAGAATTCTTATTTCGAACATGGTCAACTGATAAATCCATTTTGGTGAAAGGGCCATATTTTAAAACAAACCTCAAGTAGTCTAAATGAATACAGGCTAAAAACATTTCATTTTATTTTCATTAGTAGATAAGTAAGGATTGCTTTATTTCTTCCCTGTATGAACAAGTTAGGAATAAGTGGAGATCTTATTAAAATGAATAAATTCAATGATCATTAACATTCCAATAAAAAGTTTAAAAATTAATTTTCATTACAGTGTACGAGTACATTTTCTAAAAAATATAATTCCTTGTAATTGCTAATAATCCAATGGGCTATAAATCAGGTAAATTTTATCCAAATAGTTCAAACGAAAATGTACAAAAATTTGAATCATTAAAATTTGTAAATAATCAACTGATTAAAAAACACCTAGACAAGAAAAAAACCTACAGTAAAACTAACATAGTTATTGTGGGAAGGGTTGATTAAAATGTTGAGTTTAGCTCCAGTACATCTTCCTTTTAGTGCAACCGTTTGGAATTTGACGCTGTCACAGATTTGACTCCTGGAATCTGGAGTCCATGTTCGTCTGAAAGATCCAAAAAAAGTCGGTGCAGATTTATGTGTAATAGCTATGTCTAGAAAAGTAGGTTGCTTGACCGTGCTTGGAGATCATGTCTAAAACATCATAGTGGACTTAATTGTGCACCTGATAAGTATCTAGTATCTAATAAGTATCTCTTCATCTAGATTACACTGTATTTTGTAGTTTAGATATGTCTGATGTCAAAACAATGTAGAGTTCATTTTGAGCTTTCTTCGTCGACTTTTTTTATCTCTTCAGTCAAACATGATTCCAGATTTGAGAAGTCAAGTCTATGACAGCATCATCAGATTCCAGTTACTGCACTTAGAAGAAGATGAACTGGAGCTAAACTCAACATTCATATTCTGAAAATTTGTAGCACATTTATGGATTGATTTTACATTTTATTATAAACAAATACTCTACCACGAGTACTCACTACTGAAAGAGTTATTCCTGGAAAGAGATGTTGATACGTAGCTGGGTCCGTTGTCTTGCACATTGTTTCCTGGTACATACAAAACAGGTCAATATGGCTTCTCTATCACAGGTTGCCAACTTTTTGATAATTTAACATATAAGATTTTCCTTCTTGATCATTTTAAGGTTTAGTTTCCTTGGATAGTAGGGAAGTTTTACAAATACTTTTATTCTGTTAAATTCTGTTGCATGATGGATAATAGAATTTACTGCTCCTTCCGTTGAAGACACCCCTCCATGAGCAAGTCACCTTGGAAGAAGAGGAGGCCAGCTCTGTGCCAGCCTGACCAGTCAAAGTGGGTAGACACAGTACTCCCTAGCCTAGCAACAGCCTTTCACACTGAGGAAGCTCCACCAACCCTAACAGTCATCCTCCACACAGAACTAGACCTATCGATCCCCCCTTATACCCTAATATCTCGACATTTGCAGGTTGGTGATGGGCCATCCTGGACGTACACATGGTTGCCCAGATGTAGTTGACACATATTTTGGTGTTTGTACCCAGTGTAGGATCAACTGGACGAAGGTATAAAACCAGCCAGATGTGAAACCCTCTTCGGGATGACCAATTCTTGTTCATATTACTTGTTAGTTGGTTATACTTCAGCCAATCACAATAATATAACTCCGCCCCTTTCAACTCACCTGTACAGATGGATGCATATTATGGGCAGTTGACATCTGTTGGCTAAAGACTATTCTCCAAGGCGCAACTGAAATATTTCAAGTTTAATTTTGTAAACAAGCAATGCTTCAACAGGCTGGATATAGCTACAAATGCAATGGTAAGTACATCTTTGTGTAGTAAAATCCATTTTTTTTTTCCACTTTTGAAATGTTTTCCCTAAATTTTCCAAACATGCTGCAAAATTTTACCATATAATTAATATTACAAAAATACAAGATTAATATTCCTTATCCCCCCAAGAAATACGACTTGTAGCTCCAAACTTAAAAATACTTAAATGGGTGGACTGGTGCTTGTAGGTGTCAAACGAAGCAACTCAAATAAGGATTCTCTACCTTTAGGGGGCTTTTTGATATGGTTCAAGTAATATATTGATAATTTAATTGGTAAGTCCTGCATATACTGCTAAATGTATACTACCATAAAATCATCAAAACCTCCTGAAAACCATGCTGACTGAGAAATTGCTACCTTCACTAATAAGGCAGATGATTTACAACACCATTGGTTTTCACATACAAATTTTACATTTCAGTAAAAAAATTGAAATACCTCATTATATTGAAAAATACATTGAAAAAATAGATTAAATTTTATATTTCAGTGCAAAAATTGAAATTCCTTATTAAATTGGAAGATAAATTGAAAAAAAAAACAGAATAAATTTCAACTTTCAGTACAAAAATTGGAATTCCTCACTACATTGTAAGATACATTGAAAAATAGATTAAATTTTATATTTCAGTGTACAAAAATTGAAATTCCTCATTACATTGGAAGATAAATTGAAAAAAATAGAATAAATTTCAACTTTCAGTACAAACATTGAAATGCCTCACTACATTGTAAGATACATTGAAATAATAGAATACATTTTATATTTCTGTGTACAAAAATTGAAATTCCTCATTACACTGGATGATAAATAGAAAAAAATAGAATAAATTTCATACTTCAGAACAAAAATTGAAATTCCTCATACATTGGAGGATAAATTGAAAAGAAAATAGAGCTTTATCCTTAAAAGAGCTCTTACTTTATCTTTCCAAGTCATCAACTGAGAATATGAAACCTAAGTCTGTACTCACCACTTCTCCAGTCTGTTTGGCCGTGACCTCGACTCGTACCCGAGTTTGATGGCGGAGTGTAAACAGATCCGGATGGTTCTGGATACAGTGAATTACCTGTTACCAAGAAACTGACTTATTATTTTTATGTAATCACTATTTATTTGGCAAATATAACGAACAAATGATAATATGTATTCTTGTTACTAACAAAGCTTGAGTGTTCCTGATCCTGCCTTTGCAAGAGGCCTGGCTGCCTATCCATTGATGGCAGTTAGGTAGTCACTATTATATTGTAGTCACTCAGGTCAATTATTTGAGAGGGCTTCATAGCTCTAACTTTGCTTCATGAAATAAGATCAACTTTTTAAATTGAAAAAGACTGTTTAGTTCTAGTTTTTTACTTCCTTCTATAATTTTCAAAGAAAAGTTTTGGATCTACACTACGTAGCGCCATTTCTCTTTTTTGAACCATATCACAAATTGTGTCCTTTCACTTTGCCGTACCTTATCTATTTTATTTATGTTGCATCACTTAGCTTTTCGATCGACTAGTGACTTGATGACCCAAGAAAGTTGTCTATTGAGCTTCAAATTCTCTAAAAATGATATCATCAATCCAAGAGATAAGAAACCGAGCTGTTCATTCAATAAAATGAACAAGGTTTTATCGGCCATTTACTATTGTTCATTGAAACAAAAAAAAATAACGCTACGTTTCAAGATCTGCAATCTTGTTTTTTCCTCAAGTTCATAATCAACCTAAGACATAACTACAATCCAGGTTTGAATTAAATTGAGAGTTTATACTTAATTATAAGGGTTAATACAACTAACTCTAATTATTATGAACTAAACTGAATAATACAGGTCAAAACACGTCTGCTCACAACAACCAACCACTGATAACTGACCATTGGCCAAGAGTGTGCTGATCGTCATGACAGAAACAATATGGTGGCAAATTTGGGAGCAAGGACCAAATGAAGAATCTAGATGAACCAGTGTGGAGCCGCAGTATGGTTTTCCATCTGGAGTGAACAAATAAAACAACCCCATCTCAGTTCCCTGATTAGCCGCTATTATGTTTCTGCTGTGACAATCTTTTATGTTTACTATTGACCACTGGTCAGTTGTCAGTGGAAGGTTCTTGTGCGCAGACATGTTGTGTCCTGTATTATTTTTAGTTACTTGTAATAAGAGCCGGCTGTAGTAGAATAACCTTGAGTTTTTTTAACACAAGAACAATGTTAAACCTTGTACAGTATTACCCCCTTATATTTAGTTGTAGAAACTATGGGGAATGTCTCATTTCAAAGATATAACTAATATCCACTCAAACACTTGTTTATATTTTGTTTTTTAAAGTGTATACTTTTTAAATATTTAAACAATAAGGTACAACATAACTTGAATTTTTTTCAGAATAAACCATAAAAAATAAATACAAAGTGTTTGCATGCGTATTAATTATATCTTTAAAATGAGACGGTCCTCATAATTCTACAACTAAGGGGGTAAAACTCTATGAGGTTTAATACTGTTCTTCTGGGGGAAAACCCAAGGTTATTTTACTACAGCCTGCTCTTAAGGTCATGTTCTCAAACCCAAGATATCAGTTATTTAATAAGATTTAATATGCTAATAATACCCTCTTTTGATATGATGGAAATGTCCACTACTTTTATCTATCTTAACCAGCAGTCATTAATAATTATTTTGTAAACTTTGTCAGTAAGTTCAATAGTTGCATTTGACTTAAATTTTTTGAAAAAAAAAAGAAAAAGACAGAACACATTAGATATTTCACACATTCAGATAATAGTGGAATAAGTTAGTTGGATAGTTTAACTAACCAGTATGTAGCTATAAGGGTAACCTCTTGTCGAGGTAAACACGATAAAAAACATTTCCTCTAGGCATCATTTAAAAATTACTTTTGTGTTATTTATTGTTCATTGAATCTTACCACTATTTATAGCAGGAACTCTCCTGGGGGAGGAATTGTTTGATGCCAGTTCGACACAACGTCTTTGGTCGAGTGGCTGCGGTTTGATGTCCTCTTTTATTTTGTGCTTGACTGAAAATTATTACAAAGCACATTATTATATGAGTTGACAAATATTCTGGCAGTGTTCATCTTTACAGGTTTCGTTTTCCAACGAGAAGTAAAGGTTCTGAATAAACCATAATCATGCTGTATGCAGCTATCTACCACATTAGAACTATACAGAAGTACGTCTGCACGCAAATCAGAAACACATTATGATGTTAGGTTGGTGTGCTCTTATTCTCACATCCACAAAACTACCAATAAAAATCTAACAACTTTTATACTTTAATAATCATAGGTCATAACAGAATAGCAGGATGGAGAGATGTTGAGGCAAATGCACCCAAACTGATATTTTGAATAAGGTTATTTTTAAACAGGGCACAGGGTTTAAAAACATATCAGTTTTGGTTTAAAATTTGACAGTTAAAATTTAATTATTGATTAAAAAACTGCTCTTTTCATTTTTCAAGCCTTGCTCTTTACTTTTTCTAAAAAGTACTTTACTTGTTTATTTAAGAAATAACATAGCTGTTGTATTCGAACAATTTTTTCAGGCTGAGTGATACTCACAGGTCGGTTTCTGATATAATGGGTTTTCTAAATCTCTCTGAATTATTTTAGATGTTGAAAAATATGTTCACGGACACTTATTAATTATTTTCTAGAACCATTTTTTATTAAAAAATGATTATCGGGTATTTTTTAATTTTTTGTTGGAAACTGTGTAACCGTTTATGTTTTTATGGGACCTCATTTTCGGAAGTTGGATTGATCACCGCCAACTAGAACATTTCACACTGCGGAAGCATAGCCCGCAAATGTTTGGCGATGCATTCCCTAAAACTTGAGCGTGCAGTAATTTGGCCTATCAGAGTTATGTAGGCGCTGAGAAACTTGCCGTTAAACGCTGTCGCCTAGCCAGAGCCACCACTTTGGACCTTAGACCGGTGCGCCGGGCAAGTTTAATTTTGAGCGGGGGGTAATATGGCATTGTCTCGACTATTAGGGCCTTGTTGTGGATTGAGCTGCGCCGATGATTCAATTGGATTGTGGAAAGTCCTCTTCTCACGTCGTGGATTTTCAGCATTTTCTTAAGGGAATATTTGGCTTAGAGGTTAAGGCAGACCTTCATTTTCTATAATTCATAATCTTTGTCAATAAAGCAAATAATTTAAAAGCGTCAAAATTTAATTCATTAAACTTTTGCAATCATTAAAAATAGGTTCTCTTTATTCATGCTTGGACAACAATCCTAATGTTAAGGCCACATGGTCAATAAGAACGATGATTAATGGTATGATTACTTATTTTTACAAGTAATCAGAGTTTCGTTTATTGTGTTGGTCCAATATTTTATGTTGTGTGATAAACTGCCCAATTTGTATTTTATTGGGGAAAGAGCGGAATATGAAAAATAGTACTGTCTGTTTAATGGTGTATAGCGATATTAAAGACTTCACTCATATAAATCTTAACTGTAGCTTAAAATGAATACTAGCCAATTTACGCACATATTTCATTTTTTTTAGGAAGAAACATTGGAAGTAGAATTTTAGGGTAGTTTTAAAAATCTGTTTCAGTAAATATTTTGTAGCTATAAAAAACTGTCTAATGTTTAAGTAAATGTATAAAAAAATAATAAATAAATAAATAAAATAAATCAAGGTTCGTTCTTGTTTGTGAAATATAAATGTCTCATTTGTTTTGTATGTTTAATAAGAAACGGTGTTGTAATTTGTTAATAATGTAAATATGTCAATTTTGAGACAAAAACGATTGTGGTTTGTACACAATTGTTCAATGGGGACAATGAATATTGCTAGTAACCCTTATTGAATATTGCCAGTAACTTGATTTTATTTGTGCCCACAGAATATGAGTGTTGTTATCAATATAATTTATCTTGAAAATATTTTACCTTTAGTCGTTGAGAAACAGGTTTATTAGCTGCTCCTACTAAGCTAACTGGTTCCCGGTAATTTATAATATTTAATTATTGGTCCCACTATTTACAGAGCCAAATTTATTTAATGTTTCATATCTCGTAAATTTATTTAATGTTTCCAATATCTCTGATATAATCTCGTAGTAATGATTTTTAAATGACAAATTAATGATTTTGTTTAGTAAAAGTTCTAATGTGTCTACATAATAACCTTATTTTCGGATCTTGTGATTTTGTACTAACTGGTCCTATACTAGATTATCATTTTATCTTTTTACATGTTATTTGTGAGCTCGTGAGTTTATGAAGGACAGTTAAGCTGGCCAAAAGGTATTTATTTTATAGGAAAAGGATTAAAATGTTTTGAAAGTAACTGATAACTAATAAGATACTGTTATATATATCGATATTATGAAGTTTAAGGAATTTTATTGTAATTAAATATGTATAAACTGTTTTTAATAATTAAATTAAAGTTTTAAAATTAAATGAAATTCCCTATTAAAACATATTAAAAAATGATGCTTTAGTTAAATAAGATTTATTAAAATGTTTAATATAAGTCTGCAAAATTATTTGTTTCTATACCCCATTTGTAGTTTAACTATTTAGTTTAATTATTTGGGCCTACCAAAAAATACTAATGTATTATTGAATATGTAGGGCTTTTTTTCGTTTCCGGACCTCGTCAAGACGGAAACGGATCTGGTTGGTTGACAACCCACAGCCATCAGCAATTCACGTCCGCATCGCCGGCTACCGTGTCGTCGCCGCTGACCGGTGGCCATGGTGACATTGGCCCTCCCCCGCTCGCACCGCACTGCCACTGCCGGTATGTGCCTACTCACTGGGAACGCACTCAGCCGTATCGCCTTGTCACGAACCATTCTTTAGTCATTCTTTTCCACTTGGTGAACTTGAATAAATATTATTTTGGATTTGGCTGGCCAGCCACGGGACTGTAGACTGTGATTCAAAGTTAAAATACAAACCAAGTTTATTTTCATATTGGTGCGGGTTCTTGAGAGCTTCTGGACATTCCAGGGGGCATTTCTGGACTCTGCCAGTGATGCAATTCAATTTTTTTTTTTTTTTTTTGTAGCTTCATTGTCAAATTATGTTAGTTATTAATATATTATGTCTCACTGTTCATTTAAATTGTTTAATGTCTTCAATGGAGTACTCTTTTCAGCGGTGGCCACCTGCTTTGTTGTTTATTGTTCCATAATGGAATATTGATTATAGCTATTAAGTACTGATCATTGATTAATTGTGATAGATTTTTATTATTGTCCGCCATGGTGATTTCTGATATATTCTGGGGATTTATTATACTTTATTGAAATTAATTGTTGTGAATACCTTGTAAATTCGACCTAAGGTCACCTGATTAAGAATATTTATTTACTCTCATTGGAGTTTATTAGAAAGTTGCACTAGATAGCTTATCAGGATTTGCATGAGACTGAACTATGTTTTCCTGTCTTTTTTTTGGAGTATTTGATATGGGCTCTTAATTTAGATTCATGTTAAAATAAATCCAAGATTTTCTGATATATATACAGTATTTAATTTTCCTTGATAATTTAGTGATAATTTTTGTGGGGAATTTTAAAAAGTATAAACAAGCACAATTAGATTGAAAATAAAATTGATATATGCCAATTTAAATTTAAATAAATTATGCTTGGGTAAATCTTAGAGTCCCCTAAGGACTTGGATTACAATTATTTATCTGCAACTTCTATACTTCAAGGATGGAGTTGTGCCGAAGAATACTCAAAAACATAGTGGTTTAGTTAAAATTTTGAGTTTATCAAGGTGAAATAACTTTAGATGCTATTAGTGGATTTCCAGGTATAACAGTGTATTATTGGGTGGAGGTTCATATTCATAGCTTGTGAACCGAGCATGAATAAATGTTAGGGCTTTGGGTCTGCCTTACTGTGGTGCTTTTGGGAAGGGTTTTTTCTTCCCCGTCGTTACCCTCAGCAACCTTACCAACGGGGGTGTGGCGCCCATTAAACAAATATATTTTCAACAACCAAACTCGAAGAACACAGTTAGGGTTAGAGCCTTAGCACCTGGGACTTGGAAGTTCTGCGCACAAAGTATTATCAGAACCTACCCTTCTCCCTGAGTCTGAGTCGGAGCACTGTTGCCTCATGCTTTTGTGGCATTGGCAACATTGAATTGTAATTTTAAAAATGTACGATAATTTTAAACCGTTTGCGAATATGTTAATACTTTTATCAAAAATAAATAATCGCTCTGTTATTGGTTATAGTTTAGAAATATATCTCCTAATAAGAGGAAAACATAACGTTAGCTATGGTACAGAAGGGTTCATTCAATTTAGAAATTTTTGAGTTTAGCTCCAGTTCACCTTCCTTTTATTGTAGCGTCTAGTATCTGCACACTGACTCATACTTGACTCCTGGGAAATCTAGAGTCATGGTTCGTCTGAAAAGATCCAAAAAAAGTTGACAACGAAAATGCTCAAAACAAAACAGTTTACATTGTTTCGACATGAGAGTCACCTATAAATGTGTGAAGTCCATAATTCTCCTTGTATCATCTGAAAAAAAGTGTTTTGTTTTGAGCTTTTCGTCGACTTTAATTGGATTTTTTCAGACAAACATGACCTCCCAGATTCCCTTCTTAGCAGTATAAATTGTAACGGCGCATGGATAGATTGTTGTTATTTGCACACCTGGTACAGTAACTGTGGATATCAGGAACTTCTTGTTAAGGGAACCTGACCTTCTTAGGAATCGGTATTTTATCGGTCTGTCTGTGTGATCCACTTTGATAGAAAAGGTCTTAGAGACTTGAAACTTGATACATACATTCTTCTTGGTCCAAGGGATGAACTCTGCTAATTTTGGGGTCAAAAAGGTCACAGAGCACGTTCACCCATCTGGTATTTCCGATCGACTCTTTCACAACGTTATATTGGGTCTTTCAATCCTGATGTATCGGTATATTAAGCTGAGCCCTGGAAGGAATTACAGAGTAAGTTTCTCTGTAATGAGCAGTAGTGTGGTTTTTTTTGCCAAATTCTTAAACACACTGTAAAGTGCTGGTTTAAAAGTTTGTGGGTGGAAAGTGTTATCTTAAATTTTTAGGACAAAAACTTTACGTCTGTTTTGGCTACTAATTGATCTATCAAAGGGATTTTATTATATTTTGCATTATTTGTTGTTAAATCAAATTTGTCTGTTATGGTGTGAAAGGAAAGGGATCTTAGTTTAATAAACGTACCTAAAATATAGGCAGGCAAATCGTTGTTCTCGGGTAAGGACCAATCTGGAAAATAAAAACTGTTAAAAAATAGGTTGTCACAAGGTTGTTCTGAAGATCTTTTTTGTTTTGATATATTTGATTATAATCGATTCTGTCTTCCAATATGCCTTGTAAATCAGTATAATATGCTGACGACACAATTTCTTATTAATTCAAATAACTGCTATGGTTACCTTGCCATATTTAACAAGTCTTTTTTTGTTCTCTTAGGTCAAGAAGCTTATAAATTGCACTTAGTACCTGTATAGAACCTTTGCGGCTGGCTTCCGGAGTGATCTAGGATATTCAGGATGGGTAAAGGTGTAGGGAGTAGGGGCCGCCTCTTCCTATCGAGATCCATGAGGAAAGAATTAGGGCACTACATCTCAAAGTCATGTCCCCCTGGAAAGAAGCGGGGAGGCCAGCTCCTGAAACCACGGCTCTCTCCAGTCAAAAATAGGCAGGGAGGTTGACATCACCTTGGTGAGGTTAGCAAGCACCTTTGAGGTTAAGGAATAAACTCCACCAACTCCAACAGTCATCTCCCACAGTAGGACTAGACCTATCGAACTTGCCCATGAACCCCAGAATCTCAACCATTTTCGGTTTAGTGATGTGCCGCTCCTGGACAGCCATTAAGGTTGCCCAGGATTGAAGTGACACAAATTGGTTTTTGCTGTGCCCAGATGGAGGGTTCAACTGGAAGGGTATAAACCAGCCAGAAGTTGATTCCCTGATGGGTTTAACAAAGTCTCAGCTATAGAAGTATCTACTAAATGGTTTTCTACATAAAAGTAGGAGAGTATAGTAGTAGTCATTTAAAATGGTTGAATATAAATTTGTTTAATAAATTTCCAGAAGAGCCTCGGACAGCAAACATTAGTAATTGCTCTGTAGAACTCACTTTAAAGTAAAATGGTTGAATGCAGAAGCATTTTATTCCATTGCTGATTATTTTAAACTGTGATATTTATGTAAAATTAAGTTTTTAATTTTGATGTCTCTAAGTATTTGTTTAGTTTTAGTGTGTGTTACATTTAAATGAAACCATGTTACTGTTTTTGTTTTATAAATAAATTATATAATAGGTTTTAATTTACTTTTTAGAGTGTTTAAATACACTTCTTGACATACTCAGAGAAACTTAAATTAGTTAAATTTACTAATAGTAGTAACTTTAAAAAATGTATTCTACATTAAACAATTTTGACGATGTGTATATTGCATTTTACTGTTAAAAGTGTTTAAACAACAAATAAAAAATCTTGAATTCTTGTTTAAGAATGAACACTCCTACCACAGTGAGCATCCTACGTTCAACTTCCACACAAACTCAACTGTGGTTTGAATACAACAGCTGACTGTCACATAAACATACCCACCAATTTGGGTCACCCTGACATTCTGTCCCAAGAAATGGTCATTTGCACTGGCAATATCAGTAATATATAGGCACCTTAATCAATAAAATTGCTATTTATGTTGGAATTTTAAATGTGCCTTTTAGAAATAAATTATATACTGCTGTCGAAGACAGCACAATAATAATAATAATAATACAATTAATAATAGTTGTTAGGTTATATTGTATTATAATTACTGTATTATTACTTATTAATAATAATATTCTCTGTTAGGGACACAGAGAATTATGCCAGATAGCACAATATACTTATATCACGTGTTAAAATAAAAGACATTTTTCAAAACACATAGCTCATGTCTTGATATTTTATACCTGCTAAATAAGAAGAATACTTACAGTGATGCAGCAGTGTTGAGCCAGCAGCGAGCGATGGGGGTGTTGGACCCGAGGATGGACAGAACTGCGGCTTGCTTGCAACTGTCGTAACAAAGGCCACCACTCGGCTTCTCTGTCGAGCAAATCCTGTCCCACACAAGGCAGTTCTCAGTGCTGGTCATTTCCGCGTCTATAGGAATATTTTATTTGAAAAAATTAGAAGAACTAGATGAAGTTTTCATTTAACTTAAATTAAAAATCACTGACTTTTGCTTATTTAAAATACCACCAAGAATACTGCGCATCACTCAAACTAGTGTTTTCTACTAGATGTCAGCACACTTCCTTTGTCCTCTTGTCATGAGTCGTTTGTCAGTTTTAGAAGCGGTTTTTCACTAAACTGTAAAGAAAAATTTAACACCAGTGCACTTACACAATATTAAAAACTGAAGATTGACAAGAGAAAAAAGAATATGGATGAAATTTTCTTTCAAAAAATCTCTTTTTTTTAACCTGAGGGAAAAAGACGGTTAGTCCTCACGCTTAGTCCTAAAAAAGGACCTGTTGCACCTCCCTTAATTATATTATTTTGTGTCCCTCAAAATCTGAGACTTTAACAAAAGCTGATCAAATTTCGGGCTCCTGTTCTCTGATATCCTTGGGGCTGAGGAGAATAGGCTCCAAGGAATTTTTTCCGAATTTTTTGATATGGCAGGACAATTTAACCAAAATATGTCCGCGTGATTCCTCCTCTTCTCCGCAGTGGTTTACGATTCATCAGGTCCTGGGCTAAGGGCCTACCCTCATCAAGATTTTTTCCGTAGTGGGCCTTGGTCCTGTCAAAAATCCCTATTATCATTCTTACTTCTCACTTATTTCTGATCTAGGTGAGATGCCTCCACCCTTAAGCATAAGGAGAGATAAACATTTTAGATTGTCTTAATTCATGAGGCTCTACTCCAATCTAAAGGTTTCTTATTCTCTTTTCCACTAATCTCCTTGTAATGATAATGAATTATGGAAGGCCATATGGGACTTCACTGAACTTGGCCCATGTTACGTAAGAGTTCGCCAAGTGGGAGAAGGTACATACATACGTAAACCCCCTTCTCAACTTTGCTGTTCTAGTTATACGTAAATATGAGTATGTCCTCATACGTAATAAATAACCACAAGGAAGATTACATGGATTCTGGACATGTACTTATTGTGAAGTGTTAACAAAAAACAGAAACATTTTCAAAAGGGCAAGAATTGCTGGTAAATTACAGAAATTGGAATTACCTTTTTTATTAAATTACTGAACCCTAAACATGAGAAAAGGTTTGAGGACTATTTCCACAGGGGACAGGTGACATGCTACAACATGCGGTAGATGTCTGCACTGAGAGACTACTGTTAACCTCACCAAAGTTGTAAACACTCATGGACAGAGGTCCAAGGAAAAGTGCGGACATTTAGTAGAAAACGCCCAGAACTACTTGCGCAAGCTACTCCCATCTGTCATAGAAATTGCTTCATGCGCATTTATTACGATCGAAAAAGAAAATAAAACAGGAACCAAGGGCCATGTGAATAAAAAACTTAGTATAAGCATATGACTAGGGATTTCTTAAGTAAATTGCTACGTTTTGTGTGAATAAAAACACTAGCACTTGCTAGGGGTAGATAAAGTTCTAGAGTTTTCCCCGGGGGTACGGAGTTAGTAAATGCTTTTAAAAAATGGTTGTGAATAAAACTTTTGGAAGTAGATTGTTTCTGTAGCATATGCTTCAATGTCACAAGGTGAATAAAAAACGAGCACTTTCTAACTAGCATATGCTAGGTCTAGTATGTATTTGGACAAATTCAAGTGTGAATAAAGATTTGGGTAGAAAATTACTAGGGCAAGTCCTAGTAGAAATCCGGAAAAAAACCCCAAAGCACTTACTCGCGGGGTAGTACATGCTATAGACCAAGTAAATGCTATGTTTTATCGTTCCTGTCACGGACACGTTTCTCTCCCCTCCACTTCCTTTCAAGTCTACTCCACATCGGTGGCCATATCCCTCTTTCACTCTGTTCAACACGTATTAACCAAGATGTATTCATCATCAGAAGAATATGACAAAATAATGATTTTAATAAAATAGAAAAAAATTGATCGCGCTCTGTTTGTACGTTCTCCATTTCGGATTCACTGTGTATTACTTAGCATAATCAAAAAACCCTGCTGTGATGAAAATGCTAGAGAAAGGATGCTTGGGAAACCTTAGTTCTGACTACTGTGGATGCCATTGGGAGAAACCAAGTTACTGTAGGCCAACTTAATAAGAGCATTGAACTGGCAATGTGAAGTCTTACCGTCAAAGAAGAAGACTGTGACGTTAAAAAGTGACGGGGAAAACAGGAAAATAAAACATACAAACCGTGGCGAGAAAAACATTCTTGGGAGTTTGATAGAAAGATGATAACCCAGTATTCCATAAAATCGCCGGGTAATATTTCAGTTGGGCACAAGTGCGGGCTCCCAGGTTCAGCAACCAACAGTGGAACGACATCTAAGGAAAGTTTTAGCCGAAATACAGAACTACTGAAGGGAAAACCAAATAAATTTAACAAAAAAAAAACAATTTCCTCACGGAATATTCAATACGCCTTTCATATTGGCAGCTTGTCTTTGCCTCTTAATGTTGTGTCGGGATTTCTTCATAACGAAACCACACCCAGGTTGGGTCATCTTCATTTGGGACGCTATCATGATCCCCATACTCAAAGTCATCCCTTTAGAAAAAAAAAAAAATGCTTGGGCCAATGTTGTGTAGCACAGCGCAACTGGACTACCACTTGTGGAATGTTGTTTAATGCAAATCCTTAACACAGTTTCCCATGATTGGGGAATCTCCTTTTTAAAACTGGCCAAAACATCTTTCTATTATAACCCTTTCTCTAGCATGGATTAGATTTGAAAACTTCTCGTTCTTGATGCGTTCGTGGGAGGCTTGAACCGGTGTAATCAACCACGGCTCGTTAAAATCCGTATCACTGAATCTCCTTAAACAGCCAAACTGCTCCATCATACTGTGACCCGATGTCTCTCCTATGACTATTCCTCCACACGTCTCTGCCGTCGTTGAACACTGCCGGGCCACTCTGCAGTAAATACTTGTAAACTGTTCCAATGCATTGCATGTTGCGCTGAGACATTTATACTAGAGATATCCTTGTTCTACAAATTATACTCATCACCGGTGCTAGCCCAGGCTTTTGTATCTCAATTTGAGTACAATCAAGGGCACAATTACAAATTGGCAAACGAAAATGTCTCTGTTTTTTTTTGTCCACAAAACTTTAGCCTCGGTCATATACTTCGCTGTAGTTGGAAAACGTATCCAATTGGTTGATTGTTCAACTACTCTAACTCATCACACGTAACCGTATAGTCTTGTTGGCAGTGAGTAGTACGATGTACACCCACATTCTTGAGCTAACACCAGACTGAAGAGTCAAGGATCAACCCACAAACCTCAGAAATATTTCCCAAATTGATGTCGTTCTGCAAAATACCACCGCCGCCACGAGTATCACTTTCTTCAAGTAAACGGTGCCGCAAGGACATCAACACTCTCAACGCAAAATTGTTAAACCTTAACAGTTTCTTTACAATTACGTTCGTTTATTTTCAGAGCGAACAGAAACTAAATTTTACGTTGACGAATAGGCATAAACTCAGCCATGGATCAACAACAAACTGTGGACTTGAAGCAGGACAGGTAGGTAAATTGCTATAAGGAAAAAAGTTCTAGCATGCCCCAGACCAGGCTTGAAAATTATTTGAAAAGCATATGCTACAGAACAATCTACTTCAAAAGTTTTTATTCACACCATTTTTTAAGCATTTACTACTGTCAGTCCGGGAAAAACTTCTAGAAACTTTTACTACCCTAGCAAGTGCTAGTGGGTTTATTCACACAAAACGTTTTAGCATTTGACTTAAGAAAATCCCTAGTATTTGCTGTATACTAGTTTTTATTCACATGGCCCAATATTTTCAAGCCTGGTTCTGGGGCATGCTAGGACGTTTTCCTAGCAATTTGACTACCGTGCTGCTCAGTCCACAGTTTGGGTTGTTTGATTCATAGCGGCTGAGTTTTCGCCTATTCGTCAAAACGGTAAAAATTTATTGCTGTTCGCTATGAATTAAATAAACGAAACGTAATTTTTGTAAAGAAAACGGTTATGGTTTTTAAACAGTTGAGAGTGTTGATTTCCTTGCTGGCTTCTTTTTCTTAGCATTCATCTCACAGGCAGGGGTTTTTTGATTTGCTAAGTAATACACTGTGATCCGAAAGAAAAAAGCGAGACGTTAACAAAACAGAGAGCGTTGCGATTCAATTTTTTCTATTTTTATTAAAATCATTATTCGTCAGATTCTTGCTGATGAATGAATACATCTTGGATGGAATACGTGGTTTGAACAGAGTGGAAGAGGGATTATGCGCACCTGATGTGGAAGTAGACTGAAAGGTAGTGGAGGGGAGAGAAAAACGTGGTGTGGTGACAGGAACGTTTAAAACTTTAGCATTTACTTGGTCTAGCATGTACCTACCCCGCAAGTAAGTGCCTGGGTTTTTCCGGAATTCTACTTAGACTTGCCCTTAGTTATTTTCTACAAATCTTATTCACACTGATTTGACCAAATAACGTACTTACCTCGATAGCATATGCTAGTTAGAAAGTGCGTCGTTTTCTAATTCACATGGCCAAATGTATTTGATGTCAAGTAGGACACTTTTAATCAATCGACTACGAAACGTAATATTAACGTCAAAAACTGTGAAAGAGATTAAACCCTTTGACTAATTAATCCTGAAATGAATTCAGGGAGCACACTACGGTGCCGCCCGCCCAGTAATTCCGGATAGCCGTTGCCGGGAAGAATATTAAGGCGCCTAAAACAAGTTTTCACTGATATAGAAGTCTGAAATATTTAAGCGACCTAGTGGAATAGAATAAGAAACTCTTTAAGTAGTTTCATCATTCCCAATAGATGGAATTTGTTCTTTTGTTTATTTCTTATGGACCCAATTTACTGCACTATGGACTTTATTTCAAAATTGGTTGTTCAAATGAAGTAATCAGGCTGATGTCTATTTCTATTTACATACTGAGGATACATGTTGTTTGTAACCTCACTTTTCAAAACAGTTACCGGTTGACCTGATTGTTTGTAAACGATTAGTTGTGGTTTACCATGAGTTAAATGAAACGCAAGGTGTTTGGTGTAATTTACTGCATTTGTAAAAATGGCCCAAGGCAAGACTATTAGACTGCATTTTTTGCTGCCCTGAGACTCACTACCCGGCATTTCCCCCCACCATCCCTGTTGCATAAATAAAATAGCACAATCCAAGAAACGAATGCCACGTATTCAGACCAGCTTCGGCAAGCAGTGGAGCCGAGATACAATATGGATATGCCACTATTGCGATGTTCCGCTTTGTGTTCCCGACTGTTCAAGCGCCTTTCATGCATCAAAGATTTCTGAGGAGACTAGTGTACTGTTACTAACTTGAACCTGTCCTGTACCTTATTAGTTTGTTATGAGAAAATACTGAGTTCAGATTCAAATTCAAATATTTTATTGTCGTATTACTTACATAAACATTGCAGTTATAATGCAACTCATTAGCCAAGTCAAACACTTATGACTAATTAAGTTAAATTATTCCTAACTTAGATTTAAAGAATAGATAAATAAAATATTATACATAAACAAATAACACAAAATGGAGTTAAAACAAATCCAGAGTTCCAGCAAAAATAAATGGGAAATTTATACATTATGGAAAAAAGTAGCTGCATTATTGTATCGATGTTTGAAAGTAACAAACTATTCAACTAACTAGTTACTTAACTAACTAATATATTTAATGATCATTATAACAAATAAATAAAGTAATAAATAAATAAATAATAGCAAACAATTGATAAAGTAAATTTGAACAAATTGTAAAACAGAACAGTAATACAAGAGACTATGCATTAAAAACAAAATAACAACAATATTATTCTAAAATAGCAACAATATCAACATAACACTAAAAACTGCAACAATATGAGATTCTACACAGAAATGGACTGGTGAGGAATGAGAATTTCTTAAAATGTAATATTCTTTATTTTGAAAAATTCTTCAATGTTATAAAAAGGGGTACATAGAAGCCAATTATATAGTTTTGTTTTAAACTGTTTTACAAGATACAGTTCAATTAAGTATCTTAAATGGTTGTAAACTTTGAATGATAGCACAGTATGAATGTTTTGTGTTTTACTGAGTCTGTGAAATTCTATTGTGTTGTTCTTGTGTCTAGTATTGTAATCGTGTAGTGAATTTTGAGGTGTCAAAAGATGTGCGTTTAAAAAAATGTAGATAGTAAGGTCACATATATAGAGATTTATTATGGTTTGAATTTCTGTCTGCATAAAAAATATTTAATCTTATACTCATATTTTGTACATATAATAATAACTTTTGTGCATAATTATATTAATTTCTGCATAAATATACAAAAGAACATTAAAGCAATGTTTAATTGAGTGTTTTCATAACACTTCCACTGCAGTACACTCAAATCACCAAAACAAATTCTAAAATTAAAAAAAGCTCATTTTATAGGGCACTCTTATTGAGAAAAAAAACCACCAGTAAAAGGGTTTAAATAATATGCTGTTGACAATGTTGCTTCATATAATCACAGGTATATCAAACAATAATGACTACAATGCTACGAAAGTGGCTCAGACTGCAAACTTACCTCCACTCCTAGTTGTAGTTTGAGGATGATGAGAGGCAAAAGAGTTTGGCGTTGCATTATTAGTCATAGTCGAGATTGATCCAGTTTCAGTTCTTCTTGTGGTTGCTGAATTTAAACAGATGAAATTAGTGAAACTATTATTACTACGTATAAAAATAAGAGCCATGATAAAAGCAATTGACTGAAGTGTTGTGCACAGCCTGTGATCATCTCATCATTCATCCAGAATGAATTCAGAACTGTTTGGAACAAAATTGGCGTGTTTCGATTTCAGAATCATGTTAAGATCTTATCTGATGTCTAAAGAAATATTCATGGAGAGTTGAAAAAGTTTATTTTGTAAAATTTTTACTCATTTTTGGACGTAAAACTTAATCTTTGAAGTTATTATAAAAAATGTCCTCTATTTTGCTTCTAATGCTAAACGTTTTGCACCTATAGTTTATTAATTTTGGCAAAATGTAAAACAAAATTTATGAATTTTAAAAATATTGTTAAATTTAGCATTGATTCTGAATGTCTTTAAAACCAATGAATGAACAGAGTTCAGTGTAAAATTATTATTATTTTTTATACCTGTTCCAAAAAGATCCTAAGAGAGTTTCAATTCAACATTTTTGAGCTGGGACTGTAACTCTCTGGGAGACAATTTTCAAAAATTTGAAGTATGCCAAAAAGTAGTTTTGTCCAAAAACACTCCTTGAGTTTCATTTCTTTAACTTAAACCATTTAAAAAATTAGCAGAGAGTGGACTTCATGATCACACTCTGTATGGACACTAGAATTACAACTTAGGTAAGTGTATCAAAAAGAACATGCAAATCGAATCAATACATCTTTATTCACTGTCAGTTAATACAGATAGCCAGATCCCAACCTTGGGAGTTCACAAAACGCTCTTACTGGTGAACATTTGGGCTTTCTTGCATTTACCACGACTCCGTAAACATCAACTAAGATTAGTGGAGAGTTCTTCATTTAGTTGTGAAATTTGGGGACTTTAAAATCTCTTGAATGAATAGTATTAATATTTAAATTACAATAATGAAGTAAAAATTTAAAAAATTAAGATTTTTTAACCAAGAAAAGATACAAATTTATAGGTTTCAATGGTCAGAATTTACAATATCAATATTAATACAAGCATAATACAACTTATATAAAGAAACATAAACTACATAATTGAGATTTAAAATTTTATTTGGCTAGCGCTTTATAGTGGATACTATTTTTTCCATGTTCAAACATTTTGAGATCAATTTATAATATATAATTTGAAATAATTAACTTAAAAAAATTATATCAATATCTAATTCCCCAACAGTTTTGTGACAAGATTTCTTCGTTTGCTAACTTGAATATGGTTCAATAGTGACGTCAATATGAAATTGCTACTTACTCATAGTTGAGCCCAACGAAATGGCATTAGTATCCAAAGAATGTCTGGTAGTATCCAATGGAGGTCTGTTTGTAGACTCACAATCCAGTGGTGGCCTTGTATTAGTCCTATTCAATGAATGCTTGGTATTACTCAGTGAAGGTCTGGTGGTATCCAGGGAAGGTCTGGTGGTATCCAGTGATGGTCTGGTGGTATCCAGGGAAGGTCTGGTGGTATCCAGTGATGGCCTGGTGGTATCCAGTGATGGCCTGTTGGTATCCAGTGATGGCCTGGTGGTATCCAGTGATGGCCTGGTGGGTATCCAGTGATGGCCTGTTGGTATCCAGTGATGGCCTGGTGGTATCCAGTGATGGCCTGGTGGTATCCAGTGATGGCCTGTTGGTATCCAGTGATGGTCTGGTGGTATCCAGGGAAGGTCTGGTGGTATCCAGTGATGGTCTGGTGGTATCCAGGGAAGGTCTGGTGGTATCCAGTGATGGCCTGGTGGTATCCAGTGAAGGTCTTGTGGTATCCAGTGATGTCCTGGAGAATTGTGACGGTCTTGCTGGAGCTCGGAATACAGGAGTTGGAAGAATCTCGTCATCGCCTGATACCAATCAAATCATACTTTTGAAATAAAAATAAATGTTATCTACCCTTAAGATATTCACAATGTTATCCTGATATCGATCTAACTGTTTTTATTTTCTTCTACTCCACTCGTATTCTTGTAAAGTATTGTGTGAAATAAAAAACCTAATATTGGCTGTAATGAAAATATTTTTTGCTTTGGCCTATCCTTAAAAAAATTGTGTTTTACAAAATTGTCTGACTCTATGTGTCTCAACAACAGGGCTGATTTAGCAAAATTAATGGTAGTTAGTGAATAACTAATACATATGTTATTTAGTTTACATAAGAAGTTTTTAGTTAAAAACATGTTTTACTTGTTCTAACAAGCTTGATTACATTTTCATTATTTGAAGTCCAGTTTGATGCTTAACAAAATAGCACTATCTGTATCTCAAGAGTCAAGAAGCAAGAATATTTTATTGCCATCCCACACAAACGATGCATTGACAAAGTCATAGAGTTTAAAATATGTCCTTAAAACATATATAATATACGTGTCCTCTCCAAACATTTTAGTTAAAAAATCATAAAAAATTGTTTTTGAGTAAAATGTAATTGAAAACATGTCAAGAGACGGTATAGATGGTCAGATTTTAATGAATTTTGGCAAACAGATTCAATTTATAAATATAGTTTCTCTCATGGAAAATATTTTCATGTTTAAAACTTTTTTGTATTTTAACGATTTCAAGCCAAAAAAATCACAATTTTTAGTGTCAAAAATGATTATTTCGGTATAAAAGGCAGTTGTAAGAAAAAGACGCTGGTAATTTTAATTAAATATTCATCATAAACCATTATATCCAGTTATTAATTTCTTAATCCTTTTGACACAACTAAATGTTTAATTAAAGCCAGCAAAGCATTTTTATCCATAATGCAAAGTTCCATAAATTATTAAGTGAAGTAATTTTTTATGAACAATCATAGGTAATAAAATAAACTTTCCAAAAATAATCATATATGTGACAGTTTAATTTTATAATACAATTTCACTTAAACTACAACTATAAACCAGGTAGTGACGTAAAAGATGTTAAAGTGGATCTATGCAATGTTGTATTTAAAATAAAATTCAATTTTGATTTCATGTAAAACTACTAATGAAACCATGAAACACAAACAACAGGATAAAGTCTATTGAGAAAGTTTTTAAATGAAACGTCCAGTGCTATGTAAAAAAGTAATGTTTAGTCAGTATTTATTTCTTTTCTTACATTTACAACAGTTTGAATCTTAGATAACTTCTGATTATCCTCTAAACTACAATATTGATTTTGAATGTGTATGTAAAGGATTCTTGTAATGCAATTTTTAATATAAAAATGATTACAAATTATTCCTTAGATAGCTTAACTTACTCGAAGAGTCTTCAATGATGGTCTCATTTGTAAAAGTTACAGATTCTGAAGGCCCAATATCAGCTTCTTCATCACCTGCAAAAAATTAAAATCAATCTGTTGGTTTGATATATTGTTATATAATGACAATTTAAAATATACTTCAAACATAAAATATAAACACCAATTTTTTTAAAGTAACAATTTATCTACAATATAGCACACATTTTATGCGATAATTGGAAAAATAGGATTAGAAGACGTTAATGAATAAATAAATAAAACATGTTAATGCGAAGCAAAACTTACTAATAACGATAAGGTTTTCATTTCTTGAACTGTCCGGTCTTTTTTGATTTCTTTCAAGCGACTCTGAAAAATATCAAATGTACAATTTCATGTAAAATAAAGATAAAGGAAGACTTTTTGCAGGTTGTTACACCTAAGAAGCTCTATAATACTTAGTATAAAGTAAGTAACAAATATGAAAATGATTTTTAAAATCTTATTAGCTTGTTGTTATTAAACATGTCTTGGCATGATTTATGTTTCTTCCAGATACATGTAAGCAATACATGTATTTAGTTGTTAGAGGCTACAGTTATATTGTATCCACGATAAGTTTTCAAATATATACAAAAGGATAACAGGCTTTCAAACATTTGCTATCGTTAAGCCCTTAACGGTTTTGTTTTTCGACCTAAAATTATGTTGTTTTGGTGGATTTTATGCTGTTTTTTTTACAGGTTTGCAGAGATTTGATAAATACTATTTTGTAAAAAAATTATTTTTAGTGTCTTTTATAAAATTTTTGATGTTTTTTTTTATATCATCCTCAAAGTCATTTTTACTTTTTCGTGTCATCATTCCGGAAATTGTCATTTTATGCGTCAGTTATTTCCATGGCACAATAAACACTAGAAATAAACTACAAAATACTCCAAGATGGGTTACGTAGAATAACTACACTCAGTAGCTGTCTGCACTGTGAAACTACAGCGAACTAACCAAGGTGCAAATATTCATGACGGAGGATCAAGGAAGTGCTGACATCTAGTAGAAAACGCCAGAACTGCATGTGTGGCATGCGGTTGTAATAGAAATGCTTTTGCAAAATAGACAACAGAATAAAATAGGAAAAATACAATGACAGATAATATTACATCACCACACTTTTACGCAATCACTATGAACGTAATATTACGTCAAAAACTGTGACGGGATTAATGTTACAAAAATAGAACACTACATTATAGAATTAGAATCCATCATCTTCTTCACGTACCAAAACCTTAAGGCAGACACAAAAATTAAATTCAGCCTTTCACCTTGTTCTGTGCAGTGAGATAGTAAAGTTGGTGCTAGTTCTGATTACACTGGGACCTCATTTATATGGTTGATTTTTTGACGTAAAACTTGTTCTGTTATAACCTTGACTAAGGCGAGGTCACCAACACATATTGATTAGTTTTTTATTTTTATGTATGCTGTAGCATTCGCTACATGGGCAAACTGTGGGAGAAATATATATAAACGAAAATATTTTAGAGTATAAGTAGATTTGTCAAAACATAGGTAAAATTTAAAATGTAATTTCTTAAGAAAGTCTGGTAAAATTGGTACAGAAAGACAGCAGTTTATCTGGAATCCAACTACGATAACTGGTTACAATAGGGGTAGAACAGTTGATCTTCTCTAGGGGTTTAATTTCTCTAGCCTTGTGATTGGATAGTCAGAGACCAATCAAGGACTTTGGTGATGTGGTAGGTTTTTTTAGGGGGTTGGTATAAAAACTCTGACTTGCGAATCTTAGTGTCTTTTTTCAGTGTTCGGCAGATAATTTTAATGGTGCACCCATTCTTTCTTTTTTACAAATCCATAATATACAAACAAGATAATGTGTATTCAAAATCATCAAGAAGCGAACAAACAATCTTAAGAAACAACATGTACAAAATATGTATGACAAAATCAATACAAGGCAACAAAGTGATCACATAGACAACACCTGGTCACCTTTTGACTAGGTAGTGTATCAAAACCAAATACTATTTAATCCTACTTAACTTATAAAAACACAAAATGTTGTTTATATTAGAGTAACTCAGAATATACAAACTATAAGCAATGCATGAGGAAATAAACCATTATTTTAAAGACAAGACTTTCTTAAACCTAAATGTACCACGAAAAGTATTTTTCCCAACAAAAACAGTCAGCTACAGCATACTACATGTTACAGGTCTGATTTAATTTTCTTACCTGAAGGCTTACTTTTCGGTTTAAAAAACTTAGTTAGAGGTACGTTTGTTGATCCTGAATTCTTTTTCGATTGAGACAGAGATGGCCTCTTTGGTTTTTCTGTAACATCAATAATATATTAACAGTTGAATGGAATATTTTAAATGTGACAAGTACATATAATAAAAAAAAATATTGTGAGATACAATTTCAAAAAAGACTTTTTTTCATTTAAAAAGGTCCACATTTTATTTGAATTAATTGCTAATAAAGTTTCACTATAGATTTTGACAACCTCTCTCCAAAAATTAAATCTATTGCATGGTACTTACATGACATATTACAATAGGATGTCCATAAAAGAACTCTGGGGTTAGTAAAAACCCGTACTCAGTTTACAGTGTTACATGACACGTTGTATAGTGTACTCCCACCTTGACTTTGACAAGTGCCTCAAGTGGGTTTCCATAAGTGCATGGTATACGATTTTCACTGTTTCCCAACTATTTACACTTTTTATTACATAGGTTTTTTACGAAGAGGAGTAAGCAACCTCTATGGAGGTGTTTGAACACTAGTAATTTGGCAAGAGCACTGGGACAAACGAAAAAGATAGTGTAAGAATGGCAAAGGAGGATGAATGAATGAATTGTTGGATTTTAAGAAGTGGACGGAAGAGGAGGATTTAGCTTGCTGACTAAGTTCATATAGTGAATAGGTAGTAGAGTAAAAAGAAAGATTTAGTGTTATGAGAGGAAGCTTTAGATTAGAAATACAAAGTTGACTTACATTAAGTGTAAGTGTGATAAAATGCTTGTGGACTTGTTTGCGGATTAAGTCAGTAACAGTAAAGTAAGTTGTAAGTTACAACTTGGATGTGTAGTAGAGAATAGGAATAGTTTGATTAAGATTGTCAATGCTCTGAAGTTTGCAGTATTAAAATTGGAAAAAGGATCAAGGTGTATTAGGTCTGTTGATTATGATCTTGGTGTTCAGTGAGAGAGTATAACTTTGAAGAGAGGAAAGTTGAAGAAGAAGCTATAAATGAATTGAAAATTTAATGTGTAAAACATATCAGGCAAAGGCCTATCACTTCTATAGCAACTCCAGATATGCTAGCAGGATATTGAGGGAGGTTCAATACAGTTTACATGTGTGCTTTGCAACAAACAGAACATGTACTGAAATCTAATAAACGTTACAAAACTATTTTGCATTAAAATCATGAATAAAACATTAACATAAATTTTTATTTAATAAAAACATTTAACTTCAATACTACTTAGTTATTTTAGAGACAATATTTATTGAAGATTATAACAATGATATTCAATAGTTACTCTATAAGCCAAATTTGGTTTGGACCAAACCAAACGTTCTATGGTTGGATTCCAGGTTCACTATAAAATATAACCAAACCAGTGCAGGCTAGTATTGAAAATAATGCAAACACATTTACAAATGTGTATGGGTTACAAATGTGTATGGGTTACAAATGTGTATGGGTTACAAATGTGTATGGGTTTTACAAATGTGTATGGGTTACAAATGGGTATGGGTTACAAATGTGTATGGGTTACAAATGTGTATGGGTTACAAATGTGTATGGGTTACAAATGTGTATGGGTTACAAATGGGTATGGGTTACAAATGTGTATGGGTTACAAATGTGTATGGGTTACAAATGTGTATGGGTTACAAATGTGTATGGGTTACAAATGTGCATGGGTTACAAATGTGTATGGGTTACAAATGTGTATGGGTTACAAATGTGTATGGGTTACAAATGTGTATGGGTTACAAATGTGTATGGGTTACAAATGTGTATGGGTTACAAATGTGTATGGGTTACAAATGTGTATGGGTTACAAATGGGTATGGGTTACAAATGGGTATGGGTTACAAATGTGTATGGGTTACAAATGTGTATGGGTTACAAATGTGTATGGGCTGATGATGACAAGAACTGATTGCTTGGAGTGTGATTTATCATTAGTTGTTATTTATGTTGTAATGAGATCGGATAAGTGAGTGCACTAATCTTGTAAAGCAAGATCTATATTAACAAATTAATATTATAACGCACTAATAGATGGAAAATATGTACAGACTTAATGGCTTACTCTAACAGACTTTGAAGTTAGGTTTAGGACTGAAAGCTAGGGATTGTTGCTAGTTGATAGGAAAATCAGCAGGTTTACCTATAAAACTATCTTCTACGGTCCACTGTTTGAAAGAACTCCGTTCAGTAGGCTAACAGTTTCTAAAGATATATAATATAGTACTCAATACATTGTCAACAGTTATACAGTGAAAACAGTGTCTATAAAAAGTGAATTGGCAACACTGCTTCCCAGATTGACTCTGCAACCCAAAATGAACAGACAACTATTATAGTAGTCTCTACTGGTTGAAGAATATTGCAATGCAATCGAAAATGTGTAATTGTGTGTAAAATATGTGCAATATTATGTGTTCTTTCAATCAGTGGACCCTAGAATATAGCTTTTGAAGTCAGCCATAAATCTATTTCTACATGAGGGCAAAAATAATGGTACAATACTTGTGTATTAAATATTACCATTTATCTATTCTTGCTTTTTTCTCATATCAGTAGCTTGATCTCATTGCAAAAACTCAATTAAACAATAATTAGAGCAGCTGCACCAAAATAACCCAATGGTAGCTTGTTGCGTTTTAATCCTCCCTCCACACCCGCACCCACCACTGTTGCCAGTTTTACGTGTATGAAAAATTACTGATATGTCTCAACATTAGGGAACAGCTGATACAGTAGCAATGTGGCAACGCTGCTATTTTGGTCTAGGCTGCTCTAATTATTCGATAGAATGAGTGACACGATGAAAATGTGAGAACAAATTTTGTACCTTTATTAGAAGTAGTTCCCAAAGAAGCCACATTAGACTCGTTTTGTGATCTTGGACAGGGTTTTGTAGAAGAAACTGAAGGCAGTGATGTTTCCTGACGTTCTGTAAATAAACAAAACAACATAAGTATCTAGATCGAAACCGAAAATGGTGATATTTTAATGAACTTCTTTCACCTAACTGTTTTCAGAGTCTGGAGGTCTCTGAAAAAGCCACGATGATTCACTAAATATATTTAAAAAATGTAAATATAAAATATAAAATCTAAATATAAATGTTTAAAAAGTAGGTATTGTATTGGAATAAAAAAGTAAAACAGGGCTGTACAACGTAATTGTATCCTCACTGGAATGTATTTCCACATAGTTGTCTACCACTGTTGGGCAATTCAAATGATCAAACAAAGAGCCTTTAATAAAAATCTTGTGTCAATCAAGATGTCCACAGATTAAATATGTTTATGAAATTACTGCCACTCTATAGCAATGAACGCCCAAAAACCAGGAGAGAAGGAACAGTCATAAGAAGGAAGGAATTAGAAAGGAACTGGTTGGGGTTGTAATAAGAATACTTAATTAATTGTTCCCAGCCATATTCTCAAATTTTACCTTGAGAGACAAGCACCGCCATAAATGAATATTAATTGTTTAAAAAAAACACTTGTAATTTATACACATTTGTTTCGCCTTCATTCCTTTGTCACGTTTACTTTTGATTTATTTTCTTACTTACTACGTTATTACTATAGATTTAAAAGATTTGATGATGATTGACAGATAGTTTCATTCAAACTGGGCTTGCACTCAGACATTTCATGATTAATTGTACAGTGCAGTTATCGAGAGAGCCACTGTTGTTCTTCTAGGACTAGAAGCCAAGACATTGCACTTAGTCCTAAAAGGACATTTTCGCTACTTCCAGGATATGCTGGATGTGTAAGATTGGGGGTAGGGGCCACTTCGTGCTTCCTGTCAAGACCCATAAGGAAGGATGTTGGGCATTAAATTCAGTCATGTCTCCTTGGAAGAAAAGGAAACCAGCTAGCTCTGAACTAGCCTCTCCAATCAAAGCAGGCAGGGGGTGGCACACCCTTATGTCTAGGCTAGCAACAGCCCTTAACACTTACGGAATCCCACCAACTCCAACAGTCATGTCCTGCAGTAGACTAGACCTATCGATTTATCATTGCACTCCAATATTACGAAATTTGTGGTTAGTGATGTGCTGCCTCCTGGACATCTGTAAGATTCCCCAGATTTACATGACAAATCGGTTTTTGCCATACCCAGAGTAGGTTCAACGGGAAGGTATAAACCAGCCAGACGTGGTTTATGCCTGGGGAATCTTTACTTTGAACATATTGGAAGATATAGTTTCATTCCACAGATTGTAAAAAAATATTTGTTTAAATGGTGGGAGGGAATAAAATGAAAAATGACTTTATTAGAGGCGAAGTTAGGGCTATAAAGTCCTCTCTACCACTTAAACTCATAAAAAGATTAAACTAACATTTAATAATAAATGATTTTTGGAATAATTGAAGAGAAAGAAGCTCGAGTAAACCGTGAGGGAAAAGGCAGGAGAAGATGGAAAGTGAGAGAGGGAGGAGGGGAGGAATATTGAGAGATAGGAAATATTGGCCTAATTAGAGAGTTAGTTTTACCTTGGATATCATTTTGCCTTGATGATCTAACTAAATAAGAATCTTGAGAAGAAGTCTGTACTACAGATGCTGGTCTCAGTGAATTGGTTGAAAATCTTTGAGTTGCATGTACTGGAGTTGAAAAAGATTCAACTTGAACACCTGTAAGTAATAATCAAAGTTTATTAGAATATAAAAAACAAGCCAATACTATAGTTTCTTATTCCATTTTATAGAAAATATACAAAAAATTAATTTAAGATCCATTTGTAGCAAAATAACCACGAGTTTTCCTCATGAAAACAATGTTAAACCTCATGCAGTACGCCCTCAATTTTGCTCACAGCATTTGGGAAGATGTCTCATTAAAAAAATATCATTAATACGCATCCAAACGCTTTTTTGTTTTTTATGTGTATACTTCTTGAATATTTAAACGAAAAAGTACAACAAAGTTTGAGATTTTTTCTGAACTATCCATAAAAATTTGAGAAAAACTTTAAAGCGTTTGGATGCTTATTAATTATATGAGATGCCTCATATAATTCTACAACTAAATATATACGGGTGGAAACTGCATGAGGTTTAACACTGTTCTTATGGGGAAAAACTTAAGGTCATTTCACTATAGCTAATTCTAAAGATAATAAGTTTTTTATACTTAGCAAATATCATTCAATTTGCATTCTTATATATTATTACCAGACTACTTATAATTTATTCTACACTTTTTTGTGTGAAGTTGCCTGATGATGGAATCATTGATTCCGAAAGGCCTTGCAAGAATAAAATTAATATTGGAAAATCTGTATTCATTTACTAGTGATATTAAATATTCTACATATTGTTGAAAATAACATTAACTTAACAAAACTTACTTTTTTGGTGAAATTTTAGATAATTAGATAACAATTCAGTCAACAGGGTGGACTTGTACCCAACTGTTTGCGCTGCTTGAAGAAGTTGTTGACTTGGATCTTTGTGTCGAAATCGGACCGATGGTGACAAAGAATGTCCTAAAACATACCATTACCATTTTATTTATCATAAATATAACCTACATACGAGTTTGCTTTTAAATATACAACATAGCCTATAATAGTTGATAAACTTGATTGAACCATCTTCAAAAAAGCATACGACCTTATCTAATTTACTTCAATACACAAAGAGTGTTTGGAAACTAATCCCAGTTTAGGATTAGAGCAAAATTGTGTTCTCACTTACTCTAGAAGCTAGTGCGAAATAGTCTTAGTATTGTGTTCCAAAGTTGGAAACCAAACAATGGCGGTGATTCCATTTATCTTGATTTTCACAAGGCTGCACTGCTTTAGAAACTGTTATAACCAATGCTTTATCTAAGATGTTATCTTCATATACACAGTCTAATGAATTCTGGGTTTGAATGTGCTAACCTTTATGACAAGATAAACTTCAGAGTTACCTGTACATTTTCCAGAGCACAATTGTTTAAGCTGTCACCATTAGGCCTACTAGTATAAAAAGGCAAATATCACTAAGTGGATAGTCTAGCAACATGGAGAAAATTATCAATTTTTTGATTATTCAGAACCATTGTTATCGTGTATGAATAAAACACTTTAAAATATAACTAAAACAAACCTAACCATAATTTATACTATTTTACCAAGCTTGTCTTGCTGGTTTATCATTTCACATCAAATCATCCAAGACATGTCACCCACCATCTCAGATTTTGAAGAAACTTTACATTTTTTTATCCTTCCATATAGATAAGGAAATATACCAAAATTCTATATTCCTACCTCAACTAGTTTTTGTTTTATAGGCAATTAAAGTTTGGACAAAATGAGCATTTTTATATATTCCGAGAACTCCAGGCAAGCTTGTACTTTCAACTTAAACAATTTGTATCTTCATCATTTATAGTGTATATACTATTATAGGCAATACTAGAAAATTCTAGTGTCACTCAGGAAATCTTGTGTAGGTACCAAAATCTAAAAATCATGTTCTATACCAACACATTTATCAGGTGGTACTTGACCTTGCCATGTCCTCTTTTCATCATACCAAGTTGCTAAGAATTAGCCGTCTGATCCATGCACTTATGCTGCGGAGTTCTGTCCTGTTCCCTTCTTTAAGGAAGCTGTCTCCTCTTTCCTTTGCCAGGACATGGATCAGAGGGTATCAGCTAGCACCGGAACCACTCGTCCATCTAAATACTTTAGTACTTGACCCTGTCTTTCAGTGCGATCATCATGCTTTCAACCACAAACACGATAGACAACAACTTCCTCCATCCAGTCATGATGATCAGCATCTTTTTGGGCAGAGTCAGAGTCTCAGCTCTCTAATTCCTACTTTGAAATTACGGAGTCAGACTTCAGACTTGGTGTTGACCACCAAACCTAAGTAATCTGCAAAATTGATGAGACTAGCACGTTCTTGGAGGTCAAAGGCAAGAAGTCGGTTGTACAGAAAGTTCCACCAATTTATCACTACCTTTTGACTAGCAAAAAGGATGAGGAAACACTCATTCACCATTACCAACTGTTTTTGCAAGTAGAGAAATGATATAGCTAATAGAAAGTCATTGGGCTGAGAGTAATTTGTCTTGACAAAGAATCGTTCAGGTATCCAATGAATAGGCTTTCCGATATTCCTCACAATGTAAACTGTCATTAGAACTACGAATTTTTAGTACGGAAACTAATTAAAAGTACCAATTCATATCTAAGTATGTGAAGACTGCCTGTTCAGATATAGGCAGAAAGACCCTTTAAATGTTTTCCTTGAAAATTACAATTCTCACTGTCTTAATCATTAATGATTAGACCCTCTGAAATTCATATATTTTATCTGATAAGTACTATCACCAGTGATGTGTTTAGATCATTGCCAACAGTGCAGGGTAACACCTGCAGCATTCGTGAAGACACTGAAATGTTGATACGTTAGCTGTAGGTAAAGGTAGTTTTGGCCCACAAATTGTTGGTGTTAATTAAAGTTTAACCTACATTGTTAAGAATGTTGTAAAGGTGATTTTACATGGTTTCAACACCCTTATTATTTGATGTTATATGATTAACGTATTAGGTTTGATTTTGGCATAATTAAATTGATACTATTAAATTTTGCACTAAAGTTCAAGGCACTAATGACATTTTACAATGTTTGGAATCGTAGAATGTAACGTGATTTTACATTTTTATCATTCGTAATTGTAATATTTACTAATCTCACTTACAGAAGAGTATTCTTGCCAAATATTCTCTTGATTTTGAGAAAATGTTTAATTCAAATATGGTAGATTCACTAATAAATAGTATGTTATGTCACACCACAAATTGTTAATACAAATATATTGATAATATTGAAAAAAATAGGTACAATAAGCGGTCCCAGTTTTTTTATATCGATATTTACAAACGATATTACTCAATTATAATTTTCTATATAACTAACCGATACTGATTTTTTAACAAAAACCAACTTGTATCAACATATAAACATTTTGTTATACAATAAACGTATTTTCTTTTATAGATTATAACAGACAGTTGAAAGCTCGTGGAGGACTGTGAAACAAGTGTAAAAAGTGGCATATTAGCCATATTAAACCTGCTTGCAGATCATCTCCGTGAGTATTTGTGCAGAAAAGAAGTACAATTTTCTAGAGAAGATGCTTCAACAACTTCTCAAAAATGGTTAATCCTTGCTACATAAGAGAAACATATAAATAATTAGGTATTTATGTATATGTTGTATTTCCTATTATTAATGTTCTTATGCTGTTATCATTTCATTATTATTTATGAGCTTTTTTATTTCCAGTTCTAATCGTTTGTTTGATTGTTAGAGCTCATTTATTATTTATAAGATTATCACTATGTGTGTTGTATTAGTTATTTTAATTTAAAATGTTATTATGGCTATAGATATGTTGATATGATTTATAAATACGTATTCGATAAATGAATATTAAGATCGATGATTGTACTGATCAATATAAAAAAACCGGGTCCGCTTATCGTACTCTACCCAAAATGGTAATTGTATACTATTATTAATAAAGATTTGTGTACATTGTAACTCAAGCTTAAATTATTTAGGGAAATGGGTAGGGTTCAATAAGCGGACCCGGTTTTTTTATATTGAAGAATGTAATCATCGATACCTAATATTCGCATCTCAAATCCTACACTATCAATCGATATAAAAGTATCTATAGTCCTCAATAACAATCATAGGTACTTTGGGATTATACCGACCACACCAGTATGAAGAACACAAAAATGTAAATTTATAGAAACAAACATGATAGAACGAAAAAACAACTGTTTAATTACAAAATTACAAGCATTTCCAAGTATTGTGATCGGTATTGTTGTCGCTGTTATCTTATCTTTCTCGATAATCCCGATTAGGGCAGGGCGCGGCATCACATGATTTGCACAGCACATAATTGCCTTTCCATTACAATTCAATTTATATTTCTGACCAGCCCCTCTAGAATTTGATATTTTACTGATAGGTACTATCTCGAGGGATGTTTTTCTTTCGTCGACATCAGCGCGGGGCAGCACCGAAGGTACTGCCGAAACCCGTGCTGATGGCCGGAGGCACTCGCATTTTGGGTGGCGGTATGTGATCAAGAATAAAAAACAAGTTTTGGGTGTTTTTTCAATAAAGAGTTTAGTTTTAGTTTGGTAATGTTTGTTTTTGTTGAATTTTTGTGTTTGGAGAAATGTAGATGTAAAACACGGAAGTACAACAAAGCGATGCACTAGCTGAACGGGCGGCGAGACTCTGCAATCACGTTATCTACTAGACCGCTCGACTTTGACCTCTGTCTGAGGGTGGGGAGGGGTTTGCGATAAGACAATTCCTGTTTTATATTGACGAAATATTGATCTACGCTAATCTAGTAATCAGTAGAAGCAAAATGTCAAATAACAATTCATGGCTGGGTGTGGTCGGTATAATCCCAAAGTACCCAATCATATGTTTTAAATTAAAATGTGAATTTAATATTTACAGTGATCAAACAAATTATTATAACCAAAATTAGGAAAACTGAAGACGGCCATATTTGCTCTTCTCACAGTTGCTACAGTTTTCTTTCCCAAAAATTTCACATAATGGGTTTTTCAGTACGAGTCCAACATGTTGAAGTCACAAAAAACATGTCTTATCATCTTTCAAAGCAATGACGTTTATGTTTCTTAAATTGACTGTGATTTTTAATAATAAAATGTTACTTATAAATAATTGAAATATTACATTACGAAAAATATTTGAAAGTGTTTACAGCTATTGATGTAGATTATTTAAGTTAATGGTTCAAAATAATTAATCAGTATCGATTGATTATATCGATGGTTATGATTAAGTAATATCGTTTGGCAATTTCGAGATAAAAAACCCGGGTTCGCTTATCGTACCCTACCCAGGGAAATTACTAAAAATAGTCTACTTACCTGACTGCATAGTCATTTTAAAAATTCACACATACTGTGTATGTAATCTATAGTATTTTTGTAAAGTAGGCTACAAGTTTATAGATTTACTGGTAAAATTCACGTCATGGACTAATTTATATGTCCTGTTATCTAACCTTATCTATCGAGAACACTTTGCATATGACGAAACACGCATAATAAGAAACAATTAATTAGTTAAAAATAATATCAGTGCAAACTTAACTATGTTTTCATTAGTAATCAAAAGTCACACAGCTTATAACCATAACCTCAAACAAAAACAAGTCAGGTCCGGTAAACAATATAAACAAACTAGTGCAGTCCAGTAAACAAATCACGCGCCAAAAAATGAAAATCATATGACTAAATCATGTGTGTGTTTTCAGTCTGTAAGCGAAACCACAAGACATAGAAACCGTACATCACAAATGAGTATAATATTAATTGATATATACAAAATACTAATTTCATAAATAGTATTGTAGCTACTATTGTATTATGTCTTATAAATTATGAAGCTGTATATGACTAAAATTATAAACGGTTATAACAGTTTTGCACGGTTTTATCACATTATGAAAGACAGAAACATTGTCTCATATCATCATATGAAAATTTTAGAATGGCGTATTTTGAAATACTTACGTCTTTCTCAAGGTATGGATTGCTTATAGGACTAACCGCCTTTTATAGACAGCATAGATTAGATTAAAGCTAATCCTAAGGAACACAGTTACCCTTGTTTGTTAACTGCACTGACAAAAGTATATAAGTATTTGAAGCGTTATTGTAAAAAATTGACGAATTTATGAAGCACACAATACAATCTATAATCGCATTTTCTTGACAAAACAAGACATTGTCATAAATAGTGTCGTATAATTATTGTAATAAACTACTAATATGCCTTTGTATATATATATTTTTTTTTAATAAAGTTGCATTGCTGCTTAATGTAAAATCACATTTATGATATTAACTAGTTTTATATCTAGAAGAAATATTATTTTAGAATACGGGGTACTTCTTGATGTGTGAGGCGCTACATGGCCAAAGATTCAGACGTGGTCCGAAACACATCGAAGGATGATTTTCGAAGCCCAGCTCTTCACACAATGCTGAAAAAGACGAATGTAAAGAGTGCAAGAACGAGGGAAAGGAATGGCTTCTACGAAACAAGCTAGAGATAATCATGGAGATGACCGGCATGAAGGGAGGAAAATGATGAACCAATTGGACCGCGAGATAACGGAATGAACCAATTGATTACGGAGTTTTGGAAGTTCTGAAAATGACAGGCCGTTACATGAACGAAAAGATTAAGAAATAAGAGAAAGAGCTAAGAACCAAAGATTGTCAGCGGTAAGTATGTTTTGAGAGGTGTAAAGAGAGAAGAGAAAAAGAAAAGTGAAGAGGTGAAGAAAAAGCAAAAATAGGTTGGCTAATCCATCATACAAAGTATTGAAGATTAAGAGAATAATCAGAATCAGGAACGGAATATTACATGAGGTGGAAGTCGAAAAGAGTGTAGAGGTACTGCTATGAAGTGGCGCTCTTATGCTGGTTTGAAAACGACAAAGTCTGGGAGAAATAAACCAGTAATTATAGTGCAAGACGGTTACCCAGAACTGACGTATTAGGTCAAGGTAGAAGTTTATAGCAGAAATAAGTGAAAATGATGTTATGAAAGAATTTAAAATAAAGTACAAAATTAGGAATTCCACAGGTGAAGGAAGATACGTTGGAAAAAAGTACATCTAATGATAGAATCTTCACAAAGATTATGAATTTGTTGAGAGATAAGGAAAGGCTTCACATGAAAAGGCAGAGGTAGAGGGTAACCTTATTCTAGCAAGGTGATAATGGTGCCAGAGGTACGGCTACGTGGCCAAGAATCGCAGTTAAACGAAACCCAGTTATTTTCACTGTCGGAAAGACCATATAAAGATAAAAAGTGCAAGGAAATTAAGTAAAATGCCTTAACAAAAAAATGGAATTAGGACTATCAATCCTTCTCTTTCACTCAACTAATATACTGCAACCAGTAAATTGATAGTAACGTGGCTCTCCTTATTGTTGAAAATGCACTTATATCATAAATAAAATTGAAATTATTGGAGAGGTAAACAGTATATTTAATCTAGTTCACTGAATATAAAGCAGAACGAATATGGAATTTTCGTAATTCTTGAATTTTATTTTATTAATCACTGATGTAATGTGTTCATGATATCTGAGATTTAAAATAAATCTAATACCGCAAATATTCCGAACGAACGCACTTCAATCCGTTCAATTGTTAAAGTGACTAATCAAGACGTCACAACAGTTAAAGTGTGATAATTTAGGTGTTAACCAGCATCTTAACATTAAAGGTAAATGCAAAGCAAGCCGTTTTACACCATGGATACAGTAAAAGACCGTTGCATGTTATCATTGCGTAGTAATTACATTTCGGGTTTGTATTCATTGTGAGCCTAACATTATTTATCTTATATTGATAATTTCGTATACAACTGTTAAAATTAAGTTTCGGTGCAATACTTTTTATCATTGCTTGTGTCTTGTTTTCATTTCGTTTCAGTCCATGTTGTTTTACCGAACACGAGTTAGATATTCCTCTAACTAATATTATCATATTTTCTTAGCGAAACTTTCCGTTCTTGCCGACTGCAGACTAACACTAAAAAGATGAGACACATCTTGCCCTTCCTAGAAATCTACAGAGTAACCTAATCTTCTGACTAAACTGAAATTGTTGCACTCTTTATTCTCTCGTAAATTAACCTCTACGAGCATGATCCATCCAAAGCTACTAGAACGATAGACATTTCACCTTCTTCTTCTTCTTCTTCTACTTCCAGACATAAATTTTTACCGACCAATCATATTGGTGGATTAATCAACTATCAATGAGAGTACATGGGTTCTGATGCCAGAGGTGAGCCAATTAGTCTACCAGAGTATACTGCATGATGAAGAAAGTCAGTCTACTAGCAATTCATCAAATAGCCGGGTAGCGCTTGAAGGAATTCCGACACGACGTCCTAAGCGGTACATTAAAATGTGATTAGAAAGTGCAAAATTGGATATAAATAATCTTAAAACTATGTGAGCTAAACAGTTATAGTCCAGAAATTAATAATATTTGAGTAACATTATAATTAGTTATTATTTTAAATTTCTGGTGGCAGACAAATCATAAATTCAGTTTATATTAATTTCTTTACCTCAAATTAAAAATCTAGAAATTTATACATAAGCATTAATGTAAATTATTAAAATGTAAGGTACAAGCAAATTGATTATTTTAACTGCTTTAATGTAAAGTTTAAAAATCTTTACTTTTTTCTACTAGTTATTAGTATTGGTTGATTAAAAGTGAATAAGTGATTCACTTATTAATTGATTAAAGTATTGGCTATTAGTAGTGAATAAATTAAGAATAGCCAATACAAGCTCCATCTTCAACATTTCAAGAAATTAGTTGTTATATTTTTACCTCCTGCTTAAAGTTCAATCCTGGATACGCCACTGACAGATATAGATTTGTTTACACAATGCTATGATTAGATTAATACATTTTACAATACGCATTATTTTTCTTAGAATACGCATTATTGAAATAATGCTGAAAATATCAAATGACACTGGCTTAATTATAAAATTATCATAGAAAACCTGTAAATTTACTCGTATTTTATAATTATTACGTTCAAATAACGCTTCTTTAAATCAAAGACGCTTAGAAAATACTAAAATGATTGGTGTTATTGACTATAAAGTCAATAATTGATGTTATATAATGGGTTTTCAATGTATTTATATATAACGTTATCAGTATATAACTATCTACATTTTATGATTCACAAAACATTTGATATAATCATAAAAAGTCGAAGAAGACAAGAAGTTTTATATTATTTTATTCTTGTTTACCGACACCTAAATAAAAAAAGTTTCACACAAAGTACTTAAACTTTTGGGTGCTAACCAGTAATTTATTTTGCGGCCGGGAAGGGGGAGGTGAATACGGGGGTTAAAAGCGTATGAATAGTATTAAAAATAAAACTTATGAAATTAAAATTTATTAAATATATGTATGTATATACGCATTACAATATATTTAAGGTTTTTAATAATTTTAGTTCTATCCTGAAGATATTTATAAACGGAATGTTGGAAGGAAATTGATTTCCCCGTCATTCCCCCTGGGTATGCCCCTTTAAAACGTACATAATATAATTATGAAAACGTTTCAGCGAATTCGTATATAGCAAATTCTACACAGGTATATATAAATTCACTAACTTAATAATCAAATAGATGAATATTTTATCACATTAATAATGGCAGAACAGAATAATCAATACACAATGTGAATAAATTGGTGAATAAGTCTAAAACTCTTTATATGTATTGCCTGGAATGGTGTGAATTTTATTTTTTAGGAATCTTCTTATACTTTTTATTCGAACGTAAAGTTTTCTTCTTGGTTGCGGTTCTTTCTGACTTCTTGGTTGGGGATATAGTGAAGGCTTTTGTAGCCAATTTCTCGTATTTTATTTTTTCAATAAACGAATTAATTTTGCAATATAAATAAACACTAACAGAGACAACCACAGCAATGACGATAATTGTCAGGGCAATATCAAACCAGGAGTCGCTTTCGGGTTCCAAGGGTTTTTTTCTGGTCAAGTTAGTAGGAGGAACGCTAGTAGGAGCGTTGATGGAGTATGATTCATTTTCGGTGCTGAGACCTTTCTCTGTCTCTTGGAGCTCGTGGTCTTGGAAATCGTCTACTGCTTTGTCGATCCCCTCGTCCAACTCCTCCAGAACTGCAGAGTCCAGCCAAGACGACAAGTCCGCCCTCCCCATTTGTCGCAACCGCAGTGACAACTTCTCGTGGGACGTCCCCCTGCCCTCACCGACTGCAGAGTTCCAGTGCAACAGTAGCTTGAGGCAACCGACGTCCATTGGTACGGCATCCTCCGCATTCTCCACGTCCCTGTCCAGCTCGAATGATTTGAAATATAGTGAAGCAACGAGTTTTTGGCATTCATCAATGGTCAGGTGATTTGCTAAGAATTCATACTCATCAAGTGTCACATCTACAGTACACGAGTTAATCGGAAGACGCATTGTAAAAATTACACACAGTAGGCAAGTTCCGATCATATTTGAAAACCACAGAAAGGATAAATCTTAAATTAGTCCATATATTTACCTGTGATCAGTATGTTGAATTTTGAAGTGAATATAAACTTCACGCCTCCATAACCTAAACTGTAGTTACAACAGGAAACAACGAAAATAAATAGAAGTTTTGCTTTGAATTACTCAACAAGTGATCTTAGTTTGATATCTATATTTTCTAAAAATTAAAACAATCACACGGAACCGATTGAACAACACAAATAAATACGTAGCTACAATATTGTTAAGCAAGAAACTATATTAAATAAGACAATATATTGGTTAGGCTTAAATTGCAGACATAAGAAAACTTATAAAATCATCTGTTCAAAAAAACAATTGTAGACATAAATATTATTGTCTCTTTCATATTAAAAATCACTCAATTTTAAAGCGAGTTAGTTTTATGCAGATTTAATTCAATAAAACTAAACCTCCTTTAAAATGTCCGAGGACCTCAATTCTTGTGGAAGTAGATTATCTCCAGATTCGCTAATGTTAGGTAAGATTATAGTAAATTAATATTTTGTAGGTTTGGTACCTTACAGAGACCTCTAGAAGTCTCTAGAAATGTTCTTCTAGAAGTGTTCTCATTTCTTTAAGCGAGTAGATTATCTCAAAATTCATTAAAGTTGGGTAAGACTAAAGCATATTAGTTTTGAGCGGGTTCGATGTGTAATAAAAACCTTTTTTAAATTCTTTGAAGACCTTACTGGTCATTAAATATCCGAAAGGTTTAAAAAGAGTTCTACCTAGAAATTTTAGTGCCCAGAAGTTTAGTTTCAGACTGATTTAACAAAAATCTGCTCTCAAGTAAAACTTGTAATATAATTGCCGCATTTTAAATTTAAAGCATAAAAACTTATTTTGATATTACACTTTAAATGCAGTTTTTAGCTTCTGCCAACGGTCTTGCTCAAATGGTTATAGGTTGTAGGCTATTTGAATGTACTAGAACAAGTCAACAGGTCTAAACTCTTACAACACAAATTGAAAATGCAAGTTTTATTTAAAACTATTTAGCTTTAAATTTTCTTAAAATTCTTATAAACAAAAATCAGAACTCAACACAACGTAAAATTATTCAACAAATATTTATTAAATAGCAAGGCAATCCAAATAAGTTGTAAATAAGAAAAAAAAATACTTACTATGGCCTTTAAAATATATTAGCAATTAAAAACCAAACAATATAATGTAAAATGGGAGTAGCAGTTTTATTGTGATGGTGAATTGTTAGGTTAAACAAGATTTTATTATGAGCAGAATAATATAAACAAGAAATAAAGAAACCAATATATAAATAAATAGTGAAATACAATATGACGGGTTTAAACCATAGCAAAGTCCAATACACGTGAAAAAATAATAAGATAAGTATAATAATATGTTATTACATCGTTGAGGTACATTGATTCGATGTTGGAACATTATTAATTATTTATAACACAATGGTAACATGAATGAAAACCCAATATGAGAAAATACAAGTTACCATTTGTCTTTTTAGCACGCCATGTCTACGGTCTAGGAATTATGTCCCTATTTTGGTCTGTAGACATTTTTAATTTTAGGAAACATTTGTTATGTATTTATTACTCGATTATGTTTAGAGGATTATAAAATCCTTTTCATAGCAATAGGTGCTGTTTCCCCCCTTAATTTATAACTTCAGTCCATTAATGTTGAGTGATTGTTGTAAATGTTACTTCATTGAACTTAAGTTCTAAAAGCATCTTTATTGTTTATTGCAGACGATTTTAACGGCCTGCGCAAGCGTAACCACTTAAACACAAGTGCTTTATCGTGTAAGTATTTTCTTAAACTTCGACTTAATGTATTAGGCTATCATTTCTAGTATTATAATCAATGTAATTATTAGTATTAACACAGAAATCGTACACTTTACTTCATGCCTGCAGTTACCTAAAAAATGATTACTAGTTTTTGATTTACTTCTTTCTAACACCACCATATCAACCAATCAACCTAATAGTATGAATCATTAAATTGATCTTAAAGCTTACTTACCAGGCACGACATACAGCGCAAAGAATTACTACAATGGCGTTGTACTTACGATAGCAACAAGACTCTTTACGAAGTAATTTTGGAATTGCAGTTAAATATATACCGGTATATTAAAAAATGAATTTTTTCTAAGATACACACTACAGTCTTATATCACAACAAGAGAATGTGTAGTTAACTGCAATTCCAAAATATTATATAATATAATATTTATTAAATATATATATATATATATATATTTATTTATTTATTTATTTCAATCAAATATGGGACAAATGGACTAAACAACACAAGTTTGATTTTCTCTTGAAGAACTAAAGAATGTTAAATGAAGAATTTACGAAACAAAATGCATGATCAATTATTGTTCCAGATAAGATCTCAACAATTGAAATAGATAAGGTCTGTAGACAGATAACTTTATAAAAAAACCTGTCAGATGATAAATACATTATTAAATTAAATTCATCAAGTAAGTATTTGAATTGAATCTCTGTCTGAAAAAAAAACATAAAAATAAAAATATGTAAAAGTGTTGCTGCTTCAAAATGGAGTGGTATATATAAATATATATAAAACAAAATTCACCTATTCAGTCTCTTTAAAGTGTTAAAAATGGAATAAAAATAAGTAGTCGATATTACTGTTAAAAGTTCATAACACGTGGGGAATTTGAATTGAGATAGGTCTCAGAATTTAGAAAAGAATTTATCACCCAATGCATATTTGATTTATATTAGTGAAATAAATATGGTTATATATTTATCAATTAACTGTTTGAACCTAGGAAAATTTATTGGTGATAAATAAAGATTAGGCTATAGTTGAAATTAGGTGAACGATAGTGCAATGTTAACTTTTGAGTAAATATTACAAATTAAATATTGATTTAAGGAACAGTACAGTAACATATTATTTAAATTAAATAACTATAACTCCTAAATATTTTTAATGATTAACGTAGAGAAATGGTTGAATGGATTGAGTGAAAGTTTGAAATTGGAGTTACAATTAGTGAAAAAACTAAGAATAAATTTAGCGACATAACACTCTTAACGTAGGTTCCAAACCTCTTAGAAATTGGTCTGCATGTAAAAGTTTCAAGGTCCCGCCTGGCCCTCGGCTAAGAAACGCATCTCGCCACACATAACATAACCTTTAAAAGTGAGTCGTCCAGTAAAAATGGAAATAAAGTTACCTTAATTATTGAAATTATAAGTTTATGTTACTTTATTGTATTACCAACGACAAGAATCTGCTCTTTAATAACGAAGTGAGGGGGAGTACCATTTTGCTGAATTGTTAAAAAAAATTTAGATGTCCCTAAAAACTTCACCAATGTAAATACTTGTTTGTAATTTTATAAAGTAACATTTCAGATGATTCACTGGAGGACACTTCTTTGGAAATTTCGGATATTTCAGGTCATGAAGATGAATGTGCAAGAGAAGGTAAGTAAATCGTAGTCAATTTGTTCTATTTTATATTTTCTTTAAGAGTTGGTTGTACTAGCGGCCATCTTGATTGTAAAACATAAGAACGATGTTAAACCTAATGCACTTTAACAAAATTATTTTGAATTGTAGAATTATGAGAGAAATTTCATTATAAAGATAAAATTAATACGCATCCCAATGTGTTTTTAGTAATTTCATAGCTCAACCTTTTTTGTACTTAATCGTTTGACTATTTAAACGAGTACGGAATTTACAAAATCCTGAAAAGCGTTCGGACGTGCATTAATTTTATCTTTAAAACGGGACATCTTCGATAAAGCTACGATATAAAAACAAGAGTGTAAAAGTGCATAAGGTTTACCATTGTAATTTCTTTTAAGGAACAAAATTAAAGCTGTTTCACTACAGCCGATTCATAAGCTCATGCAAATATACATGGTAAAAGTCTAGAGAAATAATAGTAAAGGAGATCTGACTCCATCAGCATTAATAAAATTATGCTCAGAAGTAAGTTATTGTGTAAATAAAATCTCTACATTTTATACACAGAATCGAGTAAACTCAGAACGCTCACAGAACTATTCACGACACAAACCGATAGATTCACTATAGTTTGTCCGGAACCTCAAGAGCTCCAGAGAATTAGGCGACCCTCGCTCACCAACGCGCACACACCGTCACACGCACAGCCCAGCCTACCTGCCGCCACTTTTGTTTGCATGACGCAAAATCTAGGCTTTAGTCTGCAAAACATTTAAAGGTTTATTTTTTTGTTTTAAGTTAGTGTTCTAGTAATTTTTAAAGTCTGCATTTTTTCTATGAAAATAGAGTCCAAACAAGAAATGCCCACGGCATACCTGACGTAGTCAGGAATGACGCAGTAATTTCGTGTCTGGACTCTCTTTTCATGAAATAAAATGCAGGCAGGTTTCAAAAATTACTAAAATATGAACCTAACATCAAATGATAAATATAGCAATTTTGCAAACTAAGGCCTACTGTTTGAGTCATCGGCACCTGCCAAGGTGATGGCAGGTAGGCCGGATTGCGCGAGTGACGGTGTGTGCGCGTTCTGGTGCAAGTGTTACCTTGTAATCCTTTTGCTGTTGAGGCTACGGACAAACTATAGACAGCCCAACACTAGCAAGTTCAATTGGCTGGTCCTAATATTATGTTGCAAGTTGTCTATGTTGAATTCCCAGTACCATTAGATTTCTGATGCCATATATTTCTGAGTAGAATGATTTGATTTATATTTTGATGTCCCGATTCTTAGTTTATATAGTTCGACACATACATGAGAATACATATATTCCAATCTCAAATACATGGAGTGATAACTTTATCATTCTGTTTCTTTCTTTATTTTCAACAGTATAAATGATTGACAATGCCGTTTAAATTTGTACTTCCTCCTACTGTTTGCATTTTTAAACATTATGTGTTGTATTAGATGAGGACGATCCGATGGAGTATCTGGACAAAGAGGTTTTTCCAATGCTACTGCCTTGTTTCGAAGAAATGCTATTCGCGGCAAAACAAAATGATGTGTTAAAGGTACATTTATTTGAAGGTCTCTTAACTTATAAAATTATCGCGTCTGCTATTGGGGGAGGGGGGTTAGTGTGGAAAAAATTAGGTCTAATGGGCTTAAGCCTGATTGATATCACACTAACTGGACAGATTAGTGACATAACTAGGACTTGAGCTCGGGAGAGAAAAATAACCTATAATCTCATATTTTCATGAGGTGTGAGGTGGCTGGCCTCTTTTTTCTCAACGATATGTATATAACTGTGTGGAAGTGCAGTGTGCTAAAAAAATTAGACCAAAACTACGAGAAACGGTTACATAGACCAGTTGACAATTTCTCCCAGTGTTTATGTCCTATGCTGTATTCTGAGTATATAAATATAAAATTAATCAATCTGAAAAGCATTTATCCTACTGTAGGATAAAACTATTCCCGATTCAATAAAAACAGAATCCAGCATAAGTACATATAAAGTAAAGTTAATAAATTATACGTGAAAGCGAGCTTTTTACTGTGTTCAATGGTTACATAAACAATACCATTATCCTAATTTATAATAACTGTTAATCTTAAAATGATTGTATTTTATTGCATTGGTATGGTATATAATCTGTCTGAGGTTGTAATTGAAAATTCATCACTCAAAAACTGTTATAATGTCGTAAATTAGCTTGGTTGTTCGTCAAGTTAGAGCCGAATTAAAAACGTTGTAAATTATGTGGTGTGTATTAGTTCTAAATTAATTAAAAACGATGGTTGACAATATTATGGCAAATTACAGTAGTTGAGTCTTTCTACTCATATTGATGAATCAATCTCAACTATGTGGTTAAGGAGGTCCTTAGTCCACTAATAAATTTAAATTTTCATTGTTTCATTCTTAAAGCAGCAAATTGATTGAAAATTCATGACATCTACAATTTTAATCAATGGTAACATTTTTTTAAATGTGTCCTGCAATAGGATTATTATTATTCTCCATCTGAGAGGGGATAGTATGTGCTGGGATCCTCTCCCTAACTACATGTTGAACCTGACCACGTTGGTTTGGAAGTAAATCAAATCAATACTATTTTTGCAAATAACAAATTAATCTTTTATGAATCCTCTTTTGCAAGACTGTGTTTAATTACGTGTGTGCAATCATTATCATTCTTATCTCTTTAATTTTTCAACATGTTTAACACCTTTGTGGTACATTTTTACAGGTTCAAAAATCTCGTTTCAACGGATTGGACTACCTAGCTGAACTGTTGTGGAACCGCAATCCATGTCACCCTGAAAGACAACTTAATTACGTTCCCATTTTTGAGATTCCTTTTGTGAAAACATACTTGGAGAATAAGTACACATAGTTATATATTATATTATTTCATAATGTGAATACTTATAAATTTAAAGTAGTATGCGATAGAGCACTCTTCAACAGCTTTAATATTTAAAAGCACATAATCGGTATAATGTTTTAAAGGAAGAAAATATTTTTACTTTATAATATATGTTTAAAAACCATAACTATTTTTTATTGTTACAATTAAAATTTCTACTTTACTTACCATTTAGTACCAATTCTTAAATAATAATTTTAACCCATTAAAAATACCAGACATATTAATTTAACATTTCAAATTTCGAGAAGATTCAGATATATTACAACAGATTTAGCATAGTAGCACTGCCAACAAAGTATTCAATGGACCTATCATCATTGAATGACACGAAATATCTGCTATAAAATCTCTATGAATGCAAAGTCTATTCTCTATTAAAGTTACAGTTTGCAACAGACATTGATGACTCTTCCAATGCTATGTTAAGAACTAGTAATCTATTAATAAAAGTCATCGTAAACTTCCATGAACAGAAGTTGGCACTATAAAAGGTAAACAGGCTCTTTTAAAGTAAACGTGATTGTTCTTGGTCGTTGTAGTACTGCAAGAACAGAAAATAAAATTGTGACGAAGGGTTGGAAAATGTTTAAAACATCGAAAGAACATGAACCCTAACTTTCTACTGCTCAGAGCCCAAGTAACAAGATACTGAACAGATTCTCATCAAGGAAATTTACGTCCTTTCATATAGAAAATGCTAATGCTATAATTCGGTAAGATTATTTTCGTAGGACATTTGTTCTATGGACTTTCAATAAAGTTGAAGATATGTTGACTTTATTATTTACTAAACCCTTACAGCTCAGGTAATATCTTATAAGACACCCAACCTAAGCTAGGCAAAGTATTGACTTTAAGAAGCAATGTCTGGGCTTGTTAAAACTTCCACGAATTTTAAATGACAGAACAAACGTTCATACATAATATATCATGGTCTTAATTTCCCCACTGCTTAAGTATATTTAAGTATATATATATATTGGAAGAAGGTACGTTCTTCCATTCATGTTGGACCATATGCTTTTTTACATCCTTAATTAGAATATGATTGTAGCATATTAGCCATACATCCACATTCCGTTGACATCGTACCTAAAACTATTATAAGAGTAGAATTAGCCATGTGCTCTGTAGATTGTCCTACTTGATCACTAGAAATAATCTGATTGTCAGAGTAACACTTGAAACTTTGGTAATTGTCATGCTTCGACCAATCCTATAAATCACATCCAAAAGGAAACAAGATTAGGCTAGTGATAAAAATACATGTTATTTTTTTATTACGTCTTTACCTTTCATTTCACAGGTATTTGTTTGCACAGTTGTAAAATATGGGTGAAATACGTTTTGATGTTATTCCAACCACTTGGTTTAGAGTTTAAGAGTGGTTTAAAACTAGAAGAGACCAAAAGAAGCTATACATTGTTGTGGTGTAGTCGTATTGGACATAAATTCATCGTGTTACTTTTCAGTCCGAGACCAGTGTTCCCTAAGTCTTGGCTATGGACAGCATCAGAGGCGGCCGTGGTGATACAGTCGGCAATGCGAGGCTATTTTGTTCGCCGCCTGCCACAGGTGCAAGAGATGCGTGAATTCTGGAAGGCGAGTATGATTTTTTATGGTTTACATAAGTAGGCTACAATATCGAGTTTAATAAATCAAATCCGTAGGCCAGATTTACACGAGTACATTTCTTATTCTATGTCAACGCTGGTTTATATAAGAAGTATTATGCATGAAAAACAATCGAAGATCTATTCCTCACTATTATGAATCGGAGAAACAACACTGTTATATATTTATTCTTTTTATCTGTTATGGTAATTCTGTGACGTGGATACATACACAGTGGTGTATACTTATTATACTTATTCGAACAAATAAAGTACAATGCCTTAAATGAAATAAAAAAAGTTGAATGAATAGGCTCTCATTTTTTTACAATGGAATTATTTTAAAGTATAAAAAAGTGCTTTATCATATATTTTCAAATTACATATCTACATATACATTATTCTTAAATAATAGAAAACAAATTCCATTTTTAGATTTTTGCAGTATACGTCTTTTGCTGGTCGTATTATAACCTCACATGGTTTCAATAGATTACATTCAATATATGTATACAGTAGGTGTATATTTATATTTATAAAACAGTTATAATATAAGCTCAATGCATCTACTCTAAATATCGTTGGAAGTTACGTTAATCCAAAAAAATGAAACAGTTTGTTCATACTAACAAACAACTGATTCGCATGTAGGATACGATATATGACTGTCATTACAAACATTATAAACGTAAGCAACCATTCAAATCTAGCACACTCATTGCTAGTCTACTTTTGGCAGAGCCTGTAAATAGAGACATAATTTCAGCTATGATGGTTTCTGAAAACAATCCTTCTCAGAATAAAGACACTGCTTCGTCGTTAGGAAAAGGAATTCTAAAATTTGGTCTTCAGTAAACAATCTCCTGAATCAATAGTGTTGTTAAATCTTCATTGCTTTGTTTACTCTGTATTTCTATTATAGTAACTTTAATAAACTATGTTTTCTTTATATTCTATTCAGTTCTCTCCAGTGTCCTCCATATTTTTACGACCGCAGATTTTATGTTTCTTTTGTTACACTTCAAACACAATGAAAATCATCTAACATGAATTATGCAGCCGATTACTTCAATTTGGATATTATATTCTCACCAATAAGTAGCATAAACATTCTCGATTAATAACTAACTTTACATGGTAAAGTATTGAGGACATAATTGGTTTCGCTTAAGTATATTCTAGACTTGGACGTCATATCTTGTAAGGTCGTAAAATTCGTATTACATACATTATTACAAGGTTAATTGACAAGTTCTTGTTTAAGTGCATGTGATATAACCCTCTTTCACCCTAATATTTTATAACCATCATCTTTTACTTGTACATTAAGACAACTGCTCAGCCCTTAGGAAGTAGACGAAATACTAAAACAATCAACAATATTAAAAAAATATATTATCCTTTGACCTCTTTTATAGTAGTATGTATTTTTTATTTATCCACGATTATCTCTTCAAAATTTTGAAACACGAGGATGTTTGTAACATATCTAATACCAATATACTTAAGCGATTGAAATGCTCGTTCGTTTTATTATATGTGTGAAATAATCAGTACAGATGAAAGCTCTAATAGCATTCCTGGTCTTCTTTTAATCTTAAACTTTTATATTATTATCGCTTACATTTCATGTATCTTTTATATGTATTGAAACATATCTCTCTTAATTTGTGCAATGTGAGCTAATATAGTAAATATTAAATAGTAGAAATATGTAACATTAATTTGCACTTAAAAATTACAATTTATTAGCAGCTACTAAGCACGTAAAACGATACACACACCATGATTGTCAGTTGCCAAAGCACTACAGTTCTTTTTGAGAACTATTTTTAACGCATAGCTAGTTACAGCTAGTTTTTATATTAATGGAAAAGTACTTAGTCTACAACATGACATTTAAAAAATCGAGAAAGTTAAACTTAAAGAAGAATGTGTGACAGAAAGAAAGAAAATTGCAATTATTACCATTATTGTGTTAGAGTTCTATATCAGTACTTTTATAATGTACAAACTTCCTTATTTGTAAATTTGATACAAGTGGTATGATTATGTAATATTAAATTATTAGCTAAGTATTTATTAAATTTGCATTTACATTTTAGATTCTTGCTAGAGAAAAGACGCCAAGTCGAGACACACCACTATGAGAACATAATGAGATGAAAACTGAATTGGTAAATTACGTTTCATCGTCGTCAATTTTGAAAGCTGAACTTATTGTTAAAATAATAAATTGGAGTTTAATTTTAAAGTACGTATTATGAGTTCTTAATTTACATTCAAGCAATTTATAATCATATATTTAATATAACTTCTTTACTCTAAGTTCATTGTTCACCTTAATTTTCTTAAGATCTAAATGAATATATTAGTTCAATGATATCCGAGGTGACCAGCAAAAGATTTTTCATAAGAATAATACTCTGACTTCCACCTAACTTTTTTCCAGAATTAAAGAGGATATTTACCCGAAGAAAATCAATAGAATATTAGGTCTAACAAAATTTACATTCAAAATTTATAGATTGACATAAGGTTATTTAGATTGGATTAAGTACATATATATATATATATATATATATATATATATATATATATATATATATATATATATATATATTTCCACATTCAATATTGCACTAATAAAATGTTTATCTGTAGCAGTAGCATTATTTGCTAACGACACCACAAAAGTAATTAAAGGTGAGAATTTAACGCAGATCGGGTGAGTCTTCAAATGATCCTTTTATGGAGAAAGTCATTGGTTCAGCAGTAATGGCCTAACGCTTACTAAAAATAAAAACAAAGTAATTTAACTAATTTTTAAATAAACCTTTACAAAATTTAAATTTCCTTGGTTTGTTTGTTTATTTTTCTAACTTTCTTCTGTAATAGACAATCATCTAAAATTGCATAAATAAGTAAATACTTAGTGATAAAATTAAACTCATCTTGCCCTGTGTTGAGAGCAGTCAGATCTGTAACAAATTTTCGAAGTTGTATGCCTGTTGCGAGTACATTTTCTAGCATCGATATGTGTACTACAGCTTTATTAAATATATCCTTCCCCTTGGTTAACTTTAACAAGCAAAGAAAGAAGCAACGTAAATAGCTGACATTTAATATATATATATATATATATATATATATATATATATATATATATATATATATATATATATATATGTAGAGCATATCGTAATCTACTTTTTCTTTCCAAATCATAATCTGCTAAAACTGGCATTAAAAATAAGAACAGTAAAGGCGTATAATTTTACTTCGAAAAGCACAACCAAATAAAGTAAGACATAAAGCAAAATAACTCAACATTTTTATTAAAAAGTTTCCAACAGAAAATGATTTTCGAAGTCAAATGTAAACAACAACAAAACAGAATGATTATTATGCCGGTCAAACCCTGATCACCTGATCAATGTACTAGATGTACATCAGCGTATGGCAAGTAGTTTATAATATTTTTGGTAAAAAGTATGTACAAATAAATTTATTACCGAACTGGTTCTGTAAATATACTTCAAGCTTCTTTTTTGGTCCGGCAAAATACGCTAACGTTATATGTGATATTACTGCTCAACTCAAATCTAGTTCAACAAGTGATATTTACGGTATAAGTCCAATGTCGATTTAAAGGTTAACCATTACTTTTATCCACGCCTCACATGACTTTGTTCAAAACTTCGTAGTCCAAGAGAGTTTTCTTTCGATAAAAAATAGTAGCGATATTTAAAAAGGGTCACAGAAATCTCCCTGAAGAGTCTGAACAGACTAATATCCATTTCCCTCTCCATTAGAAAGGTATTTGAGCATTTGGTACTTGTGAGGGTCAATAATTACCTCAATTGAAACTCAACTATTTCAAAATTTATATTTCTTAAAAATAATTCAATTTCCGATGCAGTCAACGATTTTCTTGGACCCTCTTCCTCCATTCACATTAAGTACACTGAACATATCATATCTCTTTAATGAATTTATTTAATCGGTTTTGGTCAGCACTCCACGGATCTTCTGCTACAGAATAGTGGAGAACATTATTATTTACACAAGCTTGTAGCCTACCTTAATTGTCCTTTAGATAAATGTTTGATTTTATCGAGGAGCTTATATCTTGAAGGAAATTTTAAAAGACTAACTGGGCAAAGTATCGAATTATTGACGTTTTGGTAGTGGACATTACAAATTACTATTACATGATAAATAGTGGCTAATTACAAGATGTAACCTTTGTTTTTGTAGTGTCAACCTGTCAAAACTCTCCTAAATAAACTTTATATTTTATTAATGATATAGTGTTTTTTCACTGATATTGAGCCAATTTCTATTCAATTTATAATCGCCACTGCGGATGTTCTTTGTTTTATTAATTTCATTGCTTTGGATTTCTTCAAGAGGAGCTATCTAATACCAGAATGGATCATCTTAACCGGAGTGGCTACAAACTTTAATTATCGTATTCACAAGCACAACGATTTTAATTGTGTTACCATCGCCACTCATTGTGTTCATGAAGAATCCCCAAGTACAACTTTAGCTTTCTTCGTGAAGTTTTTTATTGTATTTGGAGAAAGGACCAGAGAGAACAATTTTTTGGATAAGGCATATTGCTTGACTCACTAAGATCTTCAGATCGGGGATTCCTTTAGCACGCCTTACTATAGTGAATTGTTCTTGCTTAAACCCCTTATAAACATATCCAAGGACTTTCTCCATCTCTGAATGGAAGAAAGAACCACACAGGTATTTGCATCTGTGGAAGTAGTTTTAGTATTTGTACTACACAAAAAGCCACACGGTTTTTCTGTTAGTGTATAGATACTGATTTCATAATGTTGTTGTGTGACGCTAGAAACAGTTTCTAATAATTTATACTGACAACTATTTGTTTTTAATTTATCTGCCAAACACGATATTGTGATACTTAAAATTAAACACTGTTTTCGTTCACAGAGCAATTTATTATTTAATTGCAATGGATCTATCTTGTATGTAAACCAATTTTTACTCTGTCATTACGAACTACAGAATTTAACATCCATTCGACATACGGTACGGTAATAGTTTACTGAAAAGAGAAAAAAGGATATACGTAGTCAGAATGTTCAACCAGTGCAAAAGCCTAAGAATAGAAAAATTACGGTGTTTTATGGTGTAAGAAGAGAGAGAAAATTCCTTTCTAGCTATGCAGTCTGAATTACTTTAAAGCAATCAGAGAGAGGGTTTAATACCAGTGCCACCTAAGCACACGTTTGCATTAGTGTCTTTACTATCTAGCACAGACTAAATACAACATTTTCTTTAAAAACTTACTCTCCTGTGACTTCGTCTTGCTACTGTGGGCTTTTGAGGTATTTAAAGTATTTTACTCAAGTGGAATTTTGATCAGATTAAAATCCTCAAACAATCGGGGGTTAATTATGTAAACATTAAATGTAAAAGTAAAAGCTGTTCCAGCCTCTTAGCTTGCTTATCACAGCAAAGCCTATTTATTCCAAAAATTCGGATAATGTGAATAGTAATTTGTGAATGCTAGTTTTAAAACATTAATGTTTTGTTTTTATAATACCGACACATTTGAGACGAGTACTGTTGTCCCAATAACTACACAAATGAACACATTTAATCTTTACTACTATAGATCTTTACATTAAGTGCAGGGCTTAGCTACAAATTAAATAACCTGAATTTTGACTAAAATAAAATGAAAATACTAATAATCGGAGAAACTGCAGACAATAATAATAGTGAAGTAGAAGATGGACATCAGTAATTACATATTTAAATCAAATTATAAGAAACCGCCTTTAGCCAAGAAATGAATGCCTTTACTGAAATAGATCCAATGGGTGCTAAGAGTAATGCCACTTGCTATTCAATCAGAGAGGGCCTGATTTAAAATTGCTTTATCAGTTGCCCGTGCGGCTAGAAATATAATACAATCCACAAGAATGTTGACGGTTTTTGAGTCTGAAATGGAAATAACAAAATAACTCGATAGTCAACAAACACGACAATTTGTGCTTAAAGAAATAGAAGTCAGGTAAAAAGCTAATATAATATGATATAGACAAAAGAGATTATAAGGAAAACAAAAATTATATTACCCGTTTTTCTGTATAACATGAAAACAATATGGGCCAAGTTTATCGTTCATTAAGTATGATTTGAGGCGATCAGATTACGCGCGATGAATGTAAATGACATTGATGAAGGATAGGAGGTAACTGTTGATGATGCTCTACAGCTATATGAAACATCACTCATCATCACTTGTCATTAAACAGTCAGCGACGTGTCCAACGCAGGGTGACTAGACGCAAGTTCCTAAAAGGCGGACTTTGGAGGTAAAAGAGGAGGAAATTAAAGCAAGACAGATGACAGTATTAAATATTATTACCTGTAAGCCTTGCGAAAAACATTTATTTATGTATTATTAAAAACCAACATTATAAATGAGTACTGTATGGGTTGTAATGCATTAAAAAACTCAAATTGGATTTGTTTTAACAAAATCGAAAAATAAATTCATTGTACAGTATATCATTAAAGTGTATATTGACACATACAAATAATGTTATTTGAGACTATTATTTTGTATGTGGCATAGCAGTTAAGCGTTCACCAATAGCTGAATATTTTACATAATTTTCAAGAGCCGGGAGGACAGGAGGACAAACAGTAAAAAGGAGGATGTCCTCCTAAAGCTGGACGTCTGGTCACTCTGAGTCTGAGGATTGTCGACCAACATGTCTACAAGACTTCAGAAATTAAATTAGTGATTATTATCATCCATTTCCTAAAAGCTCGATTAGACTAGGTTTCTATTCTACTCATTGATAATTTAGGAACCATAACATTCATAAAACTCACCATATCCATTGTATATAGTATAGAAACTGACTTAAGATCAGAATTTGTCTTCAAATTGACCAATACTTAGTATTGAACTGTATTCCAAACTTACAGTTTTATATGGTGAACTAATAATTATATATGATTTAGCGTAATCCACCACAAATGTACTTTTATCGTACTGGCTACACCGAATTTATCAACGCAGACATAAAGAAGAAGAACCAACTGTCAGTTTAGTGTCAGTTTTGGTTTTGGTTTTGCTAGTTTGCAAATGGCTGATGTTCGGGTTGGTCGCGGATTCAGTGTTATACGTGACGGTACAGAGATTCGTATTAATTTGAAGTCTAGCAATTTTACTAAACCGAATAGTAATACTTTTAAATGTCTTAAGTTATGATCTCAATCATTGTTCGCGTCAAAATTGTGATTCACTTGGAATGTCATCACTCCTACGTTCCAGACTTAGGTCAACTACCAATGTCTACCACTATTATTTGAATGTGATAAGTAATCCGAATTTAATTTCAGCAATTGTGGACTAAAATTGTATATTTTATTTTATTGCAATTGATTCAGATGAAATGTTTTTTACGCTGGTGTTTTAATTTCTGAGCAACAGGTTTGTTGATTGAGGTTATGACCAGATAGACTAGTTGACCATCTGTTTTTGTACTGTGGAATTTTTGTAAAACTATAGATATGTGAACCATAATTCAATGGTATTATTATAAATTATTGTGAAATGCATAATTTAGAACCATCTAAATTCAAAATTTGGTGATTCTTCTAATTAGTGACATCTTTAGATTAGACTAGGTGCTAGCTAGGGAGTATAGTGACTTATTCTCCTGACTTAGATTTATAGTTCTACTTTTCCACTTCTACTACATTTAAAAAAATTAGGAAAAATGGCAGGAATTGGCTATGGAAGGTCAGGTATTTTGGAAACGCTAGTACGAGGACAGTGGTATAGAGTGTTTGTTACGCTTGAAGACGACTATCTCAGTATAAGTTTGGATGAAAGCTATGAAAACTCTACAGCTCTAAATGGGTCATTAAACAATAATAACAACAACAATAATAACACAGTTGATTCGACTGGTGGTTTAATGGATGGAGCTGATGTGCCTGAATCAGTTGCTAACCAGAAACGATTGGTGAGAGTAGTGAAGTCTGATAATAATGGACTTGGCATATCAATTAAAGGGGGAAAGGAGAATAAGATGCCTATTCTTATATCTAAAATCTTCAAAGGAATGGCGGCAGATCAAACTGAACAACTGTATGTGGGTGATGCAATTCTCTCAGTCAATGGAGAAGATTTACGAGAGGCTACACACGACGAAGCTGTAAAAGCTTTGAAGAGGGCAGGGAAAATTGTGGAACTGGAAGGTATGCTCAGCTTATTTTAAAATTTCTACTTACTTTAATAACCTATTTGTACTTCAACAGTAGCCACCTAGACGTAAGTTTGTTCTTTAAGGTAGGCTACATATTTCAAGAATCAAATGAGTGGCATTAGGTTGAAAAATCGAGTATGTAAATGTCTTAGTTGAAATTAAATAATTATTGTAAGCTTATCTAGATTCAATAACCTTTACATAGCAATGTATCTATTTAGATACATTATTCTAACTACGTGTTCAGTCACAGATGTGTATCGTACTCACTTTATAATAAGTCAAACTAACTAGTTAATACAAAGCACATAAAATAACCATGTCTTTTGTAATGAATAGTGTCACTGTCTAATGAAGGCAAAGAAACCAGGTTCGTCAGGAACAGAGTTGGCTAGCTGCTGCACTCTAAAAATTAGGATAGTTTTGCATGTAATTGTGTTTCACAGCAATTCTTGAAAATAGTTCATTCGATTACGTTCCAGATAGCATTCTAAAAGCCATCTTCCCAAATAGTTCCCAGTGAAGCTCAGAATTAATGAGTCAATGTAAAAATAATATTTCTTTAGGCCTCGAGAGAGTAAGAAAAAAAAGATTGCCATGTCTCTAATGGGAACTTTAGATTAGTGATAGCCCAGACGGATCCAGTAAGCCTGACCAAGCGGTGTTGCATGTTCTCCAGATGATCCTTCACGTAAGCTTGGTTTGGGGACCAAATCGCAATGTAATATTGTAAGTGGGGTTCAACCTAAGAGCAGTAGGCTACTGGATCCTTGAAGAGTTGAGGTCTGTGGAGAATTTTATTAATGGGACGAATCATATCCAGATTGTGGAGTGCTTTAAGAGATAGTACTGTGAAGAATTTTATTAATGTGTTGAATCATATCCATATTGCAGAGTCCTTTAAGAGATAGTACTGTGGAGAATTTCATTAATGTGATGAGTCATATCCATATTGCGGAGTCCTTTAAGAGATAGTACTGTGGAGGATTTTATTAATGCATTGAATCATATCTATATTTCAGAGTCGTATAAGATATAGTAAAGTGTGCGTTTTTCCCAGCTAAGTGACTGAGAGAATAACTCCTAGGGAGAATTTTTTTCACCTCATTCACTCGTTTGATAGGTGTGTTGTTTTTCAAGTGTTTTGCCAGAGGTTAAGATTTCTTTGGGAAATAATGAGACACATTTACCGTCATTCTGTGCCATTAATTAGGTTTTTCTCAAACCGTTGGATGACAGTATTTAAGACTAGAAACTTTTACCTGATAGTATAGAAGTAATAAGATTTATTTGGACATTTTCCATCATTTAGTAATTTTAATAAATCAGTTTATTCTAAACAGTGAATTTTGTATCTGCTGCACTGGTGACAGGTGGCAAAAAATCTTCCATTCTCAAAAACAAACTTTAAACATAAATTGTTGCATCAAGTATATCTTACAAACAGATAAAGTATTACATTGCACCTTTTCCTGATTTCGTAAAAGTAATTTTTAGTGCTTGTATACTCAGCAGAGTGAGTTGCATGATGGACGAGATGTTGCTTAAAGTATTTGACTATTTTACCTGTCTCGAAGTTTTTGATTAGGGAGGGTGGAAATGTCAACCAGTTAACACAATTAACAGAGGTAACAATATTTATATTCCATTCTGATAAGTGTGTCTGAGGTAAATGCTGAAATCATCAGATGTAACATAATTACTATTTCTGTACGCTCCTAGATTAGAGGGAATTATTGGTTCAATTTAACGAATCTTCAACACTTCCCAGAACTTGTGTACGGTCTAGAAACTAAGGTTATTTAGTCAGAAACGTTTTCAGTATTTTGATTCCTATGGCCTAGAAAAATACTTAGTATGTATGTTTATGTGTACTTTTGAGCGATTTAGATTAAATCCACTTATAGACTACTCAGTTTCTTTTCTTATGTCAAATATATATATATATATATATATATATATATATATATATATATATATATATATATATACATGAGTAAATATGAAAAGCAAAAATGATGCTGACAGATACCTGGTATTAAACAAAGGTCACCCACACTCGGCGTGCCGTAACTGTTACTTTGGGTTGTTTTGTTATCCGTTTTATAATTTCTTCCTGCTCATCCATTTGATCATTTGTGTTGACATGAGTCATGTTCGGTAGGCATTAGACTTCTTGACCACACCATTAGTCTGCATTGCAATTATTGGTTTTCTTATTGATGTGTATCATTGTCTGTATGTCGCTCGTTATATTCAATTCAATTTGTTTATTGTTACATAAGTTTTCATTTTACGTAGTGTTGGCCATATACATGTGAATCTACATGCCATTCATTGTATTCAATTCCATTTGTTTATTTTCACAAAGTTTACATTTTACATAGCGTGGATAAACATGTGAATCATCAATATATTAAAAACTAAAATATTAATATTTGTACTCAACCTAAAACAATAACGTGCAATAAATTAAAAATGCAGAAGTCTATCTAATATAATTATTTTATTATCAAGGAATTTCACCGTCGAATAGTACGCTTTGTTTGGGAATTTCAATTCTGAGTAGTATGCTCCTTCTGCAAGCAGTGAATTAAATACTGGAGAGAATTTCCATGTAACTCCGCATATCAGGTGCAAAGACAAATAAGCATAATAGACAGTATTAACGATTTCAAAGGTAGTAGATGAAGCTTGACTTTACTTTGTGCCAAGCAGAACGTAGTTAGATAAACAAGCACGTTACACGTTCTTTCCACATTACAGTATGATCTACTACTATGCCTAGACACCTTGCTGATGACACAATAGAACAGCTGATAAAGTTTGTTGAATATTTAATTAATAAACTTTTACAGTTGTTTAACATAAGCCAATTCACAGCAAACGAAGCCAAACTCTTGAAGTGTAATGAATGTTCCATTCATTTTGATTCCTACCACGAATATCAGTGTGGTGTTACCGCAGAGAAAGTTGTGTTCTGGCATTTGTCTGTGCTCACGAGAGATTATTTGGAAAAGGTGAGGGGGAAAATTAGCCCCAGCATGATCCTGAGGTACCCCATATTCAATAATATCCACAGAGATGGATATGCTATATTCATCCTGGGCTTGTAAGTGACCTTTTGCTCCCTTCCTACCAGACATGTTATGAATTAGTTGTTAGAAGTATTTAAGAGTTTTCAAGTTTTGACAAAAAGCCATTTGGGCACACCCGGAAGAGTTTCTATAAAAAGAGGGTAATAAAAAATTATTTATTTTTGCAGGAACTTCTGCTGAATATTCTTAAACTTCAAAAATTAGACAACCAGAATAGTCAGGTATTAGTGTGTTCAAGGTACATTCACATCTAAGATCAAACCAAGTCTCCTGGGAGACACACCATCAGGACAATGTTTTGAATATACGAGTAATAACATGTGCTTTAAATCTATACTCCTGATATTGCCAGTACTGGGGAATAGCACGATGACAGAGATCCGACTCGTGGAGTCTTTCATATGCTAGTGGAATAATATTAAAAGTAGTTCCTGCTTCAGAGATTACTCTATCCTCGTGATCTGAGCTTAGATAAAAAGTAAACAATCATAGGTAGAGTAAAGATAACAAGTTAACTGATGACATATATCCTCCCACTAATCAAAACCACTAATGTACACATGAAGTGTGGACTAGAACAGTGGCATATGTTACTGTTCTGCAGAATCCTCACGAGGTGTGAACCCAAGTGTCGGCAGATTCTCAGATAACACCCAAGTTTGAAGTAATGATACAACTCTATAGGATTTTATTGGATATTGGGATCTATAAGAATGTGAACGCCCCATTTAAGAATATGAATGGAATCTATGTGTTGACCTTAATTTACTTTCTGATCAGATCAACTCATAGAACTGAAATCGGATAGTAAAAAGAACACATCGATATTAAAATTCGCGAATATTCTCTATTTTAAGAACTAAAAACATCTCAGTAACATGAAGTTTTCCAGACTTGTTCACAGCTTTTATTCTTGACCTTACTAGTAACTGTGGCGTGTGGTGCTCATTTTTTGAGTTTAAAAGCAATTAAAGATAATTTAAAGAGACACTGAGTGTCTTTAGTTTGCTTAAAATGAACAATCTAGATTCCTATATATGAACAAAGGAATATTGCTTCACAAGTAAGAAAAGAGAGCTCAAACCATATTTTCTAAAACTAAATAAGAAAATTAAGAAAATTTACACATAGCGTAGCTATGGGTAGGAAGGGTTTGATTCATTGTGAATATTGTGTTCAGCTTCATTTCACCTTCCTGTTCATTGCACCTGATGAGACAATGAGAACATCTCTTCATTGCAACTTCATTTTGTAGTCTTAAGTGTCTCTGATGTCAAAACAATGCAAAGAGTTTGTTTTGAGCTTCTTTGTTTAGATCTCTTCAGACGGATATGACTCCAGGTGCAAGGAATCAAGTCCGTGACGTCAGATTTTATATGCTGCACTAACTAAGTGGAAGGTGAAATGGAGCTGAAAATGTGTTTGCCATTATATAAAAAAAGATATTTAATCCATTTTTCCTTGTAAATAATCTACTCTGTACGAAAGTTGTATATGTTGACCATATAAAGAACTCAATTTGAGTGGGAACATACTGGAATGGCTTTTCAGTTACTCTCTCTGAAAAAGATGTTTGGGTTTTATGGAAAAGTGTTCCCTGGACTTTAGAAATACATAAAAACACTTTTTAAGATCTCGTATTTTAAAGATTTTTCCGGGTCTCATTCTGGTTGGTATACTTCAAGACTCGTAAGAGGTTAGAGATAGTTCCATTGTATATACAAGCACTATACACTACAAGAATTTGTTTTAAGTTCATACTTTTAAGAAAGACAGCTGGACCTTAAAACATCTGTCCGTTAGAAATCTGTCCTTTGAAATTTAACATACCAAAATGTGAAATACTGTACTTAAGTATTAAATCTGTCAATATGTGCAAAATGATAAATACAGCTCACATTTTAGTTTATAGTATAAAAATAATATCACAATTCACAAAATTTTGTTTTATATACATGTAGATATATGTAGAATTTATAGTAAGAACAATGTGAAAAATGTTTATAATCCGTTGTAATGAACACTGTTGATTGTAATTTCATTTTTGTTATGTGCTTTTCATTAGAGGGGTTCAAATTTTTATGGAGGGGCAGGACCAAAAATGTTATGCTACTGGGCTAGTGCCTTGTACACATTTATCCCTGATTCGAAAGCATCTGTATGATGTGAACTTAGTGAAATTATATTCAACAAGTATACTAAAGATGCACATGCACGCTGTGTACAAAAGAATCTGCGTCTATCTATTTCACATCTAAGAAAACCTCTACAGTGTTAAATTTTTCAGTTGTTGTGGATAAACTGTGCAAAGGATTGTCATGTCTTGCAAACCTGAAGTATATACTTGTACTTAAAAGTTCCAATGTGCGGTTGTGCACTGCCACAAAAAAAAGAGATAGAAAATAAATTAAACATACCCGGAAACTGTTGTAGTCCAGAGAGTTCTAAGTTCATTTACACGTACTAATTGTCTTCTCACCTGATGAAGAGGGTAGATTTCAATCCTCAAAATGTTGCGTTAATATGTTTTGTAACATATAACAGTGGCAAATGTCCGAAATCTTGTTATATCGATGCAGACATATATGTCTAAGTTCATTTACACATACTAATTGTCTTCTCACCTGATGAAGAGGGTAGATTTCAATCCTCAAAATGTTGCGTTATATGTTTTGTAACATATAACAGTGGCAAATGTCCGAAATCTTGTTATATCGATGCAGACATATATGTCTTGGGATGATACATCAGGTATTTGAGCATTTTTAAGAAAATGTTTAGTTTACGTTGAGCACACTACTGCATAATTTTGGCTTACTTTAGTAAATATATATAATTTATTCTTCTTTACTTTGTTGAAGTTTGTGATCATTGTCAATAATAGCAATGAAAAAAGTTTTATTTTGAACACAAACGAAGCATTACGTTAGTTTGTTATGTAGGCACGATTGAGACTTTACCTGTACGACTACGTTGGTTAGAGTACAACACATCTGGGCGAACACTGTTACGAGCCCATTCACTCCTGAGTCTATGCTTTCAATGCATTTAAATGGCACAATCTTACTGCCTGACCTCCACTAAAAAGGCTTTTTGTGCCCAAGGAAATGTCCCCTGCATTAACTGGCCCAAGACGTACCGTTTACTCCAACTTCATTCATAACTTATTCAATAGCAACATTCTCAAAGAAAAAGTCATTGTGTTACAAGTTGATCGGTGTTTCTATGCTGTTATTCAATTAGTGTTGTTAAATTTTAATGTATGTTATTTAGAATCAGAATATAATGGCATTTAATTTTTGTTACGAGAATATCGGGTTAGTTTATTTAAAAAACAATAAAAACTTGATTTTTCTTTATGATGATTCCATTCAGGTAGGAACAATCCACAATTCAATGTAATCTCTCTATTTCTTTACAAGCCAGCCTAATGAGTATTAGTCTTTTAAAAGACTATTTCAATCCTTTTAAAACATGAATGTAAAAATATTTTGTTTTTAGAATTGATTTTTGTTGTTTTGTTTGTAATAAACTGATATGAATAAATGCATTTACTTGATACTACTTGAGTTACCACCCCTTTTAGCGATCTTAGCTCATTTGTATGTACAATGCGAGTTTTCATTCTTTTGTTAATGAACTGTAATTATAGTCTGATAAAGAGCAGCGACACCATGTGATGTCGTCTTAAATTTGTATACATCTTTCAAAATTGTTATTCTTGTTAAACATTTGATAAAAATCAATACCAAATCAAACTATTGTTTTCTTCTGTTCATATTATACAAAACAATTTGAGGATTTATATACATCATAATAATAGTTGTTATACATATAATATAACATTTTTAATTTTAGTTATCAGAATCGCTACCCTCACATAGGCTAAAGGCCTGTGCGTGAACCATCTAGTTTCAGGTGCAACCAGTTACTGACAGACAGGGAGACACACCCCTCCATACTTACAGTGACCAACTCTCTGCTAATTTATCCACAACCAAATTTTGTGCCAGAAACATACACTCTCTACTTATTATATATATCTTCATAGAAACATACACTCACTACTTAATATAAGTATTTTCATAGAAACATACACTCACTACTTAATATACGTATTTTCATAGAAACATACACTATTATTGTAACATATTATACATACACGTGTTTATGGTGCTTTTTTGGGGAAATCAGTGATCATTCGCAAACATACACTAACTATTTATTATACGTACTTTCATAGAAACATGCACTCACTACTTATTATTCGTATTTTCATAGACATACACTAACTACTTATTATACGTATTTTCATTGACATACACTAACTACTTATTATACGCATTTTCATTGACATACACTAACTACTTATTATATGCATTTTCATTGACATACACTAACTACTTATTATACGTATTTTCATAGACATACACTAACTACTTATTATACGTATTTTCATAGACATACACTAACTACTTATTATACGCATTTTCATTGACATACCGTACACTAATTACTTATTATACGTATTTTCATTTCGACATTAGTGTACTTACAGTCAGGTATTCACAAGTCTTTTCACATGACACTTAGGGAACTATTCACATACTGTACATTTTACTTGAAGATGTCCTCCAAGTGACTACAATAAAGAAATATAAATGCACTACACATGTGTAAAATATATGGAAATAAATAAACAAAGCAGAACATAAATGATAACTAATAATATTATAATCTATAACTTGATCTAATAAGTTGTGTATTCTCTCTACGTACCATTACCAATCATTCAATTGTTTTTCTCTTAAATGTTGAGTTTTGGTCTACATTGTGTAAACTACGTTGTCTTGAGATTTGTGTAAAGAATGTGGGCCATAATAAGGTCAAGTTGTCAGAAATGTTATTGTCAATCGTGGTGTATGAATCTGAATTCTGCTGGCAAACTCATGTGTCATAGGTTTAAAAAGAATATTTAAATATTATTTTAATGTATAAAACTGATGTTCTCACAAAAATATGCCTAATATTCAAAACTCTAATTTTGTTAAAAGTGTTTCTCGGTATTGCAATGAGCGTAAAAATGCAGTACTGATTCAAATTAAATACAATTGGAATTCTTATTATTTTTTTAATAAAAAAAATGAGTAGCACTCTGGGATTTTATTTGAAATTTATATACTACTTTCAAAGTTTCCAGTCCTTTTCCATCATTTGTAAAGTTCAGAGGCATTAGTGTATTCCCATTCTGTGTTTCGTTACCATAATTGTATTATAATGCCTTATTCATCCGCATGGTTATGTGTTGTTTATCATCCAAATAATACACATATAACAAATGTGGACTTGGCTTTTCATACTTATCACATCGTCAATACAATCTCATTATTTTAACATTAAGACGTTCAAAATGTTGCCCTTTTTTGGGTTTAACGAGTCCTTTTTAATTTTAAAATTGTTGCACAGCTGTAAGAGGTTTTTACAGTTTATAGTCTTGTAAGGTGCGTTTATGATTAAAATAGCAACTGTAGAGATCAACCACAAACATTACACAAAAACAAAAAACAAGCCAGCCAAATTATTTTTTTTGCTAAGGATGTTATTGGAGTATTTAATAGTTTCTTTAGTTATAGTTATGAACTCATGTTAATATATTTACAGTTATTGAAATCTGAATCTGCCTACAATTTTAGTATTAAAAGATGTTTTATTAAAGTTAAAAGTACAGTATTTTTAAGTCCATCAAGAACCAGCTAGCTATTCTGGTGGCCTTCCTTAGTTTTATCCCTATATAACAACAATGTTAAATTCCAAACACTTACAGCCTTCTATTTATTAGTTGTAGTAATGGTAGGTGGTGTGTCATGTGAAAGATACGGTTAATAAGCTCGGTATAGATGCTTTTTTTATATTTTGAAAATTTATAATATTCAGTATTAAAAAAAGTCAGTCTATTTTTATACTTCATCCTTTGAATAGTTAAAAAGCATTTACATTACAAGTGTTTAGATATATATTATTAATTTTTTTGTGTAGAGTGATAAGCAGACCCGGGTTTTTATATCAACATATCTATTGTCATAATAAAAATTATATTTTAAATTTAAATAATTAATATAATGCACAAATTGATAATCTTATAACAAATAAAATAGCTCTAGCAATTAAAAAAAAAAAAAAAACAACAACAACTAGAACTGGTAATAGAAAAAAAACTCATAAATAATATTGAAATGCAAACAACTTAAAAAACATTTATAATAATACGGAATATACGTAATTATGTATATGTTTTCTTCTGGGTAGCAATGATTGACCGCTTTCGAGAAGTCGTTGACGCATCTTCTCTAGAAAACCGTACTTCTCTTCTGTACAAAATATACTGTCAGAGATGATCTTCACGGTCCTCCACGAGCGTTCGACTGTCTATTACTACCTATAAGAGAAAATATGTTTATTATATGAAAAAGTGGTGTATTGTTGTTAAAAGTTAGTCATTGTTCAAAAATCAGTATCAGTTAGTGATATCGAAAGTTATAATTAAGTAATATCGTTTGCCAATATCGATATAAAAAACCAGGTCCGCTTATCATACTCTATCCATTTTTTTAACGAGTCATCTTTCATAATCCAATGGTTGATCATAATTTTGTAAAAGTGTATTAATATCAATGTTGCTCTCATGGAGTGAAACTCAAAGGATTTTTGTTACAGTGAGCTCTTAAAAGTGGGGTGATTTTGATTTGAGCTCTTGAAAGTGGGGTGATTTTGATTTGAGCTTTTAAAAGTAGGGTGATTTTGATTTCTTAATTGTACAGATGGTCTACTTTTTAATTTATGTGATGAGATACCTCCTGTAAATATTTTTTTATCTTTTTCTCCACAGCCAGTCAAGTGGACAAAATTAAAGCAAGATTTTATGTCATGATTCGTTTCAAAAAATTTGAACCCGTTCCCCGAAACTGTAATCGAAGCTTTTGCTGTTAGCCAAGCACAAGCATAAGGGAGGCTGGAGGACACTTTAATGCATTTCGCTGAGGCAGCCTGCTCGTCAGAGCTGCTCCATGTTTGCTGAAGTCGTCTGCTGGCTCAGCAACTTATCTGTGCTCTCTGTATGCTAACAGTCTCTTCCCCACTTCCAGGGTGTGCAAGAACATCAAGGGAGAAGTCTTATGCACATACAAGTCCTCCCCTTCCTTTCTTCTTTGAATCTTGCATGGTGAATAAAACTGGTTGATTCGATTTTTGTGCAGTGTCTATCGGTGAAATCTGTTTTGAGTACAAATACAGTTTTGACTTGAATAATAATTATTGATTGATTAAATTTTACCATCGTTTGGATCCCAACGCACAATAATTTTATTTTAATTTTAAATGTTCTGCACTTATTTTGACAATAAAAATTTTGTAAAACATTTTGATGTGTCAGCTTTAAAGTTCTGAACCATAATGATGTTTTTTAGTAATTTTTTTGATAAAATATGTTTTCTTCTTTTTTTATTCTAATATACCCTCAAATAATGTAAAGGTGGTTCAACTTTTTATATTTTAAAGTGTTTTAATACGGGCCATGTTAAAGCAGTGGCGTATCTAGGACTTGGCTTTGGGGGTTCGGAATAAATAAATATGTAAATAAATTGGCTGGCCTAATTCAAAGTAAAAATTTTACTGCTGTATTTCAAACTAGTTTGATTGATTTCATACTTATTTTGGTTGTTGAGATTTTTGGGGGAGGGTGTATCAGAAAATGTTGAGATAGTCTAAAGCAAATTTGTAGTATTTTCAATACAATAGGATCTTTAAGAAATAAAAAAATACTAAATACTATGTAAGAGTCTTAAGAACATTCAGTCCATATCAATTTATTGCTTATTGGTCCACTTATATTATTGCTTGTTACATTTGGTAAGAGTTGGTTTGTTTGGTTACAGGCAATCCTAATACCAAAAAGAAAGTTCCACTCCCTTGCCCACAAATGTAATTTTTCAATGGTTTAGAATTTGTTAATCCTTTATTAATGATATGTAGTAACATCACCTGAGAATGTTTCTGATGTATTATTAATTTCCCCCCCAAAAATTGTGTGTGGTGGGGTGGGGGATTGAGTGAGTAAAAGTAAATATTAAAAAAATATTTTATGTTTTTATATCTCACATTGATGAGGCAACACTAAGATAACCTATTTCTGACCACTCTGCCTAGAATGTTGTAGAATGGTAAACATTTTATTTGAATTAAACTATAACACTAGGTATAGCAAAAACTGATGTGTCACTTAAATCTGGGCAACCTTATGGATGTCCAGGAGCGGCACATCACTAACCGCAAATGTTGTGATTCTGGGGCGTAAGGATAATTCAATAGGTGTATTCTACTGCGGGAGATGACTGTTGGAGTTGGTAAAGTTAATTACCTAAGAGTCCAAGGTTCTTGCCAATATATATTTTTCAATGGAAATAAACAGTTGATTTTTATTCATTCAAAATACTGTCTCTTCTACAGTATATGGAGGAAAAGTAGAAAATAATTGTATATGTCAGATTCTTTATGCAGTATAATTTAAAACTAATGAAAACGAAGAGGTCTAGTTATTCGAAGAGGTCTAGTTATTCGTTAGAATTATGTTATGACGAACGTTGTAAAATGTTGTATAATACTTTGCAAATCCTGTAGGTTCAAATATTTACTAAATTTTCTTCCCTTGCTTACTTTTGACTATAGATAAAATTAATATTTATTATAAAAGTTCCTCTCGTCGCTTTGAAGTAGACTTACCCTCTTAAAATGCTTTTTGATCAGTGCAAATTGTTTATCGGGTGTAAGAGCACAAAGGACCTACTTTATAGGAGAACTCGACCGAGATTACACCATTTAAATGCATTGAACCATCTGAATCTTGTACAGTAAACTGGTTGCATCCCGTAATATTCTGAGGTGTCAGTTTGGCGGATTTTCACCTTATTAAGGTTATAAACGCTGTTTTAACTTTCTGTGTATAAACACAATATTTTTCCATTGTTATCTGATCTCACAATGATTATAAATAATCAACCAGCATTTGTAAAATTTCTTTGTTTTCCGAATACTTGGTAAGTTTTGAAATAACACTCATATGTATTCTAGATGTTGAGACTATCTATATTTTACCCCCCCCTCTATGTTTTGTATAATGTTACTAAAAAAGGCTGACTACTATGCTAATTTTTCTTCTTAAAAATTGATGATAATCAATACACTAAAAAGCCAACATAACAAAAACTAAGTTAAATGTTAGAGATAATAAAGTTGGTAATGGAATACCCTGATTGGTACCTAAATCGATATTTTGCCTATGATTCATGGTTTTATTATTTAATAACAACTTAAACTTTTAATCTATGTAATGACAGAAATAAAGGATGGTCTAGATGTAACATTTCATTATGTATATTTTGTAAGCAAGAGTTATTGTTTGTATAATGCTAGAATTTTACTTTCTTGTATGCTACTTTCAATAGATTTTGCCAAAAAATAAAATAGAAATGTAAAAGAAGTATAACAATATTTAAACAATTGCTTTAAGGACTGCCAAATACGGTTATAACATAGATGTCCTCCTGAGGAATAAATAGAACTATAATTTGCTAATGCTGCTCAAGGTCCTGCCAAAGGTAGTACTAGGCCTGGCCTATGGATAGCACTGCTAACAGTACATGTGAGACTTCTGTGTCTTTTCTGTATTTTCTGTAGTGACGGCAGATTTCTGATACAGAATTGGTTTGTTACACCTGCAAATTGTAAATTATAGTTTAGTTTTGTAGGTTCAGTGGGGCAGCTGTTTTACGAAACTTCGAAACAGTGCAATACCAGTAAAACTAAGATATTCCAATCTGAATTCTCCCCAAATCTAAGTGATATAAATCTACATGTCATTTGAAAAAAGTATATATTATATGTCCTAAATTAGAATAATAATAAACCGTTTTTTCATACCTAATCCATTAAATAAAAAATATTAATAATCAATGTATATGTTTCATCAGTTGCTCTCCAATGACTGCAGTAATCTAGTAAAATTATTTTATTTTATCAATTTTGAAATAACTGTTTAGGGGTTTAACTATTTTAATACTAATATAATACATACAGACCATTTACTTCTGTATAATAAGTTTACTTAAAAATGTCCTTTGAATAGTTGGAGAAAACAGGCAAACTTGTTGAGTAACAAGTAAGTGATGACAAAGGCTCTTTGTTCCAATTACTGAAGGGCTCAGGGACAAAGGGATGGAAAGGGATTCCTACAGAGAGTATTATTCAGATGAGCTGAGAAAACTTGATGGTAGACTGATAGCCTGAACATTGACTTTCTTTAAGTGGACATAGCCTGAACATTGACGTTCTTCAAGTGGACATAGCTCCTTTTTGTGAGGTATCTCATGTAACTTAGATTGTCTAGTTACATAATTCTTAATGTCCTAGAATAAAAATAATGTTTCCCTCACAATATTGAAAAATTAACATCATCAAAGTGGTGACTATATCACTTAAGTATTTCTACTAGTTTTTTGAGATTCTTTGTTTGAAGGTTATTTTTGACGATGGAAGTATTGTGGGAAACAGATTTCTTGTTTCACTGAACGATGGTAAATGTCTGGAGAATTCCTGTTTCCTTCACAGTTTTTTGAGAGCCATACAAGCATATGTTGAAAGTAAATAAATTAATAAAGTACAACATATTGTATTATTTTGTTAAGCGAAAGCTACCAAAATAAGAAAAATAATAATTGCATTTATACCGTTCATGTTGAAAAGTTATTAGCGGTTTTTGGTTTGCCCCCTTTTTTAATATTAGCATAGCATAGCGCACTCTAAAAATCCAAATTATACAAAAAGGGAAATTTATTAAAAATTAAAAACTTGCACGTGTACTGTTTAGAAAAAGCTTAGGAATCAAAAAATGTGTTGATTTGCCCGCAAATCTGGCAAAGTCAAATAATTTACTTCAACAAACGAGTTTTAAGCTGGAAACAATAAAGACGGTATGTGGGTAAATTAACAGTGCAGTTTAGTTTATATCCTAATATATTATAAATGTGAAAGTGCCTGTGTTTGTTTGTTTTGTTTTCACGTGGTAAACCACTCAACCGAGTGTACTGAAATTTTACATGGACATTCTTGCGGTTCATGGGAAGAATTTAGACCTATTGCTAATCCGAAAAATCCCATCTTGGTCTCAAAGTTGTGTAATACTAATTGATGAGCCTGTCAAATATAATAAACTTTTCTGTGTTAACATTGTTATTTATTTTACATTTGGTAACATTTATAGTGAGTACATTTTAAAATAAATAATTAGAATTTTCAACACCGATGTAGATTTCAGAAATTAGATAAGTAGCCTACTCAACTACCTTAGAAAATGACCTAAAACAATAAGGTCAGAATTTTACTCCGAAGATTCCATTTGAAGCAGTCGACACAAGAACTATGCTAGATGAAATTTCGCTGGACTGTTAAAAAGAACTAATTTTACCAATTCCAGCTCTAAATGTTCTAAAACATTAAGAAACTTTTACTATAAATTTAAAGACTGTTATAAGACTTATCTAAGTTGTGTTTTGGTAAAAGTAGGCTTCTCGGAGCTGTGCATGTTTTATTGGTGGGGAGAGAGGTAAAATCAGCCTTGGAACAAGAATACTAAGATCGAAGTAAATTAAAATGACCTTAACTATACATTGTTTAACTTACATTCTTGATCTAAGGCGATAGGCAAAACTCATCATTGCACCTGAAATTATAATTCATTCCAATCAGAAGTGCTTCATAGCTGGTGCCAAAACTGCGAAATTGCGTGCGAAGCCGCAGTTGCTTTCTATAAATTGGCATTTCCATTTTTGGAAATGTCAGTGTGCACAAAGATTGTTTTCCAAATTATTATTTTTCATGTTAGAGGTTTCAGAATTGAAATTTTCTTTCGCCCCTCTTGTTACTCACAGGGGATCCTTTTTTTTTGCATTTTTGGGCATTCTTCTAAACGGATGCTCCTCAAGAACCACCTAATAAGATTTGGTCATGCGAATTGTATCAATTACCAGAGAAGGAGCTCCGGGACAAAGCGATGTTAGGGGCACGATGCGGGGTGGGGTAGAGTTAGCAGAGATAATAGGGTAAAGTTTACCACCACTGTACTGTAATACAATCGGGGTCCGGGGACAATGGTGTGATCTGTGTGTCTGGCGTATTGTCCACGGTTGCAGCTTGCGGTAATTACGGTATGTTTTCCCTTTTGTGGGGAAAAAAAAACACGAGCGACGTTTCGCTCAACTTTGTTCGGGTGGAAATTCATTGCGCGCGAATTGTGATTCCGCGTTTCCATTCTGTTGTAATTTCGGAATTCGCCGGTCAAGGCCGGTAAGCTGAAAACAGTTCGATTTTAGTGGCGAAAGCTGTCATTTAAAACAGTTTCTATTAGAAAAATTCTTTTTTCTTTGAATCGATTTGGTTAACGCGGTAAAGGTAATTCGGTTAATCGGAATTCGGTTAAGCGGAACTCGATTGATTCGAAACTGTAATGGTGTGTTAAATTCACTTCACCATTTTCAGAATTGAATTCGTATTTGGAAAGGAATTTATGGAAACAATTGTTATTGGAGATTTTTTATATTTTTATTAATATTATTTTTTATTTGATTTGACATGTTTGATGGACCCAGCTTATCAGTCAGTGAAGTAATAATTTTCATCATTACTCGCATTTCGATTGTAAGTACAAAAGGCAGAGGTGACTCAATGCTTACCTGGCCTTAGGTATTTTGTTTTCGATTGTTTGATAAAATAATTGTTCAGCTTTAAAACATGTTTAGTTGAAATTTCCTTTTTGAATATGTAATTCAGATTCGGTACTGAAAGTGTCTTCCAGAAATTTGTGACGCATACATAAAATTTTGAAATAGTCTTTTTGGCTTTTTGTATTTTCAAATCTGACCCTTAAATTTGAGTAAAGTGAGAGTCATATCGTAAGCACCCGTACTGGGAGGACAAAATAAAGAGATATTTTATACTAAATTCACAAGAGTGAATTCAAATCACCTTTAAAAAGCAGTGCCGCATTAGCATAACTACAAATTAATTAAAAAGTTTCACATTGTTAGAGATACTTAAATTTGTTTTTTTATTGTTTTCAATGTCAGGAAGATTTGAATTGTGTCAGCCATAACCGACCTTCCGCGTTATTAAATGGGCGAAAAAGTTTTGGCATTTTTATATACAATTATCGTTGTCATCTTTAAAAATGTGAAACGTTTATTTCTGTTATCAAAAAAGCAATCTTAGCAAAATATCATAATTTTCATCTCATAATTCTTAAAAGAATTTATCTACATTTTAGATCTCTATCTTTTTTATTTATAAAACTCACATTCAAACAAAGGTGTATAATCATATAAATGTCTTAATTATTAAAAAAGTAAGAACTCACTAAAAAATGCCATTCCCCATTTTACTATAATGGCGCCACACCCCAAAGATGGTACAAGAATATAAGATAGTAGGAAAACAATAGTTTTAAAATCCGATTTTTAACGAAGTGAAGTGAACTAAATCCGATATAAAGGTATGAGAATTGAGTTCAAATTTTGGAAAATAACGAGAGATTGGTAAGATTCAGAGAGTGAGGATGACAGTTATTTTATCTACTGTAGTTAGTCATTACTGTATATTAGCAGAAGTGAACTCATGAGTTACAATATGTAATAGCAGAAGTGATCACATAGAATACTGTATATATAAGCAGAAGTGAACACATAAGATACTGCGATAATAAAATTTATATTGGAAACTTTGTATTCATTTACCAGTACTTCACATAAGATACTGCATATATTAGCAGAAGTAAACACAATATATTGTATTTTGAAGCAGAAGTGAACACATAATATACCGGTACTATATGTGTTAGCATAAGTGATAAAATTACATCGCATAAGTGAACTCGTAAGATACTGTAGGATGTATTAGCAGAAGTGAACTTGCATGGTACGATATATATTAGCAGAAGTGAACTCGTAAGATACTGCATGTATTAGCAGAAATGAATGTGCAAGGCACGGTATATTTTAGCAGAAGTGAACTCGTAAGATACTGTAGGATGTATTAGCAGAAGTGAACTTGCATGGTACGATATATATTAGCAGAAGTTAACTCGTAAGATACTGCATGTATTAGCAGAAGTGAATGTGCAAGGCACGGTATATTTTAGCAGAAGTGAACTCGTAAGATACTGTAGGATGTATTAGCAGAAGTGAACTTGCATGGTACGATATATATTTGCAGAAGTGAACTCGTAAGATACTGCATGTATTAGCAGAAGTGAATGTGCAAGGCACGGTATATTTTAGCAGAAGTGAACTCGTAAGATACTGTAGGATGTATTAGCAGAAGTGAACTTGCATGGTACGATATATATTTGCAGAAGTGAACTCGTAAGATACTGCATGTATTAGCAGAAGTGAATGTGCAAGGCACGGTATATTTTTAGCAGAAGTGAACTCGTAAGATACTGTAGGATGTATTAGCAGAAGTGAACTTGCATGGTACGGTATATTTTTGCAGAAGTGAACTCGTAAGATACTGCATGTATTAGCAGAAGTGAATGTGCAAGGCACGGTATATTTTAGCAGAAGTGAACTCGTAAGAAATACTATTCAGCGATGACTTGTCTCTCCGCTTTGTTTATCGTGCGCTGAAAGAAAGAGACTGCAATGTAATCGCAGAAGAACAGAGATAAAATATAAACGGAAAGTGAATGTTTTAGGAAATTATTTTCATGTTAAGTCTGGAGACATCTGGGCCTCCCACAGCTCGCAGACTAATATTTGCTGTCCCCGTATTTGCGTAACTGTGGGGAGTCTTGTGAGAATGGATTATTTCAATATTCACCCTTTCCAGTCGTCTGTTACAAGTTTACTTTCATCCTTAAGCTGTTTAAGAGTAATACTCTATTCTTGGTATTAAGTATCATACCTTTTGTGGACGTGGACTTTCTCTAAATCTCTCTGCTTGTCGCGTTAAATGGTTCAATATATTTTATAATTTATATAACTTTCCGAATGACTTTTATTCGAATAAGAATCATTAAATGACATGAAACATTATTAGTCTATAAATAATGACAGCATGTTCCTGTAATTTAATCAATATTTATTTCAAGTGGAAGGCATTCTTCAGCTAGCACGATCACGATGTGCTGTGTTGTATTGCCCATAGTTCCTGGCATTGAGTAATAGTATGTAGAAGACCTGACTTCAAGAGTACACGTGTGGTCACCTCAAGGTCGTAGAGAACAACCTTTTTGTACCTTTTTGGAAGCTGAAAAAAATGGTTGAAGCTAACCATAAGTATTGTATTGGTCACAGTTATATAGCGGGTGTGACCAAGTGAAACGGCAGCTCCAGAATAATTGTTGGACCCATTTAACAAGACGCAGAGAGAAATAAGCTATCGTGAGGACGTCCATGGTGAATATAAAAGAGAATCTTGATGATTTCGGAAGAGCAGAGATTATCCCATGCAAACAGATAAATTAAAATAGCATAGTGATGCTCTAAAACCAGTTTTTGAGATTAAACATTTTTGTTGTTTTAAATAAAATTAATTATTGATATTTTAAATATACTTAAGGTGTCAAAACCTTTGTATATTTAGCAAATCAGATGCCAAAGGAACCTTTTGGAGAATTCTCTTATTTCTGTGTAGATCAAGTACAGTATCCGCCATAAATTGTGTAGGGCTCGTGCCGGTCATATACGATCTGCAAATAATGATAGTGCATGGTTATTTTGGGTCATATTTGTCTGAAATGTTCTGTGACCTGTGATCGTTCTGATGACCTACTACCCAACAGCAGCGTTTTTTATACCATTATACCCAACTGTGGTTGTACTCTACCTTAGCGGACTGAACAATCTTGAGTCAGTTAGATGAGACTTTCGTAGCAGCTAAAGTTTGAATAATTCAAATGGAATAACTGAGCGCAATCACTAATATTACTGCTGTTGATTATTTCTAAACCGAAATTCTGCAGCGTCACTTTTTAGTTGTGTAAATACACAGAACCAAATTTGGACGAGAATTAAGGTAAAAAAATAAATTACTCTGTTGGGAAATATGTAAAGTACAGAAATTGTCTTTGAAAAGGAATATATCGTAAAGATCGGATCTTAGATTCCTCAAAGTTCATTGATAATACATGAAAGTGAAACTGGGGATAGTATCGGGTGAAGGGAAGGGGGTTGGGGTGGAAGGTAATGGTCCATTCAAGAGCCTACAACCCGGTCTGAGAACAAATTCTGCTCACACCTTCACCGTAAATATTACGCGGCGGCGGGAGGTACCTGCCCGCGCTATTGATTCTGTCCGAACACTGTTGGCCGGCGCTAAATTCCATAGAATGGCAAAAGTGTGAAGATGAGTGGGCGTCCGCTCTGGAGGCGATTTAGTCGGCGTTAACTGTACGAGTCTTTGGTTTGACGTGGATGATCACTTTATGGTTTATTGTTTCATTACTTCTAAGGTACTCGTACAAGAACCAGTTTTTTTGACAAATAAAAAAATACTAAATATCTTAAAACGCATGTTGTCTTTATCGCCGGCTACTCGAGTATAATCTTAATTTTAAGATTACAAATATTAATAATCCTTTATTTACCAAAATGAAAGTGTTATAAATCAATTTAGTGCAGTCATTGAAGCATTGTTGGTCCGAATATTTTTACTGTGAACCGAATTGCATAAAATTTTTGGAATTAGGTTTTATCTTACCCTTAACTTCAAAAGTGAAAATGATTTGAACTCCGCAACTGGGGGTGGTTGCCACCCCTTCTCGGGAGTGAATTTATTTTTTTCAAAATAACCTCGGATATCGATAGAAGGCCTAATTTTAAGCAAAAAATCATCTATAAAGTTTTAAAAAAAAATCCAATTACTTTTCAAGTTATTGGCAATTGAAAATTCGCAATTGTTTCACGTTTTTCATCGGTTTTTTTGCAAAATATCTCCAAAAATATACGTTTTATCGAAAATTATATAAGGAACACAATTGTAGCCGGTAAAAACAATGAACAATTTTGTTTTTTATAAAGTATTCTAAGTGCAATATTAAGCTAGATATTAAAAATCAAAGCCGTTTTTTATTTTGTCTGAAATTTAATCGATGTGGTCAATGCCATCCTAGCGGCGAGCAGATGCATTTTAGGCATTCTAAAAAAAAGAGTTTTATAGTGCTTGAAAATAAGCTTTAAAATGAGCACTATTAAAAGTCTTTTGCACGTAAAATAAGTGAGCTGTATTGCAAATAAGAGGAGCATCTAATGTTTTTTTTCTTTTAAATCAATGGGTTTCATAAGTGCCATTTCCACCAAAATTAAAATTAATCGTATTCCGCCTAGAATCAACTTTATTATGAAGAGTTTAATAGATTTTATCAGTTTGGCTGCTTCAGGACACATATTTTTCAAAAAAGTCACGATTAAAAAAAATTTCAAATTTTTAAAAAACCACCTTTTTTCATAATATCTCAAAAATGACGACACATACGAATAAAAGTGTAGGTATGAAAAATGTAGGTATATTTCTGACAAAACAATTTGGATTTTTTTGATTTTTCTGTAAAACCAAAAATTGACGGAAATATGATTGTTTAAAGAGCGCGTGGCAGCGCAATCACAGCCTCTCTTAAGCCCTTTAACCCTTCATTGTTTGAGAAAAAGGTTTTTACTATATATTGCAATGAAGGATGTTGTAGGTCTTTTAATTAACTTTACAATGGTTTTTTTATAAATTGTGATAGCATGAAAAATTGAAGGAGTTATGGTCAAAAAACTTATCATATTTTTTTCTACTTAGTAACTGAAAATTTCGGACTGTGAATATTTTGGAGCAATGTGAAAGTACGCAGTATAATAGAGACCCAAAACTATTGTAATGTGTATATATATATAATATGGCTCATATATTTTGGAAACGTAAGCATGAATACATACCCAACTTTCTTATATGTATATATAACACATTTGAGTAAATTTTGTATAATTTGTAAATATTTTATCCAATAAAATGGCAATTTTTTTTTACTCCAAATTAATTATTATTTTAAATAATATGTAATCATATATATATTTACTGTTTTAATTTAGGAGTAGTTTTTTAAGGGTAGAAAAGCTTAAGAATATGATAATCATTTTCGAGAGTGTGGAATAATATTTAAATCCTTTTCATTTCATAAAAAACATTTTTAACAAGTTTTTTTATCAAGGGGTAGTTTTCAAGGGTGAAAGGGGGTTAAAAATTTGATAATTATTATAGAAAATATAAAATCTTACTAACTCTATACTTACATCTTTTTATATCATACCAAAGTAATTTTTTGTGATTTTTTTTTTCAATTTAGGGGTTGTTTGCAAGGGTTGTAAGATGTTCAAGGGGTTGAAAATGATTTTAATATGAGGTAATTGTGTTATAAAAACACTTTTAAAATTTCACCACTTACTATTATTAAACATGTTTTCTAGCGATAAAATGGCTCAATGTCGATTTTTCCATTAAGGGGTTGTTTACACCCCTTAAAAATAATAGGCGGAGTTCAGATCATTTTCACTTTTGAAGTTAAGGGTAAGATGAGCCTAATTCCAAAATTTCATGCAAATCGGTTCACAGTAAAAAAAATTCGGAGGTAAGACCGTATTTTTCGCTTCAATGACTGCACTAATTTAAGATAGTTGTTAGTTATATTGTTGTACTCAATTTTATAATAATCGGTTCCCTTAGGCTTATCCCGTTTGGGTTTAGGCTTAACTGGCATGGAGTAACAGTTATTCGTGTATGTGTCAATGTCAAGGGATCAAAACTAAAATCCGCTCAATTAGGGTAATTCTATAATTTCATCAGTGGAGCGAAAAGCTTATGTAGCAATGAGTGATTTGAAGCAACTCGTAAAAAATCATTTTTACATTGAATTTTGGAATCGTTTTAAGAATTTTACACTTAAAGGCTCTAAATTCTCATCGTGGCTTGAGATAATTTGTTAGAAATGGAAATAAGATAAAGCATTTCTGGTCTCTTCCTTAAATCTGGTTATCTCCTCCTCAGCACTGTGAAATATGCGTTGTGGAGTGTTTTATGAAATAAGATCTCAAATTTGCAATGGCGTAATGTAGCGGGTATAATGGTTATCGCAAGATAACCGGATCAAGCAACGTCGAGCGTGGCTGCTGCTTGGATCAGTAACAGCTGAGCGATCCTGTTCTTGCAAGCAGTCCGCCCGCCCGGCCATTGATGGTGGTTCGGAAGTCACCTTTTTAAGCCGTTGGTGCCCAGGTTAAGTGTTAGAGAGGACTTCAAGTCGTAAATGATAAACTAAGATACTGTACCTTACTTTTTACTTTTTTTATTCCCAACTCGCTTTCTAAAAATATATTTAGGGTATTTATTTAAATATCAAAGAACGTGGTTTAACATTCTTGTTTAATCTTGGAAATATTTTTAAAAAATGTGTGGCATTTATTATTTAAAATATTATTTGTATGGCTTATAATTGAAATGTATCCAGTTTTGGAATGGGTGTTGGTTAATTAAAACAGTCTAAGGACGGAGGTAATTTTTTGTGTTGGAAAGGAAATCAGCAAAATCAACAAGAGTAGTAAAACTGGCGATATCGAAACCAGCGATGTAAAGAATCCATTGGCAGCTGCTCCATTGTCGGGATCCGCGGATTTCGCCGATATTTCACCGAAACAGAGCACTTGGACACACACAGCGCTTGTGTGCTGTAGCGGATTTGCCTCTTTTATGTGGAATTCATCGGTGCTTTTCAATAGCTACTAATGTTCATAGCTTACACGTATTGGTGGCTTGCCTCCAATCCTGTGCTTCCAGGTGTATTGATGTGAATTTCCTTATTGTATGTACATCTTCATTAAATAATAATAAGCGGGGAAAATGTGGTGGTTTTGATTCTGTCTTGTAGTTATAAGAACTATACACACACCTCTCTTCCTCAGCCCACTTTGTAACTATCATATAACTCCACACTCCATAACTAAACTTTTATTAATAGTAAAATCAAAACTCTAGAGTGACGTTCTTGAAGTTGGGTTTCTGGTTTTTTAAAATTCGTTTTGCATAAATGTTATATATGGAGAGAAGAAGGACTACTCAGAGTTCGTGAAAGGAAATTAATTTCTCGTGACGTCAAATGAAACAACACTAAAACACGAAATAGCGTCAATCACGTACAGACGTTAACAAGCAAGGTAGTATGCTACAAATTAATTTCTCGTGACGTCAAATGAAACAACACTAAAACACGAACTAGCGTCAATCACGTACAGACGTTAACAAGCAAGGTAGTATGCTATAAATTTATGTCGTACCGTTTTACGAATCAAATTGTACTAAAAATACACCCGCACTTAAAACTAATCTGTAAACTAAAAAACGAAAAAAGGTTGTCTTAAAATATTTTTTTTAAGCCGCTCCCAAATGTTAGAAGAGGGCGTGGCACTCAATGTTGATCAAAGGGTGGACCATCAGTTGAAAGATGTCCAAGTTTTGTCGAGGGGAAAATGGATTAATATAAAAAAAAAAATTAGGTGGCATAATCATTTACATAAACACTTAGTTCAGATTTAATCTGTTATAGTTTATAAAAGGATTGCCTTATTTTGTATATAAAAGATAACACTTATTCGGGGCCAGATTACAGATTTTTAATGGCGTCATTAAGTTTCTTTTTTCTTCTTCGTTTGGTGATTCACAAGATGATGTGATATTTTCAACATTTTTATTGCCTCCAGCCACTGTATTAAAACAAACACGTTTCAAGTTCTATAATCGACACCCCTGGCCGGTTTCGACTATATATATTTTTCTGATATAAACTAAGAAAGGTGGTTACTTTCTTTTCACTCTGTGTATATTTCATGAATATTGCCCGTTGTAAGAAAAACAACTGGGTTAAAAGTGTGAGCAATATTGAATTGATAGGTTGTTCATTTTGTTGTATTCTATTGCAAAAGAGCTCTCTCTCTCTCTGGTTATCAATTTTCGGCCAGAGACGAAATATATTGTTTGTCCTTGCAATCTGGTTGGTGGTGAGCGGGGGGAGGGGGGATTAGCACCACTACCAAAATCCAACTGATGGTTTGATGAAGTTCAGACTCCACTGCTTCCACCAGAGGCACATCGTGACCCGAGCTCAGGTTAGGATACTACTTATATTACACTACGTTTGTAACAGAGAAGTCGCGTTGTATATTTAATATTGCGTCCCAGAGATCATTACGTACTCCAATTTGTTTGAAAACAATTCGTCCGCGTATTCACACAGCTGGAAACAGCAGAATAAATGTCAATTAGTGTAATTACACGAGCTATAAAAACTGTACAAGTGGTGTGGCGCAGGGCAGTGTGTTGTGAATGGACAATAGTACAGGGTGGGGGGGGGGGCAGTGTCAGGTTGGGTGTATCAAGAGTCATTGTGCCAGAGTTAATGACTCAATCAATCCCACACTCCGCCGCCCAAGTGCTCGTTACTTGGGATGACTACTTGGGCCACTGAGAACCGAACTTGGGCATCGCCATCGATCGAAACTGAGATAGCGGATTCATTGTAAACGCTCTACAGAATTTCATACAATGTATTTGTTATGCCGGTATTGCACTTTTTAGTTTTGTCACAATTCTCTAGCTATACAAGTTACGAATATTTGTCAGAACTATATGGTGGGCTGCAGCCATTCAGGAATATTAAAAAACCAAGTTAATAACTAAGAAAGTCCCTATGACAATGTGCTGTGGCGTTTGCCACTTTATTTTGTTGGCCGTTGGACGGCAGCCGGCAGCAGTTTCCCTACAGCTGGTCGAGTCGTCTGTTTTTCCAGATGGTTTACCTCGTCTTCTACATGTTTCTGTGGAATTCTGCCTGTTTTGATTGGTTCTAGTTTTCAGGTTTCTAGATTTCTGGAATTAGGTTTTCTTGCTCTCTTCTCTTCAGGCTTCCGTAGGGCGAGGACGTCTTCGAGTTTTAGTGGTCGGAGTTTAATAATCAAAGCTGGCTGCCCGCTCCCTCGACGAACCGGCACGGTGTTTTGGTGTTAATATCGTGGGGCCTACCTTCCAATCAACGTTTCACGGCCTCATTTAATTAATTAGGGTCCAGTCGTTCCAAATTGTCGCAGTGCTATCTCGTTAAGAATGTGCTTGCCTTTTTGTACTTTAACTTTCGAAAGCTATGGAGCGATGAAGGCACACTCCGTAATTGTCCATGGATGTCTGTTTGTCTGGTTCAGAAAACTTTTATATAAAAGTTTAAAATATAGGACCCTTTTTCAAAGTGGATATATAATTTTTTAATACTTTGATGTAACATTTTACTCAATTTCACCTTAAGCATAAAGACATTACGCGGAACATTAAAACAGCACTAAAGTAGAAAAAGTTAGGTACACTATTAGTTATCGTCAAATAACATATAAATGAGAAAATTAAAGTTTCTTCACTGCTGTTGGACAGTAAAAAATGAACCCAATCCTTGCCAATTCAATTGACAAAGAGTTTATGACAAATTGAACAATAGCATAGGATTTCCTGTTATTTGTAATAGGATTCACGTCCTGGTTACAAAATCGAGTACGCTGTGTGACTCATGCGGTGGCTTGTGATTGTGCAAAGTGATGTCTTGACTAATAATTCTTTTTAGTTGGTCAATCACGATGATTCATGAGGTAATATTTCTTAGCAGAATAACTCGATTTTTTAAATGCTGAAAAATCGGAAATAATATTTTAGGTGAATTTGTTTAAAGAAGTTCAATATTTAATAATTTGAACAATGTGCTATCCATTAAGATAGTTTTAATAATTTTTAAAGGGTATTCACGATCCAGTCAGATGAAGTTTTACAATATTGAACTCACTGCTTCCATATTTGCGTTTATTTTCAATGTTTCCGATTTCAAGTCGATTTTAGCAATCGATTGTTGGAACTAAGTGCATACCGAATGAATGGTTAGGAAAAATCGAATGTACCAGTTAGAGCAGCCTGTACAAAAAAAGACCGATAGTAGCTAGTGCGTCTTATACCCCCCCCCTCCACACTACACTCCGCGCCCCCAACACTGTTGCCAGTTTTACTTGTATGATAAATTTACTGGTCCGTCTCCACATCAAAGAACAACTGACGGCCAGCAGAAATATGGCAACACCGTCTGTGTCATCGGACTACTTTGGTGCTGTATGTTATAGTATTAACGTCAACGATTCTTCTGCCAGGTATCTGAAGTTGTCAGATTTGCTAATGCTAGGTTTGGAAATTGACCGCTCTGAATTTACATCGGGTGTACCTGTAGTCCAGCTTTAGTAAGTAACATGTCAGGCAGTATACTGTGTACAGGGAGTGGAGCTTTGTACAGTGGACAGTGCGTGTATGCATTGATCGTACTTTGGTTATAATTTGTACGTAATTGAAGAATATTTCGTGTTTACAAGATAGGATTACGCAACACCAAAAGTTACGACTAGGGTTCTCTGAGGTTGCTTGCAAAATTTCAAGTGTATATCTTATTTCATCCTAAAGATGTCCTGCAGACAGATAGAAAATCATACAGAAAATAAATGTTTACATTATCCTGACAGACAAAAGAGAAATTTTGTGAATAGGCGTCGCTGACCCAGCCAAATTCCACGGTTGGGCGTGCACCATTATACAACTCATTCCTGTCTATGTAAAAAACTGGTTTATGCCAAATTTATAGTTTACAGGTGAATTAATATTTCGCGAGATATCTTCCCACGTGGTAGATTCACATTTTTTATCCTTAAGTTAAGTTTCACAGCAGTGTTTCAGTGAGCTAGGGGGTGGTACTGCTTTTTACTCTATGAATAAGCTACATATTGTGTTAATATTTAGCGTGTTAAATTATCATATGTTAGTACTCTGCTTATTTACAAATTTATTTATTTTGCTATGAGTGCCATTCACCGTAATACAACTCAGTGTTGTCTATATTGGAATAAAGCTTCCTTGCAAAAGTCAAGTATATAGGTCATTTCGTTTTTGAGATAACTTCCAGGGAAACAGAAAGACAGACAGACAAGAATAAAACTTTTCCAGTCCCCCGAGTACTAGGCTTCACTAATGCTCAGCCTATTAAATACGGTTATTGATGATGAGTACGTAATGACCCTTTCTAGGGTCCATGTTTGGCGCAAACTAATTTTCTTGTTGTCACTATTACGGCCGTATCAAAAGGTCGAAGCGAAATGCCTCAATCACACGATTCCTTTTGTAGATGTAAGCCTTAGTTGTTACAATTACGGCAGTGTCAAAAGGTCGAAGAAAATGCCCCAATCACACGATTCCTTTTGTAGATGTAAGCCTTAGTTGTTACAATTACGGCAGTGTCAAAAGGTCGAAGAAAATGCCCCAATCACACGATTCCTTTTGTAGCTGTAAGCCTTAGTTGTTACAATTACGGCAGTGTCAAAAGGTCGAAGAAAATGCCCCAATCACACGATTCCTTTTGTAGATGTAAGCCTTAGTTGTTACAATTACGGCAGTGTCAAAAGGTCGAAGAAAATGCCCCAATCACACGATTCCTTTTGTAGCTGTAAGCCTTAGTTGTTACAATTACGGCAGTGTCAAAAGGTCGAAGAAAATGCCCTCAATCACACGATTCCTTTTGTAGCTGTAAGCCTTAGTTGTTACAATTACGGCAGTGTCAAAAGGTCGAAGAAAATGCCTCAATCACACGATTCCTTTTGTAGCTGTAAGCCTTAGTTGTTACAATTACGGCAGTGTCAAAAGGTCGAAGAAAATGCCCCAATCACACGATTCCTTTTGTAGCTGTAAGCCTTAGTTGTTACAATTACGGCAGTGTCAAAAGGTCGAAGAAAATGCCCTCAATCACACGATTCCTTTTGTAGCTGTAAGCCTTAGTTGTTACAATTACGGCAGTGTCAAAAGGTAGAAGCAAAATGCCCCAATCACACGATTCCTTTTGTAGCTGTAAGCCTTAGTTGTTACGATTACGGCAGTGTCAAAAGGTAGAAGCAAAATGCCCCAATCACACGATTCCTTTTGTAGCTGTAAGCCTTAGTTGTTACGATTACGGCAGTGTCAAAAGGTAGAAGCAAAATGCCCCAATCACACGATTCATTTTGTAGCTGTAAGCCTTAGTTGTTACGATTACGGCAGTGTCAAAAGGTAGAAGCAAAATGCCCCAATCACACGATTCTATTTGTAGCTGTAAGCCTTAGTTGTTACGATTACGGCAGTGTCAAAAGGTAGAAGCAAAATGCCCCAATCACACGATTCATTTTGTAGCTGTAAAGCCTTAGTTGTTACGATTACGGCAGTGTCAAAAGGTAGAAGCAAAATGCCCCAATCACACGATTCCTTTTGTAGCTGTAAGCCTTAGTTGTTACAATTACGGCAGTGTCAAAAGGTAGAAGCAAAATGCCCCAATCACACGATTCATTTTGTAGCTGTAAGCCTTAGTTGTTACAATTACGGCAGTGTCAAAAGGTAGAAGCAAAATGCCCCAATCACACGATTCATTTTGTAGCTGTAAGCCTTAGTTGTTACGATTACGGCAGTGTCAAAAGGTAGAAGCAAAATGCCCCAATCACACGATTCCTTTTGTAGCTGTAAGCCTTAGTTGTTACGATTACGGCAGTGTCAAAAGGTAGAAGCAAAATGCCCCAATCACACGATTCCTTTTGTAGCTGTAAGCCTTAGTTGTTACGATTACGGCAGTGTCAAAAGGTAGAAGAAAATGCCCCAATCACACGATTCCTTTTGTAGCTGTAAGCCTTAGTTGTTACAATTACGGCAGTGTCAAAAGGTAGAAGCAAAATGCCCCAATCACACGATTCATTTTGTAGCTGTAAAGCCTTAGTTGTTACGATTACGGCAGTGTCAAAAGGTAGAAGCAAAATGCCCCAATCACACGATTCCTTTTGTAGCTGTAAGCCTTAGTTGTTACAATTACGGCAGTGTCAAAAGGTAGAAGCAAAATGCCCCAATCACACGATTCATTTTGTAGCTGTAAGCCTTAGTTGTTACGATTACGGCAGTGTCAAAAGGTAGAAGCAAAATGCCCCAATCACACGATTCATTTTGTAGCTGTAAGCCTTAGTTGTTACGATTACGGCAGTGTCAAAAGGTAGAAGCAAAATGCCCCAATCACACGATTCATTTTGTAGCTGTAAACCTTAGTTGTTACGATTACGGCAGTGTCAAAAGGTAGAAGCAAAATGCCCCAATCACACGATTCCTTTTGTAGCTGTAAGCCTTAGTTGTTACGATTACGGCAGTGTCAAAAGGTAGAAGCAAAATGCCTCAATCACACGATTCATTTTGTAGCTGTAAGCCTTAGTTGTTACGATTACGGCAGTGTCAAAAGGTAGAAGCAAAATGCCCCAATCACACGATTCATTTTGTAGCTGTAAACCTTAGTTGTTACGATTACGGCAGTGTCAAAAGGTAGAAGCAAAATGCCCCAATCACACGATTCATTTTGTAGCTGTAAGCCTTAGTTGTTACGATTACGGCAGTGTCAAAAGGCAAAGCAAAATGCCTCAATCACACGATTCCTTTTGTAGATGCAAACCTTTGTTGTTACGATTACGGCAGTGTCAAAAGGTAGAAGCAAAATGCCCCAATCACACGATTCATTTTGTAGCTGTAAGCCTTAGTTGTTACGATTACGGCAGTGTCAAAAGGCAAAGCAAAATGCCTCAATCACACGATTCCTTTTGTAGATGCAAACCTTTGTTGTCACTATTACAGCCGTATCAAAAGGTCGAAGCGAAATGCCTCAATCACACGATTCCTTTTGTAGATGTAAGCCTTAGTTGTTACAATTACGGCAGTGTCAAAAGGTCGAAGAAAATGCCCCAATCACACGATTCCTTTTGTAGATGTAAGCCTTAGTTGTTACAATTACGGCAGTGTCAAAAGGTCGAAGAAAATGCCCCAATCACACGATTCCTTTTGTAGCTGTAAGCCTTAGTTGTTACAATTACGGCAGTGTCAAAAGGTCGAAGAAAATGCCCCAATCACACGATTCATTTTGTAGCTGTAAGCCTTAGTTGTTACGATTACGGCAGTGTCAAAAGGTAGAAGCAAAATGCCCCAATCACACGATTCATTTTGTAGCTGTAAACCTTAGTTGTTACGATTACGGCAGTGTCAAAAGGTAGAAGCAAAATGCCCCAATCACACGATTCATTTTGTAGCTGTAAGCCTTAGTTGTTACGATTACGGCAGTGTCAAAAGGCAAAGCAAAATGCCTCAATCACACGATTCCTTTTGTAGATGCAAACCTTTGTTGTTACGATTACGGCAGTGTCAAAAGGTAGAAGCAAAATGCCCCAATCACACGATTCATTTTGTAGCTGTAAGCCTTAGTTGTTACTATTACGGCAGTGTCAAAAGGCAAAGCAAAATGCCTCAATCACACGATTCCTTTTGTAGATGCAAACCTTTGTTGTCACTATTACAGCCGTATCAAAAGGTCGAAGCGAAATGCCTCAATCACACGATTCCTTTTGTAGATGTAAGCCTTAGTTGTTACAATTACGGCAGTGTCAAAAGGTCGAAGAAAATGCCCCAATCACACGATTCCTTTTGTAGATGTAAGCCTTAGTTGTTACAATTACGGCAGTGTCAAAAGGTCGAAGAAAATGCCCCAATCACACGATTCCTTTTGTAGCTGTAAGCCTTAGTTGTTACAATTACGGCAGTGTCAAAAGGTCGAAGAAAATGCCCCAATCACACGATTCCTTTTGTAGATGTAAGCCTTAGTTGTTACAATTACGGCAGTGTCAAAAGGTCGAAGAAAATGCCCCAATCACACGATTCCTTTTGTAGCTGTAAGCCTTAGTTGTTACAATTACGGCAGTGTCAAAAGGTCGAAGAAAATGCCTCAATCACACGATTCCTTTTGTAGCTGTAAGCCTTAGTTGTTACAATTACGGCAGTGTCAAAAGGTCGAAGAAAATGCCTCAATCACACGATTCCTTTTGTAGCTGTAAGCCTTAGTTGTTACAATTACGGCAGTGTCAAAAGGTCGAAGAAAATACCTCAATCACACGATTCCTTTTGTAGCTGTAAGCCTTAGTTGTTACAATTACGGCAGTGTCAAAAGGTAGAAGCAAAATGCCTCAATCACACGATTCATTTTGTAGCTGTAAACCTTAGTTGTTACGATTACGGCAGTGTCAAAAGGTAGAAGCAAAATGCCCCAATCACACGATTCCTTTTGTAGCTGTAAGCCTTAGTTGTTACGATTACGGCAGTGTCAAAAGGTAGAAGCAAAATGCCCCAATCACACGATTCATTTTGTAGCTGTAAACCTTAGTTGTTACGATTACGGCAGTGTCAAAAGGTAGAAGCAAAATGCCCCAATCACACGATTCATTTTGTAGCTGTAAACCTTAGTTGTTACGATTACGGCAGTGTCAAAAGGTAGAAGCAAAATGCCTCAATCACACGATTCATTTTGTAGCTGTAAACCTTAGTTGTTACGATTACGGCAGTGTCAAAAGGTAGAAGCAAAATGCCCCAATCACACGATTCATTTTGTAGCTGTAAGCCTTAGTTGTTACGATTACGGCAGTGTCAAAAGGTAGAAGCAAAATGCCCCAATCACACGATTCATTTTGTAGCTGTAAACCTTAGTTGTTACGATTACGGCAGTGTCAAAAGGTAGAAGCAAAATGCCCCAATCACACGATTCATTTTGTAGCTGTAAGCCTTAGTTGTTACGATTACGGCAGTGTCAAAAGGCAAAGCAAAATGCCTCAATCACACGATTCCTTTTGTAGATGCAAACCTTTGTTGTTACGATTACGGCAGTGTCAAAAGGTAGAAGCAAAATGCCCCAATCACACGATTCATTTTGTAGCTGTAAGCCTTAGTTGTTACGATTACGGCAGTGTCAAAAGGCAAAGCAAAATGCCTCAATCACACGATTCCTTTTGTAGATGCAAACCTTTGTTGTTACGATTACGACAGTGACAAAAATGCAAGAGGCAAAGCAAAATGCCCCAATCACACAATTCCTTTTGTATACGTAGCCTACGCCTTAGAATAACAGTAATGGAATACATCTGTTACGAAGAATTTAACGAATTCTCTAATCCTCAATTCGCGCAGTGACGTCGGAGTTATGAGAAAGTAGCCTGTGGCCTAGTTTCTCAAGTTATTAGAGGAGGATATGTAGGTACCGACTTTGGTGATTGTCATTCCACGGCTTTTATCGTCATTTAGAAAGTTGTCTTTTCTCTTCTTAGCAAATCGTAATGGCCGGTGTATTACTCGTGATCGTGTTCTGGTTTAAATTAAGCTGTTGTGAAGCATGTGGGACAAGACTGAGTAACATTTTATTAATTCGGTTCTTTTAATTGCATTTGTCTACCATATTGTCGCGTGGGGTTTACAAAATAAAGTCATAGTTCAAGAGCTGAGAAGCAATTCGTTCTGTATAACAATTTTTGTCGTGAAATCTATAAAGAAATTTACTGTAAGAAAGAAATTTAGTCAGTCAGCCGCACCTGTTTTCGTGGAGGTCCACTTCGGAGTGCACCAAAAGGGTTAAAAATATGAAATTGTATTTTTCATATCTTGACACATTTAAAACCGATCATCAGGTACGTAAATATATGTTACATGAACAATATACAGGCTCTCGAAGTGGTGACTTCTTCTCGTTGTCTACATTTATTTCTAAGGAATAATTCCTCTTATTGATTTAAAGAAAAACAGAAGTGTGTGCTTGCTTATAAAGTGCAACTTGACTCCCTCGACTCCTGCCATATTGGTAAAATACTGTGTGACTGTCAGTAATATCGAACATATGTCTGAATAAACCACAAAACAGATAGTTTGGCAGACCTTTATCATAAGGGTAATTTCATATGAAACCAAACCAGTGAAAGAAAATTGGTTGACCATGTGTTCTGAGTTTTGGTATAATTTTGGAATATTTTTGTAGAAATCGATGGAATCTTTATGTTAGCATGTAATCAAACATTTGCACCTATTAATTATTAGACGGAGTACACTTACAAGAGTAGAGAAGTTTTCTTTTCAATAAAACAAACTGTAAATGTCGGAAACTATATGTATTGAACATAGATATATATACATTAAAGTAAGGCTGGAATGGTGGGGACCAGGTGGGAGGGAAGGCGTGGGTGGGGAAGGTAATGGTCCATTCAAGAGCCTGCAGCTCAGTCTTGGAACAAATTTTGCTCACTTCCCCGCCATAAATACCATTCGGTAGAAGAATAACTTCTCCTCGCGCTATTGATTTTGTGCAAACATTCTTTACCGGTCGTAAATTGTGGACGGAGACAGTGTGAAAATGAGAGGTTACCGTAGAAAAGTTCATAGCTTGGTTACATCTTCGGATTATTTCGGATGGGCACGAAAATTTGAAAATGTCACTTTCAATTTCGAAATATCCAGGATCGAATTTAATACCGTTTCCTGCCTATCTCTATCATTTTAAGTCGAAACAAAACTAAAATGTGTCATACCATTTGAAACTCACGATAATCTTTGTGAACCTTAAATTCTATTGATCTCAAAGCAGGTGTTTATAGAGCTGTGTGCTGTGTGTTATGAAGGTGGTTTAATCATGGTTTATGACTATTATTGTTCAGAGCATTCTTAATAAAAAAGGAATTAGTTAAATTTTGTTTTTTACTTAATGGAATAAGCAGATCCTCGTAATTTCACATTTAAACGGTTTCTAGTTTGATTTGGTGACGATTAATTCATAAATACTAACTTAGGTGTTTTTATGACGCAACTGGAATACTTTAGGTGAGTGTTTAAGGTAAGATTCGGAAATGAGTCTGATTTTCGTAATTTACACAATAACACTGTGAATGTGGAGTTCGCCTTCTTCTTAACCCAGCGTCAGGAATCTGACCTGATGTGACAATGAGAAAACATCTTCACCTATTTATCGCACTATATTTTGTAGCCTAGACTGCCTCTGATGTCGAAACGATGTAAAGAGTTCATTTCAGGCTTCTTTGTCACCGACTTACCTGGATCTCTTCAGACGAACATGACTCCAGATTCCAGGAGTCAAGTCTGAGACAGCGTCAGATTCCAAATGCTGCACTAAGACGAAGGTGAACTGGAGCTAAACTCAACATTCACATTGAATCAACCCTTCCCACCATGACTGCGTTGTTTTATGTGTTGTCAACTAAGATAGAAATGGTTTGTCCCACTGTAATAGTAAGTGAAGCTCGCTATGTACAAGTGGGGTTAATGAAACAAGTGGTGCAAAGAGTCCATTCGCAACAGCTCTGTCAGGACGTGCAGACGTCACCGATGTGTCACAACACTTGGACACAATCTATGTGCGGATGTGATCAAAGAGTCCATTCGCAACAGCTCTGTCAGGATGTGCAGACGTCACCGATGTGTCACAACACTTGGACACAATCTATGTGCGGATGTGATCAAAGAGTCCATTCGCAACAGCTCTGTCAGGATGTGCAGACGTCACCGATGTGTCACAACACTTGGACACAATCTATGTGCGGATGTGATCAAAGAGTCCATTCGCAACAGCTCTGTCAGGATGTGCAGACGTCACCGATGTGTCACAACACTTGGACACAATCTATGTGCGGATGTGATCAAAGAGTCCATTCGCAACAGCTCTGTCAGGATGTGCAGACGTCACCGATGTGTCACAACACTTGGACACAATCTATGTGCGGATGTGATCAAAGAGTCCATTCGCAACAGCTCTGTCAGGACGTGCAGACGTTACCGATGTGTCACAACACTTGGACACAATCTATGTGCGGATGTGATCAAAGAGTCCATTCGCAACAGCTCTGTCAGGATGTGCAGACGTCACCGATGTGTCACAACACTTGGACACAATCTATGTGCGGATGTGATCAAAGAGTCCATTCGCAACAGCTCTGTCAGGACGTGCAGACGTCACCGATGTGTCACAACACTTGGACACAATCTATGTGCGGATGTGATCAAAGAGTCCATTCGCAACAGCTCTGTCAGGACGTGCAGACGTCACCGATGTGTCACAACACTTGGACACAATCTATGTGCGGATGTGATCAAAGAGTCCATTCGCAACAGCTCTGTCAGGACGTGCAGACGTCACCGATGTGTCCCAACACTTGGACACAATCTATGTGCGGATGTGATCAAAGAGTCCATTCGCAACAGCTCTGTCAGGACGTGCAGACGTCACCGATGTGTCACAACACTTGGACACAATCTATGTGCGGATGTGATCAAAGAGTCCATTCGCAACAGCTCTGTCAGGACGTGCAGACGTCACCGATGTGTCACAACACTTGGACACAATCTATGTGCGGATGTGATCAAAGAGTCCATTCGCAACAGCTCTGTCAGGACGTGCAGACGTCACCGATGTGTCACAACACTTGGACACAATCTATGTGCGGATGTGATCAAAGAGTCCATTCGCAACAGCTCTGTCAGGACGTGCAGACGTCACCGATGTGTCACAACACTTGGACACAATCTATGTGCGGATGTGATCAAAGAGTCCATTCGCAACAGCTCTGTCAGGACGTGCAGACGTCACCGATGTGTCACAACACTTGGACACAATCTATGTGCGGATGTGATCAAAGAGTCCATTCGCAACAGCTCTGTCAGGACGTGCAGACGTCACCGATGTGTCACAACACTTGGACACAATCTATGTGCGGATGTGATCAAAGAGTCCATTCGCAACAGCTCTGTCAGGACGTGCAGACGTCACCGATGTGTCACAACACTTGGACACAATCTATGTGCGGATGTGATCAAAGAGTCCATTCGCAACAGCTCTGTCAGGACGTGCAGACGTCACCGATGTGTCACAACACTTGGACACAATCTATGTGCGGATGTGATCAAAGAGTCCATTCGCAACAGCTCTGTCAGGACGTGCAGACGTCACCGATGTGTCACAACACTTGGACACAATCTATGTGCGGATGTGATCTCAATTGGTGATTTTCAATTAACATGTTCAATAATGTTCCTAGCTAACGGACTCGTATTGGTGTTAAAAGTTATGTTCTCAACTGATTGGACATGTTGAGACGATGATTTGTTACGTATCAGCAGGTTGAGTTTGGATGGAGATATGAAGGAAAATTAAGACTAAACAAACATTATTGTTTAGACACGACTTAGAATCATCTTAAATGAATATAAATACGTATAACATCTCGTATTTCTAATACTACGGAAATAACGAAAAACTAAAATTACAAGATATGTTATTATTTAATTTAGTGATTTTCAGATAACTTGTTGAATTATATGTCATTTTAAATAATTAGAGACTATAATTTGAAGTTGTGCATCACTGTTCAAAAGGCAGAGACCCAAGTGCCCGTTACATGGGATGACTACTTGGGCCACTAAGAGTCGGGTTTTGGGCATCGGCATCGATCGAAGGCGCGCGGTGTTTTTTTTAAATAATCAACACAGATTCCATATGAATGCGTTTTTTTACAATGTAAATACTACAAACGTCAAGTATCATTCTCCCAGAGGGAGTAACATATTATTAATTACAAAATGTATAAAATTAATATTTTTTCGTAACATTTTAAACAGGGTGAAAAAATTAATTTATGTTTTTCAGAATAAAAAATGTATCACTTCCTCTTGTCATATTTCACATACTTACCGTAAAAGTTTTAAATCCTTATCAACAGACGTTTTCCATCGGGCCTGATTATAAAAAGACCCAAAATGACTACTTCAAATGTGTATAACTTCTCGTGAAGTGACAAAAATAATGTTTTTGTACCTTTTCTGTCTTCAGGAATGGTATTTTGAAGGATCGTGTCTATTATATATTTAAAAAATTTTACTCAACCCAAAATCGATTCCACCACCACATTAAAGCCGTTGCGTTTTTTTTTTTTACTTAGAGCAAGTGGCGTTTTTATTACGTTCCACAGAATTTAATTTATTATAATATTTGTAATGTTGGTACCATTACACTTTCTTGTTTTTGGAAGTCATATAACGTCAACTTCTCTAGGAATACATATAATACATATTGTACTATTTAAGGCGAGTTACGTTTACTTCGTATTTTTTGAAGGAAAAACGTACATTAATCAATAACAATATTAACATTTTTTTATTGTTAACAAGATTAATAAGCTACAATCGATGTGAAATGTTTAAGAAATGAATTGAGAACATTAGAATAACATATAGTCTTCAGGCACAGCCGAAAGTATATATACTTCATGGGGGACTGTCGGTGTGAAAAATTAATAAATACATTGATGATTGCCGTGTCTATAACTTGAAATGATTTTACGTTTGCTCACCATTATGACATAGAAAGATCAACGAACGAGGCAATTTCCTTCTGTTTATAATAGTTATTTTGGAGGGGTTTTAATTAGTTTCGAGAATAAGTATGAACCCAGTGTGTTTACGATTGTAAGGATGTTTCCACCTCAGTTTCTTCAGATTCAGCTTGTCTACAAAGAAGTGTATGAGTGAATATCTGGGAGGTACTTACGTTATCAGAAGTCTGCAGGTCTTGTGTGCCAGAAGAAATATGACCGCGTTGATTCAGCTGTCAGGCATTTAGTGAACACAAGAAACTAACGTTTCGAATCTAGACCAGTATTCGTTTTAGTTTTTTTTTTAATGTGAGAATTATATCATCTCTTAGAGACCAAATTGCAATTTGCCATATAGTTTTCTTGCTTTTACAGTTAATTGATGTACGATTTCAACATTTCTTAAATTAATCAGACTAGTACTCTGGGTGGGATTTGGCTCCTTTTTGGTTGAAGCGATTTTCTACTTTATTTTTATAGTGTAGAATCGCATGTGCAGATAATTGACTCTCACTCTTTTGATTAACAGCATCAAACCGATGATTGGTCAATCTCACTCTTAACGGAGTAATGATTTTTCCAATATTATATATGTATGTATATATAATTTAAATAAACATTGAATCACTAAAAGTACTTGCTCCGCTATTTATACAAATTTAGTGAATATGTACAGGGTATAAATTAAGTCCTTATACACCTGGATATATTCCAAACGGATTGAGATATCGATGTACAACCTTCACCGTATTTATTAAAATACTGTTTTTTGGATTTCCGAGTTATACAAAAATATCCCCCCCCTTTCCAAATAGGGGTACGGGGGATAACTTTAAATTTTCAAATTGCAACCCCTATCTAGTGACATGTCATTTTAAAGGTCTATTTAATATAAGTTACTCTATTATTAATATCATTATTGAAACAATATTATAATTATCACGTTTGATAGTCTAGAATGAACGGAACTTTTCATTTTGCCATGATCACAATATCTACGTTAAAACCTCGAAATACAAGTCACAGTTTACCTGAGGAACGGTAAACCTTAACAATATAAATGTGAAATAAAATCTACTATTAGGGTATCTGGGTGTTTACTTTATGGATCTGGATCTCAGCACTTCAATTAATTGCTGACGCAAATTCAAATATTCAAGTGGACTTTCAATAAATGATGCAAAGAGGAAAAGTGGAGTCTGTTGTTGGAATTAACATAAATAAAAGAGCATTCGTTAAAAAATCTTGATTTATTTCAAAAAAGGCAATACAACAGACCATACACAGACATATAGTATTTATCATCGATGTTGTTATAAGTAATAGTAGTTTGTCTAATATCAGTATGGATTTTCTTTTGTAATGTCTGTCATTTAATGTGGTATAGGCCTAATAGGTGTTTGTGGGGTTAATGTTTTAAAATTCAAATTCACAGTTTTATTGAAATGACATAACTGAAGACGGAAATTGTTTATATTTTATTATAGGAATTTAAACCTAGAAATTGGGGCAGTTTAGAACTAGATTCAAATAAAAATGTTTGAAGATGTGAATGTTATTTTTCCATAGTGCATGTTTAAATAGTTACAGCATGGGCTTATAATGGCATGTTCCTATGACTAAATTATGGAAATTACATTTTTAAATAAATATTAATGTTTAAAATATTCACGTTTATATTAGGAATATAAGGAAAAACATTTCGTTCCCTCAATGCCTTTTTCGTACACTTAATGTTAAACATAATGCCGATATTTTTCCTAGTCCAAAATGATGCCTAACAGTTCTAATTTTGCCCTCATTCTAATAACTCCTTTAATATATTTTTATCTTTTCTCCGTCTCCAGAAAAGATATTTTAAATGTCTGTAACTAAAACCTTTTTACATTAATTGAAAAAATTAATGATAGCAATATACAGATCAGTTGTGGTTTTGAGTAGTAAAAGGAAGCAGTAAAATTCAATTAGAGTTGTACAAACCTGACGATAACGAAACCAACGATGTAAAGAATCCAGTGGCAGCTTCTCTATTGTCTAGACTCGCGAATGTCGCCGATATTTCACCGAAACAGGGCACTCGTGCACACAACTTTGCACTCGTGCACACAGCTTTGCACCCGTGCACACAGCTTTGCACCCGTGCACACAACTTTGCACCCGTGCACACAGCTTTGCACCCGTGCACACAGCTTTGCACCCGTGCGGGGTTCCCTGTTTTTTTGAGAAGTAAATCGGTGATGTCCAACCCCTAATAATGCTTTATACACTGGTACTCGTTCATTGTTGGGGTTTGGACGATGAATACTCGATAATTTATTCTTTTTTGTAAAAATATCGTAATTTTGTTTCACGGATCAAATTAAAACAAAATCTTTATGAGTTTCAGGGGTTTCTAAAGAGAGTCATATTTTCACATGTTTTATACATCACCAAAAGAAAATGTTCACCAAGGTAAATATACACATGACATAGGTATTGATGGAAAGGGTGAATTCGAGAAGGGTAGAATTTGTAAACCTGATGAGATGATGACAATACCTCTTCGCCTAGATTACACTAGATTGTGTAGTCTAGGTGTTTCTGAAGAAACTATGTAAGGAGTTCATTTTGAGCTTCTTCGTCACCAATATTTTTCGATCTCCTTAGAAGAACATGATTCCTGATTCCAGGAGTCAAGTCTGTGGCAGCGTCAGAATCCAGACGCTGCACTAAGAGGAAGGTGAACTGGAGCTCAACTCAACATTCACAAAGTAAATATAGTTGAAAAGTAAATTCAAGATTTTGTATAATTGAGGATATTCTTGTCCAGTTTACAAAGTCTTTGGACATGCTAAAGTTGTGCAAACACTCATCAATACGTAATACTTATACTTATATATATATACGTACTTATTGACTTTATATTTATGGAAATTTAAAAGATAAAACAAATCTTGTAAGACATTAAAATAAATTTTACGTAAATTGACACTAGCAATATATTGTTGTGACGTAGAGTACGGGCCTTATCATGGATTGAAAATAACGGATGTATTCCTCATAAACGAAGAAACCACACATGAACAGTGTGTGTACAAGTGGTCTGTTTCAGTGAAATTTCGACGACATCCGACGGTGGAGCTGAGCTGCCAATCAATGGCTTCTTTAAACATCATTTGTGCCCATAAAACCAGTCTCACAGCTCCAGTCTAATTGCACGCGTTCTGATAATATATTTATATAAACAGCACATCAATACAGTTTTAGAGTTACTAAGCAATAAGTTGACAAACTTATAGTTGTCCATTATGGATTATTTATAGAACCAGGAGTAAGACAACGATCTACTTGGGGGGAACACGGGATTCCTCAAGGTGGTGCGCTCGGAAAAAACTTTTAATGAATGTTTCCGCCACAGCCTTTTAATGTAAAATGTCTAATTAGTCTAAGGGAAGAATAATTAAAGTAGTTTTATTATTCCTCGGAAAATGGCGGGAATTTGTAGCGGAATTGTGGGACATCTCATAATCAGGCTTGAAGAAAAACTGTTTCGGTTAAGGATATGGCTTTTTTACAGCATGTACATGATCGCTGGATGGAGGACATATTGTTTATTAAAAAAAGTATTTTCCTTCAGAACATACATAAACAATTGCAATTTTTCAAAATTATGTGTAGTTAGAAAAATAATTTTTTGTTCAATAATAAATACAAACATGTCACCCCCAAGGACTATAACTCATGTACTGTACATGCAATACAAGTTTCACATTTTGCCAAAATTTCATACTTTTAAAATTCTTGAATCATGGAGGAGCTTTGAAATCTAGGTTTGAACGTGATGGCTTGTCCTTTCTATTTATCGACATGGCGTATCGGACAAGAGCGTACCTCCCCCCCCTCCCCCCACCACGAACAGAAGTATACCCGTACAATAATTATGGTTATTCACGCGGAATAATTATCCGTCCTAGCATCCATGTTTGCCGCAAACAAGTTTGATGCTTCCAATTGAAGCGGATGTTTTGTGTCGTTGCCATGACTACGGTAGCATAAGCACCCCTGAATAAAGAGCCCGCCCGCATGAGAACATTTTTAGTTGTAAACCTTGAAAGTACGGAAGTGTAATCTAACTATCAATAGGGATTGGGGCGGTAGAAATTATTCTCATGTTTTTCATAGAGTGTCGTAGTGGAGAAAAACTAATTACGCAAGTGTTAATTAATATATTCTTACGATACAGGAAGTCAAATATTTTTTTTTTCTATTGTTAAATTATATTGGTGTCTGATTAAGTTTACATTTGTTGGAAATATTATTAGCCTTGTCTATTCAACATTTAGACATTGAATCGGTGTTAAGATTACATTGCGGTCACGTGGTCCAAAACAGCTATTCTACTAAATCTAAAAGTTTTTATAAAAAATAACTTGGTACAATTTTGAAAAATTATGACGGGAACAAATCAAATCTGGAGTAGGACTTGTGTAAATATTGACTGATCGTTGACGAGTAGAAGTGTCGTAAATTACTGTTTTACAATTTACCTTAAAACTGGGATTAAGGCTAATTTCAATGTGTAGTTTCAATTCAGTCTTAAACAGTTAACTATCCAAAAATTGTAAATATACAATTTTCTTTAATTGCCTTAACCCTCCAACTGTTGTTTATCAAAATTTTGATAAACATAACCCTTAGCGGATTGTTGTTCGTCAAAATTTTGATAAACAAACATTCCCTTGCATAATCACTCATAACAGTATATTCCGGCAACGTATCGATTCGATTCATGCACCATTGGATTCGGGGAAAAAAAGCCTAAGGAATACTATAGTTTTATTCCTCTTTATATTGTAGTTGCAACGTACCAAGTTCGTAGTTTGGAACGTAAAAGATGTGACCGCCATGTTGTCGATGCCGTCTGAGTTGTTGATGTGACGAGTCGTGTTTATTAGTAAGTTTTAGTAGGTTTATTTGTGTTTTAGTGTTGTGTTTAGTGTGTGGTGAATTGTTAAATATTGCAGTAGTGCAAATAAATATATTTTAGAATAAATAAATTTCTCGAAAATTTTTCGCAAAATTTTTGAGTAATGACAAAATGAAACTTTTTTCGACTCTTCAAAAAAAAAAGTTAAGGAATTTATTTTACTACTGCTGTATAGTTTCCTTCTTTCTGAGTAATAAAATATGCAATATAACATGTATAGAAGTAAAACTGTATTAGTAAAAACTTTTATTAGCAAACTCTTACATATACACCCTATTTTCACAATTTATGCGCATCGCTGCTTTTTGTTATATAGTGTTATTATAGTTTCATAAATTTGTATAATGCTTATGTGTTTCTGAAACTAGAATAAATTTGACACACAATGGTACTCTCACTTTTATAGTTTTCTTACTATAACTTGGTTTGCTAGGTATGGTCCCCCCCAAATAAAAAACATGTAAATTTTGAATTTCATGGAAAAAAAATTTTAGTAAACATTTATTTAAGGCCAAATTTAAATACTAATATTATTATATGTTTAATTCTGAACACAAAAATATATACTTCTATATATATATTACTTTTAATTTATATTTGTAATACATTTTTTTTAAACCCCTTGCACGAGCCTCGAAAACATGCCGCCACTACAGGAAAAAATGACTGCCAGTTGGAGGGTTAAGAAGTTGATCTTAGAATTTTCGGAGAATATCGTCTATCCGAATGTTTATTTGTCCGAACTTGATCGATCTTGCCAGTGGCGAAGGTGAAATAACAAGACTTTTATCCTTCAAGTTTACTTTTATAATTGGAGGGCTGTAAGTTTTTATCCTTAAGGACTCAAATTCCCGTTCCTCCCTGCCTTTTTCGGACAAATGATTATTCGGACAAACTACATTTTGGACAAACTACATATCACTTATAGTTTCGTAGTATGAAAGCTAATCTTCTGCGGTAGTTAGTAGCAATCGCATTTATGAAGTTTGCATCATCTGAACTACTTTTGCCTCACCCTGCAATCACTGTTAGGAAATAATTTAAACGACAAACTCGCCCTGGCGAGTTTATATTCAGCCTTGAAAATTATATTCCAAATGTAGATTAATCCGGAGAAACGCATTTCTTGTAGATTACTTGAAAATGGCCTGAAAGTAAAATCACATGCATGACCAACAAATTATCTTGTGCATTTAACGGTTTTCAATTCGCGTACGTTATGCAGTGAAATACAAACACCGAGAGCGTGTTATTATTACAGGAAAATGTCTGTTTGAATACGGGAGCTTCGTAAATACACTCTGTTTGGCAGAGTGAACAAATAGAGACCTATTTACACACGAACTACTGTACTTCCTCTGCTTAATACAAGAGCGGCGCTCCTCTCCTACTGACCGGGAACGTTCCCCTCTCCAGGCCAGGCATCCATCATGCGTACACTGGGTAGTAAATCACCCGTTCCGAAACAAGTGCGCCATTCTGACGACCGGTTCTGTGCCAGAGAAGAGTTATGGATTTCCAATTCTTTGAACTGCCACTTTGTTAACACATTAGCGCGCCTGTGTTGCACGTTTGATGTGATTTAGTTGCGGGTGGTTGTTTATTACTCATTTCCTGGCTGCATCGTGTCGAACGCGTTTTGTATTGTACACGTGTAAAGTAGAGTAAAGATCTCTTATTTTACCAGGCGAAGTTGGGGCTAAGAAGCCCTCTCTAACACTTAACCTGGGGACCAACGCCTTAAAGGTGACTTCCGAACCTCCACCAATGGCCGGGCAGGCGGGCTGCTTGCAAGGACAGGATCGCTCAGCGGTCACCCATCAAAGCAGCAGCCACGCTCGACGTTGCGTTGGTTGATCTGGTTATCTTGCGATAACCGCTGTACCCGCTACACTGCGCTATTCACGTGTACGATACGTGTTTAGGTGAAGTATGAATAATAGTTATACAGGGTGTACGTGTTGTATAGGCTACCTACAAATGTCGAAGTAACGCATCATATGTCCTTTGCTTCAAACTGTGTTAAAATTATTATTAATTCTGAGGGCAATAGTAATTTTAACAGTGATTTAAACATCGTGGTTTTTTCGTTCTCTTAAGACAAGAAGCTTATAAATTGCACCTAGTCCTATAAGGACCTTAGCGCTGCTTCTAGAGTGACAGGATATTCTGGATGAGTAAGGTTAGGGGGTAGGGGCCGCCTCATATCGAGATACACAAAGAAGAATTTAGGGCACTACTCTCAAAGTCATGTACCCTCGAAAGAAGGGGAGGCCAGCTATGAACCAGCCTCTCCAGTCGAAGCAGGCAAGGGGTGGCACACCCTTGTTAAGGCTAGCAAGAACCTCTGATAGTTAAGGAACGAACCCCACCAACTCAAACAGTCATCTCCCGCAGTAGACCTATCGAATTGCCCATGGACCCCAGAATCTCGACATTTGCGGTTAGTGATGTGCAGCTCCTAGACATTCAGATGGTTGCCCTGATCGGTTGTTGCTGTGGTGTTTCTGCTGGGTTAGTAACAGTTAATTTAAGATATATTAGATATCTATGTGTAGCGTTGATGGCAGTTTTTCAATTCATGTATGTGCGATTTTTGGGGTTCATACAGTATGAATTCTACATCTGTCAAACATGACAAGAGTCATATGATCCTTCTAAAAGTGGATCATAATTAATTTGTTTATAATTTTCTCTGAAAGTGTTAAAATAAAGTGGTTTTAAATTTAGAGGTCGTCAAGCATATTTTTGAAACTGCGTGTTTAAAAATCATATCACTAATAATATTAATATATAATTAAAAAGTTTAAAGGGATTTTTGTGAAATGACTGCTCTGTGGGGGATGAAAGCGATTGCGAGCGAGCGGGTGTCGCGACAGTCAGTAATGTGTCAACAGTTAGGTGTACGGTAATCATTGAGTGGCGAAGTGGAACTGCCACACACCCGACATTCACCCCACACCCGACCCACACACAGCGGCTCATTCACGTATTCGTGGGTTGTACGCCAACATTGACCCTGCCTACTCCACCTACCTTGGCGCAGCGATTTACAATAGCGACATCGTGGTATGTCATCGCGTATCTGGACACTCGATTTTATTGTTTACGATCTGTTTCCGCTCAAGGCAGAGCATTTTTCTTTACCGAAACGACCTTGAGTTTTGTCCCATAAGAATAATATTAAAATTCAAACACTTCTGCACTTTGCAACATTTTTTCCGTAGAATTATTTGAAATGGCTCATTTTATTTTAAAGATACGATTAATACGCATCCAAACGCTCTTAAATTGTTTTCTTGTAAAGCGATAAAGTACCTACAAAACATGTGACATCCTACTAATATTATAAATGCGTAAGTTTGAATGTTTGGATATTTGGATGTTTGGAAGTTTGTCCTCGAATCACGTTGAAACTGCTATACGGATTGTGCTGAAAGACAAATAGTTTTATGTATGTTCACGTGCCACAAAATCCTGTTGTATGACCACATTTACAGTGTAAGCTGGATTTGCTTCTATTATATTCAAAGTTCTTTAATATTCACTACCGCTGAAATCTGGTTCTAAGAAAATGCGATAATATTTCTGTTCTCTTGTTATAAGAAAAACCACTTGTATCATAAGTGACCATGAGTTTCTGATGCCGTTCGGAGAAGTATTTGTTCCAGGCTTAACATACCTTTTATTTCACCGCAATGCGTAAATTAGAATTCTGAGAGTAAAGTACATATTACATGTTCATCGGTTGTAAAGGTACTATTTTTATACGTTCGCCCTCTATAAATACAGCTTAAGTTGTTTTCACCGCCATTTCCAGAGTTCTGATATGTGAGCCGGAATCGTTTACAAAAAGGCAGAGCTTTTATTCCCCATCCCGCGGCACTTCAAACTTTGATGTTGACAAGAAGTGTTGATTTATATTCTGTTCTCCTGATACATATTACACCACAATTTACCACTTTTATCGGCACATATATTTTTTAGAATGAAAGGTCTCGATGTGAAAGGGGTTTCTCCTGTTCCGTTCCGTTTTTACTTTTCCCGCCACCCTCGTAGCTGTGGCGCTGACAAGGAGTATTATGTCTGTTCTCCTGATATAAAAGACCACTTGTATCCTGGTCACCTCCATTTCCGTTATTTATGGTCCTGGGTGAGCTGGATATATTTCTGCTCGGAGGAGAATCTCTGCTTGCTCACAACGCTACAGGGTCTGATACCGGTTCTGATAGGAAATAAGGATTAAATCTATTGTTTATGAATTTATAAATAGGCCTATGTTATAACATTTAACATTTCAAACGTTATTTTTATGTACGTGGATTAGCAGGAATTTTGACATACTGTTGACGCTTTAGTGTGGACCCATTACGTAGGTTGGCCTGACGAAGGATATATTTAATAATAATAATAAGAATAAGAATATATTTATTTTCTCAATCAAACATTACAAGAATACATGACAATTACAATATAAAAAACTTAACCTAAATGCCAAGTCTGAACAGTACAATGCAGCCGGACATACTAATACGAGTATAAAAATGATATAAAAACATGTAAAATAGCTTGAAGAGAAAATAAAGGTGAACCTCCAAGGCCAAGCCTGTGTGAAGGGGCAATTTAAATATTAAAAAATGTAAAATAGGCTTAAACAGTAACACACTTATAAAACAGTTTTATTACGAAAACCAAAGAAAAATCTCCCAAACATTAAACAAGTATATTGAAATGTATATTACATTACTCATTAATTTATTTGTCATTAACAAAGAGCCACTAGGCCTACATACAAAGTGTCTTAAAACAATGAATACAATCAGAATCAGATTTATCAGAAATACGTCCTTGCTTCGAAATACTTTTTTATATATTCGTTTGGTTAATTATTGTTCAGCTGTCTTTTTTTTCAAGATATTAGTAAAGTTAATGTATAAATTTGCACATTTGAAAGTTATTATCCGAAGGCAACTCTGTCCCTATCTACTACTTGTTATAACGTGATATAAGTAGGGTTAGGTATAAATATGTCACTAGTAGTGCCAAAGTTATAGTTAACCTTTATGAGCGTTCACGTGGGAAGGTTGAATTCGGGTACCTACTACTATCTTGATAGATGTTTTTCTTTTTTCGTCAGAAGTACAGGGTGTAACCGAAGACGCCACCGAAGCTCGCACTGATGGCCAGGGGCATTTCCGATCGTTAATTTCCCGACCTTAGATCACGTTCCAAATCGTGTAAGACTAACTTCTCTATTTATAATACGTAAGTACGTATTTATCTACTTGTATAAACGAATAACCAATAATAGATAGGAACAGAGTGGCCTGCCAAATGTAATAATAGATAATACCAAATATAATGAAAAAATGAAAAAATGCCTTTAAAGAGGCTGAGTAGGGGTATCAAGCCTTCTCTACCACTCAACCTTAAATGACTATCAAAGATAAAGAAAATTATACGAGTATGCTAAAAACACACTTTTGTGTTACCCTCATAGACTTATGCCTGTTTTGTATTCATCCTAACAGTAGAATTTATGAAAGTGTTTTGCACATGTTCAGTCATGGGCTACAGACCACGGTAAGGGTTTAGCTCTCATTCAAAAAGCTATTTAAATATAAATGGACTTTTGTAATATAACATGGCTTCCGTGCGCTATAACTATAGTACTTTCTAACTTCAGATCAAACTTGGTATAGGAATAGTCTATTAGATGCCTTGAAAAGGTTTTAGAACGCCTTGTGTGGTAAAAGTGTTTAAAGAAGGCAGCTTTTTGCTATTAAAACTATTTATGAAAACTGTTTATTTGGGAAATAATAACATTCAGAAGAGTACAATGTTAGATACTAGACAATTAAAAATAACTTTTACTATCGAACGTTTTCAGGATCTCTTTACCATTAAACTGGCAGGGATTCAAGGTTTTGGGAGTTCACTTATATCTTAATTAATACACATCGCAAAAAAAAAAAAAATAATATTTTGTCTTTTCTAGTAAATTTTATGATTTTACTATTTCTTAAGGTTTTAATATGGCCTTTAGAATTTCTGAATATAATGTGTTGACTTGGCAGATATTAAAGATGTGTCATATTATCATGTACTTTGTCTATGTACTCGTACATTGAAACTATTGATGCATCTTCAATTTCATTACACTATCAGATGATAATGAGATCTACCTCTCTTCCTACTTTGCTGTAAGGAATATTACATCACAAAACATGATAAACGTGTCGTTATCAAAACGGAACATCGATAGTTCGAAAATCGTAATATTCTGAAAGATCGTGTGAAGTGTAGTTTCATGTTATGGGACATCCTTGAGAGTCCTGAAGGCTGTAATGTGTATAGTACTGCAGCTAACAGTTTTTCATATCAATAATGAATTACTAAATTTTTTTATATACGTATATGGCAATCTTTAAAAACAAGTAAATTTTAAGCGCAAGCACTACGTCCGCACACAATGCTTTCATACTTCCGTCTCATTAAAATCCAAAGACACGGAATTTTGTGAGGTCAATGATTGATTTAATAGAAAAAGTAGTATTGTTACTTTTAAGTGTACTAAGCGAAGTAATGTTTTAGAAACTCTTTAAATGTGGGGGTTCTCGGACATTTGCCTTACTTTATGTTACAAAAATATAGAACACGATTCGAGGATTGGAATATATCCTTTACATCAGGTGTCAAAAGAACCTTATGACATACTCTCGCTGTGTGCTTATTCCATACAGTGCCATGGTTGGTTCTTGCTCAGATCGCCTTGGACTTTCACGTAATTGCTTGATTTTTTGACTTACAACTTTTTTAGTTGTTATCCATGACTTCGCTAAGTTCATCCTTTTGTTTAACATCATGACTTAAGGTTATTTTCGACACGTGATGATGAACATGGATTCCAATCCTCGAAACGGGGTGTTCTGTTTTTGTTACACTATCGATGGAACATGTCCGGAAACCTGTTATCCTATCAAATCATCCATCGTTTTGAAACTTTTGACTTTTCCAATCCCCATTCACTTTTTGCACGATGTGCTTCTCTCCTTATTGTAACGAAAAGTGCCCTCACCCGTGAGGTAAAGTCACCAAAAGTCAAATATGGTGTCCCTCGTATGAAGAGGGAAATTGTGTAAAATCTCAAAGTCGACACCGGACCAGTTCGATCCTTATCGTGAGGGCGTGCAATCAAAAATAAGCTGAAATGTATTATTGATATTTCCGATACTATTTCATTTAAGATCAACCAATAAAAGTTGAGGTTTCATTAAACAAAATGGTGAATTTTACTTTTGGTGGTTTACCTTTTCCGTATAAGTGGCGAGAGTGTGCCATTTCATGTATTTTGCACTGATTTTCTACTGTTTCATAATAATAAACAGAAAAGCGCTCTTGGCATCTGCAAGTGAGATCTCAGGATCTATTCCGGAGGAGGGAAAACTGATTGAACATCACACCAAGTGTCTGGCCTGATCTAGCGCTTTACGTTTATCCAAAACGATTGCAAGAAATTCTCGTTTTGTGATTTCGCAGAACAGAAGGGAACCTGAACTACTCTTCCACTCGATGGCGCTCAAGAAGAATAAAATTCCGCTCTACGATGACCCCAATTGTGTAACATTTGAAGAAGAAGAGGAAGGGTACTTTAAGGGTTGCAAATATCAGTACTTGCAGACCATGTGTTATCAGTCGTATCTTCATCCATTGTGTTGGACACTCCCGGAGTGTCTGGATTCCCAGTTGGCAAAGGTAACACAATATACTATGTACATGTTTTGTTTGGAGAGATAACAAAGAATGGTGCACCAGAATGGGCCATTGTCGGAAACTGCGACTGCATTGTGGTAGTGCCAACTTAACGTAATGTCCCTCGGTTGTCCCACTTTCCTCCCATTTGTGTCTCAGTCGGCGGTTTTGTTTGTGTCGTTCACCACGGCTGAAACTCCGTGCCAAGTTTCAGACCAACTTGTGTTCGTGAGGTTTCATTTCAAATTCAACTTCGCCGAGTAAGCCCTCAAGCTAACCGCTTAATTTGGGGTTAAAACTAAAGTGGTTTCGATAATACCAATAGTACAAACTGGTCCCAAAGGTTTTAACCAATGATAAGAAACCAAACTTATGGAAAGGTCGCTTTACGCATCTCAGTAACAAAACGTGGTGAAGGTGCAGGTCATTAATGCAGCTTCATGTTTATGTGCACCATCCAATGTCGCAGAAGACACATCAACTACAGTTGTTCTAACTAGTTGCCAGGATTGTAATTTCCCAGATAATGTTTTTCCTTCTCAACCAAATATCTCAAAAGTTAATTAGATCTATTTTAAATGTACATGTCTTGCTCCTAACGAATAGTTTTATTTTAGTAACTTTTCTTTGAAGAATGCAAAATGATCTTTTCCAAGACGTAACAATACTAGTTAGTTACAGGACTAAATGACATTGGTTTCTAAATACCAATATAGATTAGATTGCACATAATTTTGAAGGTCTTGAGTCACCAACAATGGCACTAAGAAATTAAACATGACAACCACGAATAAACCATATTAATTTACGGTGTTTAAAATTGCAAAACGTTCTCAAACCGCAACGCCACTGCAGAATCGATATGTATGCATGCATAGGTTCACCACAAAATTACGAGTCTGATCGACGACTTAGTCGAAGAGCTTCTCTTATAGCCCACGGGAGATATTAGGAAAAATCCTCTATTTCTATTAAAGCGACCATAGAGATCCTAGAAGGAGTGTTCGTTCATTGCAAGAGATCACGTAACGAGCGAAAAACTGACATGCCTTATATATATATATATATATATATATATATATATTAAAACTCTTTGGCTGTTTAACTGTAATCTCTGTACATGGTAAGTTTAGCTCCAATTCACCTTCATCTTACTCCATCGTCTCGAAACTCTAAAGTTGACACAGACTTGACTCCTGAAATCTGCAGTCATGTTCGTCTGAAGAGATAAAAAACGACGACATAGAAGAAGCTCAAAATGAACTCTTTACATCGTTTTGACATTAAAGACACTACAAAAAGACCTTCGTCATCGACTTATTCTCTTGATAGTACATTGTACGCCAGTGACAAAAACAAAACTATGTATTATTCATTACAAGTATATATTATTTAAAAACCTTGGATCCCTAATACAATGTTAAATTGCTATAATAAAGTCTTGTTTGAACATATGAAGAGAAATCAACAAATGCCTAAGCAAAGAAGTATAATGTTATTTTCATCATAAAATATTTTTGCCTTTTAAGAACTTTGAAACTAAAATTTAGCATAGGTTATTTATGTGGGCATTAGATCGCAAAAGACAGTTGCACACTCCTAATAAATCGCTGGATCAATAAACTGGTTCTAAATTTCATAATAGCAAAACCTTAAAAAAATAATAGGATTGTTTTACTAAATTATACATGCACACAACTATTTTGTTACCTTGTCACTACCAGATTCCAAATACCTGCATTGTTTTAAACTTTAACGACCCACATTTAGTCTACATGGAAATAAGCTCGGACACGGTACAGAACTGATGACTGTGTAAATATTTGATAGTTTCACTAGTCTGGTTTAATCTTCTATTCCCAAGAGTTTAGATGAAAAACACGTCTATATTTTTATACCTGACTGCTACCTTCCTTTTAAATAGCTGACTAAAAATTGCAATATTTAATCACTAGGCCTATTGTAAACAATTGATATGTGTGACTGCTCACGCAAACTTCAATACAAAGACATGTGGGAGTAACCAATTGCTTTATGATTTTTTTTACTAAATTACGCCACAATCACTGAGACCAGTTCTGTTATTGGTGTTATCAAAGTCACTTTAGTTTTAACCCCAAATTAAGCGGTTAGCTTGAGGGCTTACTCGGCGGAGTTGAATCTGAAATGAAACCTCACGAACACAAGTTGGCCTGAAACTTGGCACGGAGTTTCAGCCGTGGTGAACGACACAAACAAAACCGCCGACTGAGACAGAAATGGGAGGAAAGTGGGACAACCGAGGGACATTACGTTAAGTTGGCACTACCACAATGCAGTCGCAGTTTCCGACAATGGCCCATTCTGCTGCACCATTCTTTGTTATATAAAAAAAACGACATTAACCAACCTCTTACAACTAGGAGTATATACACATAGAGATTGCCCAACACATGGATTGGGGCAATTCGATAAAAAAATATTTGCGATCTTTGCATTTCACAACTTTCTCCTTCTTAATGGCTTTTACATTGGCTATACTAAAACTGAATCAAGAAAGACTAATGAGAAGTGGTTTTCCAAAGATTCCATTTTGTTGGGTGAATTCACGTGCTGGTCTGCATTTTAATCGTGTTTTGTAAACGTAAAGCAAGTTTAGGTTAGGATCCTGGAGTGATGTTAATGTTCCTTTCACTCCTGAGGAACAGCATCCGAGATCATCCGCATTGACCCTAAGAACATTGTTCTGTATAGTATTACGAAACAGGACGTAGGTGGTGCAAAGCAACTACAGTAACCAACCTTTACCCCTTATAATGGAATGAATAATTTTGTTTTGAAGACTTGTGATTAAAACATGGTGGAGATATAACTTGCGTGAAAAAAAACAGACGATTTCGTGAAGGAAGAGATTTGGGTTCGGATAAAGAGCAGCTGTGATGATCCGGCTCGCTTATCTGGTGGGAAGTCACGGAACATGTAATGCAGACGATATAAACTGATAATGGAAACACCGTGTTATAGTGATTAATGTTAGATCCGATATTGGTGGAGGATATCCAGAGTTATCACAGTTTCTTGACAGACGATAGGTAATATCGCATGACGAGCTGCTGTGTTATGATGATCCGGCTCAGTTATCTGGTGGGAAGTCAAGGAACACGTAATACAGACGATATAAACTGATAATGGAAACACCGTGTTATAGTGATTAATGTTAGATCCGATATTGGTGGAGGATATCCAGTGTTATAACAGTTCCTTGAGCGACGATAGGTAATATCGCATGACGAGCTGCTGTGTTATGATGATCCGGCTCAGTTATCTGGTGGGAAGTCACGGAACATGTAATGCAGACGATATAAACTGATAATGGAAACGCCGTGTTATAGTGATTAATGTTAGATTCGATATTGGTGGAGGAAATCCAGTGTTATAACAGTTCCTTGAGCGACGATAGGTAATATCGCATGACGAGCTGCTGTGTTATGATGATCCGGCTCAGTTATCTGGTGGGAAGTCACGGAACATGTAATGGAGACGATACAAACTGATAATGGAAACGCAGTGTTACAGTGATTAATGTTTTAGATTCGATATTGGTGGAGGAAATTCAGTGTTATAACAGTTCCTTGAGCGGCGATAGGTAATATCGCATGACGAGCTGCTGTGTTATGATGATCCGGCTCGGTTATCTGGTGGGAAGTCACGGAACATGTAATGGAGACGATACAAACTGATAATGGAAACGCAGTGTTACAGTGATTAATGTTTTAGATTCGATATTGGTGGAGGATATCCAGTGTTATAACAGTTCCTTGAGCGACGATAGGTAATATCGCATGACGAGCTGCTGTTATGATGATCCGGCTCAGTTATCTGGTGGGAAGTCACGGAACATGTAATGCAGACGATACAAACTGATAATGGAAACGCAGTGTTACAGTGATTAATGTTTTAGATTCGATATTGGTGGAGGAAATTCAGTGTTATAACAGTTCCTTGAGCGGCGATAGGTAATATCGCATGACGAGCTGCTGTTATGATGATCCGGCTCGGTTATCTGGTGGGAAGTCACGGAACATGTAATGGAGACGATACAAACTGATAATGGAAACACCGTGTTACAGTGATTAATGTTTTAGATTCGATATTGGTGGAGGATATCCAGTGTTATAACAGTTCCTTGAGCGACGATAGGTAATATCGCATGACGAGCTGCTGTGTTATGAAGATCCGGCTCAGTTATCTGGTGGGAAGTCACGGAACATGTAATGGAGACGATACAAACTGATAATGGAAACGCCGTGTTATAGTGATTAATGTTAGATTCGATATTGGTGGAGGAAATTCAGTGTTATAACAGTTCCTTGAGCGACGATAGGTAATATCGCATGACGAGCTGCTGTTATGATGATCCGGCTCGGTTATCTGGTGGGAAGTCACGGAACATGTAATGGAGACGATACAAACTGATAATGGAAACGCAGTGTTACAGTGATTAATGTTTTAGATTCGATATTGGTGGAGGAAATTCAGTGTTATAACAGTTCCTTGAGCGGCGATAGGTAATATCGCATGACGAGCTGCTGTTATGATGATCCGGCTCGGTTATCTGGTGGGAAGTCACGGAACTTGTAATGGAGACGATACAAACTGATAATGGAAACGCAGTGTTACAGTGATTAATATTTTAGATTCGATATTGGTGGAGGAAATTCAGTGTTATAACAGTTCCTTGAGCGGCGATAGGTAATATCGCATGACGAGCTGCAGTTATGATAATCCGGCTCGGTTATCTGGTGGGAAGTCACGGAACTTGTAATGGAGACGATACAAACTGATAATGGAAACGCAGTGTTACAGTGATTAATATTTTAGATTCGATATTGGTGGAGGAAATTCAGTGTTATAACAGTTCCTTGAGCGGCGATAGGTAATATCGCATGACGAGCTGCTATGATGATCCGGCTCAGTTATCTGGTGGGAAGTCACGGAACTTGTAATGGAGACGATACAAACTGATAATGGAAACGCAGTGTTACAGTGATTAATATTTTAGATTCGATATTGGTGGAGGATATCCAGTGTTATAACAGTTCCTTGAGCGGCGATAGGTAATATCGCATGACGAGCTGCTGTTATGATAATCCGGCTCGGTTATCTGGTGGGAAGTCACGGAACATTTCATACTGAGCCTGATAAAGGTATGCTGCCATTTTAAATATTGGAATACACACATTTGTTTGTATATTTAGTTTCAAGGGAAAGGATTTGTTTGACACAGAAAGTTTCTCTTTAAGATTCATTGGAAGTAGGCTAAATTATTGTCCGAATCGCGAAATTTTGCAAATAAATTATTACTTTTAACACAAAATTGATTGCTTATCGCTGTTACCAATTTGTTAGTAAATGTTTTTTTTTGCACCACAAGTCTTTCAAAATAATGCAATTGGAATTGTGTAGAAATGTAAAAGAAATTCTTTGTAAAATATTTCTCAATCCCAGGTAGCATAGCAGTTGTTTGTTTTGTTAATATGAAAATGAGACTGAAGTTAAAATGCGCTCAGCATGGACTACAGATTTCTTTTAGTGAAGGTTTGAAATATTAAGATAAATTCAGATCAAATACTGAGAATAAAATTGATATCTTAATAATTAATTTGAACATTCACGCGTTATTTTAGCGTACATCTGTTGAGATGAAAGACGTATGAGTATTTCAGAATTTGAAAGGCAGGTGGAGTCTCTACCGTCTTAGGAGCTAGGTTCCGTTTACAAGCCCAGAAGAAGAGTGCTGGGAAATCCGCCAAGAGCTGGAAGATCGTAGGTACACACGGCACGGCGTGATGTGGTAGTGGGAAAGCAGATTAAAAAACATTGTGTATTTAGGAGTGAGATGTTGGTATCCGTGAGTGCAAGAGCTACAGAGATCGCTCGCGTGACATCACCGTATAGGCGCTGACATACAGTACATGTATCCATCGTGCGATATAATACACACAGGCGTGTTTATGTGTCCCCTCTTTCAGTTTCACCTGAACGCACTCTTCGCCGTAGCCAGAAGTTGACGGTGGTCCCGGAATCAATATCCGGGTGCGGGACGCTCCCCCCCAACTCTGCCATTGTACCGCGAGAGTTTTCTCTCCGACGGTTGTACACTGTTGAATGGACCGTTTAACTCCCCCCCTCCTCCCTACTCGTACCTTGCCCTCACTCACCCTTACTCGATTTAAAGTCACTCTCTAACCCCCGGCGACATCGTTTATCCCGCTCGTAACCTACGTAAATCTTTGTAACATTGTCAAGTCGCGGGCCGCACGGTATTGTAACAACGGTTTATAACGGGTATTAGTGACTTTAGCGACCGTTTAACTCTCCCCCCTCCCCCACTTGTAGCTCTCCCCCACTCACCCTTACTCGATTTAAAGGCACTCTCTAACCTCTGGCGACATCGTTTATCCCGCTCGTAACCTACGTAAATCTTTGTAACATTGTCAAGTCGCGGGCCGCGCACGGTATTGTAACTACGGTTTATAACGGGTATTAGTGACTTTAGTGACCATTTAACTTTCCCTCCCTCCCCCCACTCGTACCTTGCCCCCACTCACCCTTACTCGATTTAGAGTCACTCTCTAACCCCCGGCGACATCGTTTATCCCGCTCGTAACCTACGTAAATCTTTGTAACGTTGTCAAGTCGCGGGCCGCACGGTATTGTAACTACGGTTTATAACGGGTATTAGTGACTTTAGTGACCATTTAACTTACCCTCCCTCCCCCCACTCGTACCTTGCCCCCACTCACCCTTACTCGATTTAGAGTCACTCTCTAACCCCCGGCGACATCGTTTATCCCGATCGTAACCTACGAAACTCTTTGTAACATTGTCAAGTCGCGGGCCGCACGTTATTTTAACAACGGTTTGTAACGGGTATTAGTGACTTTAGCGACCGTTTAACTTTCCGTCCCTCCCCCCACTCGTACCTTGCCCGCACTCACGCTTACTCGATTTAAAATCACTCTCTAACCCCGGGTGACATCATTTATCCCGATCGTAACCTACGAAACTCTTTGTAACATTGTCAAGTCGCGGGCTGCACGGTATTGTAACAACAGTTTATAACGGGTATTAGTGCCTTTATCGACCGTTTAACTCTCCCCCCTCCCCCACTTGTAGCTCTCCCCCACTCACCCTTACTCGATTTAAAGGCACTCTCTAACCTCTGGCGACATCGTTTATCCCGCTCGTAACCTACGTAAATCTTTGTAACATTGTCAAGTCGCGGGCCGCACGGTATTGTAACTACGGTTTATAACGGGTATTAGTGACTTTAGTGACCATTTAACTTACCCTCCCTCCCCCCACTCGTACCTTGCCCCCACTCACCCTTACTCGATTTAGAGTCACTCTCTAACCCCCGGCGACATCGTTTATCCCGATCGTAACCTACGAAACTCTTTGTAACATTGTCAAGTCGCGGGCCGCACGTTATTTTAACAACGGTTTGTAACGGGTATTAGTGACTTTAGCGACCGTTTAACTTTCCGTCCCTCCCCCCACTCGTACCTTGCCCGCACTCACGCTTACTCGATTTAAAATCACTCTCTAACCCCGGGTGACATCATTTATCCCGATCGTAACCTACGAAACTCTTTGTAACATTGTCAAGTCGCGGGCTGCACGGTATTGTAACAACAGTTTATAACGGGTATTAGTGCCTTTATCGACCGTTTAACTCTCAATGCCCCCCTCCCCCACTCGTACCTTGCCCTCACTCTCTCTTACTCGATTTAAAGTCACTCTCTCACCCCCGGCGACATCGTTTATCCCGCTCGTAACCTACGTAAATCTTTGTAACATTGTCAAGTCGCGGGCTGCACGGTATTGTAACAACAGTTTATAACGGGTATTTGTGACTTTAGCAACCATTTAACTCTCCCCTCTTCCCCCACTCGTACCTTGCCCCCACTCACCCTTACTCGATTTAAAGTCACTCTCTAACCCCCGGCGACATCGTTTATCCCGATCGTAACCTACGTAAATCTTTGTAACATTGTCAAGTCGCGGGCTGCACGGTATTGTAACAAATAACGGGTATTAGTGCCTTTAGCGACCGTTTTGAATGCATACTTTCCGTGTGACAAATTCTCCCCTCTGTTTCATCGTCAAGTCTGTAAATTAATTTTCAATATTATTCTTCTCTTTCTGGAAGAAATGTTTATGTGGTAACTGGAGTCGGTGTAATTGGAAACACACCCTTTTTCATAGTACGATTCAATATTGCTTTAAAATATTCTAAAGTAATACTTAGTACTAATGTAATATTTATTTGATGTTCATCTATTTTGATAGTGGGATACTTTAAAATATTAATACGTTTTACAAGAGTATATCCTCGTATATTTTGTCGAAGCAAGGAAGGCAGATAGGAGATCAGGGGATCCGATGTGTTGTGAGGAGCTAGTCTATGATGAGAGCCTGTTTGCATTAATTAGATCACATTGTGTAATCGATAGATTTTCTCGCAAAGGATCGATTGGATGGGTGTCGAAATGAGACGGCAGTAAATGGGTTATAAAATACCAAATCATAAATTTTTTCACAGTCACGACTGTTCTAGCTTGAAAAATGTAAAACCAACAGGCAGGATCATTAGTTATAGTTATATCTGCTGCAGCTGAAGAGATAAAGAGGCTGAAAGTAGTATTTCGTGTTATTGTTGTGCATAACGGTTATTTTCGGGAATGGCCAGCCAAAAAAAGTTCGGCGTACAAATGAATTTATGATTTGAAGCCACATCGATTTTATAATTTCTGATCAAAATTATGCGGTTGACGGACGATCCTTAGAAGAAACGCCAGTTTTAATTTGATTAGTTTTTGAGTCGTTCTGACCGTCTTCGTCGCCGCCTTTTTTTGGAACCTTTCAAACGAAGATGACTCCAGATTCCAAGAGTCAAGTCTGCGACAGCGTCAGATTGAAGGCACTGAACTAATAGGAAGGTGAACTGGAGCTAAACGCAACATTCACATTGAACAACCCTTCCCACCATAACTACGTTCTGTGTAGACAACTAATTGTAAGGTTTCTTGTAGAAACCATACTTGTCATGTTCTTACATGTCTCGTGATATGAATGTACTCTTATTTGTAGTACTAGTATATGTTGTTATGTAACAAGTAACATCCAACAAGTATAGTTCAGCCGACGTAGTTGAACTCGTATAGTTTCCTGAACAGGGAAGAAACATTTGCATGTTCTTACCACCCAACTCAAGAACTCTTAAACTCTTTAATTGGACACAACTGATTTATGTGTGGTTTCAATATTGGTTTTACTAAATAAAGAACTAAGGTAAAGAAGTAACCTAATTTAATATTTTTTTATTTAATAAATAAATTAGGTTAGTTCTTTACCTGAAGAAGATGTCAGATTGCAGATCTCGAAACGTAGTGTTACTGATTTCTTGTTTCACTGAACGATGGCAAATGTCCGGAAATTCCTGTTTCCTTCACAATCCTTCCATCGTCAAAAATAACCTTCAAACAAAGAATTTTCTCAGGTATCTTCTTTTCCTCAATGAGCATCCAGATATCGGAGGGTCCGGTTTTAGTTTTATTCAGACTATGGTGGGTTTGAATAGGTTTCTCCTAACAAAATTTAGCCTTACAGTCGAATATATCGAGATGTTCTTAATGAAGAGTTTCGTTTAATACTGCCGTTATTCATCTTATAGAGATTTCTCCTCGCTCTGAGATAACTTCTGTAAAACTAAGAATTCTGTCCAACCTCCATAATACGACATCGTTAACGTAACTGAAGATATTTTTCAATGTTGGCCTAGGTCAAAAACAGACTGCAACAATTTAAAAATACAGTGTCTATGTATGTATAAAATCACTGTACATGTTGTTTTAGAAAGTTATACATAACAGATCAATATTTCACAAAAAATAAAAGATTGCAATCAAGTGTTGAAAAAGTTGTAAATTTTTTATTGTTTGCTTACATGAATGGTTTTTATGTCCAAAGTGGAATATAACTCGAAGGTACTTCGTGGAATATAACTAAATGAAATTGTTCACTTTCACGTAAATAAACAATTTTTCTCCGTGAAAAACATTTTAGTACATCAGTTGTTTCTCTTGCGTCTTTCGTTGACAGTTCAGGTCGATCACTCTCCGCCCGTGCATCCTCCTCATCATCTTCAGCTGCTTCGTCTTCTTCAGGATTTGAGGGTTGAACAGAAACCAGTATATCTTCATCCGTTAGGTCTCCACATACTGCTAAGTGATCATTGAAGTCAACAAGTTCTTCAAACTTCATTTCTTGGCCCCCAGTACTTCGCTATCTATGCTGCAGTCCTGAAGAGGGATGGGTGGTGTGCATCAGCTGCGATTTCATGTCGAGACACGCGTTTGAGTCACTGTTTTTTTAAACTACGCACTATAGAGGTCGAGAGCGTAAAATATTCGTCCTGTACAGGTTCTGTGCTAAGGTTGTTCGCTGTATAAAGGTTAATCAGTCTTGCCCAAATCACTATAAATTGTTTTGTACAGGTGTTTCCGCATTGAGTGTTACGAAATAGCTTATTCAAGAGGATTTGAAAAAATTCGTCTTTTCGTGGAATCCGTTTTATCTAGGTTCGCACTAACGAGGTTCGACTGTAGTCATCATTCTTAAAACATCAATTTACCCTCTCTGTACATGGATAATTAATATCATCTAACATCTTGGAAAAGATATAAAACTGAAGAACATAACACACCTCATGGTTGGCTTATTAACAAGGGCCAGCTTCGTATAAAGTCTGGCAGCGGTTGATACACTTCAAAAGTACGACGGCCACGTGCCAAATGGCAGAGTAAACCATCGTTTCGAAGGGTTTTACGTGCTTTTCTATAATCAGTTTTTCGCATGTATCAGGTTGATACAGAGCGTCCGAATAATCCGGATTGGTTAATAAATGGACTTGTTGCATTAGAAATCAATGAAGCCACCGGAGAACATGCGGCCAACTCGGTCACCAAACCACTCACTCGAACAGGCCAGCTGCGGTTTAGTGACTGTTGAATATTCATCTCGTCCATTCTACGTAAAACTTTACTCTATTGAATAAAGAAACCGTAAGTGAAATTGAGTACTTGAGGAGCTACAGTTCATGTGGATGACGAACCTCTTAGTTCTTGTCTGATGGTATTGACTCACTAGACCGAATCTCAGTGTCAAGGATAGTTGGGACATTTTTGTAACTAACAAAGAACGACACAAGACGCATGGTGCTTACAGTGGGGGAAGGGTGATAAACCTATAACTGAATTCGATCCCGAAGACGCGATGTTTCTTTTAACGCACACTGAAATGATGTCCCGTCGCAGCGGGAAATGAACACTTCTGTTATCCCCTTTCGTTCCGCGACATTAATCATGTTACCGATAAATGTCCGTTTGAAAAGAACAGCAGAAATTCAAACGATCGCCGTAGTTGTGCTGGAGAATAATGGATTTCCGATATTCCAAACTGCCATCGGCGGAATTGAATACGAGTTGTTAGGTTGGTAATGCTGACCACATGGTAACGAGCCCGATTCCTGTCCTGTCCTGTCGCCGACCTTTGTATTTATGGCTTGTTTGCTTTACAAACTGCATTTGAACGTTATTATTTTGTGCCAGTGATCGAGTAATTCCTTTTGTAGGATATTAGATAAATCATGCCTTGACACTGGCACTGCGACTATGTACTGAGGGATAAGTAGTCTTATAAGACAGAAAGCACACTATGCATCTGCCGCCTTCACCAATTTACACTTGAAAGTCCGTTACATAAATTCTGAATACTTATTTTTTAGTATGATACAAAATCTGAGACGAGCAGGCCAAAGTTGAAGTTCTCTATTTGTAGATTTGCGACCCACCCACCATATTCTCTGCCACTAGACAGTACCATTTTCCTTGAACATTGGGACACTAATGTTCGGTCAGCCATTCTCCATCAACTATAGCTATTCATATAGCTAACCATCAGCTATCTGCAATCCAAGTATATATATATCAGAAGGTCATTTGTAGATTGAGGATTGTTTGCAGGCTGAGGTCGTTCCTGCCGGTGTCAGCTAAGCTCCAGATTGTCAAGTCATTGATATTACCTTTAATATATTATGCTCTCCCCGCATTTGGAAATAGTTTGACCAAAGAAAAAATTATTAATTTTAACAAACTTAGAAAACAGAGCCATAAGATTTGTGTATGGTTTGAGGAAATATGACCATATCAGTTCTTATCGTAAATTGGCTCAAATTCCATCAATACAGGACACTTGCAAAATTCAAACTGTGTCTCTTGTCCACAAGGTATTGGCAACCAGTAGGCCAACATAGAGGGAAAAAGGGCTTTTCTCACTTCGGTCCCCAGCGGTACAACGGCCTGCCGCCTGAAATGAAATATTTAAGTATGAGGGCGTTTAAAGACAAATTAAAAAAAATGTTAGCTTAAGGAATATTGTGAAGTTATTTTTATTGTTTGGTTGTATATTATTGTATGTTTAGTTTACACATGACCTGAGTTATTTTGTAAAACAACATCAATGTTGAAAATCACTCATGAATAAAGGCCTTTTTATTTATTTAAGTTAGATAACAAGTGAAACCAAGTGAGATGTAACGTTTGAAATAAATATATACCAATAAACTGTCCATTTTTATAAATTTTACAAGGTAATAGTACACCATGCTACTTGTCACTGTCTTCGCTGAGGTTGCGTGCAAAATTTAAAGTCTACAGCTCATTTCATTTTCTAAATGTCCGGTAAAAATCATTCTTGTCTATCGACAAATTAAGTTTCATGGAAAATCCATCGGTGATCTTTTGCGATATATCTTGTCTCTTGATTGATATATTTACATTTTTGTTCATTAGGTATGTTTTACAGCAGAGCTTAAATAATAAAATTTTCGGTGAAGTAGGGAGGGTACTACAGTGCAAGACTGCACTGAAATCAAATCATGTCACAGACGTTTGACATTGATTTTACACTAAGTAACTTCAGTTACTCTTTTGTCTGTCGAGGTATGCAAACATGTCTTTTTCTATGTTGCCTGTTCGTCTACTTGTCCGCAGAATGTCGCGAGAATAAGCTTTAGATTTTAAAATGTGCATACAACGTTAGCGATGCCTGTTACGCGACACGTGGTGTGGCGTAGGCCTACATATGCCACGTAATTAGAGCAGAGAGGGTTTCCATAATTTTCAGTAAGTCAATAAGGTGTAGCGGCAGTTACTGCTCCTGATATTGGCTGTATGCTGTAACCGTTCTGTAACCTCGTCTCTGATAACGTCAAGTAAACCATCGTCAACGCCAATAACGGGGGACCATCAGTCAATAATGTGCAGCGGCCGTCACTGCTTCTGATATTGGCTGTCTGCTATAACCGTTCCGTAACCTCGTTTCTGATAACGTCAAGTAAACCATCGTCAACGCCAATAACGGAGGACCATCAGTCAATAATGTGCAGCGGCCGTCACTGCTCCTGATATTGGCTGTCTGCTGTAACTGTTCCGTAACCTCGTCTCTGATAACGTCAGGTAAACCTTCGTCAACGTTAATAGCAGGGGACCATCAGTCAATAATGTGTAGCGGTAGTTACTGCTCCTGATATTGGCTGTCTGTTGTAACCGTTGCGTAACCTCGTCTCTGATAACGTTAAGTAAACCAACGTCAACGCTAATAGCGGGGGACCAGCAGTTAATAATGTGAAGCGGCCGTTGCTCCTGATATTGGCTGTCTGTTGTAACTGTTCTGTAATCTCGTCTCTGATAACGTCAAGTAAACCATCGTCAACGCTAATAGCAGGGGTCCATCAGTCAATAATGTGCAGCGGCCGTTACTGCTCCTGATATTGGCTGTCTGCTCTAACCGTTCTGTAACCTCGTCTCTGATAACGTCAAGTAAACCTTCGTCAACGCTAATAGCAGGGGACCATCAGTCAATAATGTGCAGCGGCCGTTTCTGCTCCTGATATTGGCTGTCTGCTGTAACCGTTCTGTAACCTCGTCTCTGATAACGTCAAGTAAACCATCGTCAACGCTAATAGCAGGGGACCATCAGTCAATAATGTGCAGCGGCCGTTACTGCTCCTGATATTGGCTGTCTGCTATAACCGTTCTGTAACCTCGTCTCTGATAACGTCAAGTAAACCATCGTCAACGCTAATAGCAGGGGTCCATCAGTCAATAATGTGCAGCGGCCGTCACTGCTCCTGATATTGGCTGTCTGCTGTAACAGTTCTGTAACCTCGTCTCTGATAACGTCAGGTAAACCATCGTCAACGCTAATAGCAGGGGACCATCAGTCAATAATGTGCAGCGGCCGTCACTGCTTCTGATATTGGCTGTCTGCTATAACCGTTCCGTAACCTCGTCTCTGATAACGTCAAGTAAACCATCGTCAACGCTAATAGCAGGGGTCCATCAGTCAATAATGTGCAGCGGCCGTCACTGCTCCTGATATTGGCTGTCTGCTGTAACAGTTCTGTAACCTCGTCTCTGATAACGTCAGGTAAACCTTCGTCAACGCTAATAGCAGGGGACCATCAGTCAATAATGTGCAGCGGCCGTCACTGCTCCTGATATTGGCTGTCTGCTGTAACAGTTCTGTAACCTCGTCTCTGATAGCGTCATGTGAGGTAACCTCCTCTGTGAACATGTAACCTCTTATCTCTGTTTGGCCCTAAAGCTATTCCTTTCACTAGAATGCGGCAAATGGAGTAAATTGTATAATGTTTTCAGTAGTAGGAGACTGGGTGTCAACTAGTTAAGATGAGATCTTATAAAATATCATTATCATAATTAGCTGTCAACACGTTAATTAAGCTGTTTAAGATATATATTTTATGAATCTTGATTTTCGTAATTTTTTCACGTGTGATATAAATATTGTCCTGATAAAAATGTCTTGAAATATAACAGAGCTTTAATTTATACAATGTTCTTATAAAAAAAATTGTAATGCACGTTTTAGTTGATTGAAATGATATATTATTTTCCTACTATGAAATACTGCGTGGAGAAACACGTAATACCTGTACAACGTCTGACTGGTAAACCACAATCTGTTGAGAAGACTTAGACAGAACCAGGATTCCAACTGCTGTTTCCCACCTAGAACTTTTCCGATTATTTTCCTATTGTTGTGAACATTATGTTGTACAATATGCACAAAATAGTTTGTTTCCTTATTAAACTTGTTTGTACATATGGACGCTAAAAATTGGAATATGTTACAGTAAAAACGCTACTGTATCCCGAGAACCTTTGTACGTTTTAACGTTTTAAAAAACGAGGTTTTGTTTTTTAAAATGTAACGTTAAAGTTGGTAAAAACATCGCTGAAGAATTCTAATAGCTGTAGAAACTGAAATCCGATCCTATACTTACCTTGATAAATAATGTAGTAGTACTTGTGATGAACTAAATACTATAAAATCGCGGTGCTACAGAAACTACACTAACTGTAACACACCACGTATCACGTAACTGGCTTTGCTGGTAGCATGTAAAATGTTACGTAATCTAATTTAATAAAAAAAGAAAGACATGATATCAGTTATGAACTTGAAATTCCAGAGCTTTCCTGCGGAAAGATACACAAACATACAGTCATATTCATACAGAAAATGAATTGTTACATTCCTCCGGGAGACTAGATGGAAATTATGTCAGTCTGTCTGACACGCTTCAATGTCGCTGCTCCATGATTTGGTACGCACCATCATAACAACTCATTCTTATCTATGTAGAAATGAAGTTTCATGCAGAAAATTAATTGTTACATTCCTCCGGGAGACTAGATGGAAATTATGTCAGTCTGTCTGACACGCTTCAATGTCGCTGCTCCATGATTTGGTACGCACCATCATAACAACTCATTCTTATCTATGTAGAAATGAAGTTTCATGCAGAATTTTAATTCTATATGTAGGAATCTCTCTCGAAATATTTTCCCACACGATACAGTGAATCGGATCTTTGTTTACAGAGTTAGTTTTCACAGCAGTGAAATAAATAATAAAAGTTCGGAGAGGTAGAGAGGGCATTACAACGGTAGAGTGCGCTGTCACCGATTTTATACATTGACTTTCCTGTACATTTTTCCTTTTGCTGTACGATGTATGTAGTTTAACATGTGTTAAAATCTCATGTGATTGTACTCAGCTCGTTTACAAATTCATGTACTCTGCTATTTTCTCGTTGCCATCATGGTTACCTCTAAGGCCGGTGTAAAAATATTCGCAAGCGCTCAGCCACATCCCACAGAGTGACATCCACCATCGTCGAATTCAGTGTTACTCGTATAGAAATGAAGATTCGTGCAAAATTTCAAGAGTATGTGTCAGTTCGTTTTGAAGATGTCGTACGGACAGACAGACACACAGATAGAAGTCAAGTGACTCCAGCCCCTCGAATGATAGGCTTCGGTAACGCTCAGACAATCCACTATAACTAGCTGCTTCCCGCGGCTTCGCACGATTTTCGTGAGCTTTTCCCGTATATGAGCACTTATGGGTCAAGTGAATTATATTTCCAACACCGATGTAGAGTTTGCCTTGATGTTGTTTCTTGTGTTTTGTTGGATCAAGAAAATCTCTCAAAAGTGTATTGTACACACGTACATGTACTTTATTATAAAGTAGTCTAACAGTCAAGCTTTAAGTTCAACCAGAAATGTATTTGAAAGACAAATATACGTCATAACTTAGCGCCTTCAAATGGTGTTTTTCTGTTTAATATACGTAACTGTCTCGTAGTTGCATTTTATAATGTGCAGGCGCTTTGAAAACTTGTATCTCCTGCAGCGCCGCCTGGTGGCGAGTTACATCAATGAGTATAGCATATAAACCTTCTACGTGGAAAAATACATATACATACAAATTTTTATAATGACCTGTCACATAGTTTACGATTATATAAAGGACATACAGACACACAATCATTTTTATATGTGTACTGTAGAAGGAATAAATCAGCCGAGATGTTCTACGATGGCATCGGCCTGCTATCTCGCGGTCAAATCCATAAGCTCGGATGTTCGGTGGTTAGGAACACACTCTGTTGTCAGCATGTAATCTTATAGGTACATATCAAGATAAATAGCTAAAAAGGAAAATGACAAATGTAATTATGAATAATTTCCCGCCGTTCGGACCCGACATTGAGATATCAGTGACGAAACAACGTACTAACTACATCACGTCATGTAAATCTGTCGTGCAAGAAAAGCGCACTGCATTTTATACATTTTCGTCAATAAGAATTATCAAGTAATAATGACAAATTACGTCCAAAGACCGATGTGCGGTCCTTTTTTATTGCCCTTGCGATGTGGTGTATTTTTATTTTTTGATCATTGCAGTTATTGTCGGTATATTTCGTGAACCTGACTCACATGTTGCTTGTTGTACTTCTTCACTTTTGGACCGTCATGGCAGCATATGCTTAGTTACTTAACCGAGTTTATCTTTAGCAAGGTTATATATCACGCGAGGAAGAGAGCAGATTTCAGATCTTGAAACGTTGCTAATTTTTGTTAAACATTTAATTATAACCAGTGCCAGTAACATTCAAACTCAGTTGTCAAAAAAGTTTTAATTCACAACCATTAAAAGTTTCGAAATGTAAAACAATATTTGTCAACCTAATCCCACACGTGGAGTAAGCGACGAGTGACCGGACGCGAGGAGTTGTCCCAAGTCGGCCCGGGACAACTCAGGCGAGTTTGGGACACAAATGGGACGGAAAGTGGGACGTGTGTGCAGGAAGTCGCTACTTGTGCACACAGCTGATGTCACGAACACAATGTGCGTCTGCGGCCGTGAGGCTGTGTCTGTCTGTCTGTCTGTATGTTTGTTGTCTCTCCACACAGCTCGTGATCCTTACATGGAAACAATGCGATTCGGTACAGACCGGGGACAGGTGTGTTACTCTTATTACACTTTTGAAAAGACGAACTTCACTAATTTTTCAGTTCAGTTAGTGATATTTCAGAATCCGAATAAGATTTTAATAATATAACTGTGCAAGATTTTATACCATTCTTGTTGCTTAGAGTATGTATACATACGTATATTTAAAATTCTAATAAAAGGATGTTTTGCGTATCTTACATTGTTTAACAAAATTCAGAAAAAGAGGAAATGTAAACAAACCATTTAAATACTGTGTTTTGACCACCTAGGAAGTGCCTTAGATTTAAGCCTTACTTATGCCTATTTAGCCAACTTCTCTATTTTTTATATATAATTTTAATTAATTATATAAATACATTTACAATTTTTTTACAAAGGCAATCAGTCGGTAGTCGTAGTTAAGACTAGTTCTTTTATATGTTCGATTTATATATTTTTGCAGTACAACATTAAACAGTTTTATGTACAGTGATGAAATACTGAATGGCATTTAATGCATGTGTGCAAACATACTCGTGCAGTTCGAAAATAAAATACCGATAGAGAATCCATTTACAAAGATGACAGTTTTTGCACGTGGAAATTGCGTGGGCGGGGAGGATTACTCGTGACGTTATCAGTTACGAGGTTAAAAACTGTTACCGGCATCCAATATCTGCAGTAACGGCCGTTCCTCGTTATTGACTGATGGCTCCTGTTATTGTGTGCAAACATACTCGTGCAGTTCGAAAATAAAATACCGATACAGAATCCATTTACAAAGATGACTGTTTTTGCACGTGGAAATTGCGTGGGCGGGGAGGATTACTCGTGACGTTATCAGTTACGAGGTTAAAAACTGTTACCGGCATCCAATATCTGCAGTAACGGCCGTTCCTCGTTATTGACTGATGGCTCCTGTTATTGTGTGCAAACATACTCGTGCAGTTCGAAAATAAAATACCGATAGAGAATCCATTTACAAAGATGACTGTTTTTGCACGTGGAAATTGCGTGGGCGTGGAGGATTACTCGTGACGTTATCAGTTACGAGGTTAAAAACTGTTACCGGCATCCAATATCTGCAGTAACGGCCGTTCCTCGTTATTGACTGATGGCTCCTGTTATTGTGTGCAAACATACTCGTGCAGTTCGAAAATAAAATACCGATAGAGAATCCATTTACAAAGATGACTGTTTTTGCACGTGGAAATTGCGTGGGCGTGGAGGATTACTCGTGACGTTATCAGTTACGAGGTTAAAAACTGTTACCGGCATCCAATATCTGCAGTAACGGCCGTTCCTCGTTATTGACTGATGGCTCCTGTTATTGTGTGTAAGCATACTCGTGCAGTTCGAAAATAAAATACCGATACAGAATCCATTACAAAGATGATTGTTTTTGCACGTGGAAATTGCGTGGGCGGGGAGGATTACTCGTGACGTTATCAGTTACGAGGTTAAAAACTGTTACCGGCATCCAATATCTGCAGTAACGGCCGTTCCTCGTTATTGACTGATGGCTCCTGTTATTGGCGTCGCTTCGGCAGCCACTTTAAGAATTTCGTCTCTACCCCGCCTGCAGGTGGCAAACATGCTTCTTATTTTATCTCATCCGCCTTATAAGTTTGTTCAATATGAAATTGCGTAGTATTTTGGTTAAGAAATATCATTTTTTGTATCTGTAATTTGATTTGGTATATTAAAAAACAAATATACTATTATATAATATATCAGAATATTGTTGTATAGCTATGTAAAATAATTCAAATATGTGAGTGTTGAATCAATAGAGAATAGACATGCTACAATACTTATAGTGTACTAGTATTTTTCTTTTAAATATTCTTCAATATTGGGATGGAACTCAGGCATCTAGCTCTGAAGAAAGTGAAACGGCCTTGAAGTTTTTCCAACAATAACAGTGTTAAATGCACAAAACAAGCTCGTTGTTAGACTACTTTAAATAGAATATCTCCTTGGGACTAAATTTAAGTTGTCGGTTACTCTTGATATTGTGTGAGAAATCAAGAAAGTAAAAAGAGTTTATAAATATTAATATGTCGGTCAGATTCCGTTATATGCCCCCAACGCTTAAACTTTTTTCAATGAACTTAGAACGTTATAAAACGATGTAGTTGGGTAACAGAACTAACATTCCATCAATCAACAAGCATTTCCAGGTATTGTGATCGGTATTGTGGTCGCTGTTACCTTATCTTTCTCGAGAATCCCGATAACGGCAGGCCGCGCGGCATCACATGATTATTTAAGTTTTTTACACGGTACATTATTGCCTTTCCATTACAATTCAGTTTATATTTCTGATCAGCCCCTCTAGAATTTGATATTTTACTGATAGGTGCTATCTCGAGGGATGTTTTTTTCTTTAGTTGACATCAGCGCGGGGCAGCCGAAGCCGCGCTGATGGCCGGAGGCACTCGCATTTTTGGGTGGCGGAGTGTGATCAAGAATAAAAACGAGTTTTGTGTGTTTTTTTCAATAAAGAATTTAGTTTTTGTTGGTAATGTTTGTTTTTGTTGAATTTTTTGTGTTTGGAGAAATGTAGAGGTGTGGTCGATATAATACGCAAGTACCCTTTTTTCGTAGCTAGTAACCAATTGTAATTCATTATAATCATCCGTAAATGAAAAATTAGCGTTGGGGGCATAATGTTAGTTCTGTTACTCAACTACATAGTTATAACGTTCTAAGTTCATTGAAAAAAGTTTAAGCGTTGGGGACATAATATAACGGAATCTGACCAATATTGTCTATTTTTAATGAGGTCTTTTACTAAACAGAATAATTTGTTAAAATGCCATACACAGTGTTAGAATGTAGGAGTTGGAGAATGCAACAAACAACTGATACATCTCATTGGTGACATGTTTGACTCTCCCGGCTTGTGCAAGCGTACCTTTAAAGTGGTCGTGCTCGCTTATGCGTTGACGGATTTCGTTGGATAAATTACTGTTTTTGTTCTAACGAAATTGCTTAAATAGTTTGAGTCTGGTAAAGTTTTTATAACTATACTGGTTTTTTGTTGTTGTTATTTTACCTTAAATATTTTAAACAGACGCCATTTTGTTGTTGTTATTAAAGAAAATAGCACAATTATTTTTTTTCAACTTTTCTTTTGTCTGTTTAAACCTGTGCACCAAATTTGGTCTATTTAGCTAAGTAGTTTAGAGATAATAATTTTTTATAAAAAATACCAAATGGTGGTTACTTGCTAAACGAGAAATTTCTAGACTTATGTTTGTATAACATTTTTTGTTTGAAATGATGAACACTATCTATCAACTATAAAAGATTGTGACACCCTTTTGTGAACACCCTGTATATTTTGGATCTCCCTTTCGGTACTGAAGGGTTTGCCGACGACGTTAAAGTTTCCTATTTGATATACTCAAACTCATCAAGATGACCCCTCAAGATATTAAGATTAAATATTTGTACCTTAAATTTGCATGTAACAAATCATCTTTAAAGTGGTTATGTAGAATTTCTTAAATAACATTAGTAGGCAACATTACACTTTAATGGCGGTATTAACACTTAAATGCGGTGACAACTTAAGGAACACAACCATCATAATACAACTACCCACGTCTGAGCACAGCACTGTACATTCTTGTTCAGTGGGTCTGTACTCGTATTCTGAACATAGACCAGATACAGAACATACCAGATCTGATGTACAGGAAGTCGCTACTTGTACGAGCATACAGTGATGACGTAAGCAACGTGTTGGGTGTCTGGCGCTACGTTAACTGTTGTGGGAAACACAACCATTATAATACAACTACCCACGTCTGAGCACAGCACTGTACATTCTTGTTCAGTGAGTCTGTACTCGTACTCTGAACATAGACCAGATACAGAACATACCAGATCTGATGTACAGGAAGTCGCTACTTGTACGAGCATACAGTGATGACGTAAGCAACGCGTTGGGTGTCTGGCGCTACCATTTTATAGTGAAGATTGAAAAGTACCGGTAGTGATTTTATGAGTAAGTGTTTAAGAAAATTGCATGTTTAAATGTATTAGCACATGTTTTAGCAATCGTCTAGTTATATACAATATTACATTAATTATTAGTCTATCACATTCTGTTTGTGCAAAGATGGAGCCATCGTTGGAAAACGTTTAACATTTTCGGCACAAAGGCCTTTCCAATCGGTAAATTATTTAATAAAATTTAGAACAATTTAGCGAGAAATATACACACTTACGTATACATGTACTGTACTACATGTTTGGTGTGCCACGAGACTGTTTGACATTTTATATAGACAATAATATTCGGCATCCCCATAAATGTTTTAGTTTTGTTTATATAGCGTATCTGTATTATATGGAAGCTTAACAGGCATTGAAGCCATTTCAAAGATACATGGTCAAAACTGCAGTAGGTGAGCGCTTATTGCATCACAATAGCTCATTATGTTGTACTTATTTTTATTTTTTTATATAAAACACTACTTCTTTAACCAATTTTACTAGGGTTTGATTAATAGGTGCCCCCTGAAACTACTTAAAATTCGTAAAATTAATTTTGGAATGATGAGAAATATAACTAAGGCTGTGTGAAAGATGAATAAAAAACATTAAAAACCAAACATACAGAACACTGACTGTACCACCTTAAGAAGAGTCCTAAAACGGGTTGTAAGCGAATCCACAGAGAGGAGAATGTGCGCGGACTGCCTGCTAAGTGGGAGGAGGGAAGATCAATTGCGAGTCACCACTCGAGTGGACCCTCGGTGCAGTCTGGACTGTAGAGGTATTTAACCTACTTGACTGTGTGGGACACTGGGAGCAGATTGTTCACATACCGTCTGCTAAGTGGGAGAAGGGAAGATCAATTGCGAGTCATCACTCGAGTGGACCCTCGGTGCAGTCTGGACTGTAGAGGTATTCAATCTATTTGACTGTGTGGGACACTGGGAGCAGATTGTTCACGTACTGGCTGCTAAGTGGGAGAAGGGAAGATCAATTGCGAGTCATCACTCGAGTGGACCCTCGGTGCAGTCTGGACTGTAGAGGTATTTAACCTATTTGACTGTGTGGGACACTGGGAGCAGATTGTTCACGTACTGGCTGCTAAGTGGGAGAAGGGAAGATCAATTGCGAGTCATCACTCGAGTGGACCCTCGGTGCAGTCTGGACTGTAGAGGTATTTAACCTATTTGTCTGTGTGGGACACTGGGAGCAGATTGTTCACGTACTGGCTGCTAAGTGGGAGAAGGGAAGATCAATTGCGAGTCATCACTCGAGTGGACCCTCGGTGCAGTCTGGACTGTAGAGGTATTTAACCTATTTGTCTGTGTGGGACACTGGGAGCAGATTGTTCACGTACTGGCTGCTAAGTGGGAGAAGGGAAGATCAATTGCGAGTCATCACTCGAGTGGACCCTCGGTGCAGTCTGGACTGTAGAGGTATTTAACCTACTTAACCCTACTTGACTGTGTGGGACACTGGGAGCAGATTGTTCACGTACTGGCTGCTAAGTGGGAGAAGGGAAGATCAATTGCGAGTCATCACTCGAGTGGACCCTCGGTGCAGTCTTAACTGTAGAGGTATTTAACCTATTTGTCTGTGTGGGACACTGGGAGCAGATTGTTCACGTACTGGCTGCTAAGTGGGAGAAGGGAAGATCAATTGCGAGTCATCACTCGAGTGGACCCTCGGTGCAGTCTGGACTGTAGAGGTATTTAACCTATTTGTCTGTGTGGGACACTGGGAGCAGATTGTTCACGTACTGGCTGCTAAGTGGGAGAAGGGAAGATCAATTGCGAGTCATCACTCGAGTGGACCCTCGGTGCAGTCTGGACTGTAGCGGTATTTAACCTACTTAACCCTACTTGACTGTGTGGGACACTGGGAGCAGATTGTTCACGTACTGGCTGCTAAGTGGGAGAAGGGAAGATCAATTGCGAGTCATCACTCGAGTGGACCCTCGGTGCAGTCTGGACTGTAGAGGTATTTAACCTACTTAACCCTACTTGACTGTGTGGGACACTGGGAGCAGACTGTTCACGTACTGGCTGCTAAGTGGGAGAAGGGAAGATCAATTGCGAGTCATCACTCGAGTGGACCCTCGGTGCAGTCTGGACTGTAGCGGTATTTAACCTACTTGACTGTGTGGGACACTGGGAGCAGATTGTTCACGTACTGGCTGCTAAGTGGGAGAAGGGAAGATCAATTGCGAGTCATCACTCGAGTGGGACCCTTCGGTGCAGTCTGGACTGTAGCGGTATTTAACCTACTTAACCCTACTTGACTGTGTGGGACACTGGGAGCAGATTGTTCACGTACTGGCTGCTAAGTGGGAGAAGGGAAGATCAATTGCGAGTCATCACTCGAGTGGACCCTCGGTGCAGTCTGGACTGTAGCGGTATTTAACCTACTTGACTGTGTGGGACACTGGACTGTTCACGTACTGCTGGCAGACTGTTCACGTACTGGCTGCTAAGTGGGAGAAGGGAAGATCAATTGCGAGTCATCACTCGAGTGGGCCTCGGTGCAGTCTGGACTGTAGCGGTATTTAACCTACTTAACCCTACTTGACTGTGGGTCGCTGGGAGTAAGTATGTTGTGAACTGAATCCTGAATCCTGTATCTTGTGTCGAACTAGGTCGGTCGTTTTCCTCTGATTTTTGCAACCTCTTCCAATTACAACATTTTGAAATTCATTATAACAATTTTTGACGTTCAAATTAACGTATTTTATGATCATAAAAATACATTGATTTTAACTTTGAGGAATTGGGAATTTAACTTTGAGAATTAAATGTGATTAAACCTATTATGCATAATGGAATTTAAATCACTATACAGGCTTTTGTTCAATATCCTTATATTTTTCTCCTGACGTTCAAAATATGCTTAAATACTTGTTTATTGGGTTATATTGGTACCGAAAATGTCGTTGGTACTCGTTTACGTAGATAGTTAAATTTAAGTTTAATAAAGTGTAAGAAGCTTTCAGAAAACTTCCATAAGTATGCGTTGTTGGTAGGTTTATTTGAATTTCAGCTATCCACTTTAATTTAAACTGTTTATAGCATTCAAATTACCCGTGTTTTTATGATTTTATAACGGTACATATAAGTTGAACTCGCCTTTGAGCAATCTTAAACAATAAGCAAAATGAAAATTTCTGTATACTGAAATTTTTGAGGTTAAAATTTGTAAGCAGTGACAGTCGCCAAATAATCGGGAGTATGTGGCACGTGGTACAGGGAAATATCGTGATGTGTGGAGGGCAAGTTCGCACGCCACTGGGATAAAACTCTTTCCCAAAAACTTTCACTTGGATAATTTAAACATCTTTAAACTAGGTGCGCAATAGTTTGGGCAGAATTAACTTTCTACGACTAGAAACCGTGTAACTTCGATTTGAGTTGAGTAAAATTCACTGAGTACTACAAGTACAAAATAAATACCTAAGGTACCCAAGGTTTGGGTTTTTGTAAGTAAATTTTGATTTGTTGAAATGTATATTCTTTTTAAAGAAATAATGGTAATAATTATTAAAAATAGTGTATTTATCAAGAACAGTTGATAGATTGCTATATTTTTAATCGATTAAACAATAATAAGATAAACATATTTGTGTCAGTGCCAACGAAGCATTTTTAGTTGTTCCATTAGATTATTAGAATTCCAGTAGAAAATACTTGACAAAGGGTTATTGAAATGTATATTCTTTAAAAAGAAATAATGGAATTAATTATTACAAAATAATTGTTTTAAAAAATTATAAAAATATGTGTATGTATCAAACACAGTTAATAGATTGTTAAATTTTAACTCGACTAAACAATAATAAAATCCAACATTTGTGTTGCAGTCCCACCGCAGCATTTTCCAGTTGTTACATTAAAATTCCGTTAGAAGATTTACATTACTGTATTACTGAACTTTAGGGCTAAAATATTGGAACGTTTCTTAGCAGACGTTATCAATGTGGGGTTCGAACCACGGCATTTTCGGTCTTTATCGTACTGGTTACGATACTGCAGTTTCCGGTTAAATTATCTACGTCACGCAGTGTCACCTGCCTTGACTGTATAGTGTTTAGTTATACAATGTTGTATATCTGTGTGTAGAATATTCCAGCGGTAGTATGGGCGCAAAGCTCGGGTCACTGATGAATAAAAACGTATAATCTTCTTTATATCTTGACATTCACAATTAAGTTTAAAAGTAACAAAAAATAGCAGTTTAATTTGTCTCATTACAGTATTTTTAGTTGTATGAATATATTTAGCGACCAATTTCGTGTTGCACCAAAATATGGCGTACGTTTTTTAATAATAGCTATTTCTTATTCTTTGTTTTAAGTTTGTTTTTGACGATGGACAGATAGTAAAGAAAACAGGATTTTCCGATTTGCCATCGTTTAGTGATACAAAAAAGGCCCACTCCTATTCCCTTCCTTTTTTGCCTCCGTCTTGTTTCTGCCGTGGCGATTGCCATTTGCTAATGGCCTCTGGTCAGTCGTAGGTGGTTGGTCGGCGAATGCAGACCTATTGTGACCTGTACTCTGTAGTTTAGTTTTAATAATTAGTGTTGTTGTTTAGAGTTAGAGAAGTTGACACACAACATGGTGGTTGTGATTCCTGACTTACGCGTGTCACGACACTCTGGTATGATTTGTTTATTTTAACGTAGTTTTTAATTATGTGTGAGGATAGTTACCTGAAGAAGAGGCCAGATTGCAGATCTCGAAACGTAGTATTACTGATTTTTGTGTGTCACTGAACGATGGCAATTGTCCGGAAAATCATGTTTATTTCTTATTCCTGAAGAAAAAAGTTAAGCGGCAAGACGCAACAAAAATATTTTCTTTTTGGAACTTTAGGACGGATAATTTGTCACCCCCTAATATTGATGCTCTTGCATAAGGCGTAATAAAATTTAAAGTTCATTATTATAATACAAAATTAAGGTTCCATAATGAAAAATATAGATTCAAAATTACAACGTTCTTCAATGATTAAATGATTTTTGCGTGTGTATCAAGAGTGTACAGCAAAAATGTAGAGACAAACTTTACTTGGAATGTATGAAAACAATTGATTACGTCTTTTAGTGCACGGAGAAACACAGAAGACAATAAACAAACAAGAGTGGGAAGGAGGGAAGAGGGTAAATATTAAAATATGTGCTCACGTACGCTCTGGCAAATAAGGGCGTCGGAAATAATAGAGGCGGTGGAGGCACAGCCGTCTTGGGACCGGAGATAAAAATGATTTTCTAAAGATCCGTTCTCCATCAACGGTCTAGGTTGCGCATTTCTTGATTACACGCCGCCAGAACAGCTAGGCTGTGGGGAGGTTATTTCGGGAAGTGTGTAATTGCTGTGGCCTTAGGGGACCGGTAACGAATTATAGCTTATCAATAACAAGGTGTAATTATTCATCGGTGGAAAATCTCGGCGGGAGTTTAGCGGGAATTGAGATGCGTATATTTGAAAGGTAGTGCGAATAATTAAATTGTTGGAATTGAAACTATCTGGAAAATTGGGCTATTTAAGATAATGAATATTGAACAAGCCATTCCATTTTGGTCATGAGGGTTATTAGAAACTGCAGTAAAAAATTTAACCCTAAGGGTTTCTGACAAAATCTTTGACCCCTTCTTTTAGGAAATGTACTTTGGTAGAAAGTGCTACAGATGTTGGTACATGTTATTTATGTACGGGATCTCATAATGTAAATACCGTACACATTTGTGTAGGCCTAATATGTTCTGCATTTTTTCAATATTGTTTGCTTATTTAATTTGTAGCATTCAAAAGTACGATTGGTCGCTGATTTTTTGATTTTTATGTTCACAAACCATAATGTATTTATGGAGTTTATTCGGAGAGTAAGTGGTATATAAAAAAAAAAGACACTTAATGTTTACAGCTTTTTTTTTATAATATACTCGTACATTGGAAAGAGCGGCTCTTCAACTATTTTGAACACATATAACATTTATATTTAAACACTTATCTTATCTAGGCACGAGTGGTTTTCTCGTTACGAAAATACTGCATTATTAAGAAAATCACCATTAATATCCCGTTCTAAAAAATTAATTTAATGAGGAATGCCATTATATTTCAGTCAGTTTATCAGACAAATGTATGTTAGCAACATAACTAATAATTAATAGGCCAATTTTAATCATTATTCTATCTCTCACACATACATATATACATACAATCGTGGGGTGTAAATTGATATCAATGTAGACGATGAAGGGAATACAAATTGGTAACAAATTTAATTTGGCGCTTAGTATGGCATAGCCGATGTTCACTGTGATACGGCCAGATGCTAACTGGATGTAAGATGGCGCAGCTACCCCCCTCCCCCTCCCCCTTCCACAAAACCATTAGGCATTGACATGTTACAGCAACTTACTTTCCGAATGACCGTCGTATAAAGTTATTCTTATCTAATTTCAGTTCATGTGTGAAACTATACATACTCTTACAATCTATACAAATGTAGGAACAATTTTTAAACAACCTAAGGAGGGAGGTTTTAGGTCCCTGATGTCGTAAACGTGTAACCTGATCCGTCCTACAACGTGTCCCCTAAAAAGCATAGTTCATTTTTTTAAAGTGCTTATATAGGATGCATGTATTTTTTGTTAGTTTGTTTTAGAGTTAGAACTTATTTTTGACCATGAATTATTAAAAAAACAAATTGTTTGTTTTTGACATGGAAAGGATTGTGAAAGAAACAGGAATTTTCCGGACATTTGTCATCGTTCAGTGATACAAAAAATCAGTAGGTATTAACACTACGTTTCGAGATCTGCAATCTGATCTCTTCTTCAGGTAAATAACTAACCTAACACATAATTACAAACTAGGTTAATATAAAAAATTATATCAGAGCGTAATGACACGCTTAAGTCAGGAATAACAACCACCATGTTGTTTTTCAACTTCACTAACTCTAAATCTAAAACATGCACTTAATAAAAAACTAAACACAACACTAATTATTAGAACTAAACTACAGAATACAGGTCTGTATTGGTCGACCAACCACCTACTGTAGTTAAACATATTACTGTATATTTAAACATATTTATATATTGGAAAAATGCATTTGTCTCAAATATCTATTTTTAGAGTTTAATATCTATTTTTAGTGTTTAATTGGAATAATGTTAAATAACTTGTGCATGGAGAAGATCACAAATAATTAACTAAAAGTAAAGCAATGACTGTCAAAATAAGCAAAATAAGCAATGTACTTTAGTAAGCCAACTTTACTTCCCGCACGCGCCACTATAGGGGCATTGGGAATGTACGGTTACGAATGCATGTAACAATAGATATATAAACTGCATGTACTGTTAATTTTTTGCATGTATTCAACTTTGTCATTCTTTAAATATAGATCTTTTGAACTTGAACTTGAACCTACGGCTAGTTATTTACCTGAAGAAGAGATCAGATTGCAGATCTCGAAACGTAGTGTAACTGATTTTTCGTATCACTAAACAATGGCAAATGTCCGGAAAAATCCTGTTTGCTTCATAAAATAAAAACAGAGTTTTTGTGTTTGTGTCAATGATGTGTCTCAGAGGGCAGATTTGAAGATTGAATCAATCTGCTCATCGAAGGACAACACCCCCACAACATTAAACGTGCCCAAAAGTGTACAAAGTTGAGATTGGAACATCCACCAAACTTTTATTGTATAAATCACGACAAGTAAACCTTGTAGATTTTGTGATCGCTTTTGTATAAGTCATAATATATCCTGTACTAACACTCATCCGTGTTTGGCGCAGACATGAACGATCGTTAAACACTTGTGAGCAGCTTTATTGATACTGGCATAGAAGCGGCCACTTTCCATTAAGACCCGACCTGCCGTCTGTATGAAAATTGGAACAAGCCCAGAGTAAAGCACTTAGCAAAGGTTTGGCACCCTGGTGCTAAACAGCCTATACCTAGCTCGTCAGTGTGGTGTTAGGGACCGATAACAGTTACTAAGGTCCAGAGTTACAGTGACAACGCTGGAATCGGTTCAAGTCGAAATGTAACAGTCGAGCCAACCGTAGTAGGTTGTGTAGGTTCAATTGGAAATAATGACATGTTTGTAGCCAATTATTTATTTAACTTCATTACATTAAAAACACATAAACCAATACTTAAAAAGTTTTTTTGTGAGGCTTTTCGATAGCAAGGCTATCTTCGTCAGACACATCACAAAAGTAAATAGGCTACAAAAAGTAAATTTAATTTTAATAATGGTTAGATATATGTGATTTTAATATTAATTTGTCCTGTGTGGCGTAGTGTGTAAATAAAATAAAATAATTATTGGAATTATACTACATAAATTTGGAATGTTATTTTTGTAACCTCCGTGAAAGTAATATTGAATTTTGTACTGGTCCATATTCTTGATTTAATAAATAAACTATGTTTTTTTTATTTATGTAATATGATTCCCATGCATTTAAATATCTAGGTGTGTTAACGTGTTTTAATAGTTTTAGGTTTGCCTTTGATATAGTGTGTCCAGTATTGATACAGTGGCGTGCGACGACCAATTTTTCTTTTCTGTTGAATTTAATGTGGGAGCAATGTTCTTTGTATATTGTATGAATTTTCTTCTTGTCTGTCCAATGTATTTTTTGTTGCAGTCATCATATTTGATTTGGTATATGCCTGAAATTTAATTATTGGTTCATATGTTTTAAATGTAATTAAGTTAATACTCGTAGTAGCCAGTACAAGATCCATCTTCAACAATCATTTATTTGGCTTAATAAATCTTTCTGTAGTAGAATTTGCTACAATAACTGTTGAAATCAACTGAGTTATTCTTGTTAATAACGGGGTTTGGTCCCATAGGTTTTTTATTGTCCTATGTTTTAATCGTAGAAGTAGCAAAACTCTTGGTTTCTCAACTAAAACAAATGTCTTCACGAATTCATTCACGATTTTTTTATGTCGAGAGAGAAAAATCAGTTGAGTGATTCGTCTTGGTTTGACATTGTGGAGTTCCTCAAGGGTCAGTACTGGGACCAATTTTATTTAATCTTTTAAATAATTCCATACTGGTAACCACGAAAGCCGTGTAACGTTTGCGTATGGAGATAATATAAGTGAACAGGAAAGCACAATAGTTAGGCTTATCGATTCCTTGAACTTCCTGTCACGGCGATCAGTCTCGTTGTATCGCTATCGATCACAAGGACATGTGGAACATCGATTATCCGCGGGTTATGTGGAGCTCAGGTGGATGATGCAGCTCAGTGTGTTATCCATGCCTTCATCATATTACATCATGCCGCGGGTGTACACGAAATGCCATCACATCCATCTATTCAACTAATATACCTTCGTAGACGTTCTTCGTTTGGGATTTGTTCCCTTAGTTATTGTTGAGGGTTTTCATCATACGCAGGTGCATCATGGTGGAATTAAGTTAAACAGTCTTATAGATATAACCTTATGGAACATCTGCTGTTAAGTTTTGTTTTAGTATATGAACAATACAAGATCGTTTGTCACAAGCAAAACACCTATTGCTTAATAACATTAATAGTTTTATTCATATTTTAAAAAGCTCCTTAAAGAACTGCATTAAAAGTGTTGTGGGGATATTGTTTTTGTATACTGACTTTTTTACTGTTTTGCCATAGTGTTTTCCATTGTATAAATACACAAGGTTCTTTATTTTATTTAGCATGCGTAATACTCGTTTATTTCAACTACTCAATTTTTTTACTTTGATAGTAAAGAATGAATGTTTTTATTCATATCTCAAACAGCTCCTAACAAAACTGTATTAAAATTGTTGTTTGGCTTTTTAAAGTGACAACAGTTTTTAAACATTTACAATTTTAAGTAAAACTCCATATTAGTTATATGGATTTGTATCATTTAAGTAAACAAAACTTTACGTAATTCGGTTAAAGGGTGTTTTGAACATTATTATTGAAAAGTAATCTTCGTTTTTTGTTGTTAGTTTTAATAATCTACGTAATAATAAAAGTTTTGTCTTATTTAAGCTCTTTTTATTTTTTTAAACTTGTTCTATGTTGCTACCATATTACATTTATAGGAAATACTTTTTTATTTTGCACCTCAATTAGTAATTTTAGATGAAGTAAACAATTTTATAAAATTATAACGTCGAAACTTAACCATTTAATATATTATAAATTAAAAAAAAAAAAAATACGACTAGTAGTAAAACTAGCGTTAGTCACACTACAGCGTTTGCAACTTGAACAGGGGAAATTCGATTTATGGAATACAGTGAACATTTGATTGATGACGATATTGTTAATGGGGTGTATAAAAATCACTTTACTAATTCAATTACTTGTCTATAGTTTACTAAAGGTATAACATTATTACTGCAAGCCTTAAAATGTGTGGAACCAACTTTTCCATTATTGGTTGTAAATATAATCATGGGTTTAAAATAACCGTAATGTAAGCTTTTTCTAGATGAAAAGCTAAACTTATAGATTTTATTGTTCATATAAAGGAAAAATATCCAAATACTTGTTTACACATTGAAGTTTTTATATATTTATTTTTGTACAAGTATTTGTAACAAGTGAAGGGACAAGGTTCTGTGTATTTATACTCGTAAATAAAACAAGTGCAGAGCTGATTGATATTCTACAGATACAACCGAACCCGATTGTAAGCGGCAGTGCATTAATTGTCCACTACGGTGTAATCAGATTGTAATATAGAGCGCCTGTACTAACAGATTTATTTGGTGGCCACTGGGGCAGGCCACACGACACGGCGCTGTCAGTTAATTACGTTTGTGTTGTGCTCACCTCCAACCTCACGGCTGCTGTGTAATACAGTCGCACACAGAGCGCCTGTACTAACAGATTTATTTGGTGGCCACCGGGGCAGGCCACACGACACGGCGCAGTCAGTTAATTACGTTTGTGTTGTGCTCACATCCAACCTCACGGCTTGATAATCTTCAAAATTCAAAATTTCGAATTGGCAAACTTATTTTTGTCGAAATCATTTTAAATTTTAAAGGGGGTGGTGTTGGCAATTTTTGTGAAAAAATCGTCAAAAATCGAATCTTTTAAAATTGACAACAGTCTGGACTTGGATTTTGAGGCCGTAGGTATCAAAGTCTCGTCCAAACTCTTTTGGTAAATTAACGGTTATTGGACTTTACAGGTCTCCAAATGGCTGTGAACATTCTTTTTTTGAAAAGTTTGAGCATCTCTTAAATCGTCTTTCTCAAAATTCAATGAATTCCGTATTAGTTGGTGATCTTAATATCAATGTAATGGACCACACCAACCCCCTTACCCAGCGGCTTCGCGATGTTCAAAGATCTTTTAACTTAAATTGGTCCGTGAATACACCGACACGAGTGACCGCGACGTCGAGTACTGCCATCGACAACGTCATTACCAACATTTCTGACACCACAGTCTCTGTTTTGAATACGGCGGTCTCTGACCATTTTGCGCAGGAGATAGTGGTTCATGATGCAAACTACAAACTCAAAATTCAAAATTCAAAATTTCACGAGTTTTGTAATTTTCAAAACATTTGCCATCTGAACAAACTTTTAAAAAATGAATCTTGGAACTTTTTAAATAACTTTCAAAACGTCAATGACATGTATCGGGCATTTAGTAATGCTTTTCAATTACTATCTAGATGTTGCGTGTCCTTTTAAAAAAACAAAAATCAATACCAAACCTCAGAAAATTTTCATGGTTGACCAAGGGCATTCTCATATCTCGAGAAAAACTAAAATTCTTTCACAAAATCTTTATTGAATCTGAAAATGAACGTTTTAAACAATTTTTTAGAACATACCGGAGGATCTACAAGAAAGTCATACGAGCGGCTAAAGCCTATGACATCAATAGAGCCTTGGGTTGAATGTAAACATTTTTCAAGGACAGCTTGGAAAATTATTAATGATTCTTCTCGAGATACGAGTAAGGACAAGGGTTCCAGATCATTTGTGATCAAAGTTGATGACACAATTGTTGAAGATCAATTACTAGTGGCAAATGAATTCAATAAATATTTTTCTTCTGTTGCCTCAATGAATCCGTCATTCACGGAAACTCAATCTTGTGGAAGGCGTGTTCCGGAGCCGGTTGCGTCCATGGCTCTGCCTCCTGTGTGTGGGGATGAGATAGCACGTGTCATACAGGGACTGAATTCGAAGAAAACAGGTGACGCAAATGGGATGTCAGTTTGGTTACTTAAACGGTGCCTCAGGCACTTATTAGGACCACTCACAAAACTGATAAATTCCTCATTCGAATCTGGAACTTTTCCTTCTCTTTTGAAAGACAGCCAAAGTCATTCCAATTTTCAAGAAGGACGATCCTTACATTCCAAGCAATTATCGGCCCATATCAATTCTTCCGGTGTTCAGCAAAATTTTCTATGAAAGACTTGAAAGCTTTCTAGAAAACAAGCGGATTCTGAATCCAGAGCAATTTGGATTCAGAAAAAACAAATCCACAATTGACGCTGTGAACAACCTTTTGGAAAATGTTGTCGATGGATTGGAACGGCGAGAACATGTGCTTAGCATATTTCTTGACCTGTCCAAGGCATTTGACTGTGTGCATCATGAGACACTGCTGCACCAGTTGGAGAAATGTGGCGTTCGGGGACTCCCGCAGCTGTGGCTTGCTTCTTACCTAAAGGAGCGGGATCAGAGCGTGGAGATTTCGAACGTCACATCTAACAAAATCAAAATGCCTCATGGTGTCCCTCAGGGATCTATCCTTGGGCCTCTTTTATTCCTGATTTATGTCAGTAGATTGAACTCGGTGATCCAACATGGGAAACTAGTTCAATATGCTGATGACACGACTCTCTGTTTTAAAAGCAAAACACTGCAAGAACTGGAAATCACAAACGTTTGTTGAAGTGAATTCATGTATTCAATTCTTTTCTGAAATGAACTTGAAAACAAATCAAACCAAATCAAATTTTTGTACATTTCTGCATTCGGCAGAATACACGTTCGGATGGGCCAGCTGTATTTGTAGATAATGTCCTTTTAGAGGAAACATACTCTACAAAGTTTCTGGGAATGTTCCTTGACAGAGGGCTGACCTGGGACGACCACATCGACCACATTTGTGCTAGAGTTTCCGCAGGTATATATGCCTTGCGCAACCTAGCAAAGTTATGTTCCCCCAAAGTTTTAAAAATGGCCTACTATGGCCTTATCCATCCACACTTGCGTATGGAGTAAAGACTTTGGGGAGGCTGTGCCAAAAATAGATTGGAACGAGTATTCAGACTTCAAAAAAAGGCTGTCAGAATCATACAAAAGTTGAGTTTCAGAGAGTCGTGTAGGGAATCTTTTAGGGAGCTTGGATTTATGACTTTGCCCTGCCTCTACATTTTTGAGGTGATTACGTACTGCAGATCAAGGTGGTGTACTCTGATTCGTGGCAGGGACGTTCACCAATATGAAACAAGAGGCAGGGACAACTATCGAACTCAGCATCACAGAATTGGCGCTGTCGCAACATCTACCTCAAGAAGTTGGTGTCAAACTGATCAATAGGCTCCCTGAAAGTATAAAGAATTCCAACAATCAAAATCAATTTAAAACTCGTCTAAGACGCCTACTGGTGTCTAGAGCGTTTTTTACTCTGTCGATGAATTCATGATGAGCCGCTGGGATTTATGAGAGCATAGGATCTGAGGTCAGTGAGAATGTGTTTGAGAGAATGTATGAAGATGTAAGTTTGACTGTGTGTGTGAATGTATAAGGGGTTGCTTATAACTATAATTTATAAGGGGTTTCTTGACGATTGCGATGCAATGTTGAATTGTAAAGAAAATGCAATAAAAGATGATTTGATTTTGCTGTGTAATACAGTCGCACACAGAGCGCCCGTACTAACAGATTTATTTTGGTGGCCACTGGGGCAGGCCACACGACACGGCGCTGTAAGTTAATTACGTTTGTGTTGTGCTCACATCCCAACCTCACGGCTGCTGTGTAATACAGTCGCACACAGAGCGCCCGTACTAACAGATTTATTTGGTGGCCACTGGGGCAGGCCACACGACACGGCGCTGTAAGTTAATTACGTTTGTGTTGTGCTCACATCCAACCTCACGGCTGCTGTGTAATACAGTCGCACACAGAGCGCCCGTACTAACAGATTTATTTGGTGGCCACTGGGGCAGGCCACACGACACGGCGCTGTCAGTTAATTACGTTTGTGTTGTGCTCACATCCAACCTCACGGCTGCTGTGTAATACAGTCGCACACAGAGCGCCCGTACTAACAGATTTATTTGGTGGCCACTGGGGCAGGCCACACGACACGGCGCTGTCAGTTAATTACGTTTGTGTTGTGCTCACATCCAACCTCACGGCTGCTGTGTAATACAGTCGCACACAGAGCGCCTGTACTAACAGATTTATTTGGTGGCCACTGGGGCAGGCCACACGACACGGCGCTGTCAGTTAATTACGTTTGTGTTGTGCTCACATCCAACCTCACGGCTGCTGTGTAATACAGTCGCACACAGAGCGCCCGTACTAACAGATTTATTTGGTGGCCACTGGGGCAGGCCACACGACACGGCGCTGTCAGTTAATTACGTTTGTGTTGTGCTCACATCCAACCTCACGGCTGCTGTGTAATACAGTCGCACACAGAGCGCCCGTACTAACAGATTTATTTGGTGGCCACCTGGGGCAGGCCACACGACACGGCGCTGTCAGTTAATTACGTTTTGTATTGTGCTCACATCCCAACCTCACGGCTGCTGTGTAATACAGTCGCACACAGAGCGCCTGTACTAACAGATTTATTTGGTGGCCACCGGGGCAGGCCACACGACACGGCGCTGTCAGTTAATTACGTTTGTGTTGTGCTCACATCCAACCTCACGGCTGCTGTGTAATACAGTCGCACACAGAGCGCCCGTACTAACAGATTTATTTGGTGGCCACCGGGGCAGGCCACACGACACGGCGCTGTCAGTTAATTACGTTTGTGTTGTGCTCACATCCAACCTCACGGCTGCTGTGTAATACAGTCGCACACAGAGCGCCCGTACTAACAGATTTATTTGGTGGCCACTGGGGCAGGCCACACGACACGGCGCTGTCAGTTAATTACGTTTGTGTTGTGCTCACATCCAACCTCACGGCTGCTGTGTAATACAGTCGCACACAGAGCGCCCGTACTAACAGATTTATTTGGTGGCCACCGGGGCAGGCCACACGACACGGCGCTGTCAGTTAATTACGTTTGTGTTGTGCTCACATCCAACCTCACGGCTGCTGTGTAATACAGTCGCACACAGAGCGCCCGTACTAACAGATTTATTTGGTGGCCACCGGGGCAGGCCACACGACACGGCGCTGTCAGTTAATTACGTTTGTGTTGTGCTCACATCCAACCTCACGGCTGCTGTGTAATACAGTCGCACACAGAGCGCCCGTACTAACAGATTTATTTGGTGGCCACTGGGGCAGGCCACACGACACGGCGCTGTTCAGTTAATTACGTTTTGTGTTGTGCTCACATCCAACCTCACGGCTGCTGTGTAATACAGTCGCACACAGAGCGCCCGTACTAACAGATTTATTTTGGTGGCCACCGGGCAGGCCACACGACACGGCGCTGTCAGTTAATTACGTTTGTGTTGTGCTCACATCCAACCTCACGGCTGCTGTGTAATACAGTCGCACACAGAGCGCCCGTACTAACAGATTTATTTGGTGGCCACCGGGGCAGGCCACACGACACGGCGCTGTCAGTTAATTACGTTTGTGTTGTGCTCACATCCAACCTCACGGCTGCTGTGTAATACAGTCGCACACAGAGCGCCCGTACTAACAGATTTATTTGGTGGCCACCGGGGCAGGCCACACGACACGGCGCTGTCAGTTAATTACGTTTGTGTTGTGCTCACATCCAACCTCACGGCTGCTGTGTAATACAGTCGCACACAGAGCGCCCGTACTAACAGATTTATTTGGTGGCCACCGGGGCAGGCCACACGACACGGCGCTGTCAGTTAATTACGTTTGTGTTGTGCTCACATCCAACCTCACGGCTGCTGTGTAATACAGTCGCACACAGAGCGCCCGTACTAACAGATTTATTTGGTGGCCACTGGGGCAGGCCACACGACACGGCGCTGTCAGTTAATTACGTTTGTGTTGTGCTCACATCCAACCTCACGGCTGCTGTGTAATACAGTCGCACACAGAGCGCCCGTACTAACAGATTTATTTGGTGGCCACTGGGGCAGGCCACACGACACGGCGCTCTCAGTTAATTACGTTTGTGTTATGAAGTGTATCAAATTGCATCAAGGAAATAACATTAATACATAAATGTTTAATGATAATGTGCTAACCATGAACGTAGGCAAAACTAAATGTTTGCCAATTGCCCTTCGTGCCGCGGGTGGGCCGCCCGCTGATCTCAGATTGATGCTCCACTCTTGTTGTAACGCAGTAAATCAGTGCTGTTCCTGTAACGTCATTGAAAGGGTAGACCAGTAGTATAAGTATTTGGGAGTAATTTTGGATTCGAAATTGAAATTTGACAACCACATCGAGAAAATTAAGAACAACCTTAGAAAATTAATATATGTTTTTTATCCAGCTGAATCGGATACTAAATTGTGATGAAATCAAGCGTGTATATTTTGCTTATGCGCAATCTATCCTGTTGTATGGAATAGTTGCTTGGGGAGGCGCTCGTAAAAAACATAATTTACCCTCTTTACATTTTACAAAAATCAGTAATAAAAGCCGGGTTTAAAAAACCGAAACGCTACCCCTCAAATCAGCTTTTTCAGGAAACCAAAAATACTTACAGTAAGGCAGCTGTATATAAAATCGGTTTTGGTCTACACCTTCACGCATCGTGACTCAGTGATAACTGAGGTTACCACACCAACATTTCACCAGACATGCACAACATGTTGGTATGCAGGTCCCCAGAGTAGTAACATCTGCTAATTGCACAAATTCTTTCTATGTCGCAAATTTTCTCTACAGAACAATACCTGCCCATGTAAGGGATCTGCAGGTTTCACTTAGTTTTATACAAAAAACTGATCACCGCCTGGCTGGTGGAGGTGGGGGCTGACTACGCGGAGCTGCTAATCTGCCCTGAGTATACATGAATATGTCAAATTGCTGACTGACACCTCTACACAAGCACTGTGTCTGAGCTGGTCTTCCCTCGTCCATGCGTGTATTGAAATATTAAAGTTCTAAATTTTTTGCAAAGCACTCAATTTTTTAATTTTAATTTGAATTTATTTTAAATTGAACTTTTTATCCTATTTTAAATTAATTGAAGTAGAAGGGTTTTATTATTAGTTCATACTTTGTTTTTATGTTTTAATTCATTAATTGTTTTTAATGATTACTTTTTTCGTAAATATTTTTCATAAAGTAAATGGTAAAAACATCTTTGAACCTACATGAGGAAGAAAAGTATTTCTGTAGTGCTAGTCAAATACGGTGGTTGATGCATTAAGTGTAGTTACAACTATTCTGTAGCAGTCTTTAGTTTGCACTTATTTTTATTAACGTAAACTGTACATATATTTCTAAATTTATTTAGTTCTTTAGTGTAATGTGTTTCTTTTTTATCTTTCTTTCTGTTTTTTTATATATTACGTAGTAAGCGCACAGTTTTTTTTTAATGGAACTCAGAGCCACGCACAGGATTCGTCCCATGTGGCTCTTTATTCATTTTGTAATGTGTGATTGATTAACAAATAAAGCCTTTCTGATTTCTGATTTTTTTTTTCTGTGTTGTTGCTCACATCCAACCTCGCGGCTGCTGTGTAATACAGTCACACACAGAGCGCCCGTACTAACAGATTTATTTGGTGGCCACTGGGGCAGGCCACACGACACGGCGCTGTCAGTTAATTTACGTTTGTGTTGTGCTCACATCCAAACCTCACGGCTGCTGTGTAATACAGTCGCACACAGAGCGCCCGTACTAACAGATTTATTTGGTGGCCACCGGGGCAGGCCACACGACACGGCGCTGTCAGTTTAATTACGTTTGTGTTGTGCTCACATCCAACCTCACGGCTGCTGTGTAATACAGTCGCACACAGAGCGCCCCTACTAACAGATTTATTTGGTGGCCACCGGGGCAGGCCACACGACACGGGCGCTGTCAGTTAATTACGTGTGTGTCGTGCTCACATCCGACCTCACGGCTGCTGTGTAATACAGTCGCACACAGAGCGCCCGTACTAACAGATTTATTTGGTGGCCACCGGGGCAGGCCACACGACACGGCGCTGTCAGTTAATTACGTTTGTGTTGTGCTCACATCCAACCTCACGGCTGCTGTGTAATACAGTCACACACAGAGCGCCCGTACTAACAGATTTATTTGGTGGCCACTGGGGGCAGGCCACACGACACGGCGCTGTAAGTTAATTACGTTTGTGTTGTGCTCACATCCAACCTCACGGCTGCTGTGTAATACAGTCACACACAGAGCGCCCGTACTAACAGATTTATTTGGTGGCCACTGGGGCAGGGCACACGACACGGCGCTGTCAGTTAATTACGTTTGTGTTGTGCTCACATCCAACCTCACGGCTTGCTGTGTAATACAGTCACACACAGAGCGCCCGTACTAACAGATTTATTTGGTGGCCCACTGGGGCAGGGCACACGACACGGCGCTGTCAGTTAATTACGTTTGTGTTGTGCTCACAATCCAACCTCACGGCTGCTGTGTAATACAGTCACACACAGAGCGCCCGTACTAACAGATTTATTTGGTGGCCACCGGGGCAGGCCACACGACACACGGCGCTGTCAGTTAATTACGTGTGTGTCGTGCTCACATCCGACCTCACGGCTGCTGTGTAATACAGTCGCACACAGAGCGCCTGTACTAACAGATATTTATTTGGTGGCCACTGGGGCAGGGCACACGACACGGCGCTGTCAGTTAATTACGTTTGTGTTGTGCTCACATCCAACCTCACGGCTGCTGTGTAATACAGTCGCACACAGAGCGCCCGTACTAAACAGATTTATTTGGTGGCCACTGGGGCAGGCCACACGACACGGCGCTGTCAGTTAATTACGTTTGTGTTATGAAGTGTATCAAATTGCATCAAGGGAAATAACATTAATACATAAATGGTTTAATGATAATGTGCTAACCATGAACGTAGGGCAAAACTAAATGTTTGCCAATTGCCCTTCGTGGCCGCGGGTGGGCCGCCCGCTGATCTCAGATTGATGCTCCACTCTTGTTTGTAACGCAGTAAATCAGTGCTGTTCCTGTAAACGTCATTGAAAGGGTAGACCAGTATAAGTATTTTGGGAGTAATTTTGGATTTCGAAATTGAAATTTGACAACCACATCGAGAAAATTAAGAACAACCTTAGAAAATTAATATATGTTTTTTTATCAGCTGAATCGGATACTAAATTGTGATGAAATCAAGCGTGTATATTTTGCTTATGCGCAATCTATCCTGTTGTATGGAATAGTTGCTTGGGGAGGCGCTCGTAAAAACATAATTTACCCTCTTTACATTTTACAAAAATCAGTAATAAAAGCCGGGTTTAAAAAACCGAAACGCTACCCCTCAAATCAGCTTTTTCAGGAAACAAAAATACTTACAGTAAGGCAGCTGTATATAAAATCGGTTTTGGTCTACACCTTCACGCATCGTGACTCAGTGATAAACTGAGGTTACACACCAACATTTCACCAGACATGCACAACATGTTGGTATGCAGGTCCCCAGAGTAGTAACATCTGCTAATTGCACAAATTCTTTCTATGTCGCAAATTTTCTCTACAGAACAATACCTGCCCATGTAAGGGATCTGCGAGGTTTTCACTTAGTTTTATACAAAAAACTGATCACCGCCTGGCTGGTGGAGGTGGGGGCTGACTACGCGGAGCTGCTAATCTGCCCTGAGTATACATGAAATATGTCAAATTGCTCACTGACACCATCTACACAAGCACTGTGTCTGAGCTGGTCTTCCCTCGTCCATGCGTGTATTGAAATATTAAAGTTCTAAATTTTTTGCAAAGCACTCAATTTTTTAATTTTAATTGAATTTATTTTAAATTGAACTTTTTATCCTATTTTAAATTAATTGAAGTAGAGGGTTTTATTATTAGTTCATACTTTGTTTTTATGTTTTAATTCATTAATTGTTTTTTAATGATTACTTTTTTCGTAAATATTTTTCATAAAGTAAATGGTTAAAAACATCTTTGAACCTACATGAGGAAGAAAAGTATTTCTGTAGTGCTAGTCAAATACGGTGGTTGAATGCATTAAGTGTAGTTACAACTATTGTGTAGCAGTCTTAGTTTGCACTTATTTTTTATTAACGTAAACTGTACATATATTTCTAAATTTATTTAGTTCTTTAGTGTAATGTGTTTTTCTTTTTATCTTTCTTTCTGTTTTTTTATATATTACGTAGTAAGCGCACAGTTTTTTTTAATGGAACTCAGAGCCACGCACAGGATTCGTCCCATGTGGCTCTTTATTTATTTTGTAAATGTGTGATTGATTAACAAAATAAAGCCTTTCTGATTTCTGATTTTTTTTCTGTGTTGTGCTCACATCCAACCCTCACGGCTGCTGTGTAATACAGTCGCACACAGAGCACCCGTACTAACAGATTTATTTGGTGGCCACTGGGGCAGGCCACACGACACGGCGCTGTCAGTTAATTACGTTTGTGTTGTGCTCACATCCAACCTCACGGCTGCTGTGTAATACAGTCGCACACAGAGCGCCCGTACTAACAGATTTATTTGGTGGCCACCGGGGCAGGCCACACGACACGGCGCTGTCAGTTAATTACGTTTGTGTTGTGCTCACATCCAACCTCACGGCTGCTGTGTAATACAGTCGCACACAGAGCGCCCGTACTAACAGATTTATTTGGTGGCCACCGGGGCAGGCCACACGACACGGCGCTGTCAGTTAATTACGTTTGTGTTGTGCTCACATCCAACCTCACGGCTGCTGTGTAATACAGTCGCACACAGAGCGCCCCGTACTAACAGATTTATTTGGTGGCCACACGGGGCAGGCCACACGACACGGCGCACGGCGCTGTCAGTTAATTACGTTTGTGTTGTGCTCACATCCAACCTCACGGCTGCTGTGTAATACAGTCGCACACAGAGCGCCCGTACTAACAGATTTATTTGGTGGCCACCGGGGCAGGCCACACGACACGGCGCTGTCAGTTAATTACGTTTGTGTTGTGCTCACATCCAACCTCACGGCTGCTGTGTAATACAGTCGCACACAGAGCGCCCGTACTAACAGATTTATTTGGTGGCCACCGGGGCAGGCCACACGACACGGCGCTGTCAGTTAATTACGTTTGTTGTGCTCACATCCAACCTCACGGCTGCTGTGTAATACAGTCACACACAGAGCGCCCGTACTAACAGATTTATTTGGTGGCCACTGGGGCAGGGCACACGACACGGCGCTGTCAGTTAATTACGTTTGTGTTGTGCTCACATCCAACCTCACGGCTGCTGTGTAATACAGTCACACACAGAGCGCCCGTACTAACAGATTTATTTGGTGGCCACCGGGGCAGGCCACACGACACGGCGCTGTCCAGTTAATTACGTGTGTCGTGCTCACATCCGACCTCACGGCTGCTGTGTAATACAGTCGCACACAGAGCGCCTGTACTAACAGATTTATTTGGTGGCCACTGGGGGCAGGGCACACGACACGGCGCTGTCAGTTAATTACGTTTGTGTTGTGCTCACATCCAACCTCACGGCTGCTGTGTAATACAGTCCGCACACAGAGCGCCCGTACTAACAGATTTATTTGGTGGCCACTGGGGCAGGCCACACGACACGGCGCTGTCAGTTAATTACGTTTGTGTTGTGTTATGAAGTGTATCAAATTGCATCAAGGGAAATAACATTAATACATGAATGGTTTAATGATAATGTGCTAACCATGAACGTAGGCAAAAACTAAATGTTTGCCAATTGCCCTTCGTGCCGCGGGTGGGCCGCCCGCTGATCTCAGATTGATGCTCCACTCTTGTTGTAAACGCAGTAAATCAGTGGCTGTTCCTGTAACGTCATTGAAAGGGTAGACCAGTATAAGTATTTGGGAGTAATTTTGGATTCGAAATTGAAATTTGACAACCACATCGAGAAAATTTAAGAACAACCTTAGAAAATTAATATATGTTTTTTTATCAGCTGAATCGGATACTAAATTGTGATGAAATCAAGCGTGTATATTTTGCTTATGCGCAATCTATCCTGTTGTATGGAATAGTTGCTTGGGGAGGCGCTCGTAAAAACATAATTTACCCTCTTTACATTTTACAAAAATCAGTAATAAAAGCCGGGTTTTAAAAAACCGAAACGCTACCCCCTCAAATCAGCTTTTTCAGGAAACAAAAAATACTTACAGTAAGGCAGCTGTATATAAAATCGGTTTTGGTCTACACCTTCACGCATCGTGACTCAGTGATAACTGAGGTTACACACCAACATTTCACCAGACATGCACAACATGTTGGTATGCAGGTCCCCAGAGTAGTAACATCTGCTAATTGCACAAATTCTTTCTATGTCGCAAATTTTCTCTACAGAACAATACCTGCCCATGTAAGGGATCTGCAGGTTTCACTTAGTTTATACAAAAAACTGATCACCGCCTGGCTGGTGGAGGTGGGGGCTGACTACGCGGAGCTGCTAATCTGCCCTGAGTATACATGAATATGTCAAATTGCTGACTGACACCATCTACACAAGCACTGTGTCTGAGCTGGTCTTCCCTCGTCCATGCGTGTATTGAAATATTAAAGTTCTAAATTTTTTGCAAAGCACTCAATTTTTTAATTTTTAATTGAATTTATTTTAAATTGAACTTTTTATCCTATTTTAAATTAATTGAAGTAGTGGGTTTTATTATTAGTTCATACTTTGTTTTTATGTTTTAATTCATTAATTGTTTTTTAATGATTACTTTTTTCGTAAATATTTTTCATAAAGTAAATGGTTAAAAACATCTTTGAACCTACATGAGGAAGAAAAGTATTTCTGTAGTGCTAGTCAAATACGGTGGTTGATGCATTAAGTGTAGTTACAACTATTGTGTAGCAGTCTTAGTTTGCACTTATTTTTATTAACGTAAACTGTACATATATTTCTAAATTTATTTAAGTTCTTTAGTGTAATGTGTTTCTTTTTTATCTTTCTTTCTGTTTTTTTTATATATTACGTAGTAAAGCGCACAGTTTTTTTTAATGGAACTCAGAGCCACGCACAGGATTCGTCCCATGTGGCTCTTTATTCATTTTGTAATGTGTGATTGATTAACAAATAAAGCCTTTCTGATTTTCTGATTTTTTTCTGTGTTGTGCTCACATCCAACCTCACGGCTGCTGTGTAATACAGTCGCACACAGAGCGCCCGTACTAACAGATTTATTTGGTGGCCACTGGGGCAGGGGCACACGACACGGCGCTGTCAGTTAATTACGTTTGTGTTGTGCTCACATCCAACCTCACGGCTGCTGTGTAATACAGTCACACACAGAGCGCCCGTACTAACAGATTTTATTTTGGTGGCCACTGGGGCAGGGCACACGACACGGCGCTGTCAGTTAATTACGTTTGTGTTGTGCTCACATCCAACCTCACGGCTGCTGTGTAATACAGTCACACACAGAGCGCCCGTACTAACAGATTTATTTGGTGGCCACCGGGGCAGGCCACACGACACGGCGCTGTCAGTTAATTACGTGTGTGTCGTGCTCACATCCGACCTCACGGCTGCTGTGTAATACAGTCGCACACAGAGCGCCCGTACTAACAGATTTATTTGGTGGCCACCGGGGCAGGCCACACGACACGGCGCTGTCAGTTAATTACGTTTGTGTTGTGCTCACATCAACCTCACGGCTGCTGCTGTGTACAGTCACACACAGTGCGCCCGTACTAACAGATTTATTTGGTGGCCACTGGGGCAGGCCACACGACACGGCGCTGTCAGTTTAATTACGTTTGTGTTGTGCTCACATCCAACCTCACGGCCGCTGTGTAATACAGTCGCACACAGAGCGCCCGTACTAACAGATTTATTTGGTGGCCACCGGGGCAGGCCACACGACACGGCGCTGTCAGTTAATTACGTTTGTGTGTGCTCACATCCGACCTCACGGCTGCTGTGTAATACAGTCACACACAGAGCGCCCGTACTAACAGATTTATTTGGTGGCCACTGGGCAGGCCACACGTCACGGCGCTGTCAGTTAATTACGTTTGTGTTGTGCTCACATCCAACCTCACGGCTGCTGTGTAATACAGTCGCACACAGAGCGCCCGTACTAACAGATTTATTTGGTGGCCACTGGGGCAGGGCACACGACACGGCGCTGTCAGTTAATTACGTTTGTGTTGTGCTCACCTCCAACCTCACGGCTGCTGTGTAATACAGTCGCACACAGAGCGCCCGTACTAACAGATTTATTTGGTGGCCACTGGGGCAGGGCACACGACACGACACGGCGCTGTCAGTTAATTACGTGTGTGTCGTGCTCACATCCGACCTCACGTCTGCTGTGTAAATACAGTCGCACACAGAGCGCCTGTACTAACAGATTTTATTTGGTGGCCACTGGGGCAGGGCACACGACACGGCGCTGTCAGTTAATTACGTTTGTGTTGTGCTCACATCCGACCTCACGGCTGCTGTGTAATACAGTCGCACACAGAGCGCCCGTACTAACAGATTTATTTGGTGGCCACTGGGGCAGGCCACACGACACGGCGCTGTCAGTTAATTACGTTTGTGTCGTGCTCACATCCGACCTCACGGCTGTTGATAAAATAACCATTGTCTTCTTTAACGAGACGCGCTCTCCATTTAAAAATGAAAACCCTACTAAGGCTATAATTAATATTCATACGGACCCTAGTAGTACTATTTAACGTGTCTTTTTGGGTTTCGATGTGGATTGAAGTTAATATTTTTGCTCGTGGATTTATCCAAGTTAAAGGACAGCCTGGGTAATAAAGTGGTAGTTACGGTTAAAATTTTTAGTCCTTATAACGGGGAATAAAAAACTATCTTCATTCACTTATTTGAAACAAAGATCGAATGGAATATTAAATAAATTACTATACCTAATTATTAAAACATAGAAAGTATTATAGAATTCCGGACATTTTTCATCATTATATGTTACAAAAAAGTGTATCGCTACGTTTCTAAGATTGATATCTAATTACTTCTTCAGGTGAGAAAAGGATTCTAAGGCATTACAAATGTCAAAAATGGACTGCCACTTGAATGTTAAAATAATTCAGTGATACGTGAAGATACGTTCTCCATGAAGTTTGTGACTGGAGAGAATGAACTCAAACGACGTCATTGGACAAGAATACAAACACGAACTAATGAAGGTGAAGCAATGCCGAGGAAGTCATTGTTGGCATTTCCTGTGATATCGCGGTGTGTCATCTGAAACAAAGAGAACAGGAAGGCGATGGTCGAGACGGGAAGGATAAAGGGTAAATAAAACAAAATCTGGAAATATATCAAAATCCAAAGAGCTTTTTGTTACAAGGCTACTTTCTACTAATACTAGTATGGCTATAGAGAGATAAGTGTTGCAGTCTTAAATGATTTGAATTTTCTCTTTCATGGTTTTCTCTTTTAGTTGTTTTAAAATAAATCCGAAAAATAAATAATCTAATTTTTAACGTATTGTTTGTAACACAGAGCCGTGATGTCAGATAAAATTCATTCTAGCATTTTTAACTTCTGCCTAACATAGAATCTGTAAAATCAACGATCACATTATTGTAGATTTATTGCATTTTTTTATCACTCGGATCCTGTAAAATTAGACAAAAACCATCTAACTTATGTCATCGTCTCGAACGCATCTAAACGTGTTTCATCTGCGAACAACATAGAGTAGGCTACGAGAAATCGACAAATGCGTTGTCGTAAAACCTTATTACAACAAGTTGTCTCAAAAATGCTGTAAATAAACAAAGAAGCGATTGAAAAATCCTTACCATATTTACGAGTACTTCTACGTGACACTGTAAAAGTTTGCAAAGCACTGATAATATATTATTATCATATGTAACTGGTTATTAAAACCAACAAAATAAAGGTAGGAGTTATATACCATTACATTACATATATAATCTACAAAGCAAGCTCGAAATTATGGAAACCGAGTACATAATAAGTGTGAAGTTTTTATCACATTTATGTGGGTCCTGAAAGGTTATGAATGGATCAAACAACTGAGATCATCATAATAAATAATTTATGTTGCGCTTAAATGTTCCAAAGTTTATGGAAGCCCTTTTTAAAGTAGCTATAAAAGTACATTATTATGGACGATTAAATTCCGAACTTCTGTATAAAAATTGTAGCAAAGCAGCGAACTTTATGAAGTTATAAACGTATATAATTATGGATATTTTGTTGTAAGACCAATTAAAGTATAGCATTCGTAAGCTAATTTACCTATTGTATGGACTAAAATTAATATTTATAAGAGACAGGTTCATAACGTAATCTCTGTTTCATTGGGACGTCTTGGAACACAAACAGGCAGTGCTTTGCAATGACAGTGAGCTTTTCTCGGAATTAATTACATTCTGTGCCGGCTTTCTTAACAAATAGTACTTGTATTATAAGTTCCTTTGATATCAGAGGCAGCCAGGTAAAATCCTTGCTAAGATTTCACTCAAATCTACTTCACTGCTGAGACTAAGGCGATAATTATTGGTTTATTCCATTTTATATCAGCAATTAACCTAATTGTTATACTATGGAATCAACTAACGCATTTGTTCTCAGCTCCAGATAATGCCCAAGCATCATTGTAAATTGAAAGCTTGAAATTGTGCTATTATACTGAATTCATTGAGTGTTGAGAGTTTGGCACCGCCCACCACTGGCGTGACGTGAGAGGTTCACAAGCGGTCACCAGCGCGGTTGGCAGTGGCGTAATTAGGACTTGGCTTTGGGGGGAAGAAATTGGGGGGTTTTTCTGTTTGAAAGAAATCCCCCCCCGGGAATTAGTGTAAATTTGAACAAACCTAAATTAGACCTAATTCAAAGTAAATAATTTAACTGCTGTATTTCAAACAAATTAGATTGCTGTTATACTTTTTAGGCCTTTTGGATGGGGGTTCCATCCCCTTCTTCCCTCTTAGTTACGCTACTGAGTTGGTTAACAATTTATCCCTAATATGACCAGATCGTTTGTAATAAGCCTTCTGCGTCACAATGTCAGGAGCCGTTAATGTTTAATGGAAAATAGCGAGGCGATAGTTATAGTGCTGGTAGTGAACTCGGAGCGCGAAAATTCTGGGAAATGGACATTCTCTGGTTTGCCCCCATTCGGTCACAAGCCCAGAGGCTCATCGGACTCTCAACACTCGTCCATTAAATCCAATAATACATTGGCAGAACTAGCTGAGATGTTAATTGCAATGAAAGCTCACGATATTCTTAAAAACTAAAATCAATTGATGCCTTAAAATTATTTAGTAATTGATCTAAAGTTGTTCGTGGGTTTTGTGTGGGCAATTTTACGAGAATATCTCCGATTTAGATCGAAGCTCGAGGACAGTCTTCACCAGGTGGTTTCTTTAGTTACCAATAATCACCAACCACCATTTGTGGTGGGAGAAATTGGGTTGGGTTAGGGTGCCCTAGGTTTAGTAAGGTTAGGTTGTTCGGGTCGGATTAGGTTAGGTTGAAGTATTGATATTTATATATACCATATTTGATATTTTTCAAGCAATCAACTGATAAATGTTGATTTGAATTATTTGGGGTGGCCTAGGTTAGGTTAGGTTGGCCTAGGGGGCGTTAATTCCTTGTACTAGGTCGTTGGCTGTTCGTGTCCTAAGTTGGGGTGCAAAACATTTAACAAATTCAACAGAAGGAAGTTTATTTTATGTTTATTATTAGTTAATTACACTCTGTTGCTATGGCCAAAGGTTTTGTATTTGGGGGCTTTTTATGGATTCAATTCTTTTTCTTGGTAAAATCTCGGACTAATGGCGGAAATCGTCTACACTGTGGCCGTTCGTTTTTTACCTCTTGCTGGAAGACGAATTTCAACGTCGCAAACACAGTGGAGCACCAAGCGTTTGTCAAATAGAATTTCGAACAGGGAAGGTAGAAATGGAATTCTGCAGGATAAAATGTGAAGTGGTGTGACTACTGTACAGACCATTCTGCGGAGGCACTGTTACCAAGTAGTGGAATCTCCAGAGGTGTACATGTGTAGGAACCAGGGTAGACAGTTTGTGTTCCAGTTCGTGTTATTGGTGGAACCATTTATTAGGGGGAATATAAATATTTCGCCTGCAGAGACACGTGATTTTTAGAGTTGTAATCCTAAAGAGAGGTGGCAGTCATGAGGGAACGTTGGAGCACGGAGCGGCCGTTCAATGAGTTGGCACTAAGGATCATCTCCGGTGTGGCGCTACGTCTCCAGAGAGCGCGACGTCAACATCCGCAAACAATAATCTATATTTGTTAATTATTAATTGGTTCAAAACTCATGAAGAATTGTAAAATCCATTTTTAGAGAATTTATTAAATAAAATGAAAATGTTTGAGAACACTGGTTGCACATTTTCGGATTGTACACTCAATAAGAAACAATAATTCTCAATCCAACACCCAAGGTAATATCAGATGATCGGTTATAACAATTAACTCAATGTGCTTTGTTTATGGTGTTTAGAAAAATATTTTAACTCGAAGTTGGATAGTAACACTGCTTAAGCAGATTACATAAAAAATTGCGGTTATTTGGTGAGAATTTTTTGTGAATATCGTGTCAGTTAGGGTTTTCGTCTGATTAAAAAAAATAATCAATGAGATAAAATTGAATTTTATGAACAAATCTGCGATTGTGTGCTCAAAAGATACTCGAAATTGGCTTTCTTCGCTATTGTGGGGTGACATACTTACAGTAGCTTAAGTAATAAAGCTGCGTGACAAATGCAAATGGATCTCAATTCGATTCACCAGACACAGTGAAATATAGCATAGAAAATTATTGAGGGATTAGTTGGTCCTTTTTGCACAAATGATGTGTTACTGATACTGGTTACATATGTAGAAATTATTCATATAGTTTCTCGACAGTACCAAGGGAATAGGTTGATATAACAAACAAAGATTGAAAAACAAGAATAAACACAGCATTGGGTCAGGATTGTACGTATTTACACATTCTAATGACGAATATCAAGGGTGCAAACATGCCATCGAGACTGGTGACCTCCTTAAGTGATTTTAAAATTAATCAGGATATTGGAATATCTTCAGGTGGCCATCATTCAAGAAAGTTTGATATTCCATTAGGCTGGAATTGGGTCCGAAGCCGCGGGTAACTACTAGTTGTGACCGTAAGATGTATAAGTTAATTGTGATGTCTGAGTCACAAGGTCATTAACGGCATCTGTAATCTGGACCGTAGCTCTGTGTATTCAAGACGTCCACTAACTAACCGAGTTCAGAGCCCACAAGTCTAGATTAGTGCATTGTTAAGGCGTATGTTGTGGCGGGTAACTGCTAGTTGTGACCGTAAGATGTACAATTGTGATGTCTGAGTCACAAGGTCATTAACGGCATCTGTAATCTGGACCGTAGCTCTGTGTATTCAAGACGTCCACTAACTAACCGAGTTCAGAGCCCACAAGTCTAGATTAGTGCATTGTTAAGGCGTATGTTGTGGCGGGTAACTGCTAGTTGTGACCGTAAGATGTACAATTGTGATGTCTGAGTCACAAGGTCATTAACGGCATCTGTAATCTGGACCGTAGCTCTGTGTATTCAAGACGTCCACTAACTAACCGAGTTCAGAGCCCACAAGTCTAGATTAGTGCATTGTTAAGGCGTATGTTGTGGCGGGTAACTGCTAGTTGTGACCGTAAGATGTACAATTGTGATGTCTGAGTCACAAGGTCATTAACGGCATCTGTAATCTGGACCGTAGCTCTGTGTATTCAAGACGTCCACTAACTAACCGAGTTCAGAGCCCACAAGTTTAGATTAGTGCATTGTTAAGGCGTATGTTGTGGCGGGTAACTGCTAGTTGTGACCGTAAGATGTACAATTGTGATGTCTGAGTCACAAGGTCATTAACGGCATCTGTAATCTGGACCGTAGCTCTGTGTATTCAAGACGTCCACTAACTAACCGAGTTCAGAGCCCACAAGTCTAGATTAGTGCATTGTTAAGGCGTATGTTGTGGCGGGTAACTGCTAGTTGTGACCGTAAGATGTACAATTGTGATGTCTGAGTCACAAGGTCATTAACGGCATCTGTAATCTGGACCGTAGCTCTGTGTATTCAAGACGTCCACTAACTAACCGAGTTCAGAGCCCACAAGTCTAGATTAGTGCATTGTTAAGGCGTATGTTGTGGCGGGTAACTACTAGTTGTGACCGTAAGATGTACAATTGTGATGTCTGAGTACAAGGTCATTAACGGCATCTGTAATCTGGACCGTAGCTCTGTGTATTCAAGACGTCCACTAACTAACCGAGTTCAGAGCCCACAAGCCTAGATTAGTGCATTGTTAAGGCGTATGTTGTGGCGGGTAACTGCTAGTTGTGACCGTAAGATGTACAATTGTGATGTCTGAGTCACAAGATCATTAACGGCATCTGTAATCTGGACCGTAGCTCTGTGTATTCAAGACGTCCACTAACTAACCGAGTTCAGATCCCACAAGTCTAGATTAGTGCATTGTTAAGGCGTATGTTGTGGCGGGTAACTGCTAGTTGTGACCGTAAGATGTACAATTGTGATGTCTGAGTCACAAGGTCATTAACGGCATCTGTAATCTGGACCGTAGCTCTGTGTATTCAAGACGTCCACTAACTAACCGAGTTCAGATCCCACAAGTCTAGATTAGTGCATTGTTAAGGCGAATGTTGTGGCGGGTAACTGCTAGTTGTGACCGTAAGATGTACAATTGTGATGTCTGAGTCACAAGGTCATTAACGGCATCTGTAATCTGGACCGTAGCTCTGTGTATTCAAGACGTCCACTAACTAACCGAGTTCAGAGCCCACAAGTCTAGATTAGTGCATTGTTAAGGCGTATGTTGTGGCGGGTAACTACTAGTTGTGACCGTAAGATGTACAATTGTGATGTCTGAGTCACAAGGTCATTAACGGCATCTGTAATCTGGACCGTAGCTCTGTGTATTCAAGACGTCCACTAACTAACCGAGTTCAGAGCCCACAAGTCTAGATTAGTGCATTGTTAAGGCGTATGTTGTGGCGGGTAACTACTAGTTGTGACCGTAAGATGTACAATTGTGATGTCTGAGTCACAAGGTCATTAACGGCATCTGTAATCTGGACCGTAGCTCTGTGTATTCAAGACGTCCACTAACTAACCGAGTTCAGATCCCACAAGTCTAGATTAGTGCATTGTTAAGGCGAATGTTGTGGCGGGTAACTGCTAGTTGTGACCGTAAGATGTACAATTGTGATGTCTGAGTCACAAGGTCATTAACTGCATCTGTAATCTGGACCGTAGCTCTGTGTATTCAAGACGTCCACTAACTAACCGAGTTCAGAGCCCACAAGTCTAGATTAGTGCATTGTTAAGGCGTATGTTGTGGCGGGTAACTGCTAGTTGTGACCGTAAGATGTACAATTGTGATGTCTGAGTCACAAGGTCATTAACGGCATCTGTAATCTGGACCGTAGCTCTGTGTATTCAAGACGTCCACTAACTAACCGAGTTCAGAGCCCACAAGTCTAGATTAGTGCATTGTTAAGGCGTATGTTGTGGCGGGTAACTACTAGTTGTGACCGTAAGATGTACAATTGTGATGTCTGAGTCACAAGGTCATTAACGGCATCTGTAATCTGGACCGTAGCTCTGTGTATTCAAGACGTCCACTAACTAACCGAGTTCAGAGCCCACAAGTCTAGATTAGTGCATTGTTAAGGCGTATGTTGTGGCGGGTAACTGCTAGTTGTGACCGTAAGATGTACAATTGTGATGTCTGAGTCACAAGGTCATTAACGGCATCTGTAATCTGGACCGTAGCTCTGTGTATTCAAGACGTCCACTAACTAACCGAGTTCAGAGCCCACAAGTTTAGATTAGTGCATTGTTAAGGCGAATGTTGTGGCGGGTAACTGCTAGTTGTGACCGTAAGATGTACAATTGTGATGTCTGAGTCACAAGGTCATTAACTGCATCTGTAATCTGGACCGTAGCTCTGTGTATTCAAGACGTCCACTAACTAACCGAGTTCAGAGCCCACAAGTCTAGATTAGTGCATTGTTAAGGCGTATGTTGTGGCGGGTAACTGCTAGTTGTGACCGTAAGATGTACAATTGTGATGTCTGAGTCACAAGGTCATTAACGGCATCTGTAATCTGGACCGTAGCTCTGTGTATTCAAGACGTCCACTAACTAACCGAGTTCAGAGCCCACAAGTCTAGATTAGTGCATTGTTAAGGCGTATGTTGTGGCGGGTAACTACTAGTTGTGACCGTAAGATGTACAATTGTGATGTCTGAGTCACAAGGTCATTAACGGCATCTGTAATCTGGACCGTAGCTCTGTGTATTCAAGACGTCCACTAACTAACCGAGTTCAGAGCCCACAAGTCTAGATTAGTGCATTGTTAAGGCGTATGTTGTGGCGGGTAACTGCTAGTTGTGACCGTAAGATGTACAATTGTGATGTCTGAGTCACAAGGTCATTAACGGCATCTGTAATCTGGACCGTAGCTCTGTGTATTCAAGACGTCCACTAACTAACCGAGTTCAGAGCCCACAAGTCTAGATTAGTGCATTGTTAAGGCGTATGTTGTGGCGGGTAACTGCTAGTTGTGACCGTAAGATGTACAATTGTGATGTCTGAGTCACAAGGTCATTAACGGCATCTGTAATCTGGACCGTAGCTCTGTGTATTCAAGACGTCCACTAACTAACCGAGTTCAGAGCCCACAAGTCTAGATTAGTGCATTGTTAAGGCGTATGTTGTGGCGGGTAACTACTAGTTGTGACCGTAAGATGTACAATTGTGATGTCTGAGTCACAAGGTCATTAACGGCATCTGTAATCTGGACCGTAGCTCTGTGTATTCAAGACGTCCACTAACTAACCGAGTTCAGAGCCCACAAGTCTAGATTAGTGCATTGTTAAGGCGTATGTTGTGGCGGGTAACTGCTAGTTGTGACCGTAAGATGTACAATTGTGATGTCTGAGTCACAAGGTCATTAACGGCATCTGTAATCTGGACCGTAGCTCTGTGTATTCAAGACGTCCACTAACTAACCGAGTTCAGAGCCCACAAGTCTAGATTAGTGCATTGTTAAGGCGTATGTTGTGGCGGGTAACTGCTAGTTGTGACCGTAAGATGTACAATTGTGATGTCTGAGTCACAAGGTCATTAACGGCATCTGTAATCTGGACCGTAGCTCTGTGTATTCAAGACGTCCACTAACTAACCGAGTTCAGAGCCCACAAGTCTAGATTAGTGCATTGTTAAGGCGTATGTTGTGGCGGGTAACTACTAGTTGTGACCGTAAGATGTACAATTGTGATGTCTGAGTACAAGGTCATTAACGGCATCTGTAATCTGGACCGTAGCTCTGTGTATTCAAGACGTCCACTAACTAACCGAGTTCAGAGCCCACAAGCCTAGATTAGTGCATTGTTTAAGGCGTATGTTGTGGCGGGTAACTGCTAGTTGTGACCGTAAGATGTACAATTGTGATGTCTGAGTCACAAGATCATTAACGGCATCTGTAATCTGGACCGTAGCTCTGTGTATTCAAGACGTCCACTAACTAACCGAGTTCAGAGCCCACAAGTCTAGATTAGTGCATTGTTAAGGCGTATGTTGTGGCGGGTAACTGCTAGTTGTGACCGTAAGATGTACAATTGTGATGTCTGAGTCACAAGGTCATTAACGGCATCTGTAATCTGGACCGTAGCTCTGTGTATTCAAGACGTCCACTAACTAACCGAGTTCAGAGCCCGTAAGTCTAGATTAGTGCATTGTTAAGGCGTATGTTGTGGCGGGTAACTGCTAGTTGTGACCGTAAGATGTACAATTGTGATGTCTGAGTCACAAGGTCATTAACGGCATCTGTAATCTGGACCGTAGCTCTGTGTATTCAAGACGTCCACTAACTAACCGAGTTCAGAGCCACAAGTCTAGATTAGTGCATTGTTAAGGCGTATGTTGTGGCGGGTAACTGCTAGTTGTGACCGTAAGATGTACAAATTGTGATGTCTGAGTCACAAGGTCATTAACGGCATCTGTAATCTGGACCGTAGCTCTGTGTATTCAAGACGTCCACTAACTAACCGAGTTCAGAGCCCACAAGTCTAGATTAGTGCATTGTCAAGGCGTATGTTGTGGCGGGTGCTGCTTTGTTGTTATCTAGACAATCGGCCCTTTGAGCCCTCAGTTGTTGTTGTTAGGGAAACTTATTGTTGTTCCCTTCTCTCAAGATTTATTTGTTCTCCGGTTTAACTTCTCCTGGCCGGCATTAGGCAATGTTTTCACTGCTTTAAGAGCTTAGGGGGACAATATGTTCACTTTCAGTACACTTGGCTTTTGTATTGTATTGTTTCATATTAAAATGTCGATTTTCCAAAGATTTATTTTGTTTTATGTTCAGTTTCTAGGATTCGTTGAAAAGCGTTGTTCAGTCACATTAAAGTTTATTTTTATTTACTAATACTCACGTAGAAAAATCGTACATGCTGTATATTCTAGACGACAATTCTTCTTTTACAGTTGAATATTATAGATTTATCAAGCATGTGAATATAAATGTATATATTTGCAGTTAAAGCGATGGTATATGAGTAATATATTTGTCGATTGGGCAAATGTGTTTAACATGAATAGACGAGCTTAGCTCGCAACTTGCGCTTTTGAGGAGCCTTGCCCGCTAACGTATAAGTAAGAACATGATTTGTGTACATTCCATACCAAAATGCGGTGTTAGAAAGCCACCGTTATTTGCTACAATTAAAAAGTTTACGTGTCTTTGCATGTACCAATCTTTGTTTGCTAGCAAACAACGTTCACTGCACAGTGGTGAGAACCATTCTACTTGGCGATGAGCGTAACTCCCAAGCACCGGCTAATGAGTTTTACAAGTCCCTGCATATAATAATAAGACATTTTTCATTTCATTTCATATAACAATCTTTGTTTGATAGCAAACAAAGTTCACTGCACAGTGTGGTGAGAACCATTCTAGTTGGCGAGTAGCGTAACTCCCAAGCACCGGCTAGCGAGTTTTACGCGTCCCTGCATGTACCAATCTTTGTTTGCTAGCAAACAAAGTTCACTGCACAGTGTGGTGAGAACCATTCTAGTTGGCGAGCAGCGTAACTCCCAAGCACCGGCTAGCGAGTTTTACGCGTCCCTGCATGTACCAATCTTTGTTTGCTAGCAAACAACGTTCACTACACAGTGTGGTGAGAACCATTCTAGTTGGCGAGCAGCGTAACTCCCAAGCACCGGCTAACGAGTTTTACGCGTCCCTGCATGTACCAATCTTTGTTTGCTAGCAAACAAAGTTCACTGCACAGTGTGGTGAGAACCATTCTATTTGGCGAGCAGCGTAACTCCCAAGCACCGGCTAGCGAGTTTTACGCGTCCCTGCATGTACCAATCTTTGTTTGCTAGCAAACAAAGTTCACTGCACAGTGTGGTGAGAACCATTCTAGTTGGCGAGCAGCGTAACTCCCAAGCACCGGCTAACGAGTTTTACGCGTCTCTGCATGTACCAATCTTTGTTTGCTAGCAAACAAAGTTCACTGCACAGTGTGGTGAGAACCATTCTAGTTGGCGAGCAGCGTAACTCCCAAGCACCGGCTAGCGAGTTTTACAAGTCCCTGCATATAATAATAAGACATTTTTCATTTCATTTCATATAACAATCTTTGTTTGATAGCAAACAAAGTTCACTGCACAGTGTGGTGAGAACCATTCTAGTTGGCGAGTAGCGTAACTCCCAAGCACCGGCTAGCGAGTTTTACGCGTCCCTGCATGTACCAATCTTTGTTTGCTAGCAAACAAAGTTCACTGCACAGTGTGGTGAGAACCATTCTAGTTGGCGAGCAGCGTAACTCCCAAGCACCGGCTAGCGAGTTTTACGCGTCCCTGCATGTACCAATCTTTGTTTGCTAACAAACAACGTTCACTACACAGTGTGGTGAGAACCATTCTATTTGGCGAGCAGCGTAACTCCCAAGCACCGGCTAACGAGTTTTACGCGTCCCTGCATGTACCAATCTTTGTTTGCTAGCAAACAAAGTTCACTGCACAGTGTGGTGAGAACCATTCTATTTGGCGAGCAGCGTAACTCCCAAGCACCGGCTAGCGAGTTTTACGCGTCCCTGCATGTACCAATCTTTGTTTGCTAGCAAACAACGTTCACTACACAGTGTGGTGAGAACCATTCTATTTGGCGAGCAGCGTAACTCCCAAGCACCGGCTAATGAGTTTTACGCGTCTCTGCATGTACCAATCTTTGTTTGCTAGCAAACAAAGTTCACTGCACAGTGTGGTGAGAACCATTCTAGTTGGCGAGCAGCGTAACTCCCAAGCACCGGCTAGCGAGTTTTACGCGTCCCTGCATGTACCAATCTTTGTTTGCTAGCAAACAACGTTCACTGCACAGTGTGGTGAGAACCATTCTATTTGGCGAGCAGCGTAACTCCCAAGCACCGGCTAACGAGTTTTACGCGTCCCTGCATGTACCAATCTTTGTTTGCTAGCAAACAACGTTCACTGCACAGTGGGATGTCATTTAATTACTTTATCTCTGCAGTGGAACTGCTGTATTTACATTGGACATTTACAGTGATAAGAGGTATCAAGAGTTTCTTAGTCACATAAAATACCGCACTGTGACTACATGAATGTGTAGCACTAACTGAAACAGTTGAAAACCTAATGCCACTCATATTTTAATATCAATTCAAATTGAATCGGCTATTTGAAAAATAACTTGTGTATTTATATGTTTTCATAAAATGCAAATATTTATTTGTTTTGTTGTGTTTTACTATTACAACAAATTGAAATGAAAAAAGTATTTTTAATAATATTGAAGGCAAATTTCGTGAACTACCATCCAAGCATCCGTTAATGGAAGATGGAACCATAAGTCTGATATACCACATTTCGGGTGCCCTTATTTATAATACACTACTATTGTTCCAATACCAGCAAAATTGTATCCTTAAAATAAACTTTATCCATAAAATTGGCACTGTACACTTTGATGTAGCGGCGTACAGTTGGCTATTAGTAAATATGTGTTGCCATACAAAAATACTGAAATACTCAATTTAAGGATGTATGTTTTTTCTCATATATGGCACCGATTCAATTATGGTACGCGTAATTATATAATAGATTTACATACGAAGTTAGGAAACTTTTAGTGACTAAACTTTACATTTGTGAATGGTTAAAAATGTAAATTAGTTTATTTATTATACAAGTTAACACCCTTACCGATAATGTGTTTCTTCCTTCAGACTCTGTCTTTCAAATGTGTAGATTGCATAGATAGTACAGTACCAAACTACAATGTATTGTAAATCTTTTTAAGCTTGTTATATTTAATTTCTTGCTTCTTTTTCTATTTTCTCTTTCTAGATTTGTAGTGAATTGTTTCTTAATTTTTTGCCTTCATTTAGTTGTCTATTGTTTTCATGAGGTCGTTATGATTATCAGTGTAAAACGTTTCTTAAAATATAGTTATAAAACTAGATCTTAATGCATTTGTCCATCCTCGTAAATAAGCCTAAATTGCGTACGTTTTTTCTAAATTCGGTTAATTGTAATGTATATTTTGTTTCAAATAAGGCGTTAATAAGTTATGTCGTAGTTACACGAAAATGGGAGTTGATTAATTTATTATGTGGATGACAATAAGATCTACTGAACAAGATCTTGTGATATTTCGATATTCTGTGTTTTATATCACAAAACATGCGTAATTATCTGAAAATCTGTTCGCTATATTTTGTGGGTGACAATAAGATCCACTGTTTAAAATCTTGTCATATTTCGATATTCTGTGTTTTATATCACAACAAAATGATGTGTAATTATCTGAAAATTTGGTCACTATATTTTGTGGGTGACAATAAGATCCGTAAGATCCACTGTATAAGATCTTGTGATATTCCGATTTTTTTTGTATATCACAACAAACGCGTAATTATCTAAACATGTGTTCATTATATTTTTATCTCGATTAGAGCTGTTTGCTTAGATTTCGGCAAGTATTAAATCAGTACATACATTTTGGCACCTCATTAATGGTTAGTTAACCTCTGGTAAAATGAAATCATAACGACCACATGTCGACCTGAGTGCATGTCTGTATTTGTATTTAATTTGCCGTTTCGCCGTTGTTGATTTGCCTCTTCCCGGTGTCTGTTTGTCTGCGCATGCCGTTCCTGCCGCCGCCGCCTCCAGTCGTCACATCGTTGTATGTTACAGTGAAGTATCTGCGAGAAGTCACCCCCTACTTCCGCAAGGCCAGCATCATCAGTGAAGTCGGCTGGGAGCTGCAGAGAGGGTTCCTCAGCGGCGCCCCCCCGTCCCCCTCTCCGCACTCTCCCCAGCGTGCTGATACCCGCTACCTGCCGCTGCAGCTCTGCTACCTCGTCCGCAACCTGAGGCAGCCCGACCCCGGTGAGTCTTCAGTAGTTACTAGTAGTTTGGTAGTTTTCCGGTGTATTTGATATTTCAGACAAACCATCACATGTTCTTCGACTTTTAATTTCTTGCTGATTAGAGAATTCAATGAATTATCTTCGTAGATTTGTAATGTGGCCATTACGCTTTTAATTTCAATATAAGAAACATAAGCCAAAGCGAACGCATCCCTCCGAAGAGATAAACATGAATAGGCAAATTGAGTTTTGAGACTGATTGCTACTCATACAATACCAAATTAAAAAATGTCCAAAACAGGGGGCTAACTAAAGGGAGGATGCTGCATATATCTAAAAGATGAGGCTCTCAAGGGAGGTTGCTGCATATGTCTACGACATACGGCTAATTATTGGGAGGATGCTGCATAAGACCTGGGGCTTATCAAAGGGATGATTCTGCATAATACCTGGGGCTTATCAAAGGGATGATGCATCATAAGACCAGGGGCTTACCAAAAGGATGATGCTGCATAAGACCTGGGGCATTACCAAAGGGAGGATACTGCATAAAACCGAGGCTTACCAAAGGGAGGATGCTGCATAATACCTGGGGCATATCAAAGGGATGATGCTGCATAAGACCTGAAGCTTACCAAAGGGATGATGCTGCATAAGACCTGGGGCTTATCAAAGGGATGATGCTGCATAAGACCTGGGGCTTTACCAAAGGGATGATGCTGCATAAGACCAGGGGCATTACCAAAGGGAGGATACTGCATAAAACCTGGGCTTACCAAAGGGAGGATGCTGCATAATACCTGGGGCATATCAAAGGGATGATGCTGCATAAGACCTGAAGCTTACCAAAGGGATGATGCTGCATAAGACCTGGGCTTATCAAAGGGAGAATGCTGCATAATACCTGGGGCTTTACCAAAGGGAGGAAGCTGCATAAGACCTGGGGCTTTACCAAAGAGAGGATGCTGCATAAGACCTGGCGCTTTACCAAAGAGAGGATGCTGCATAAGACCTGGGGCTTTACCAAAGAGAGGATGCTGCATAAGACCTGGGGCTTTACCAAAAGGAGAATGCTGCATAAGACCTGGGGCTTTACCAAAGAGAGGATGCTGCATAAGACCTGGGGCTTTACCAAAAGGAGAATGCTGCATAAGACCTGGGGCTTTACCAAAGGGAGGATGCTGCATGAGACCTGGGGCTTTACTAAAGGGAGGATGCTGCATAAGACATGGGGCTTTACCAAAGGGAGGAAGCTGCATAAGACCTGGGGCTTTACCAAAGGGAGGATGCTGCATAAGACCTGGGGCTTTACCAATAGGGTAATGCTGCATAAGACCTGGGGCTTTACCAAAGGGTGGATGCTGCATAAGACCTGGGGCTTTACCAAAGGGTGGATGCTGCATAAGACCTAGGGCTTTACCAAAGGGTGGATGCTGCATAAGACCTGAAGCTTATCAAAGAGTGGATGCTGCATAAGACCTGGGACTTACCAAAGGGATGGTGCTGCATATGTCTAGGACCTGGGGCTTAAAAAAAGGAAGGAATTATAATTAGCTGAACTTTACCAACAGCTTTTCCAAGACAACCGATACCCATTTATCTGAATGAAGTGCTAGAATCTGTGAAGGACCAGTCAGTAGTATTAGCTAGTTTTTTTATAGGGAAGCGAAAAAATCTTCCACAGACCATTGAAAGATGATGGTCGGTGGTGTGGGATTTTTACGCACTAAAAATACTTCTCTCCCCTCTCCCCGTAGATGTTACGGGGAGGACTGGATTGGAACCGCATTAGCATTACATCTGTTAATTAGCAAATACATTAGCTAGTGTTACGCTTGGTCGTACCTAAGTTATTTACATTGGTACTAAAACTGTAAACAGTGTAATTTTAATTTTTAAAACAACAGCAGTAAAAGCTATAAAAACAATACTTTTTACATATAATTTAAACCTCCACATGTGTATTGTTCAGTGTAATTTATCTCTGTTAAAACTACCTAAGAAGTATTGTGTTTTAATAATCTATTATGGAAAGATTCCTAAATTTCCTTAACGTGCGGAATTAACTAATTTCCATTATCTATCTAGTGCTGGAAATGTTCATATCGGTTTCAACAAGCTCTCCCAGGCTAGACTAATTGAGCTTTGCATTGATGGTAAAACTCTGAAAATGTATAATTGGTCTTATATAAAAGTTTATACACACGGCTGTATATCTAGTTGCACAACTGTAGTTGCCTCTGTTTCTTGGAACAAAACTATATTGAATAGGACGCGTTACAAGAACGTTCGTCTAGGGAATTGCACAGAAATGCAATTACTTGTTCAGGCCGAGTTCATTTGTTGGGGTGAATTGCAGAATCCCCAATTACCGTAGTTTCATCCACTCTGGCAGGAAATCTGAACGCTTTGTCAGCAAAAATTCAAATGGCACATTGAAACATTCGTGCAGCAGGGTTAATGATTTCGGTACTCCATGAAGATTTTTCTGGGCGAATCTAAACAATTGATGCTTTCATTATATAATGCTAAGAATAGCGTGCATTTTATAGGAATGTAGACATACGGATTGTACCTACAAAATGGTGTGGTTAGTGATAATGTAAAAAAAAACGGTGAAGGATGTCTTGTTGTACCAGGCAAAGTTAGGGATAACACTTAGTCTGGATGAAGCATTCTATCACATTTAATCTGAAATGCGTGGGTGGTTTTAAACATAATCAATTTTAATCGAAACATATGACACAGAACAAGAGAAACTGAGAAAAGTAACGCACAAGTAGAGATTAAGAAGCATTGCCACTTCTTATAAAAGGTACATTCCAAGAAATTAGAACTGGCTGCTGAACGTATGTTACTTAGGTTGAAATTTATTCCAAATACACATTTTCTTGCATATGGTCTAACAGTGAAAATGAATCGAATCATTTGAAATATTGATCGATTCGACCTTTCCATTAGAAATTTCATCATCAGAAAAGACATCAACGGAATGTGGAATCATATGATGAAATGAGATTGAAGGAAGTCACAAATAGTAGGAAAGGTGGGAACTATGAGATACATGTGAAGAGACTGGAACAATGAGACAAACAATGTGGAAGAGACTGGAACAATGAGACAAACAATGTGGAGAGACTGGGACAATGAGACAAACAATGTGGAGAGACTGGAACAATGGGACAAACAATGTGGAGAGACTGGAACAATGAGACAAACAATGTAAAGAGACTGGAAAAATGAGACAAACAATGTGAAGAGACTGGAACAATGAGACAAACAATGTGAAGAGACTGGAACAATGAGACAAACAATGTGGAGAGACTGGAACAATGAGACAAACAATGTGGAGAGACTGGAACAGTGAGGAAAAGAATTTGACTGAGAAAGAATACATTGTTTCTGAGCAATATGTATGGTAAATGCATACGTGTCAAATGTAAATTTGGTGCAAAAAGTCACCAAACAGCTTCGATTTGAAAAAGAATATCCTTATCATTACAGTTTGCATACTCTATGTTAATAGTTAATACTTCTCGAAAATTTCCTTAAATGATAACGTATATGGGGGAAACGTAATGGGGGAAAGGCATTAGATACATAATTTAAATACGAATAAAAACCATAAAGCATGCGACATGTCTTTGGATCTATTTGTTTCGAATAAATTAATTGTATTAGTGCTATTTTGGCACACTGAAAAATGTGTGAACGTTTGGAAAAAATATTATTTCAAAAGTACAAATTGGTTTTTTGATATTTCCATGTTTTTGTGATTAAAAAATCAGTAACGCAACCTTTCGAGATTTGTAATCTGATCCGTTCCCCCGGTGGATAACTGATCTAACTCATAACTACATTTTTGATTACGATAAAGAAACCATGACGAGCGTTGTCAGACGCTTAAATAAGAAATCAAAAGAAAAATGTGTGCCACTTTGTGCACACGGTTACTAAGTCATGCAGTTAATAAAACAATGATTGTTTATTACAAACTGAACTAACTAACACAGGTCTCAGTAGATTTGCACGCAATTACTAACCTCTAACAACTTTTAAGTGAACTAAGTTTAAGAAGTTTATCAAGAGTGAACTTATAAGAATGCTCATACCCGCTTACTAATTCACCCACCATCTTGTTTATGCAATTAAGACCCATTTACTATTAAAAAGTAATATAATTTATTGTCACATTGGCAGGCTATGAGGTGTTTTTATAGGAAATATCGAAATATCATTGAAGTTTATCAATTGTAGCCTAGGTATAGCAAATACAGTTTGTGCAAAACACAAGAACGGGTCTTCATACTCCAAAAAGAGCCGTGAGAGTGATTTTGGGTTTGATAGCTAGAGAGACGTTCAGAGATGCTTTTAGGGGGCTGGGGCTGGGGGACTTTGCCCTGTCTATATTCTCGAGGTGATCCTTTACTTCAGATCAAGTGAGCTTTGGTTCGAGGCGGGGATGTTTACCATCATGAAACTAGAGGCAGGAACAACTTTCGAGTCCAACAACAAAATTGAAAAAAATAAAAAAATAAAAGCTCAGTTGTAAACCATTTTGGTGTCAAAGGCATTTTACTCGGTTGACGAGTTTATGATGATCTCGCTGGGACAATTAAGAGCACAAAATTCACAAAATCATATTGTACCACCTGTAAACTGTAAGAGAGAAGTTTGGATGAGGTCATGTATGCTTGAGTGGGTCATTGTCAGCGAGAATGGTTAGGTTAGATTTAGGACGGTTGTGACACAATGTTTATGTTGTTTTTTTACAATAAACGATATTATTATGAATTCTTGTTAATATGCAGACATTGAAGATAATGTGTATATTTTGAATTAAAAATAATAAATGACAGCTGAAATTTAAATGGTTGTAATAATATATTTTTAGGGGTATTATTATTATTATTATTTTTGTATATATTTAAAGTTTTATAAGTCAAATTTCTTTTAAGGGGTTATGATCTAAAAATTAAAGGTTGTATTATTCTCGTGTCTATAGTTCTTTTTGTCCTAAATTACAAAAAATGAATGAATGCGTAAAAGTGTTACAGTATGTAGCGACCGGAGAGGTTATTCGGGTGTGTGTTGTTTTCAAGATTTGTTTACTTAAACCTACATAAATAATTAAAACGGCACAACTGTTCCTGGCTCCCTGCTGCTGCTTTGTCAACTTTTACAAAGGGTTGTTTTTGTCTGAAGTGAGGCTCTGTGTTAAATAAACTCTCCGAGGAAGTGTTCGCCGGTCCTTGAAAAACCTTAGCCGTGAAAGGGAAGCGAAATAATAAAATGAATTTGTGTATTTAACAATACTTGTGCAGGGACTCTGGTTCCCAATAGTTGACAATAATTATCGAGCGTGCCGTAATTGTATTCAACCTCTCGACTAAACAAGAAACGTTTCGCCGCCCTCCTTGTGACAAGCCGGTGTTAGTGTACGTGTCTGTGTTTTGAATCAATTCCGGAGGAAACGCCAATTCGACGACTGTCGTTGTGACATCTACAATTGATGTTGTCAATTCAATGCCGTTAGATAATGTTAACGATTTAATTTTAATCACTTCTCAGTCGGCCTTTTAACATTCAGTGGCAGTTAAACACTGAATAATTGTAGTTCTTACAATGACGCTTTCGGTGTCATAAGTAACGTCGTAAACATTGCTTACACAATTGAATTCTTTAAAAAATTACGGTCTCGCTGTTGAGTTTAAGTGGAAGCGAAATTGCTAATAATACGCATCCGTCTATACAGGCGATTTAAAATGGAGCCGGTTGCGGGGGGTGGAGCGGGGGTCGGTTCGTTTTGTCGTGATTAGCTGAAGTTGATCGACCAACCATCAACAATGATTAGTGCGGCTTGTTTATCATAGGCTGCCAGCGTTTCGGCAATTTGATGCTGTATTCTTTATTGAATTTATTCTCTCTCTTGGCTCTAAGTTATATCTTGTTATACTTGGATAGGGACATTTGTAACTACTCTTAGTTGTTTCGAATTCTAGCGAGTGCTTGGTTTTGAAACCGTGTTCCGGTGTCGACGAATGTAAAGTAGAAGTGGTATAGAAATTAAAGCTTTGTTTCTCCAATGTAGACTGAACTCTAACTGAATGGAATTTCATACTCTGTCAGCGCACGCAGTAGGATCATATCATTCACTGATCTCACACTGTTGGAGCTGGTCTGAACACAGTTTTGGTATTGTGACTCGTAAATGGCCTCCCTATTTAATAAGGCGTTACTTGAATGTAGCAGATCGGTTCGGGATGTTCTCCATTTTTATTTAAATCGAAGGCACAGTATGATTCCCGTTTTTCGTAGTCTGTCGTTTTAAAAGATTTATAAACTTTGTTGTATTGTAGCCATTACCCGTGCTCTTCTCTGCATTCAGCTATCTTTATGTGATATGAAGATCGCTTGATTAGTATTTTTGATAGTTAAAACGAGTCAAAATAAGATGGTATTAAAATTGTTATAAAACTATTTGTAAATTAAAAATTATGTGCTATTTTTAAACAAAATGTACTAACTATATTGTTTTAATCATATATCGTGTACATAGCGCGATCCGACGGTCAGGCCTAGTATTGACGTCCCGTAGTTGAACATGTTGAATTCTGTCGACTGGTCTATTTACTAAACTAAGTGTGGAGCGTTTATGTTGTTGTCTTTGTGTCAATCATGATTTCAATTAAATTTCTACAATACCATTAAAATTAAGTGTATCATGATTTTTTAATGACCGTCGTTAGAATGGCTGTTTTGTGTTAACGGTGTTGAAACATGTACTTTTACCTTTAGTAATAACAATATTGGACATTTTAAAAGGACACTTTTGGCTATTAACAGATTTGCAAGTCTATGTACTATAAACGTGTGTCTCGTAATTTTGAGTAACGTCACTTCTTTGTCCAAGAAAGGAATTTGGTGTGACATAGCTTACAAATATTAATCTGTTTCTCGTGAAATGTACACGGGTAGAAGGTAAAAATGAACTAATATATTAGGGGTAGAATGAGAAGATGAGACAAGACAGGTGGGAGGGTGTGGGGGGAGGGGGTGGAGCCGAGCTAAGGTGCAGGGGTGTTAGTATAATGTAAACAGAGGTGTGGATGACAGAGTGATTTGTGGCGGGGGCCATTATTAATGTTTGGCTTCTTGAGATCGTCTTACAGTGTGAATTACGTAACAAAATCACTCTATATTCATGAAGCTACTTGTTTGCAGTGGCTCACACTCACACGTGTGATGTTCCGGTGTGGAGTTCTTTTCGCGATTGGGGAAGCTGTGTTTATTTCGCGATAACTTAAATCCGGTGAAATATTAACGAATTCTGAGTAAGCTCAATATTTCATACTGGTAGTCTGACAGGAGTTGGTGGTGCGGCAGGTAATCCATCAACTCTGAGGTCGAGGTTGAGGATTGCTGCTAGAAATCCAGGACTATAGACAGGACTTTAGTCTGTAGTCCTGACTGGAACTAGTTTTGGGGTCAAATCCATCAGCCCTTATTTAAAGAGCGCATGGAAGAATGGGTCTATCTAGTATTGCTTCATGATTCTGTGTTAAATAAAAAGGATGATCGTATTGTTTACAACTTAGTCCCATATTCGATGGATTTTTAAAACCAAACAGTAGGACTCCCTTCGTCATTGGCTGAACGATAGCGAAGCCTACTCAAGACACTGGAAAACAATATACTCGATACGTCGCTGGCACGACCTAGTATATATAGTCTGTCTAGTATATACAGTAACGTACATGAAACTATGTCTCTGTCTGCTATGTTTCATTGGTCATTGTGATTAGTCCGCATATTAATTTCCTTGATCTCATGTGACTGTTTGCCAGTTTTCTCCGACAATACCTTCGAATCGGGCTTCGAACAGTTAACAAGATTACATGCTAATTGAAATACCTGGTTTGTAAATTTTATTCTTGCATAAAGATTTTTAAACGCGTTTATAATGAAAATAATATAAGTTCTAATTGAATAATTTTGTACGATCTGAATTACGGCTTTAGCGATGTGAATGAGAGAGGATTTTCCGGACATTTGCCACAGTTTAGTGATACAATACAATTAGCAACACTACGTTTCGAGATCTGCAATCTGATCTCTTCTTCATGTAAATGACTAAGCTAGGTTGAAATAAACAAAACATACGAGAGTGTGTGACACGCTTAACAGCTATTTTGTTTGTCTATTTCATGCACACTAAACATCTTAGACATCTTCAGATAAAAATTAAACATTGGTTATTAAAACTTAACTACAGAATCAGGTCACAATAGGTCCGCACTCACCGGCCTACCAAATAAAACCGATCAGAGGCCAATAGTAAATAGCGGTCGTCACCGCAGAAACAATATGGCGGCAAATAAAGGAGGGACGGCCGGGGATTACATATTTACCTGAAGAAGGGATCATATTGTAGATCTCGAAACGTAGTCTTACTGATTGTATTGTATCACGAAACTAAGGATAATGTCCGGAAAATCCTGAACAATCCTTCCATCGCCAAAAAACAAACTTTAAACAAATGGTATGGCGATGTATTGTCCAATAATAATTTCAACTGCCTTCGCGGAGCTCGTTGGGTCTTGGGATTGCGTTAAAGAATCAATGTAAATGTATCACTCCTAAATCCAATAATTATATTTTTATTTTACCTCATGTCACTAATTTGCAGTTTGGAGTACGAAATTCACTTTAATATTAAAGGTATTAGAAGAAACTAATTTTTTCAGATGATTTTATTAATTTTCAGACATTTTGGGTGGGGGGGGGGGAATCCTGCACCCCGAGTCCCCCTCACTGAGTATGGTCCGCACTTACCCCCTCTTTGGCACGGGGTGCAGGAAAATAGTTGAAAACATTGTTACCTCTTGTGTGATGATGCGGGCCTTGGACATTGGAATTTAATACCTCACATGAGGCTCATTAGTCAACACTGTAATCAGCGTAATTCGGGAATCTTGTAGTAAATCACGGTACATCAATGTTCCATGAATCATATATGTTATACAAGCGATGAACAGGTGAAGTGGGAGAAGGATAAGGTGGGGGTTTTCTCGGTAAAACACTTCCTCGACACAAAAAGCAGTTTCGACTCTCAACTCTGTTGACTGTTATTAGCAATGAAACCACTTCGTCAAGTACATAGCGATGTCTGTGAAATATGTGTTCAAATTATTAACTAATATGGAAATTCCATTTGAATCATTCCATGAATGATCACGTTTCGTTTCAATATCAACGGGTATTAAATTATGTGCCAGGTCAAATAAGAAGTGTATGGTTGGTGTATGATTAGTGGTGGGTTTGAATGTCTAGCATGGAACCATTTAGAATATTACTCGAAACTAGGTTCAGTTTACGACTTGTTAGTGTTGAGAGCTCCGAAGTGCTTCGATGTTTTGGTAAAACTGAGCTCGTGTTAATGATCTTCCCGTAGACGGGATGTAAACCACTTTTGGCATGCTGAGAAGTGTGTTATTTATCTTCCAGTGGCAAGGATGTTAACGAGCTTTGGCAAAAATGAGATTATGTTAGTTATCTTTCCGTGAACGGGATGTGAAAGAGTTTTGGCAAAGGTGACATTATGTTAGTTATCTTTCCGTGAACGGGATGTGAACGAGTTTTGGCAAAGGTGAGACTATGTTAGTTATCTTTCCGTGGTAGGGATGTGAACGAGTTTTGGCAAACATGAGATTATGTTAGTTATCTTCCCGTGGTAGGGATGTGAAAGAGTTTTGGAAAAGATGAGATTATGTTAGTTATCTTTCCGTGGTGGTAGGGATGTGAAAGAGTTTTGGAAAAGATGAGATTATGTTAGTTATCTTTCCGTGAACGGGATGTGAAAGAGTTTTGGCAAAGGTGACATTATGTTAGTTATCTTTCCGTGAACGGGATGTGAACGAGTTTTGGCAAAGATGAGATTATGTTAGTTATCTTTCCGTGGTAGGGATTTGAAAGAGTGTTGGCAAAGATGAGATTATGTTAGTTATCTTCCCGTGGTCAGGATGTGAAAGAGTTTTGAAAAAGATGAGATTATGTTAGTTATCTTTCCGTGAACGGGATGTGAAAGAGTTTTGGCAAAGGTGACATTATGTTAGTTATCTTTCCGTGAACGGGATGTGAACGAGTTTTGGCAAAGATGAGATTATGTTAGTTATCTTTCCGTGGTAGAGATTTGAAAGAGTGTTGGCAAAGATGAGATTATGTTAGTTATCTTCCCGTGGTCAGGATGTCAGTGAGTTTTGGCAAAGCAGAGATTCGTGTGTTAGTCGAATTACATTAATTTCTGTGAAACCAGTAATGAATTAACACTGGTTTTTGTCCTATCGTTTAAGTTTATTTATTTCTTTCGTAAAAGGAGAGACCGGACTTGTTTTTACTCTTATTTTTCCCATTCCAGTGGAATATTGGACTGCGCGATGAACTTCTTGAGCCGAACAAGGCAGAAAATCGACAATATAGACAGGATTTGGACCCGCGCTGTCTCTAAATCACAATCAGGCGGTGTGGACTTTAGGTTTTATATTATTGTGGATGGCCTTATTCGGTGCAAGTGAAATAAACGCTTCTTGAAAGCCGGGGGTGAGGCGTATTCTGTGGCAGGCGGGCGTGTCGGGCCAGGGGCCAGGGCTCGCGTATTGTTGTGTCGGCTTTTGTGGCGAGAGACGTTAAAAAACGACAAAGCTTAAATCTGACTTTGTCCGCCAAACAACGCCCTCTGTTTTAAAAATAAAGGCGGGATGTAAATTCAAGCGATTTAGATAAATATTAAAACGTAAAACGTCCTACAATAGTTTTTCTTTAATTTGGTAAATAGACAACTTACTGTAACCAACTACCTAAATGAATTTAAATTATCAATGTATTGTAGACTGAACTGTTTATATAACGAGTGTTACTTAAGTGGATATGAATAACCTTTTATTGGTTGTGCAAAGTGTCAGGGTGTATTGCAACCTTCTAATAATTTCTATGGAATGTTTTCTACATCTTTTTCAAATTTTAACAGTAATTACTACGTATTTTAATGCGAATGTCAATTAGGTTGATTAACCAGTGTAGTCTAGTCACATTTACATAACCTTTTGTAATTTTTTATTCGAATAAATAATTTTTAGTCTTACAGGAAATAGTATATTGGATAAAAATGCACGTAATTGTTTAGTTGCAGTGCCCTTTTGTTTGGTTGGATTTAAAGTATAAAGTGCAAAAATAAGTATTCAGTAAACTATGTTATACGCAATTTACATTGCGATTGGATGGAAATACTAACATGTGGTGTGAACGCGATTTTCAAAGTGTATGGGCTGCATTAACTGGTTAACTTAAGCAAAGCAATAAAATATCGAGGCAACCACTATTTAGCACCAATGTTTTTATTGACTATTTGTGTTGTGTTGCTATTTTTAATCACATAGAATTTTTGTTTTTGCTTGGCCAACTAAGAAATTTTGCGTTCGCGTTGGGTCATTATACAGGAGAGTATGTAAGTTCCCTAAGATCTCGCATGCGAATCCAAAAAATACAGTTGGTAGCCCATAACTTGCGTGCAATTCTTCAATGTGAGAATAAAATTAGTACTATCAATGTAAATGCTACACAAAGACAGACTTAATACAAAATTGATTGTTATTAGTTTTGTATTTTTTCATCGGAGAATTATGGGATTGTTCTATTTTAAACGAAAATAAAGAAGTGCATCCATTAATGAAAGATATACACAGTATAAAAAACTGATGATTAAAACGTGAGAATGAGACGTAAAAGAGTATTTTGCAATGAAAAAGAACGAAGCCCTAGAATAAGACTGCATCTGCATTTATATTATTCGCACAATAACACGTCTGTTTTCATCGCGATATAAACCGGATAATTGCTGAAAGAAGATGAAATGTCTCAGTAAAGCGTGTACATTTCACGTGTAAGGCCTTTTGAAGTCCCGACCGGCTGGCGGTGATGTGAACTCCCAACAGAATTATTGTTCGCCCTTAATTAACAGAACACACTGCGGGACCGGCTCAGTCTCAGTGTTAATTTCCTGGATCGGGGAATTTAAATTTCCTTTCTGTCTCATATCTTACGGATGACAGAGTCTCATCACATTCGCATTACGAATCCGGTAATTACAGTCGTCTCGTGATTTGAACGTTTCAGCGGATTTCTTCGCGGAATTCGGATCTCTCATTCAATGCCATTGTGGAGAATGGAGATTTGAAACGATGACGTGATTTATCGTGTGTGGACTGAAACGCGACGTTTCGGGTGTTGTGATTTGCTGTCTTCTTCAAGTTGAAAATCCAACCTGGGGAATACTTGTGATAAAAGAAATACGGCTCAGAGCTGTTCCTACAATAATATACCGTGGCGAAAAAGCTGTGTCGTAACATACCTCAATATCCAGCTCGAAAATTTGAAAAATATTAGAACAAGATCATGTTTAATTCGTTGTTTGAAGTTTGTTTTTGACGATGGAAGGAATGTGAAGGAAACAGGATTTTCTTGACATTTGTCATCGTTCAGTGAAAACAAAAAAATCAGTAACACTACGTTTCGAGATCTGCAATCTGATCTCTTCTTCAGGTAAATAACTAACCTAACACATAATTACAAACTAGGCTAAAATTATGTGTTAGGTTAGTTATTTACCTGAAGAAGAGATCAAAATGCAGATCTCGAAACGTAGTGTTACTGATTTTTTGTTTCACTGATCGATGGCAAATGTCCGGAAAAATCCGGTTTCCCTCATGTTTAACTTGGAAACGGATGTAAATACCTGATTTTAGACTCCTTATGATAAAAATGTAACGAGAAAGAACTAAATTTTGAAAATTGTTAATATTAACCCCAATATTCATAGGAACAAGTTAAACTATTAATTATCTGAGTATGATATTTGATAATTATAATAAGTAAAAATACTGTAGTCTCCAGGGTCCATTTAAAAAAATTAGGTGACCATAGTCTGAAAACAATGTGATCACAGTTTTCATGGATAACAAAGTAAATACCTTTTATTTAAAGAATTAAGTCCTATTTGATTCTGGGAAGGAGTGAGGTATCCAGTTCATTGCTCAGAAAATGTTTGTTAATGAAATTAATAATTCAATAAAATTAGACATGGAATTTATATTGATTTGGGTTCAGGAAAGGGAAATCGAGTAAAGACACTGTTGTAACTCTGGTCAACTTGGTTGTAGAGGGATTAGATAACGAAATACCACGAAATTCGACTGTGTTTACTCCAAAGCTCAGCTCGAAAAACTGGAATCACGTAGCATCCTATGCGTGCCGTACTTGTGGTTTAGATCGATTAGTAAGTGATTAGATTTGTAAGCGACAGAACTCAAGTTTTACAAATCTCATATCAGCTTTTAAATCCAATCCAGTTGATTTACAGGGTCCCCTAGGGATCAGTTCTCAGTCAAATTTTGTTTCTTATATAATGCCAATGATATAGGGTCACCACTTCTGCAGGAAAACGTTTTGCAGCATGCTGAAGACACGACTCTCTGTTTCAGTAGAAAATCTAAATCTGTTTTAGAGAAACATACTTTTTTGAAATCAACAATAAAATTAGTCCATATAACAATTTCAAATAAATAATAAAATTTCAGCATTTTGAAATACACATCAAAATCCAATGTCTCTGCAATTAACAATGATTGATGGATTTAATATGTATTCCATATATTAATATATTGTAAAGTATTTAGTACATAGTAACGTAACAACTGCAGTGGTGCAACATGCAACTCGGTTTAGGTTGAGGTTTAGCAAGTACATTCTGCTCGTGCTGTAAATCCTAACGGTTTAATGCCTTGGCGATACGTTTAGCTAACAACTGCAGTGGTACCAACCACAACGTCTGGTACATGCAGCTTGGTTTAGGTTGAGGTTCAGCAAGTACATTCTGCTCGTGCTGTAAATCCTAACGGTTTAATGCCTTGGCGATACGTTTAGCTAACAACTGCAGTGGTACCAACCACAACGTCTGGTACATGCAGCTTGGTTTAGGTTGAGGTTCAGCAAGTACATTCTGCTCGTGCTGTAAATCCTAACGGTTTAATGCCTTGGTGATACGTTTAGCTAACAACTGCAGTGGTGCCAACCACAACGTCTGGTACATGCAGCTTGGTTTAGGTTGAGGTTCAGCAAGTACATTCTGCTCGTGCTGTAAATCCTAACGGTTTAATGCCTTGGTGATACGTTTAGCTAACAACTGCAGTGGTGCCAACCACAACGTCTGGTACATGCAGCTTGGTTTAGGTTGAGGTTCAGCAAGTACATTCTGCTCGTGCTGTAAATCCTAACGGTTTAATGCCTTGGCGATACGTTTCATGCAGTGGTAATACGTGAGGTTAGTACATTCTGCTCGTGCTGTAACAAATGCAGTGGTGCCAACCACAACGTCTGGTACATGCAGCTTGGTTTAGGTTGAGGTTCAGCAAGTACATTCTGCTCGTGCTGTAAATCCTAACGGTTTAATGCCTTGGTGATACGTTTAGCTAACAACTGCAGTGGTACCAACCACAACGTCTGGTACATGCAGCTTGGTTTAGGTTGAGGTTCAGCAAGTACATTCTGCTCGTGCTGTAAATCCTAACGGTTTAATGCCTTGGTGATACGTTTAGCTAACAACTGCAGTGGTACCAACCACAACGTCTGGTACATGCAGCTTGGTTTAGGTTGAGGTTCAGCAAGTACATTCTGCTCGTGCTGTAAATCCTAACGGTTTAATGCCTTGGCGATACGTTTACCTAACAACTGCAGTGGTACCAACCACAACGTCTGGTACATGCAGCTTGGTTTAGGTTGAGGTTCAGCAAGTACATTCTGCTCGTGCTGTAAATCCTAACGGTTTAATGCCTTGGTGATACGTTTAGCTAACAACTGCAGTGGTACCAACCACAACGTCTGGTACATGCAGCTTGGTTTAGGTTGAGGTTCAGCAAGTACATTCTGCTCGTGCTGTAAATCCTAACGGTTTAATGCCTTGGTGATACGTTTAGCTAACAACTGCAGTGGTACCAACCACAACGTCTTCTACATGCAGCTTGGTTTAGGTTGAGGTTCAGCAAGTACATTCTGCTCGTGCTGTAAATCCTAACGGTTTAATGCCTTGGTGATACGTTTAGCTAACAACTGCAGTGGTACCAACCACAACGTCTTCTACATGCAGCTTGGTTTAGGTTGAGGTTCAGCAAGTACATTCTGCTCGTGCTGTAAATCCTAACGGTTTAATGCCTTGGTGATACGTTTAGCTAACAACTGCAGTGGTGCCAACCACAACGTCTGGTACATGCAGCTTGGTTTAGGTTGAGGTTCAGCAAGTACATTCTGCTCGTGCTGTAAATCCTAACGTTTTAATGCCTTGGTGATACGTTTAGCTAACAACTGCAGTGGTACCAACCACAACGTCCTGGTACATGCAGCTTGGTTTAGGTTGAGGTTCAGCAAGTACATTCTGCTCGTGCTGTAAATCCTAACGGTTTAATGCCTTGGTGATACGTTTACCTAACAACTGCAGTGGTACCAACCACAACGTCTGGTACATGCAGCTTGGTTTAGGTTGAGGTTCCAGCAAGTACATTCTGCTCGTGTGCTGTAAATCCTAACGGTTTAATGCCTTGGTGATACGTTTACCTAACAACTGTGCAGTGGTGCCAACCACAACGTCTGGTACATCTGCAGCTTGGTGTAGGTTTTGAGGTTAAGCAAGTACATTCTGCTCGTGCTGTAAATCCTAACGGTTTAATGCCTGGTGATACGTTTAGCTAACAAACTGCAGTGGTACCAACCACAACGTCTTGGTACATGCAGCTTGGTTTAGGTTGAGGTTCAGCAAGTACATTCTGCTCGTGCTGTAAAATCCTAACGGTATTTAATGCCTTGGCGATACGTTTACCTAACAACTGCAGTGGTACCAACCACAACGTTCTGGTACATGCAGCTTGGTTTAGGTTGAGGTTCAGCAAGTACATTTCTGCTCGTGCTGTAAATCCTAACGGTTTTAATTGCCTTGGTGATACGTTTACCTAACAACTGCAGTGGTGCCAACCACAACGTCTGGCTACATGCAGCTTGGTTTAGGTTGAGGTTCAGCAAGTACATTCTGCTCGTGCTGTACAATCCTAACGGTTTAAAAATGCCTTGGTGATACGTTTAGCTAACAACTGCAGTGAGTACCAACCACAACGTCTGGTACATGCAGCTTGGTTTAGGTTGAGGTTCAGCAAGTACAATTCCGCTCGTGCTGTAAATCCTAACGGTTTAATGCTTGTGGCGATACGTTTTAGCTAACAACTGCAGTGGTACCAACCACAAACGTCTGGTACATGCAGCTTGGTTTAGGTTGAGGTTCAGCAAGTACATTCTGCTCGTGCTGTAAATCCTAACGGTTTATGCCTTGGCGATACGTTTTACCTAACAACTGCAGTGGTGCCAACCACAACGACTTCTACATGCAGCTTGGTTTAGGTTGAGGTTCAGCAAGTACAATCTGCTCGTGCTGTAAACCTAACGGTTTAATGCCTTGGTGGATACGTTTTAGCTAACAACTGCAGTGGTTGCCAACCCACAACGTCTTCTACATGCAGCTTGGTTTATGGTTGAGGTTCAGCAAGTACATTCTGCTCGTGCTGTAAAATCCTAACGGTTTAATGCCTTGGTGATACGTTTAGCTAACAACTGCAGTGGTACCGAACCACAACGTCTGGTGACATGCAGCTTGGTTTAGGTTGAGGTTCAGCAAGTACATTCTGCTCGTGCTGTAAGATCCTAACGGTTTAATGCCTTGTGATACGTTTAGCTAACAACTGCAGTGGTACCAACCGACAACGTCTTCCTACATGCAGCATGGTCTTCACGGTTTAGGTTGAAGTTTCAAGTAACATTCTGCTCGTGCTGGTAAATCCTAACGGTTTTTAAATGCCTTTGGCGATACGTTTACCTAACAACTGCAGTGGTGGTGGGCCAACAACGTCTTCTACATACATGCAGCTTGGTTTAGGTTGAGGTTCAGCAAGTACAACATTCTGCCTCGTGCTAACAACTGCAGTGTAAAATCCTAACGGTTTAATGCCTTTTGATACGTTTAGTGATTACGTTACCTACAAGCTCTGCAGTGGTGCCAACCACAACGTCTTCTACATGCAGCTTGGTTTAGGTTGAGGTTCAGCAAGTACATTCTGCTCGTGCTGTAAATCCTAACGGTTTAATGCCTTGGTGATACGTTTAGCTAACAACTGCAGTGGTACCAACCACAACGTCTGGTACATGCAGCTTGGTTTAGGTTGAGGTTCAGCAAGTACATTCTGCTCGTGCTGTTACCCCTAATATGATATTTCCGTATCAACTTAATTCTACTTAGTAGGGTACTCTGTAGATTTATTCTGCGTCTGGATCTTTTTTTCTGATGTAACCAAATATTGTATATAATATTTATTATATATGAATGGAATGAGCGCTTTTAAAAGTATTTAAGTGGTAGATGACAAATAATTTGTATACAATGGTTTCCGGTTGAGGTTACGCAACTATTAGATATATTTTTAAAATGCGTTGTAGTATTAATTGTTTAGAGTACGAACAGTAGCTACAGTTTCAGTAGTTTTAAATTTGTGTCGCATTTTAAAACAAATATATACTTGAAAGTGTCTTCATGACAGAGCAAGAAGAGCTTTACCTAATCAAAAAAGTATAATGTTTGTATGTACGTGTATGTGTGTGTGTGTGTGTGTGTCATTGGGTATTACGTATTTTTTTGTGCATGATGTACAGAAAAAATAATTATGTTAGGAAAAAAACAATCCTCCTTTAAGTTTCGACTAAATTTGTTACGTTTTAAGATTTGTCGAATTTTAAAAATGAATTTCAATTAAAGGTGATTTTACCTACTGAAATGTAACGCATGAAACCTTGATAGCGTTAGATTTGGTTGTCCTGCATCCATTTGTAGAATTTACGATCACCGATCATAGATGTGACTCCGTGGGTTTTGGTTGAGCGTAAGCGAACATTGTTTTATTGGTCTAATAAAAACGATGGTGGGAACGATTAAATCGCAGAATAAATACATTTGTAAGAAAAACTGATACAGTTTGAGAGAGATTTCACCTGCAGTTTAAACTTTGCATGAAAATTTCTTCATAGACAAGAGTGAGTTATACGAAGAAGTGAGTTGTTCTTTCATAAAATTTGACTAAGCATCACTGAGGCCCCGCCATTTTGAAAATAAAACTTGTAAAAATGTAAATGTTTTTTCTGCAATTAAGTGATTTGGTTATAAAGCTATATACCGGATTTAAACGTATTAAAACGATCTGTTCTCAAACAAAAAACGGTTTTATATATTAATATATAATGTTTTTCTAGTAAATACTGAGTTTTTGAAAGTTCGATTAAGATATTTTGCTTTGTATTTTGTCCAGTAATAATAGGCCTACCTCAAATGGTTGATAGAGAATTCTGGGACACCCTGTTTAAGATATTTTGCTTTGTATTTTTTCCAGTAATAATACCTCGAATGGTTGGTAGAGAGTTCTGGGACACCCTGTATAAAATATTTTGCTTTGTATTTTGTCCAGGAATAGTACATAAATGGTCGGTAGAGAGTTCTGGGACACTCTGTATAAAATATTTTGCTTTGTATTTTGTCCAGGAATAGTACATAAATGGTCGGTAGAGAGTTCTGGGACACTCTGTATGTACACAGGTTGTAAGCGCGAAGACACAGTCGAAGCTAGCGCAGTGGGGGAGGATGACAATCGGCAAACTGTACGATAAAACAGATCATCTGATTTATTACACGATCCATCGTCAGTTGACTGGAAACTGTTCCACGATAAATCGTGAGCTGCGAATCAAACTTTGTTGTTGGCATTACTTAGTTCTACAACAGTGACTAGTTACTTACCGTCAGCATGGAAGAAAAATACAATTTGTGGCACGTTGTTGATTTGTAAAATAATATTCCCAAATAAATAACATCGGGGACTAACCTCTTTTCTCATGCATAAGGAATCTCCTTCTCTCGCTTCTTTCTCTCTGTCCCCTCCTACTTCCAATGGCACAGTGTAGTGGGTACGGCGGTTATCGCAAGATAACCAGATCAAGCCACGTCGAGCGTGGCTGCTGCTTGGATAGGTGACCGCTGAGCGATCCTGTCCTTGCAAGCGGCCCGCCTGCCCGGCCATTGGTGGTGGTTCGGAAGTCACCTATAGGCCGTTGGTCCCCAGGTTAAGTGTTAGAGAGGGCTTCTTAGCCCTAACTTCGCCTGGTAAAATAAGACATTCTTTACTTTACTTTACTTCCTCTGTTTTTGACGATGGAAGGATTGTGAAGGAAGCAGGACTTTTCGGACATTTGCCAACGTTCAGTGAAACAATTCAATCAGTAACACTACATTTCGAGATCTGCAATCTGATCTCTTCTTCAGGTAAATAACTAACCTAACACATATTTCAATCTAGGTTAAAATAAACAAATCATACCAGAGCGTTGTGACACGCGTAAGTCAGGAATCACAACCATTATGTTGTGTGTCAACTTCACTAACCCTAAAACAATGCACTTAATAAAAAAAATAATTTATTTATTAATGAATAAACTACCAAAGTCGTTCAGAAACTTTCAATAGACAAATGCCTGAAGTGCAAAGTACTATGAAATTAAAACATTCTTTAATATAATGGTAGAGATGCTTTGCGTAACTTCGTTTCTACTTCATAGACACACTCTTACTCATCTAGGAAAGGTCCTTCTTGGAAGTCAGTACCTCGAAGTTAGTGATTGTTGTTATCTCAGAGTGTCTCATCACAGTTACTCTTCTGTACCTGTTTCGATATTCTTGGATATCTTCAGATTTCACTTAGCTGGACAAGTGAAGAGTGATTACGAGTAGGCTATCAAGTACACAAAACACATTAATTCTTCTTATCTCTACAGCTGATTGTTGTGCGTAACACCGTATTTGTCTGTGTTTTAGTTCGAGGTATTTGATATAAATATTGTAGATAAAGTAGTATCTTTTTAGATTATTCGAATTAAATATTTTATACGAGTGTTATAACGTTATTGAGTGCATTTGGAATGCCTGTAATAAGCGCTTAAGGTACAACAGATTCATCAGATCTATTTTTGGAATAATTTACTTAATTGAAGAACAATTTGCTGAAAAATAAATACATTGTGAAAGGACATTTGCAATTTAGGTGTGTGATTTGTATTTATTTAGATTCTTTTATAATGAATAGTTTTTAATACAAAATTAAAACTAGATATAGCTTTTGATTTATTTGTTTAGAATGTACAGCACAGTTCGTTGTGTCCATTACAAAATCAAAATAATTAAAACTTATAGAACTGGTGATTCACTTAAGTTTTCTTGAGGGAAACAATTTTGTTAAACTTTGTCATGTTGTTAGATTACTAGCAAGTGTTGCAAATTTAAAATTTATTATTGGTACAGAAGAAATTATTTTGGGATTATATTTGGGACATTGAATAAATCACTTAAAAATTATCTTTGAACCTCCTAAAACACAAACAAAACTTTAATTTACTATAGTCATGAATTACGTATAAATTATTTATAAAAAAGTGTATGTATATATATATATATATATATATATATATATATATATATATATATTATATATTTTTATTCTTAAATGACTGTATAGTTCAAAATAGAAATTCGTATTTCATTTACTTTTTTTCTTACTGTTAAAAGTAGAGTATATAATTTAATTACTTATGAAAAATTTTTAAAAGTCATTCACATTGTCTCATAATGTTTTTTAAATAATGTAAACTAAGAAATTCCTTAAATAACATGCAATTACTAAAATCAGCGTAATATTTAAATTGAAATATATATATATATATATATATATATATATATATATATATATAATATATTATTTTATTTTCTTTTTAATGGACTAAAATTTAAGTATGAATCGTAAAGCGACTAAGAATTAAAAATGTATAATGGATTATTAATTTCGAGGTCTATTAAAGTTATATTTATGAGGTAAGGCAATAAACTAAAAAGCAATTTTACAATATAACGCGAATCTAAAAGGGGTTTCTAAGGATTTAAACTTTCACGTGTAAACGTTATCATAAGCTACTTCATATGGTGATAAAACACTTACATCAATTTTTCACGCCGCTTTGCGAGAAAGGCCGTTTGATGTGTCACTTTACGTCCAGAAGTGGGATTTGTCGGGTGCTGGAGTGGGTGGGGGGGGGGGAATATTTCCGGCACGACTGTTGCTTTTAATTAAATTGGGCACTTTGGTACCATCTTCTTTGTGCAGGTGTAACACTGGCAGGTCCAAATCTGTCGAGATTGTGTTTCCAAAGTAAGTCCAAGTAGATATTTATTTTACACCAGTTCAAAAAGTGCGAAAGGCGTACTGTTATTTATTGCAACTCTTAATGGAATTTCTCTAATGTTTGATTTTATTAAAGTAACTATGGAAAACTTTATTGATGTTCGGAGATTTTTGTAAAAAACAACTGGTTATAGATAAGTTCAGTCAGTGCGTTTATTTAAAATTCCCAAAGAGGTTCCTTATTGGCCCATTGTGGACGTTTGCTCTTTTAAGATGTATGGGCATTAAGTTGCAAATTTTACAGCGACTGCGAAAACTTCAGGTTCTTCGGATACAGCGGTCCTCTGATTTTGTGTATTCCCTAGTTGAAGTCCCCTTATCATGAGGATTCTCTGGTTTCAGATCTTCCGGTACAACACTGTGGTTTCTTATACCTTTTTACATTGTCGGCAGCACAGATAAAAGCTATGGAAATGGAGTCGAGTTAAAGTTATATAAGAATAGGCACTTTGTTGTTTAGTGAGATACGTAATATGCTCTTTTATTTTATGTAATGCAGTATTCTGTGTAATAATATATTATATCTTTACTAGCTAAATTAACATTGATTTTACAATCATTTGAAAAGTAATGAAAAATATATTACAAATATGTAATTAAACGCTCTGATTATGAGCGTTCGAAATTTGTAGAACTTACCGTGATAGTATTTGAGTTATCCTTTAAATTAATAACTTCAAATTGTATACGTTTCACTATGATGAAATTGAAATTTGTAATGTCTGTATGTATTGTTAGAATCAGTTTGTTTCTTATTTCTGTAAAAGGCAGGCTGGCTACTTTTAGAAAGGCTGGAACGAGTGACAAGTAAGACCACACAAAGGAGGGTACTGACTGCCTCACTCTAATTTGCAGTCGAATTTAGGTTACTAGATGTCCACTAAGGCTTATCAGTGGCCAGTGCAGTGTTGCCAAGTTGTGCAACGTACGGTGTACAAAAGTGGTTGTGAGCAAACTTCAAATACGTGCTTCGGCCTACTTCCATTATCTCTGTTGCGAACAGTGTATGTATGTATACTTACTTGGAATAATCCTTAAGTACTTTATCCTCAAACATTACCGTCCTGTTTTTAATTAATATGTCTTTTACTTCTTTCTAGATTAAAATAGAAGTAAAAAAACTATAAAGATACACTTAAAAAATGAACATTGCATATAATGTAATATAATTATTTACGTTAACTGAACGAAAATGTAAGTAACTTCTTTAGTATAATGAACATAATGTGAAACTTGAAAGGCTTGATTTTGGGAACTATAAATAAAATTTCGTTTACAAAAAAAAAAAAAAACATAAAAAACAAATCTCTCTCTCTCTTTCTCTCTCTCTCTCTCTCTCTCTATATATATATATATATATATATATATATATATATATATGTATATTCATTTAGAGCAGTTTCAAAAGAAAACTACAATTATTTATACAATATTTCGTTGTTATTTCAACTTTATCAGGTACACCGTATAAACGTACACTGAATAAAAATAACAAGCAAAAGAAGAAACACCAGATAAAAAACTTTCTAAATATAAAAAACTATTAACTTTGCATTTAAAAAATATATTTTTTTAAATTCAAGTACTTTAATAAAGTTATTTAGATAGGTCGACGTGGGATTTATACAGGGTGTTTGAAAAGTATGGGTACGGCTTAATATTTTAAAAACCATAGGAGATAACATCTATAAACTTTGCACAGTGTCATATGGCTATGTAAAACTATTTTTCCTTGCTATTACCATGACATGCCAACCATGGGGAGACGGCCCACAGAGGAAAACATGGAAATCTTAAATTGAAGCATGGGTCGAGTGATACCTCATTTGAAATAGCTCACTTAGTAGAGTTGAATTCCGCAAACCGCATCTAAAAAGGTTTATCCAATCAGAAATGGCGGCTTGTTTTAGGTACACATTGTGAAGTACATTATGCGCTGCCATTTCTGACTGGATCGTCGTATTCTGATGCGGTAGGCGGCGTTTCACTCTACTAACCAATGTGTTTTCACTGACTTTTTTTAATTAGCAAATTATGTCATAAATTTATAACACAATAAATAAAACTAAAAAACATTGGTATTATTTGTGTTTTATTTATTGTGTTATAAATTTATGACATAATTTGCTAATTAAAAAAAGTCAGTGAAAACACATTGGTTAGTAGAGTGAAACGCCGCCTACCGCATCAGAATACGACGATCCAGTCAGAAATGGCAGCGCATAATGTACTTCACAATGTGTACCTAAAACAAGCCGCCATTTCTGATTGGATAAACCTTTTTAGATGCGGTTTGCGGAATTCAACTCTACTAAGTGAGCTATTTCAAATGAGGTATCACTCGACCCATGCTTCAATTTAAGATTTCCATGTTTTCCTCTGTGGGCCGTCCCCCCATGGTTGGCATGTCATGGTAATAGCAAGGAAAAATAGTTTACATAGCCATATGACACTGTGCAAAGTTTATAGATGTTATCTCCTATGGTTTTTAAAATATTAAGCCGTACCCATACTTTTCAAACACCCTGTATATATTTTTATGCGGCATAAAGCAATCAAAACAAAACCTTATTGAATTACCAACTTAATACTGCCATACGTATTTTTAATGACGTAAACGAAAGTTGATATTTAGAGGGGGTTTAAAGCCATCCATAAACAAACTATCCAACTTGGTCGGATGGCAAACTAGGTTAGATATTGTGGTTTTGAGGGGGGGGGGGCGGGTAAACTATCCATTGTTTGTGAAACATCAATAATTTTTCGCGAATTTATTCTGCATTCAATTTATATCAACAGATTTGTATGAGGTAATTAATCTTTTCTTAGTTTATTGAAATTATTGTTAGCACTCTATGAGATAATTTACCCGTGTTCAAAACTTAAAGTTCTTGAAGTCCTTATTATATCGTGTAAAACTGACGATTTTCGTATGTGAATGTATCTCTCTGCCGCCCATAACATGAAATTGAATTTCCCTGCACACTCAGAGGAAAGAACATTTATAATGAAAGTTATTAATGCAACAAACAGAAAACATCGCATTTGACGTCCGTGTAACAATTATGAATATTTTATTCGGGGATCGGGTCGGGATAAACAAATAAAACCATCAATCCAGCTCTCTATCAGTCGGTAATTGCTGATTTGATTTAGATCACTTCTCGTCCCGATTCAACCTCTATTCAACTTTATATAGTAGTGATTACAAATATTTTACATCCTGCCGAGTGTTTCATTGGTCGACTGAGTTGTTCGATTGATTAGCAATTAGAGTGGAAAAAGGTGATGTTTGTTTTTATATTAATTATTATCTGAGCGTTGGCTAAGTTACATTGAGCTGTAAAAATTCTTTTTCGGCCCACACGATATATACTGGGAAAGTATTGTGAATGTGGAATTGGATCCATTTCTTCGAAATTTTACACCGTCACAGACTTGATACCTGGAATCTCGAGTCCACATCCTTCTTGAGAGATTAAAATCGTCGGCGACGAAGATGTTCAAAATATACACAGATCAGAAAAGTCTACATCTGTCAACAGTGAACTAAGATGGGTTTTATGTCAATCTTTAAATAGTTTTATAGTAAAAGTTAGATAGTAGCGTTGTCTTCAAGACCTACCTGATATTTGATATAAATGTACAGTTACAAGTACATAAACAACGACACTACTAGTTTGTCTCTTTATAAACTGAAACATTTTTAACACTTTAAAACATTTAGAGCTAGCATATAGTTCTTGCCGATTGCTTCAAAGGGAGTCTTCGGTCTCAAATTCTTATCATCTTATGTTTTTGGGCATTTTGTAATGTAGATAAGTACTTAGCCTACCTAACTGCTATGAATGTAAACACATTGAAAATAATAAACAATGTTCACAGTTGATTACATTAGGCATGCTCTTTTAATTAGTATTTCACAACTTAGAGACCAAGATGTGATTTTTCGCATCTTAAAAGACCAGTGGAACATAGCCCGGTGGGATTTTTGAAATAAGAATAGGCCTATATTCATCCTAGGGGCTGTAAGAATATCCATATAACATTTCAGTACAATCGGTTGAATAGTTTTCGGCGTGTAAGCAAAACAAACAAAGAAAGGCACTTTCGCATTTATAGTTTTATAATGTGAAGTAACATTTTAGAGCAGCGTCCGTTTGCTGTACAAGTATACTGCACTTCTTTAGTAAAATAAAAAACTAAAACGTGTAAATTTTTACTGTCCGGTTTTTATCGGTAATGTATGCTTAATTTATATTTACACCTAACCAGAATTTACAAGCAAAACAAACGTAGTAGTCCAAATAAATTAATATTTAATTTAAAGGCACACAATTCCCCTAACTTCACCACTTTCAGTACCCCTTATGCAGACGGGCAAATCTTAATTCTTGTTAGTGTAAAATCTTAAATCTCCCGAAAAATTTCTCTTAGAAACTATATTATAACAGTTAACGGTAGAATACAGACATGACGTATGTTTCAATAATGAATCCACCGTGACAGTATGTGTTTACTGAGTACCGCAGCAAATTAATTAATGTAAACTGTTAATCGATCGCAATTAGCCAGCCATTTAAATGTTTCACGGACTCGGAAGTCATTGAAATTAAATCAACAATTATCGAGGGAGGGCGAGATAGACGGCCTGTTCGTTACCTCCTCTTCTGCCAGTAAAACAGTTTTATGGCTGTTACGGCCTCTGCCACCGATACTAGCTCGTATTTATGTTTTTATCCAAACAATACATTCGAAAATATTGTCTGTATTATATTAAGTTACGTTCTGGACTTCTATTGGCTGTTTGTGGATTGAAATCTATATAACAGATGATGATATTTGTGATTTGTTTTACCACACACACGACCTTTAATCTGGTATGATTTGTTTATTTTAACCTAGATTGTGATTATGTTACGTTAGCTATTCGCCTAAGGAGAGGAAGGTATCAGATTGCAGGTCTCGAAACGTAGTGTTATTGAAAATTTGTATCACTGTACGATGGTAGAATTTCTAGAAAATACTGTTTCCTTTAGGTGAGGATGTTTTACCTTTGATTGTATTACAATACGCAGGAGATAAATTACTCATACGGACTTGGCGTGTTGAGGTCCCGGGGATTATTTCAATTAGTTCTGAGGTCCTCCGCCTGGGCTGCGCCACGCACCTTTGTTGCCGTTCAAATATCTAGTACCTGACCTCTCTCACTCCACAGATGGCAGTCCTAGCGCTCGCTTTTGCCTTGCATCTATTTGTGACATTTGATTAGTTATCTCTTGTGTAACGAATACAATCAGAGGTTATTTTAGTTAATGTATAGGAAGCCATGAATAGACCATTCCGAGTGGATGAATAGTTGCAAATAAATAACTAAAATTTAATAAAAAAAAATTTAATAAATAAAAACCTTGGCGTATAATGCTGCCATGTGCATTGTTGCATTACACAAGTTAGACTGAAGAAGAGACATAATAATAATAACAACTATTAATAACAAAGAAAAAGTAGTAAGAGTAATAAATAACATCGTCTTACTGTATATTGGTTAAAATTTTAAGACGCCATTCATTATCCCTTGATATATTTTCTTTATTAACAAATTGTCCTTTGCATTTATTAAATATTTTGAAATATTAATATAAATTTAAATAGTGTAAAGTAAGATGTCTTATTTTACTAGGCGAAGTTAGGGCTAAGAAGCCCTCTCTAACACTTAACCTGGGGACCAACGACTTAAAGGTGACTTCCGAACCACCACCAATGGCCGGGCAGGCGGGCTGCTTGCAAGGACAGGATCACTCAGCGGTCACCCATTCAAGCAGCAGCCACGCTGGACGTTAATGGAAATAGCATGTTTTAGCAAATATCAACATTGTTGGCATCCCAATGAATTGTTTATAAAAAGGAATAGGCAAGTAGTGCGAAGCTCCAAGCCCCTTAATGTACGGCTCCGTGCATGGTATTCGGTGTAGTAATTTTCGATATTTCTCTTATCTAATGAGTCGTGATGCGATCTGTTTGTACTCACAGGTTATACAGGGTGTAAAAAATCCCGCACTGGCTTGCTAACTCCCGAACAGGTAAAGCAATAAAACTTGGTAAACCATTACTGCACCTACAAATGTACATTTTGAAGTAGCTACCATTTTATGTCATGCCAGGAGGATGGCCAGCAAGGAGTCAGAAGAAAATCTTAAATGAGAGTATGGGTCGAGTAGTAAATCAAATTAAAGGTCTTTATTAGTAGAGTACAATGCCGAAAATGTGACCTCAAAAGGTTCACTCTTTAAAACATTACGCTGGTTTAAAGTTACATTTTGACGCACATGTATACATCGGTGCTAATTTCCACATACTGCTTTCACATGTGTATGCACGGTTTAAACGCACAGATTGTACATTGATTGTTTCCACATGCAGGTTATATATTTATATTCCAGGTACAGTTTATAGATCGGACCGTGGTACAAATAAAGTGAAAGCCATTACTTACGGCAAGCGTTGGTCTCCATTAATATGTCAGCAGTCGAGTATCATTGTACATTTCTACAGGTGTACAGTTTAGCATATCTGTTACATAATGCATAGCCGTATAAACTGAGCCGTTACCCTTCCTAACAACGGTAAGCGTCTTTATTGCTCATGCAAATTCACTCAAAAACCACCAAGATCAAGAATAATACCTTTTAACTACTAGTTAAAAAGTTCAACTCCAATTAAGATTAATTTTTGTTCTGGCCTTTATGACGTAATGCTACGATTTCTGGGATGTTAATGACGAGAAATCTGTTAAACTTAAAAATATAAAATATTGAGAGAGCATTCTTTTTTTGAACTTTATTTTTGACGATGGAAGGATTGTGAAGGAAACAAGATTTTTCCGCACATTTGCCATCGTTCAGTGAAACAAAAAATCAGTAACACCACGTTTCGAGATCTGCAATCTGATCTCTTCTTCAGGTAAATAACTAACCTAACATATAATTACAAACTAGAGTAAAATAAACAAAACAAAATAAACAATAAACAATTTGTTTATTTTAACCTAGTTTGTAATAGTATCTTAGGTTAGTTATTTACCTGAAGAAGAGATCAGATTGCAGAACGTAGTGTTACTAATTTTTTTCACTGAACGATGGCAAATGTCCGCAAAAAATCCTGAGAGAGCATTGTTTGTACAATAATTACAAATACACAGGATGCTAAAAACTATAGAAAATATTATAGTCTTCGTGGATCAATTTATGAAGTGTGTAAATTGCTATTGAAAATAATGTGGACGTTTTCGATAAAAAGAGGATTATCTCTTTCCTTTATTCTCGAGTTTTGTCCCCCGTCCCGAGTCCTAGATACGCCCCTGGTATAGCCTGGAGCCATGTGAGCCGTTGAATGCAGTTTCATCAGTGTAAGTGCACAGAATGAGGAGTGAGTTTTCCCTCATAAAGTAGACAGCGTTCGGAACTACAGCGAGCTTAACAATTGTCGGGTTTTAAGAATTAAAATCACGTCCTCGCGTGTGTTCCGTTAACGTGGAGACGGGTGTTTTAATTACGCTAGAATGGTCCTCACTTTTTGCCTGTGAATGGATTTATTAATTGCCTGAGCTCTAGCTAAGCTTATCACTCGTGGGGATATCTCGAAATGGAACTGACCTACATACTTGAAATTGTGCTCGCGGCTTCATTTATATATGAGGAACACTGAGTTCGATGATGGTGCATGTCACTTCATGAAATTTGCTGAGCGTAAGCGAACATTTTTATATTGGTATTATGGGTAACTATGATGGCAACGACAAAATAGCAGAATAAATAAATTTGTAAACAAACAGAATACATCCATAAGAGATTCAAACATGACTCGTGTAGAATTTTATTATTTAAACACTGATATGAAACACAGTGTTTTGGACAAAACTGTGAATGTGCCATGTGGTAAAATATGTCGAGAAGGATTTATGTAGATGTTATAAGAATGAGTTCTGTTATGCGTCATTTTTGTGTCAACTTCGTTTTTTTATAAACGTATGTCTGTTTGTATGTCCACAGGACATGTGGAGAATGAAATGAGCTACAGGTTTAAAATTTTTCGTACAACCACAGCGAAGCCAGCGCGTTGAAAGGCGCACTCATACTTTTGAAAATTCTATGCGTTTGAAATAATCGATATATTATACTTCCTATGTTGTCTTCATAATTTCTACCTAGATTTTTGTTTGTTTGAGGATTGACTAGTGTCGTGAGTGCCAAAAACTCCAAATAATTGCTTGAAATAAATATAATTTACTTAAAGTATGCTTCCCCATTAGACATATATATATATATGTTTTCTAAATTACTTTAAATCGTAAATTAATTATCTTTTTTCAAAACTTCACTGTAATCTCTTTCCGTTTAAAAGTTAAAGTAATGTGCAGATGTCGTATTGTACCATGCGAAGTTAGGGCTAAGCAGCCTACTTTAACATTTAACCTGGGGCTTAAATGTGACTTCCAGGCAGCCATTAGGTAGGCTCGGAAGTCTCTTTCTATGGCAGTGTGTAAAAATTAGTATGTCTCTGTAACTAGAATAATCTTAAACTAAACACATACTGAAGTCTAAAAGCTGTCACACTGCACTCACAAATATAACAGAACAGTTTGTATCACAACACATATTCAATTGTAACAGTCCACGTGGTTTGTACTAGACACAGATGTACTAACGTGGGTTCTCCTGGCAACTATACACGGAAACATTGAAAGAAAAAGTAAACTAAAATAAAGATGTCTTATTTTACTAGGTGAAGTTAGGGCTAAGAAGCCCTCTCTAACACAACCTGGGAGGAACCAACGGCTTAAAGTGACTTCCGAACCACCACCAATGGCCGGGCAGGCGAGCTGCTTGCAAGGACAGGATCGTTCAGCAATCACTCATCCAAGCAGCAGCCACGCTCGACGTTGCTTGATCGGGTTATCTTGCGATATCCGTTGTACCCGCTACACTGCGCCATTGGTTTAGAGCAATCGTCAAAATTAAATCAACAAATACCAAGGGAGGTTTGACTGACGGTTCGTTAATTTATTGCCCTGCCCCGCCAATACATTGTCAAGTACTGCGTTCAGACTTGAACGTGATCTATTTGTTGTTCAATAATTCAGCTTTAATTAATTCTTTTGTAGCGAGATATGCACATTTGGAATAATAAAGTAATGATGACGTTAAAATAATACCTTTACACCTAGATTACACATATTTGTAGCCTAAGTGTGTATGATGTCGAAACGATGTCAAAGGGTTCAATTTGAGGTTCTTTGTCGTCGACTTTCTTTCGATGAACATGACTCCAGATTCGAGGAGTCAAGCCTGCAACAGTGCCAGATATCAGACGCATCAGTAAGAGGAAGGTGAACTGGAGCTGTACTTAACATTGACGATAACTTTGGTATTATAAATATTAATACATTGTGCATTATGAGTAAAATGCAATTCTTTGTAGTGAAGATGAGGTTCTTCGGATTTTCAAAATATATTCATCTAGTATAAGATCAAAAATATTGCTTAAAAGTGGCGTGCAATATTTTCTCGTACTAGTTGTCATGTACTTTTAATAGGTTTTGCCTAAGATTGTTTTACAGATGAAAAAGCAAGAGATTGCAAGCAATTCTATATTCCATTTTTATAACAGGAACCTGGCAATCGTAAAGTTTGAATTTAACTTAAGTGTTCTAGTTAAGAGTGTAAAATCGGTACCTGAAGTTCGGTAGAATATTTCGATAAAAGAATGAACAGGATATTTATAACGTATCTGGAAGAAATAGGAAGTAAATTTAGAATATTTGTCCAATAATTATTGAGAATATTAGGATTAGGAATGAGAATTAGGATATAAAAAAAACTGTAAAGCACGACGAGGTGCTTCCACTTTAAAATATAACATAACAAGATTCCCATTAATTAATTACAAAATTTTCTCTTTTTTAGTGAAACTAAGTTCCAATCAAAACAGTAAATACAGTTGCGAAATGTTTAATTTTCTATCTGTATTTCCAAAGATAGATTAGACTGAAAATTGTGCAGATGAAATTGATAACTAAACAAGAAATAGTAAAAATCTATATAGCTTGTTTGTTGGGGAAAGAATTATTATAGTTATTTTTGTTTTCTACAAAAAATCTGTGTGGATGTATTTTTTATTTGTTTTTTTTTTTAAAATATTTTTTTTAAATTTATGTGTTTCTTTTTTATGTTAGTATTTGATAAATATTTTTCCGAGTAGCATTGTAATAATTATGTTATCAAAATTTGATGTAAATTATGTTAGCTTGTAAATGCAAGTACACGATTTGTAATCAGGCTTTGTGTACGATGATGTACTACATGAATGCTGGTTTTATTTTCTATAATATAACGTATTTTAAAGTTTTTATTCAATAATCGTTTGTCCTATTATATGCATGATGTAAGCTTGTGAAGATGGGATTACGATTATCATTCAAGCATCACGGTAAAGTCCACACTAATGAATCGACTCAATTAGTTCCGACGATGCCCTGTTTGCAGACAATGGTGGAAGCGTAATTAACAGTTAATATCGGATCAATGAGTCATCATACACAATGTACAGGTGGCCAATAGGAGCGGAGTCTTGAGCAACGGACTGTGTTATGCGAAAATAGTAAACATTTTGTAATCTTCATTTTGCAAGTTCCTGAAAGACTTCGTTGCAATATCCATTTCCAGTAAGTCAATTAAAAATAAGCACTTGAATTAATCTCATCCTGTATTATTAGTAATAAATCTTCATCGGACACTTCCAATACAAAGCGCTCCGTCTGTCCGCTTACAGATATTTGTCAAGTAAGCAGCGCTTGGTAAGCTGTAGAGTTGATAGTCTTACAACGATATACTCCTAGTAACCAGATATGTTTCATGGGATAGAAACGTACGTGATTCCGCACATACCTATTGTGTGTATATTCTTTGTTTGAAGTTTATTTTTGACGATGGAAGGATTGTGAAGGATACAGGATTTTCCTGGATATTTGCAATCGTTCAGTGAAACGAAAAATCAGTACCACTACGTTTCCAGATCTGCAATCCGATCTCTTCTTCAGGTAAATACTGACCTAACACGTAATTACAAACTAGGCTAAAACAAACAAATTCTATCAGAACGTTGTGTCACGCCTAAGTCAGGAATCACAACCACCAACTCCTCTAACTCTAAAACATGCACTTAATAAAATAAAATTGTAATAAACCAATGCGGAGTCACAGTATGGTTTTAAGAAGTTAATCTAGCATGAACCAATAATAAAAAAGGGCCCATTCCTGTCTCCCTTCCTTTTTTATTACCGCCGTCTTGTTTCTGCCGTGACGATCGTCATTAATTTGCTATTGGCTTTTGGTCAGTTGTATGTGGTTGGTCGGCGAATGCAGACGTATTGTGACCTGTATTCGGTAGTTCAGTTTTAATAATTAGTGTTGTGCTTAGTTTATTTTTTATTTTTAATACTTAAAGTTGAAAACTTGCGTATACATTTTATGTGGCAGCTCAAACGGATTAAAATAAATAAAATTAAGTTTTAGGTACATTGTGCACGAAGTCAGTAACGGAGTAGTTAGAGATCATGTAAACTATCTTGTAAATTATGCAGTTGTCACGTTAAAACGTCTTACTTTTGTTCCAAGCCTGTTGCACAGCCTGACACGTTTATCCGTCACGTACACCCTATCCGCAACGTTACGGTTGGCTTCGGTGTGTTTCAATCTGTCCCATTAAAAATATATTACTTACAGTCCTTTCGTATTACATCACATTAAATTTATCTCCCTATAAAACGTATCACATTAAGTTTGCTCTTTTATGTCCCCTTAGTAAGATCTTATCCCTCGCGGTTAGCCAGGACTTCTGGCAAATTATGATCTTGTTCTCTATAAAAGGTCTTACAAGATTCGTACGCTGCCAAATTACTGAATTTCTTTATATCAATAACATATATTATCTCATTATAAATCTGGTTTCCGTAATGACCACATCACTGATACATCATGTCCACTAGTAGCCTGACTTTATATTAGAAGATTCTGAAACTGATTGCTTTTTAAGTGTTAGACTTGCAGGAAAATTGAGGGTGATGAGGTCTTTAGATTTATATATTTTCAAGTGGCTGAGATCGTATAATGGTGTCAGTACGTTGCAATCCACGATATGGCATCTCATTGAGCTAATATCTCGTATGGAATGCCACAGGGTACCATTCTCGGTCCTTTGTTGTTTTTATTTTTTATTAGACATTGGTAGTCTCCTTACTGACTATAAATACCACGTGAACGTTTCAAGACAAAAACGCCGAAACTGAATGAGGATTTAAACCGAATAAACAATGGGTCAACAATAAGCTTGTAGTCGGACTGAATAAAAATAAATCTACCAATGACCATTTGTTATGGATGTTTACGGAAAGCACGCGTTGTCTATTTATTACTGATAGCACATTGCCTTGGTTCTGAAACACCTCGGATTTACAGCTACAGGTATCTCAGAATTGGTGGGTGAGAAGCTACAGGTATCTCAGAATTGGTGGGTGAGAAACTCCAGTTATCTTAGAATTGGCAATTACGATTTGCTTCCGACCTGTTATTTGAAACGCATATCACTCCGTACTACGGATCAGCCATAATGTTACAACATAAAGATATATATTGTAATATTACTTTTGTCCATTGTAATAAAATTAATTCTGAAATATTTTACGATTTTGTAATTATTTCTCATGAAAGTTCAAAAAGCACTCGCTCTGTCTCATTATGGCGCCTCACTAAAGGGCGCAAATACTCAGTCACATTCCGCTTGAGGAATTCCCTTCAGCTCGCCATTGGAAGGCGTCACCGGTATGTGGAAGGACTCAAGAAGATGGAGCGGATGGCCGATACCGGTTTTTCCCGGATGCCTGGACTGTGACATTAAAAGGTGTGTTTAAGTAATTCTATTGTATCGATCTTTATGTTTTTCTCTCTCTTAGAGGTAACACCTTTTATGTTATGTAGAGTTTTTTTTATCGTATTAAGTACTTTATTTCTTTTTGTTAAAAATCCAGATACAGTTTATGAATTTATGCCTCCTTGTCATTTCAGTCTGGCATAGCCATGGTGTCAAAATGAAGGTGTACACTTGGTATTCAGATAAGTAAACAAGAAACCGGATAATTTAATTAATAAAAAATGAATCTGCATTTCCATTAACGGAATTTATATGCAACCGCGACCAAAGTTGAAAGATGATTTTATTAGAGAAATTGTGGGTTGTGAATTATAAATTGTGTCATATTCGGGATTCTGCGCGTGATGTCCAACCTCCAATATTGTCTACGGCAGCCCAACCCAAAAGAAAAACTATCAAACAATGTAAATAAAATAAAAAATAACCCAATTTATAATAGCAATAAAAACAAATTCTACTCCGAATGAGGTACTGACTGTCTTTTGAAAAAAGGTGCCGATTCGCTCTCGTTATTCAATTCAAAAACATGCTGAAGAACGTGGATAATTTTTGCCAAGATTTTTAAAACTGGCCAAAAAGATGGGTGTAAGGCAGCGCTGGGCAAGGCATTTATGAGTGTGCCTGGGCTGACTCCATAGTTTTAAAGTGATTATTTCAGACCAGAGCCATATCAAGGAATATCTCTAGAAACATCTTGGAATTTGAACTTGCTTGCTCTTCCAAAACACTGGTATTGAATAATTAATTCAATTTAACGAATGACGAGATTTCCAGAGGCTCATGTTGTCTCTATGTCGAATTATTTTTCTACGCTGGAGCACTTGATTCAATAAACATGCATAAAACATAAATGAAAGACCAATTATGATAATGGAACTTAATTGCCGACATGGGTGGCTCAAAACAACACATAGCCCTGCCCGGAGGGTAATTTGTTGTTTAAAGCGATTCTAATGAAAGTTCAGACAACTTTAAAACCAGGAAAAGAAGAAGATGGCAAAGTTTTCCATTTAATTAAGATCGGCAAAAGTGCCGGAAGCTCCTCCTCTCGAACCAAGCACCACTTCAGTCTGTCTTTGTTGTAAAGTGGTGAAAAATTACAATTACGTCTTTTAGGTTAAAATATTAAATTGGCATTACTTCCATGTAGGCGTTACACTTTTAGGTTTTGGGTTTCTTAAATCTCTTCTTCCTCTTGATTAAACACATTTGTACCGTTAAATATTTGGTACATTCTTGTGTTATTGTAGGTTTTAAAAGATAAGTGTACGCAAGGAAACAGGAATTTTTCCGAACATTTGCCATCGTTCAGTGAAACAAGAAATCAGTAACGTTTCGAGATCTGCAATCTGATCTCTTCTTCAGGTCGTAGGTGGTTAGTATACGAGTGAAGACGTATTGTGGCCTGTATTCCGTAGTTCAGTTTTAATGATTAGTGTTTTGTATAGTTTTTTATTAAGTGCATGTTTATAGAGTTAGTGAATATGACAAACAACATGTAGGTTGTGATTCCTGACTAAGGCGTGCCACAACGCTTTGGTAAGATTTGTTTATTTTAACCTAGTTTATAATTATTTATTAGGTTAGTTCTTTACCTGAAGAAGAGATCAGATTGCAGATCTCGAAACGTAGTGTTACTGATTTCTTGTTTCATTGAACGATGGCAAATGTCCGGAAAAATCCTGTTTCCTTCACAATCCTTCCATCGTCAAAAATAACCTTCAAACAAAGAAGTGTACGCAATTTGTATAAAAGTGGTAATATCAAGAAAATTTATGAATGAAAGTACTAGCCCCGCCGCGGGACTCGAACCCTGATCCCTCCACATGAGATATATTTTTGTCCATAAATCTTGGAATTATACACAGTTTAAACAAACACTGGAGTGTATGGTGCTTGAGTAGAAAAATCAAATATATTAAACGAATATCAGCGATTGTTTGTAGTTATATGAAGTTGCCATTCATTTATAAGTAGGTAGAATATATAGTTAGACTCGTTCATAATTCCCATCTTGGCTTTAGTACGAGCTAGTAAAACAAGAGGTAATACAATTGTTTGAAAGAGCATACAGTATTTTGGTGGATAACGTTTTATTTCTCTGTGCCTAGGAGTATTTTCAGTTCAGAGTAAAACTAAGGTATTGTAGAAAATGTTATTTGTTTTTACGAAAAGCTTAAACTTTATTATTTAAAATAAATGTCAATTAGATTGCTGCATCCTGCTTTACCATTTCATAAATAAATTTAATATTTATGAAATTAAAATAAACTATACATACATTTTAATATTGTGGAGATGGTAAAGTTATCATGTTCATTTGTATTTTCATGTAATTGTAAGTATTTTAAAACTTTGTTATTAAACAGGCACTCTTAACAAAAAGTAAAAACTCTGTTCAAACTTGTTTAATTAATTTGTTTGATACTTGTTTATTGGCAAAACACGCAAACGTTTTGTACTTATTGATCTGTAAGGCTTCTATCTCCGGGGATGAATTTCTTTCGTCGTCATCAATGTCTAGCAGCAAAGTGCGGTGGTGTTATCTTATCTTGTAGTGGCAGTATGTCCCGACCCCCGTGCTGGCTGTTAAAGCAAGGTAAATGATACTTACCCAAAATATAAATCTCAATAACGATTGATTACATATTATAGTTTCGTGTAAAAGAAGACATTGATAATTGTGTGTAGGGTAACAAAGTAGATCCATTTGTTTGTTTTTAAGATAATTGTGTATTCGATCGATGGAAAACAACTAGAAAGTTTTAAATTTAATTATTTATTTTTATCGTAAAATTGGTTTCATTTCAGTGTAATTTTATGTACAATATACAAATTTCTTTATTTGGCCTTAAAACCCCATTACCTTTTATTTTAGGCCTTTGATTACTTCTGAATATTACTACACATATATTGCATGCACATACGCTTTGACCGTTTAGTATTCCAGCTCATTGAATACATGCAGTGAGAGACAGAGATAGAAGTTTGACGTCAACTATAATACAATTCATGTTTATGTTCAGTATGTATATACGGAGAATGGTCTGTCTATACGATTCAAGTAGAGTATTTCCAGTTGAAGTTACCAAACAACATAAACTTTAGTGTGACTACGGGATATCGCTTGTATAATGTATGTTCACGCTGAGGTAACTGTGGGACAAACCACAACATCCGCTCGGTCCTGGCAGTGCTGGCACCTTTACAACATTGAAATAAACTTACTTCTACAGTCGCCTGTCGTATATACAGTACGTTCAGTATATAAACAGATAACGATCTGCCTATACCTACGATTCAAGGAGAGTATTTCCAGTTGAAGGTAACAAAACAACATAAACTTTAGTGTGACTACCGGATATCGCTTGTATAATGTATGTTCACGCTGAGGTAACTGTGGGACAAACCACAACATCCGCTCGGTCCTGGCAGTGCTGGCACCTTTACAACATTGAAATAAACTTACTTCTACAGTCGCCTGTCGTATATACAGTACGTTCAGTATACAAACAGATAACGATCTGCCTATACCTACGATTCAAGGAGAGTATTTCCAGTTGCAGGTAACAAAACAACATAAACTGTAGTGTGACTACCGGATATCGCTTGTATAATGTATGTTCACGCTGAGGTAACTGTGGGACAAACCACAACATCCGCTCGGTTCTGGCAGTGCTGGCAACTTTACAACATTGAAATTAAACTTACTTCTACAGTCGCCTGTCGTATATACGTTCAGTATATAAGCAGATAACGATCTGCCTATACCTACGATTCAAGGAGAGTATTTCCAGTTGAAGGTAACAAAACAACATAAACTGTAGTGTGACTACCGGATATCGCTTGTATAATGTATGTTCACGCTGAGGTAACTGTGGGACAAACCACAACATCCGCTCGGTCCTGGCAGTGCTGGCACCTTTACAACATTGAAATAAACTTACTTCTACAGTCGCCTGTCGTATATACAGTACGTTCAGTATATAAACAGATAACGATCTGCCTATACCTACGATTCAAGGAGAGTATTTCCAGTTGCAGGTAACAAAACAACATAAACTGTAGTGTGACTACCGGATATCGCTTGTATAATGTATGTTCACGCTGAGGTAACTGTGGGACAAACCACAACATCCGCTCGGTTCTGGCAGTGCTGGCAACTTTACAACATTGAATTAAACTTACTTCTACAGTCGCCTGTCGTATATACGTTCAGTATATAAGCAGATAACGATCTGCCTATACCTACGATTCAAGGAGAGTATTTCCAGTTGAAGGTAACAAAACAACATAAACTGTAGTGTGACTACCGGATATCGCTTGTATAATGTATGTTCACGCTGAGGTAACTGTGGGACAAACCACAACATCCGCTCGGTCCTGGCAGTGCTGGCACCTTTACAACATTGAAATAAACTTACTTCTACAGTCGCCTGTCGTATATACAGTACGTTCAGTATATAAACAGATAACGATCTGCCTATACCTACGATTCAAGGAGAGTATTTCCAGTTGCAGGTAACAAAACAACATAAACTGTAGTGTGACTACCGGATATCGCTTGTATAATGTATGTTCACGCTGAGGTAACTGTGGGACAAACCACAACATCCGCTCGGTTCTGGCAGTGCTGGCAACTTTACAACATTGAATTAAACTTACTTCTACAGTCGCCTGTCGTATATACGTTCAGTATATAAGCAGATAACGATCTGCCTATACCTACGATTCAAGGAGAGTATTTCCAGTTGAAGGTAACAAAACAACATAAACTGTAGTGTGACTACGGGATATCGCTTGTATAATGTATGTTCACGCTGAGGTAACTGTGGGACAAACCACAACATCCGCTCGGTTCTGGCAGTGCTGGCAACTTTACAACATTGAATTAAACTTACTTCTACAGTTGCCTGTCGTATATTCGTTCAGTATATAAACAGATAACGATCTGCCTATACCTACGATTCATTGAGAGTATTTCCAGTTGAAGGTAACAAAACAACATAAACTGTAGTGTGACTACCGGATATCGCTTGTATAATGTATGTTCACGCTGAGGTAACTGTGGGACAAACCACAACATCCGCTCGGTCCTGGCAGTGCTGGCACCTTTACAACATTGAAATAAACTTACTTCTACAGTCGCCTGTCGTATATACGTTCAGTATATAAACAGATAACGATCTGCCTATACCTACGATTCATTGAGAGTATTTCCAGTTGAAGGTAACAAAACAACATAAACTGTAGTGTGACTACCGGATATCGCTTGTATAATGTATGTTCACGCTGAGGTAACTGTGGGACAAACCACAACATCCGCTCGGTTCTGGCAGTGCTGGCAACTTTACAACATTGAATTAAACTTACTTCTACAGTTGCCTGTCGTATATTCGTTCAGTATATAAACAGATAACGATCTGCCTATACCTACGATTCATTGAGAGTATTTCCAGTTGAAGGTAACAAAACAACATAAACTGTAGTGTGACTACCGGATATCGCTTGTATAATGTATGTTCACGCTGAGGTAACTGTGGGACAAACCACAACATCCGCTCGGTCCTGGCAGTGCTGGCACCTTTACAACATTGAAATAAACTTACTTCTACAGTCGCCTGTCGTATATACGTTCAGTATATAAACAGATAACGATCTGCCTATACCTACGATTCATTGAGAGTATTTCCAGTTGAAGGTAACAAAACAACATAAACTGTAGTGTGACTACCGGATATCGCTTGTATAATGTATGTTCACGCTGAGGTAACTGTGGGACAAACCACAACATCCGCTCGGTTCTGGCAGTGCTGGCAACTTTACAACATTGAATTAAACTTACTTCTACAGTTGCCTGTCGTATATTCGTTCAGTATATAAACAGATAACGATCTGCCTATACCTACGATTCATTGAGAGTATTTCCAGTTGAAGGTAACAAAACAACATAAACTGTAGTGTGACTACCGGATATCGCTTGTATAATGTATGTTCACGCTGAGGTAACTGTGGGACAAACCACAACATCCGCTCGGTTCTGGCAGTGCTGGAACCTTTACAACATTGAAATAAACGTTAAATTCTTCCCATAACGAATTGTAAGGTTTTTAATCCCTCGAACGGATCTCAAACATTTTGTAAATTGCAATGGTTCAGAACCTGATTTTTGAGAGTAGGATATTTGTACCTAATGAACTGATACTACTGGAAACATCCTAAATATGCAATCCCTTCCCCTAATCTCTGAATTTGTAAAAGCCCATGAAAATGCCACCATACAGGGAGTCCAAAAAAGTCCCGGGTCGGTTAAATATTTTTCAAAATATTTAAAATAGAGCTACAAAACCTTACACGAAGTTACTGAACATAAAAATCTATTTTATCACATATTCAGTGATCCGCTACTTCCTCAGGGGGGCGGCCCGCTAGGAGTCAGAAGAAAATCTCAAATGTAAGTATAGGTTGATATGCATATCAAATTAAAGGTCTTTATTAGTAGAGTACAGAGCCGCAAACCCGACCTCAAAGGGATAACCGAGTCAAAAATGACAGCCGTTCAAAGATGGCTAGAGTTTGCAACTTAGGTTAATGTAACAAAATACACTGATGAGCTTTTTGACTTTAACTTTACTAACATTAAAAAATGGACATGAGGTGTTTCTTGAGGTGTTTGAGGGTCATTTGAATGACTGATTCAATTGTAAACAGTTTTGGGTAAAAATATATTATATATATATAATGACGTTATCTGTGGAGATATTTTGTTCGAAGCAATGTTCTATTGGCTCTTGAGAATACTTTAATAACAGCTCAGGTATTAAACAGTCTTGAAGAACAAATGTTGAGCCCCTCCAGCCGGGGTTGACAGAACGTACAGCAATAGCAGTATATACAACCGTGAGACAGGCCCATATGTTCCCACATGTCTGTTTGTACAGCGCCGGACAAACACGGCTGTCCTCTGTTTTCTGTTTGATGCAGCAACTCCTTAGTGTGAACTTTAACGTTTGTCCAAGCTGTACTCGAGGAATAATCGCAGACGGCCGGTTAATCTATGATAAACGATCCGATGAGGTTTCAGAAAGTCAGACTTGTACCATCATTTAGTTAGATTAGATAGAATTATTATTCGCAACCCTGTTACTCATTACTAATTAGTATAATTTATCTCCGATGTTATTGGAACTAAATTCTTGCTCAAATAGCAACCTAATCGGCATGCGTAGCATTTTTTTCTCTTGAACTTTGTAGCTGAAGATCTTGCTGCTGAGCACCTGAACACCTGTACACCTCGCGCGCCTTGTCCGTTAGTAAAATTTACATTTTCTTCTTATAAATTAGCCCTTTCATGCTAATGAAATTCATTACTTTATATTTAATTTAAATATAAAGTAACTTTTAAATAAGATGTGCCTTGACTATGATGAATAGGTTTTATTTGTCAGATTAATACAGATATTAGTTATGGTGATGTCCTTCTGACGAGACCACGTTGTCGTGATTATAAGTTGTCTCGATAAATAGCTAATACCGTCGCGGTTTTGTTCTAGGCGAGACCAATTACTAAGTACTTTGAGTACAATTTTAAGACCAAATTCTTGTTAAACTTTGAGTACTTCCAGTGTTATCT